>NC_089821.1:600000-1200000 GCF_035046505.1 Tiliqua scincoides | reverse complement strand
TATAAAATTTCAGCCATGAGAAGAAAAAAAAGATTTGTGAAATAAACCCAGAAACTATCAGGTAAAGGGGGAGCGGTGAGATGGAGCTCCAGTAAAATTACCCTTCATCCTTCCTACCATTATTTTTTCAGTAACAGGGCCTACTAAAATCTGAAAGTAATAGAAACATGGCTATTTGGTGAGATAAATGAATTTATGCTAAGCTTGCTTTTCAAGATTCCTGTGGTGAGAACACTCCTAAGGGACAAAATATAACAAGAAAAAGATGGAGTCTGAACTCAAAGCAAACATAAAAGTTTCACTAACAAAAAAAATCAATTACACAGTCCAATTTGTTTTTACCAGAAGGCAAAGAAAACCTGGTTAGCATGTTTCAGCATCCAAACACCTTCCCTAGATCTAGGCATGTTCCACCAAACAGTACATGACGGCAATTTCTCAGAAACAAACTAGCAATTAGACCCACCTGCTCAAGGTGTCTGTGCTCTGTTCACACTTCATACCCTGTCTTAAAGTGACAGCAGATTAAAACGGCAGTACAGTATTTTTTTTACATTACATTTTATAAATGTAATGCAGCAGCAGCAAGAAGTGCAATTAAGTTCACACCTAGAATGCAACCCTGCTCAGTCTCCTTATGCATACAAGGAAAGCGTCCGCAAACACTGACAGGTCTTCCATAATAACAAAATAAACTGTGAATCGATGTGAATCGGTAAGTACACAACTGAATATTCTTCTTTGACACAATTATTATTAATTAACAAGAAATACACTTAGCATGAGGAACCAGAGGAGGTGGTTGATGGAGAAAATGACTTAGCATTTGTGTAGTGCTTTCTGACCATGACAAACACTTCACGTGTATTATCTTGCTGGTGGTCTTCCAACCACCCGGAAAGGCCAGCAAGTGTTGTTATCCCCAGATTATGGCTGGGGAGGCTGAAGCGGAGAGAGTGGCTCACTTAGTGCCACCTACTGCGTGGGTTAATACTGCAAAAGCAAAAGTTATTTGGAGAATCCTGACTCAGCAAGAGTCACAGCTTCTTGCCTCTGCAGCGGTGGGGGACCACATTGTATGGCTCCTGGAGGCTGATGGGTCCAGATGGATTCCTGAGGGCTCTGGAAAAGCTCTTTTCCCATTGCCAGATTCACTCAGTGCCCTGGTTGTTCTCTGGACTGGAGAGATGACCAGGGAACTGGATGAGATCATTCCTGAGCAGCCTTTGTCCAACCACAGAGTAAGTGTGACTCCTTCTGGGAAGCTGCAGACGATGAAGCAGCAGGACAGGCATCTAGAGCAATGGCTGCCGAAGACTTGTACCAAGTCTGACCACACACAGCTTAGAGCTCCTTTTAGAGCCTACTCTGTGGTGATGGTGGTGGCAGCCAAGAGGGCATACTTCTCTGTCCACTGAGAAAGATCCAAAAGAGCTCTTTCATATGGTCCGTGGACTACGCCATCTGGGTCTCCCTACCGGTGGGGAGGAGCACACGGAGGCTCGCTGTGATGAGTTTGCAAAGCACTTCGCGGATAAAGGCGATCTTGGTGATCTGACACAACTTGGATGCCACATTAGGAGTATCTAGTGATGTCCCTGAGGCATCTGTCTATCCCAGTGTTTCTTACTAGGTGGATAGCGAACCAATTTCAGGTGGGTCCCCATTCATTTCAATATCTTATTTTTAATATAAAAAACAACTAGGTATTTATATACCGCCTTTCTGGTCATCGGATTACTCCTCTGACTTTATTCAAGGCGGTTTACATGGGCAGGCATTTCTAAATCCCTCAAGGGGATTTTTACAATCATAGAGTTTCTCTCTTTCAAGAACCAACAGCATTCCAGAATGGATCTTCCTGGTTTGGTCTCACTTTTGGCCTCCGGTTCTCCCAGGCAGGCTGACAGCAGTTCCATCTCTCACATGGAGGCAGCCAAGATGCTTCTTGCTCACACCAAGAGCAGGTGGAATCATTCAGCTCAGCTTATCAGCCGCTTCAAGGTCTCGCCATTCTCAGCTGTTCAGGGAGCTGCTGGTGTCCTTGAACTGGCGTCCTTCTGATGTTATCTTCGGGCTAACAGAGGCTCTACCCTCTAGACCATATATTAGACTTGATGTGACTGCATTTGGGGAAATGTTACAGACCTGTACATTTAACAGACTACTCTGTATAGTCTTTGAACAAAGATAGTCAATGGGACTTACTCCTGGGTAAGTGTAGGAAGGATTGCAGCCTAGGATTGTTAAAACTTTCCCTACTTGGTGATGTCACTTCCAGACATGAAATAACTTTTGGTGGGTCCTGACAGATTCTCAGTTCTAAAAAGTGGGTCCTAGTGCTAACTGTGTGAGAACCACTGGTCTATCCTACCTTCTGGGATGCTTTTCAGCTTGTAGAACCTGAGAATGTGGACAAGTTTCTCTAGAGTGTGAGGCCATCTTCTAGCCCTCTTGACCCTTGTCCAATGTGGCTAATTAGATCTGCCCAGAGAGGGCTGTCTGAGTGGAAAGGGAGGGTGGTGAATTCATCTCTAAGGGAGGGAGGGGCGTTACTGCCGACCTTGAAGCAGGTGGTGGTTCGCCCCTTCCTGGAGACCCTCCCTGGATCCCACTTATTTGAACAACTTTCAGCCAGTCTCAAAAATTCCACTTCTGGGCAAGGTCATTGATCGGGCGGTGGCGGGTGGCGGGTGCGGTTGGATGCATATGTATTTACCTGCAAAAATACTGGTTGCAGACCCCTGGTTACTTTTGCCGACTGTACTGTACTTTCAGTGTTATTCCCCTTCCTAAATCTTCATGTATAATTGTGTGTGCTTCAAATTTAATTAAAAATAGCCCAGAAATCACACTATGTTCCACCTATCACTGAAGGCACAGCCTATCTTGCAGGGCTGGCCCAGCCATTAAGCCAACTGAAGCAACTGCCTCAGGCAGTTTGCCTGCCGCTTCAGGCATCAGGAGGACTTGGGCCATCTTGCCACAGTTTTCCTATCCACTTGATCCTGCTAGAAGTTTGAAATGTTGTTGCTCCTTCTGAAATATTTTTGCAACCTCTTGAGAAACAAATAATGAAACTGGGCCTCTCCCTTGCCAAGAACACACTGAAGATGGGACCTTTTGCTTGCAAGCTGCTCACTGAGAGGATTCTTGTTTCTCCAAAGCCCCTCCAGGCCTAGAGTCCACACTGCCACAGCTGCTTGCAAAAACACACAGAAAGTCATAAAGCAAGATAGTATCTCCCTTTTTATTTATTTACAGAATTTATTTGGCAACCATTAACTGAATACAGTTATTTTTAGGTTCTTATTTAAATACAGCATTAATGGTCAACTTTTTGGAGAACTGTTGGCAATGCCACAGCTATGCAGCACTTCCAGCATTTGTGCCTTGCTTCTTTTGTACTAGACATTCCTCATCACTGCACTGGAAAAGCATGGATGCACGCACACATGTGCGTATGCACACACGTACCTACATGCAAATGTAAAGAGGGAGGGCATTCCTCCTTCACAAGGATATGTTAAAGAAAGGCTATACCCCCAAGGGCACAATCCTAATGCACCCTTTGGCTGGCGCAAGTCCCTTGCACCGACCCAGGAAGGCTGCCAACATGCCGTAAGGTACGTTTGTGCCTCCTTGAGAGTCGGCTGGGCCAGCACAGGGATATGCGCTGGCCTGCGGTGATTGAAACCAGACTTCATGCTGTCCTGCAAGGGGAGGATTGCGTCGGCTGAGCTTGGCTGATACAAGTGTCTGGGGAAGGCGGGGAGGAGGCAGGAGGGAGGCGGCATTCTGGGGCAGGGGGAGGGCAGGTGGAGGGCAGTCCTGGAGGTAGGTGGGCAGGGAGTAGGAGGTGGGCCCTCCATTATTTATTTATTTATTAATTATTATTATTATTATTATTATTATTATTATTGTAGTAGTAGTAGTAGTAGTAATAATAATAATAATAATAATAATAATATTAATAATAATAATAATAATAATAATAATAATAATAATAATAATTTGATTTGTATTCTGCCTTTCTCCCCAAAGGACACCCAAGGGAGAGAAGGTGGCTCCTGAGGTGGTGCAAGTCCAAGGAGACCCATTGGGGCTGCAGTGGCGTACTGGGGGGTAAGGGGAAGATTTTCTCCTTACCTCCAGCTGAGCCACTTTGGGCCCCTAACTTGCACTAGATACAGCGCAAGCCTCCTGGCCTGCCTGTTCCAGCGCAAGATAGGATTGCGCTGTAAATAATCTCACATTAGTTTGCTATCATGAAAATAAGTTAAATATAGGGGGCTTTGTTAAAACAAAGCGGTTCCCTGGTTACTTAATTCAGACAAGTTCCATTGCTGGTTAGAAATCAGGCATGACGGTGGTCTAACCCTGAATTTTTGTCCATGGGTAAGAAACTAGGCATGACCACAGCCTACCCCAAATCGGATTCTTGTTTTATACCACTGACAAATCATTAACATCTGTTAATAACCCATCCAGTCACACTGTGAAACTGTTTTGAAATATCGTATGTAGATGCCTTCAGCCTGATTCCCTGCAGTTCACCCGTTTTAAATATGCCCTTTAAAAAGCATGCATCAAAAAACCCTGTTCCTTCAGATTCAAACTGTACCTCTTCTTCTTTTTCAATTCCAACATTTTTTTCACTTTGCCACTCGAGTCTCCATTTGCTAAACTTTTAAAAAAATCATAGATTTTTCTTGCAAATATCATCCAGCTTCGTGTCTGCTACCTCAATACATTCCAACTTTCTCTTATGACTTACAAAAATGCACCTAAAAAAAACTTAACTCTAATATGGAGAAAGTTGGATTCCCCTATAGCTGAATACCCATTTACATGAACAAGCCCTCGTTTTAGACTTGTTTAGAAGAAATAAACACCTGAAAATGCAAAGCAGGAAGACAAATGCAGTGTGAATAACCCTAAGAACCAAGAACCATCCATGAAGATTACAGCATGTCTCTGATCTGCACCAAGTCACAGGCAGACAAGCACATGGGATGCTGAAGACTGGGAGCAGTCGGGGGGCACATTGGTGAGAGCTGCAGGAGAACAAAGATGTGCTGGCTGGGGAACTGTCCAAGCAAGCATCTGGTGGAAGAGGAGTCACTGGCAAACTGGTGAGGAGAGCAGGAAGGCAGGGAGATGGAGGACAGAAGGTTGACTGGCTGCTAAAGAACTAAGTTGCACAAGCAAGGCCCCTGCTGCTGCCAGAGGAAGCTGCCTTACACCAAGTCATCCCCTTGGTCCAGCACAGGGGTGCTCACACTTTTTTGGCTCGAGAGCTACTTTGAAACCCAGCAAGGCCCGGAGATCTACCAGAGTTTTTTTACAATGTTTGCGCCATCATAACATATAACATTTATGTGTACAATGTATGTTGGTGTACCTTGCATAACCGCATGAGCCAATATTGCACAACACAACATAATTAACTATAAACATTTTTTGTAATTACTTGAGTTTACTTTGATGACTTGCACTGAAGTGAATCAGCCAAGGATGCATAGTCCGGACAGTAGCTGCTGACAGCCAGCCTCAAGCACACTTCCAAATGTTCATCAGTCATGGTGGAACAGTACTTGGACTTAGTATCTTCATGTAGGAAAAGGCTGACTCACATAAATAAGTGGAGCCCTTCCTGCCTCAGGTGCTCTTATATCCCTGAGGGCCCTATTGCCTTCCAGTGGCTGCAGCTGTGCAGCACTCTCTGCTGGATGCCCAGGCCTTACCCTTAAAGGGGCCACTGCTGACACCACATCTACCTCCTCACCAAATCTTCCTCGATTCCAATACAAGTGGGGGGGGAGCAGATCTCTATACAGACCAGTGCAAAAACAGGGGAAAGGTGTGGGGAAGATCTCTATATAGACATCACAGCAAGACCAGTGCAAAACCCCTTGCACACAGAACCAACAGATGGAAGTTGGGGGGGGGCAGATCTCCATACATACCCGTGCAAAAACAGGGGAAAGGTAAGTCAGCCCCAGTAGAGTCAACGGGGCTCACTCCCAGGGATGCGTGGACGGGAGAGAAGCCTGCCAGAGGCTCCTCTCCAGGTCTACTCATGAGTCAGTCCCAATAGAGTCAACGGGGCTCACTCCCAGGGATGCGTGGACAGGAGCTCACTCCCAGGGAGCGTCACTCCCAGGATGGGGCCCACTCCCAGGGATGCGTGGACGGGAGAGAAGCCTGTGATCGACTCATTTTGCCTCGCGATCGACCAGTGGATCGCGATCGACGTACTGAGCACCCCTGGTCCAGCAGGTCAACACAGACTGGCAGGGTCTCTCCAGGGTTGCAGACCTACTAGGAAATGCCTCCAGGGATTGAACCTGGGATCTTCTGCAAGCAAAACAGGTGCACTCTCCGCTGAAATGCTCCTCCTCCCCTGGTCATTTGCAGCCAGATCTGGTCATGAGCAACAAAGGGGTTCCCTGGGAAGGACAGTCCTCCTTGTTAAAATGCCCCTTATTAAGCAAAAGTAAGGAGGAGGGAAGACTTCTTCAACACAGAGGGTGTGTACAGACAACCATCTCAACCATGGTTCATGCCAGCATTTTCCAAAGTGTGCTCCAAGGAACCCCTGGGGCTCCCTGAGACCTCCTCAAGGGCTCCACGAGCAAGTCATAAGTGGCCACTATCTGCCCTCCACCCAGTTTGCTTGTCTGGCCCTCCTTCCTCCCCTATTTGTGGCTCTCCATAATTCCCCTCCTGTTTTGGTTCTTCACCAGTATTTGGTGTTGGGCTTGGAGCTGCATCACTCCACGTCAGTCTGGGGCTCCACGACACTCTTTTTAGGAGTGTAAAGGGCTCTCAAGGCCAAAAAGATTTACACTGTCATTACCAAGCCGGAGAGGCCTGAAGGCTTGAGTCCTCCCCCCGCCCCTGACTCAAGATGAAAAGTTTTGACGTCCAAACTTGAAATATCACTGTCGGGGTCCCCCTCCTCCCCCCCCCGAGTCCCCAGCTTACCCAGGGTTGCCCTCTCAGGAACAACCCTGGCAACTCCAGGTGAGAGGAGGTGGAAGGGAAACAGAGAGAGAAAGGGGAGGAGTTGTGGTAAGCCCAGGGGAGGGCAGGCCCTGAGACAGGCCCTTTTCATACCATCCCTGTGAGGGAAGGGGAGGGGCCAAAGGGGAGGGGTCTGCCCTACATAAACCTGGAGGCCAGGGATGACAAGGCAGTTGGGAGTTAGGAGATCAGGCAGGACAATCTGCTGACAGCAGCCCCTACTCCTGACTAATGAATGCTGCCAACCCAAAGAAGGGGAACCGGGTGACGCAATCCCTCCTTCTTGTGGTGAACAAGTCTGAGGTCTTTCCCCCTCGGAAAGGCCTGGTGGGCCCTCCCCTCCCCCACAAGGAGGCCTCACAATCACATCTTCTGCCCTAAAGTGGGAAACTTTCATTCTTTTTAACTGTGGTTTGTTTACAAATCAGGATCTGAAATCACAGCTCAAGCAAACCATGGTTAAAACTTACCATACTCCGATGCCGATACATGTAACTCTGGCACACAAATGGAAAAACTTTCTAGCCCCTTCTCCATCCACTGAAGGAAAAAGGAGAGTGTGTGCTCCAGCCCATGGCTCTCCTAGGCTTATTCGTGATAACCTAAACCATGGTTCAGATGAATGACTGAACTTGCCAAGAAAATAAAGATACTTGTTCCCAACAACTTGGTAATTTGGCATCCTTGCCTAGAGAACGCTCCCCCCACCCTTGTAGGCAGCTCAGCTGTGTTATATTCTGACTAAAGTGCTACTCAGAGTTGGATTTCTGAATGCCCAGATTCCAGAGGAGCCCATTCTGCAGGGCACCTGCCCCTTGTGCCCATGAATTTTTCTGTACCTGAATCCTCAATGCAGAATATTGGGAGAGTCACATACCTGGATGCAAAAGTGGTTTTTCTCATCAGAGTGCACTTATATGTTTACTAGCAGATACTGTACACAGTAGAATATATACTGTGGTGCACTACAGTTGTTGGCAACCTTCAGTCTCGGAAGACTACGGTATCGCGCTCTGGATGGTGGTTCTGGCACAGCGTCTAGTGTGGCTGAAAAGGCCAATCTGGGAGTGACAACCCCTTTCACACTGGTAGCAAGTGTAGTGTGTCCCTGGTCTGTCTCCCTGGCTATGGGCCTTCCTTCTTTGCCTCTTTGGCTCAGTCTGTTGGCCAAGTGTCTCTTCAAACTGGGAAAGGCCATGCGGCACATCCTGCCTCCAAGCGGGCCACTCAGAGGCCAGGGTTTCCCACTTGTTGAGGTCCACTCCTAAGGCCTTCAGATCCCTCTTGCAGATGTCCTTGTATCCCAGCTGTGGTCTACCTGTAGGGCGCTTTCCTTGCACGAGTTCTCCATAGAGGAGATCCTTTGGGATCCGGCCATCATCCATTCTCACAACATGACCAAGCCAACGCAGGCGTCTCTGTTTCAGCAGTGCGTACATGCTAGGGATTCCAGCTTGTTCCAGGACTGTGTTGTTTGGAACTTTGTCCTGCCAGGTGATGCCGAGGATGCGTTGGAGGTAGCGCATGTGGAATGCGTTCAGTTTCCTCGCCTGTTGTGAGCGAAGAGTCCATGACTCGCTGCAGTACAGAAGTGTACTCAGGACGCAAGCTCTGTAGACCTGGATCTTGGTATGTTCCGTCAGCTTCTTGTTGGACCAGACTCTCTTTGTGTCTGCACTACACTACACTACATTTGCACTACAGTACAAAAACAATATTTTAATAACTGTTCAAAGAGAAACAAAGGAAACAGTGGCACTTTCCACCATGAAGGTTGCAGCCCCGCCTGATCCAACCACCAGCCCTTTCTGGTCTTGAGAACAGAGTTCATCAACTGCAGCTTTTTCCACAGCAAGAAAATGTGTCTCCAACTTCAATCAACCTCCCTTGCTGTGTTAGCAGAGATACTGCGCAAGGACCAACAAACACACTGCACTGGCCTGTGCTTTCAAGAGGTGCAGTTGCAAGTGTAGATTATGGAAGGAAACCCTCCGGTTCTTGGCAAATTCCCAGGGGTCCCCCTGTTCCTGCTGGGGACCTGCTGACACCAAAAGGGTAACCAAGCTCTGGAAAGAGGTGAAATGCAGGACTAGAGCTGCAATCCTAAACCCACTTACTTCAGAGCAAATCCAATGGCACTCAGTAGGGCTTATGTCTGAGTAGACATGCACAGGATGGCATTGTCAGGACAGTATTCTTCCAGCGCATGACTCCCGCTTCATCCAAAGTGCAGATAGGTTCAGAACATTTTTTCCTACCAAGTGCACGCTTTTGTTACCTCCTACTAGAGATGATGATGATATTTCTATGTACTGCTTTTGGACAGAAATATTCACACAGTGGTTGAAACTCCGCCGTGGAATGCAGCAGACACAGTGTTGGCATCGCTGCAGCACCGAGCAAGGAGTTCGGACTGGGCTGTTGGGCTGAAATCTGATACAGACTTACCTAAGATACACACTTACCACACTTACTTACCTTCAGCCTAGAAAAGAGATGCCTGAGGGCGGACATAATTGAGACATACAAAATTATGCAGGGGATGGACAGAGTGGATAGGGAGATGCTCTTTACACTCTCACATAACACCAGAACCAGGGGGCAGCCACTCAAATTGAGCGTTGGGCGGGTTAGGACAGACAAAAGAAAATATTTCTTTACTCAGCGTATGGTTGGTCTTTAGAACTCCCTGCCGCAGGATGTGGTGACGGCATCTGGCCTGGATGCCTTTAAAAGGGGATTGGACAAGTTTCTGGAGGAAAAACCCATTATGGGCTACAAGACATGATGTGTATGTGCAACCTCCTGATTTTAGAAATGGGTTATGTCAGAATGCCAGATGCACGGGAGGGCACCAGGATGAGGTCTCTTGTTGTGTTGTGTGCTCCCTGGGGCATTTGGTGGGCCACTGTGAGATACAGGAAGCTGGACTAGATGGGCCTGTGGCCTGATCCAGTGGGGCTTATGATAGTAAGTACAAGCCCCTGATTTTAGAAGTAGGCTACCTTGGAATGCCAGATGTAGCGGAGGGCACCAGGATGCAGGTCTCTTGTTATCTGGTGGGCTCCCTGGGGCATTTGGTGGGCCACTGTGAGATACAGGAAGCTGGACTAGATGGGCCTATGGACCGATCCAGTGGGGCTTATGATAGTAAGTACAAGCCCCTGATTTTAGAAGTAGGCTACCTTGGAATGCCAGGTGGAAGGGAGGGCACCGGGATGCAGGTCTCTTGTTATCTGGTGTGCTCCCTGGGGCATTTGGTGGGCCGTAGTGAGATACAGGAAGCTGGACTAGATGGGCCTATGGACCGATCCAGTGGGGCTTATGATAGTAAGTACAAGCCCTTGATTTTAGAAGTAGGCTACCTTGGAATGCCAGGTGGAAGGGAGGGCACCGGGATGCAGGTCTCTTGTTATCTGGTGTGCTCCCTGGGGCATTTGGTGGGCCGTAGTGAGATACAGGAAGCTGGACTAGATGGGCCTGTGGCCTGATCCAGTGGGGTTGTTATTTTCTTAAGGGTTCGTCCTATTGGACTCAGTGAGATTTACTTCTGAGTAGAATGATTTCACACTGTTAGTTTACCCTTTTCCTTCTTCCATGGAAGTGAATCTTTGCCATTCACTTTCAGGGTGAAATGGAAATTGGTACTGGAGACCCTGCACAGTGAGGGGGAAAGCTGTCCTGGACCCCTGAGGCCGAGGGACTAAGATCCTGCAGGAGCCTGCTTTCTTCAGGACTCTTGGCAACACTGAAGCCCTCTTTCCACTCACACCTCACAATATGATGGTTCCATTAAAGCAGTGGTTCTCACACAGTTAGCACTGGGACTCACTTTTTAGAACTGAGAATCTGTCAGGACTTCATGTTACTTCATTTCTGGAAGTGACACCATTCAGCAGGAAACGTTTTAACAATCTTGGGCTGCAATCCTTCCTACACTTACCCAGGAGTAAGTCCCATTAACTGTCTTTGTTCAAAGACTATACAGAGTAGTCTGTTAAAAGTACAGGTCTGTAACATTTCCCCAAATGCAGCCACATTCCATGGCAGCATCAAGTCTAATAGATTAAAAATAAAATATTGAAATGAATGGGGACCCATCTGAAATTGGCTTGCGACCCACCTAGTAGGTCTTGACCCACAGTTTGAGAAACACTGCATTAAAGGATGTGAGTGCCAAACCCTCCTTTGGAACAATGACAGCCAAGTGACGTTTCCAATCTTCCTTGCATTGAAAAAATATTTTGCACCAAACATGCTCTGGCCATCCAGTCAATGACAGTTTGGCAGGAGAGATTCAGGATCTGAAAAGCAGACTAGTCAAGGCTACAGCACAACATCCTGACCTGGGCTTGTGTATCATATGAGCATCTCCTTCCTTCACAAGTGTACAAATAATCACACTGAAAGATTTGACTTCCTCTCACTTCAAAGGATCACAAATATATAATCTTTGGCATTATCTCTACAGACAGTAAGGAACATCCCTAAATAAAGCATCTGTTCAGCTTGCACATCAGCAGCATTCTTCAGCTTGACACAGGAATTAAACTGAAATAGGCTATTTAGTTGGAACGATTAGTCAATATGCCCATATTAATTTCTAATGGATTCTAAGAGGAAGCAAAATACAAACAGAAAATGACAGAACCTTGGAAGAAATCCACATTCAGATTTCTGTAAGCCTGACAAATTCCTATGATATGAAACTTGGAACAAAAGTTCTGTAAGAAAACATTCAGGGCACTTAACCACTTAACCACTAGAAAACAGAAGGCCAATGAGGGAATCTCAAAATAGAGTACAATGTCACCCAACAAAGACAAAGGGTAGTAAAAGATCTATAGATCTGGCACAGTTTAGGTGTTCCCCTCAAAACATAAAATAAACTGTATTTTAGTAGACGAATTAACAAAATAGGACACTTCTGTTCACCTACATAAGGCTAGAAACAAAAGACCTGGATAGTGTTTCTGTGTTTAACTGGAATGAAGGGGATTTTTGAAAGACTAGATTTCACCACTGCTTACTTAAATAGGAATGCCAGAAAAAGAAAAGAGGAAAAATCAAAGAGAAATTAATTACATAAAAGGAAAGAGCATCTACAAAACAACAGATGGAAAGAGATCAGAAACACATGTAGGAAACTGAGCTGCTCTAATAAGCTCAAAACATAAGAAATTAGGACAGAAAGAAAAAGCTGCAGCCAGGAGAAATTGGAGTCTTGCTTTTGCTAGAAATGGGCCCGGCCACGGAAGAGGCTCCGCCACGCCACGCCCAGGTTTCTTGCAGGCCAAGAAGAGTTTGACTGAGAGTGTTGTTTTAGCTAACAGGCGGTAGCAGGCTGTGAAACCTAAACAAGGCAAGACATCGAGACTGCCCACATTTAGGGATGTGTGCCCCTCCCTGCAAGGACGTGAGCTGAGTGCTCCACATGCTCATCAAAGGGGACTTCAGTGTCATGTCCCGGGACTTTCTCGTTCCTTGTATTCTTCAACTCAAACTAGTCTTAACATGGCTTACACCTTAAATATGAGCCAAGTGACACAGAGAGAAGAAGCCCTTGATGTAACTCTTGCTGGAACGCAAGCACTTCAGACTGCAGAGGACAGAAGGCATGTTTCAGTTCTCCCTCCCTCTCTCTCTCTCTCTCCCCCACAGACACAGACGTATATCAGGTGAATGAGGTGCTGCTGGGAAGGACTCCTCTGAAATTCGGGAGAGCTACAGCCAGTGACGTCACTAGGATTCGCATCACCCTGTGCGGGAGGCCTGTGCATCACCCCATGCAGTGGGCGGGGCAACGCCCCAGGTGGTGGGCATGGTGATGTGCCATCACCCCACCCCCACTGGTTTTTGGGCTGTACCTTTTGTTAGAACACAGATATTTCAATGTGGTTTGTTTCATTGAATTCTGCATGAAATTACGCATTGATTGATATATAACATGATGGTATCATTCCTCCAAACTCTGATTTTGAAAACTGGTAGAGTCTCACACACACGCACACAACCTGTGTCAAGTTACTAACACCTTATTGCAGCAGTTCTCAAACTTTTAGCAAAAAGTGATTGGAAGTGATGTCATGGCAAGAAGTGAAATCATCAAGCAAATTAAAATAAATAATTATAAATAATTAAATTAAAATAAAACAATTAAATAAGGGAGAGCCAGTCCTGTTCCACCAAGTGAATCCACTCAGAAGTAAGTCCTATTGTGGTCATCCCAAATTATGCAGGGGATAGACAGAGTGGATAGGGAGATGCTCTTTACACTCTCACATAACACCAGAACCAGGGGACATCCATTAAAATTGAGTGTTGGGAGAGTTAGAACAGACAAGAAAAAATATTTCTTTACTCAGCGCATGGTTGGTCTGTTGAACTCCTTGCCACAGGATGTGGTGACGGCATCTGGCCTGGACGCCTTTAAAAGGGGATTGGACAAGTTTCCGGAGGAAAAATCCATTACGGAGTACAAGCCATGATGTGTATGCGCAACCTTCTGATTTTAGAAATGGACTATGTCAGAATGCCAGATGCAAGGGAGGGCACCAGGATGAGGTCTCTTGCTATCTGGTGTGCTCCCTGGGGCATTTGGTGGGCCGCTGTGAGATACAGGAAGCTGGACTAGATGGGCCTATGGCCTGATCCAGTGGGGCTGTTCTTATGTTCTTAAACTACAATTCCCAGGAGGCCTTGCAGGTCTCTTGTTATCTGGTGTGCTCCCTGGGGCATTTGGTGGGCCGCTGTGAGATGCAGGAAGCTGGACTAGATGGGCCTATGGCCTGACCCAGTGGGGCTGTTCTTATGTTCTTAAACTACAATTCCCAGGAGGCCTTGCAGGTGTTCTTGTTATCAGGTGTGCTCCCTGGGGCATTTGGTGGGCCGCTGTGAGATGCAGGAAGCTAGACTAGATGGGCCTATGGCCTGACCCAGTGGGGCTGTTCTTATGTTCTTATGTTATGTTCAATGGGGCTTACTATCTGGAAAGTGTGGGTAGGATTGCAGCCTGTGAGCCCAATCCTATGCATGTCTACTCAGAAGTAAGTCCCATAGTGGTCAATGGAGCTTTCCCTGTAGCCTCCCTACAGTAACCCCACCAAAAAAGAATCAGTGAGATTTCCAGCCCTCCCCAGTGCCCAGTTTAAAGTTCTCCCATTTCTGGCATGTCAAAATAAAGACCCTCCTGGCTTCGCAAGTGCAAAATAGAAAACTTTCCCTCTACCAGTTCAAGCCTCTTTTTGTGTCCTTTTTAGCGGGGGGGGGGGGGAGGCTGCCTTCTGGAACATATGTAGCACTCCAGCTCCATCAGATTGGGACCATTCTGGTGTCCTCACATTTCCCTTTGCCTGACCTGACCACCAGCCAAGGCAAGTCTGCCTACACATGAGTAAACGCTACCATGAGGCTGCTTCACTTTCCATAGGGCTCAATAGACTCGCAGCTGGGAAGGAGGGACCTCCTTCTCCCTTTTGTGTTTTTGGGGGTTGCATTCATTGAATCAAGAACATTTTGATGTCCTTGGAGTCCTATCAGCCTGCCCTTTCCGATGGACTAAGGCAAGTTTGTCTACTCGCAAGTAAACACGGCCACGTGGCTTCATTTCAGGCTCAATAGACGCAACTGGGAGGGAGGAAGAGACCTCCTTCTCGGGTGTTTTTTTGGGGCTGCATTCATTGTATTGGGACCATTCAGGTGTCGTTGGATCCGTCTCAGCCTGCCCTTTCCGACAGACTATGGCAAGTATGCCTACTCACGAGGAAACATGTGATATAGCTCACTTTCACTTTCCATAGGGCTCAATGCATTCAGGTGTCGTTGGATCCGTCTCAGCCTGCCCTTTCCGACCGACTATGGCAAGTATGCCTACTCGCGAGGAAACATGTGATATAGCTCACCTTCACTTTCCATAGGGCTCAATGCATTCAGGTGTCGTTGGATCCGTCTCAGCCTGCCCTTTCCGACCGACTATGGCAAGTACGCCTACTCGCGAGGAAACATGTGATATAGCTCACCTTCACTTTCCATAGGGCTCAATGCATTCAGGTGTCGTTGGATCCGTCTCAGCCTGCCCTTTCCGACCGACTATGGCAAGTACGCCTACTCGCGAGGAAACATGTGATATAGCTCACCTTCACTTTCCATAGGGCTCAATGCATTTTTTCTTAAGCTAATGGGTTCTGAGCTATCTGTGACAGATCAGGAGTGAGATCTTGGGGTGGTGGTGGACAAGTTCTCCCCTGGGGGCTGGGGATAAGAATAGGCTCTCAGTTTGGCTGTACTTGTCGTAAGAGGCGACTAAACAGCCACCGGGTAGATGGGGCTCGTCAGCCTGGGAAGGCAGCTCATCTGAGAGAAGGAAAACTCTGATCCCAAACCTCCACTGCCTTGTGGCTACATCCAGTTAAGGAAAAGGCTTCAGGAGTCAACCTCGAGGCAAAATCAGGAGCCGGAGTCCCTGAGGCAGTTCATGGCTGAACACAGTCACGCTCTGGCAACTCCTGCGACGCCGCTGGAACCAACCATATTGGCTTCTGCCTTTCCATTGGACCATTTCAGCGACGTGGAGAGGGGGGATTTGCTGCATGGGTAACAGCCTATCCTCCATACCTGCTTTACCCAGGCTTCGTGTACTGGAGAGGACACTGTTCCAGAGCCACCATTCAGAGCACGATAACCATATTCTTCCGAGACTAAAGGATGCCAACATGGTGAACAAGTTGATGAAAGACCCAATGTGCAGTAAAGAATGCAGTAAAGAAGGCCAATTCTATGCTTGGGATCATTAGAAAAGGTGCTGAGAACAAAACGGCTAATATTATAATGCCGTTGTACAAATCGATGGTCAGGCCACACCTGGAGTATTGTGTCCAGTTCTGGTCGCCGCATCTCAAAAAAGACATAGTGGAAATGGAAAAGGTGCAAAAGAGAGCGACTAAGATGATTACGGGGCTGGGGCACCTTCCTTATGAGGAAAGGCTACGGCGTTTGGGCCTCTTCAGCCTAGAAAAGATGCGCCTGAGGGGGGACTTGATTGAGACATACAAAAGTATGCAGGGGATGGACAGAGTGGATAGGGAGATGCTCTTTACACTCTCACAAAACACCAGAACCAGGAGAAATGCACTAAAATTGAGTGTTGGGCGGGTTAGGACAGACAAAAGAAAATATTTCTTTACTCAGCAACAGCACTGGCTACAGCTACTCAGTGTTGGCCATGCTGAACTATTCCTGATTCCGTATGAAGCAGCTTCATATGGCTAATTTGGAGTTCCTCCTCTTGGCATGTTATTATTAGTTGTGCAGAAAGCATCGCCCCAAGGGGGACGACCACAGCATACAAAAGCCATGTGGATATCCCCAACCACATGTACAACTGCCATACCAGCTCTCACCAGAAATGTGAGGTGAGAAATATGAGCCTTCAGCTGAGGTGAAGCTGGCAAGAAAACACAAACGCCTCAGGTGCCCGTCTCCTGGATTTCCAGTACACTGATCCAGTCTGACGCTGCAAACCTGTCCAAAAGGAATATGACCAAGGAAATGCTGCTTGCTGATAAACAATGGGCAGCCCAATCCTGAGCTGCCCGCAGCGCCCAGGCTTGGCGGCTCTGAGGAGGGCTGCCACCGAATCCTGCGCCCCCCGCGCTACCGCGGAAGGCGCCTCGGGAGAAGGGGACATTTGTCCCCTTGCCCAGAATAAGGTAAGCAGCCCCGCAATGGCTACCGCAATGCCTACCAAGTAGCCCTGCAATGGCTACCAAAAGGTTGGTGCTAAAGTAAAGGCGCTCGTATAGGGCGTGCAGCCCTGGAGGAGCGCCCTGGATCCTGCAGAGCACAGCTCTACAGATCCGCCTCTCTCCCTCCCCAACACACCTCCTGTCCACCCCCGCTGGTCTCCCCCCTCCATGGAACGCCTTCCCCACATCCCTGTGCACGCCCCCACCTCCCGTTCTGTAGCCCGGTGGTCCAGGAGACCGCCGAGCCACAGAACCTGGGCCACCGCCCAGCGCTAGCCCAGCACCGGCTGGCACTGAGCAAGCACTGGCAGAAGCCCTGCGGTGAGCCCCGCAAATATGCCTTATGGCACATTTACAACTGTGATCCATGGCATGGAGCTGTGCTGCAGACCACAGGATTGGGCTCTAAGGGCGCCATCCTATCCAATTTTCCAGTGCTGGTGCAATTGTTCCAGTGGGGTGTGAGCTGCATCCTGTGGTGGAGGGGCAGTCACTGGGGCCTTCTCAAGATATGGGAACATGTGTTCCCTTACCAAGGGGCTGCCTTGTGCCTATACCAGAGTAGGAAAGTTGGATAGAATTGGGCCCTAAGTGCATACGGAAAACATGTTTCCTTCATGTCCTTCCAGAACGGCAAGTCAGACCCCAACAAAGGCAGGGCTGAAAGATATGCAGGCACACCCTCCACCAGTGAAAGCAGATTTTCCTCAAATATGTGTCAATGGACCTCGTCTCCCCCCAATATCCATTTAAAAAATCATGAGTGTCATAGTGCTTTGAGACATGCTGCCAAAACATAGCAAACTTGGAATGGGAAAGGAACTCTATCAAATACATTGGAAAAGCGTTCCCTGTTCAATACTTCCAACAAAACGGACAGGATCTCTTTGCAATTTAAGTTTGGACTGTCTAAGTGTGTCTTCCTTGGTCCTACACAGCTCTGAGGACAAAACTGCTTTTGTTTCTCATTAAAAGGAAGCGCAAGCAACTAAGGGCAAACACACACATCACAGCTGACAGTTTGGTATCCAAGAATACTTGCTCAGGCAACACAAAGATTTCTTTTTCAGGAAACTTTATAGCAGCAAAACTCCACGGCACAAATATTTGAAGGCACAAACACAAAAGAAAGGAAGAAAAAAATCACATGTAAGATCCATGCAAATATTTACAGCTTGATTTTATTTATTTTTCCTGGTCCATTCATTTTAGTCCATCTGTCAGCGTTTCCAAATGCTGCTGCTTGGGTTGGGGATGTGCAGTTTCCTGATCCAGAGGGAGTGCAGGGAGTTTTGCAGGGAGCCTCACTGCAGTGTGCAAGGGGCGTATGCCTCCATTTTGCTCCCCCCGCCCAGAGTGGCTCCAAAGGGGAGGGGAAGGGGCCCCTTGCACGCTGCAGTGAGGCTCCCTGTAAAAAGTAATGCTTTGCACCTCCTCTAGCTGCACCACTGCTTCTGATGCCGCCAAAGCAGGTATTCTAAGCATGCTCTGTTGGACCTGAACCAAAGTCTGTCGAAGTTTTAAAAAGTAGGAGGGCACAGACCAGTCAAATTTCAGGTCAGTCAGCTCTGATTATTTGGGGGGAGAGTTTTGTTTTTTTGCTGCCATACTAGAAGGTCAGCCTCTCCTTACTGAATACTGGATGCAGGTCATTCTTCTTTGTACGAGAATCTTGGGACAACGTTGCGGTTCCTCCACTCCCCTCCACCACAAAGCCTTTTTCTTCTTTAGGTGCTGTGTGACTGTGAAGCACCTGGATGCTACTTCTACGTGGCAAATCAGTAGTAGGCCACTTCTTCTGCATCGTCCATATAAAGAGGTGCTTTCATTATCCAGGGAGCAGATCCAGACTGGGGAAGACACCCTGTTCTGGATGGGGTGGCGCTCCCCTTGAAGGACCAGGGTCCTGGCCTGTGACCGCACCTGGACCTAGCCCTGACCCTGGAGAGCCAGGCGTTGGAAGGGGCTTGGAATACCTCCGCCTGGCTTTGCACCCACTGTGCTCATTTTTACAGCAAGGTGAGCCGGCTGTGGCACTTCACGTCCTGGTCACGCGGGGTTTGGATTCTGGTAACAAGCACTATGTGGGGCTGTCCCTGAAAACCTCCCAGAAGGTTCGGATTGCAGGCGCCTGGGTCCTCTTGAGGGCCCTTTGCAGCACTCCCACGCTTTGCTATACGTTGGCTAGCTATATGTTTCCAGGCCCAATTCAAGGTGCTGGTCACTGCCTTTCAAGCCCTACACAGCACTTGCACCACTGCTGCCTTCTCCATGTGTCTGCCTACAAACTTGATTCTCCATCAGACGCCTTGCTCCAGGGATTGTCTCTCTGGAGAAACAAGGGGCAGAGTCCTGGCAGTGGAGCTCAGACTATGAACTCCCTCCTTTGAACTCAGCCACGAGGCACTTTTAAATGTCTGTTGAAAACCCACTTATTTCAGTTGCACTTTGCACTTATCACAGCACTTTTTCTGATCTGTGGTTTGCTTTTTAATATTCATACATACAAACATTCACATTTTTAATAGGATGTTTTAAATTGCTTGAGACATTTGTTTCATCGTTTCTGTAAACTGGTCCGGTGGCTGCTGATGGGACAGAGGAATGGGGTATACATTTTAAAAATAAATTTAAATAAACAAATAGATTTCTTTTGTGCAATTTTGCGTATTTGTTTTTTTTTGGGGGACTTTTGTGCAATTTTAGTTGCTTTGATAACCTACAAAAGCTTCACAAGATGCTTCTTCCCTTTTTCAGCTTGGAACTTCCAGCTTCAGCTGAATTGTGCCCTGGTTTGTTTATCTGAATACAGACTCCATCTGACGCCAACAGGACAACATGGTTTGTGGTCTCCTGTGAAATGTGTAGATGTTAAATACAGTAAAATATAGAACTATAGTAATGTGGCATGACATTTCTCCTTCCCATCCAATGTCACCAGATAATTTTATGTCCTGGGTTTTGGTCATGGGCAGGAAAAATAATTCTGGGGTTCAGGAGCAGCCACCAAGACTGCAGCTGGAAAAGTCCTTGCTGTCTATACCTGAGAAACAGAGGGTGCTCTGATGAGGAGGCTTCTGACGCGACTGTAGAGAAGGTGAGGAAGAGGTTTCTCAATTCAACAGTAGCTACAATCCTAGACCTCTGCTGCTGCCCCTCCTCTTGCAATGTGGCCATGGCAGCAGCAATGGGTGGGCAGGCGGGCACCACTCATGGGCTTGCAGGCACCAAGGTTAGGATCTCTGCCCTGGTGGGCCCTGGAAGGGACTTGTGCAAATGAAGACACTTCTCTGAACTTGGGGTCACCTTTCTTATGGAGAGTTCTGCTAAGCCCTTCCATAGGTGGAAGAGGTGTGTTCTGGCACTTTGGGGTCCACACGGATGCCTTGCATCTTAGTTTGAGATGGGGTAGCAATATCAGATCCTGGAAAGAAAGCTCGCAGGATAACTCAAAGGCAAATCTCTGACTATTGCATACATTAGGATATTGCTCTGTACTAGTTGGAAGATCTATTATTCCTCTGCCCAATGTTAAGTGCAGAAATCCTGAAACATGAACCACAGGTGTGAGCACTCAGAGGGCATATAGCTGTCCTCCCCAGGCCTGCCTAAGACACACTTGAACAGATGCCACATTTATTATCCAGAAACACAATCTGAGACATCTAACTGGACCATGTCAACAGAAAAAACAAACCTGTGTCCTGACAGATTATTATGGCTACCAAACAGAATTTTGGCTACAGATTATTATGGCTACCAAACAGAGATTTTTAGACCGGCGTGTTTTGAAATGGACTGAGGAGCTAGAACTTGCCCAGTCTCAAAAGCATGCTTGGAAGTTACTGAACATGCCCCAAAGGCGGCCAGCATGAAACCAAACTACCCCACTGGTGTGTGCCAACAACAGTTGAAAGGGTTTTCATTTCACCAACATCTGAAAACAGGACTGGCTGCGTCAGGCCCCGTTCACCATCCATATTATTTTGTTTCCAAGCCAGCGCAACAATTGTCATTTCAAGTAGAAACATTACTTCGGATAATAAACATGGTAGGGGAGAAACGATAACCATGAGCTTTTCTCCCCCCCCCCCAAGGGATTCTGGGCTATTCCATGAAGTGCACGTTTTCATAAAGAAGCATTTCACTCCTCCAGATGACCTCCGCACAGAAATGCATCATGCTATTCAAATTCTGCCTGTCAAATGCTCTGAGAAATAGTAAGTAAATACAAATGCCATTAAAGGGAGAAGTTATCTGACTTGGACAAGTTCGAGCGTTTTAAGTTCTGACAGCTTCCAATTTGGACGTCTTCCAGTGTCAATAAAACTTGTTCAAGCAGAACCTTACCTGGTTTTCACCACATCCAGGGGGTGCATCAGGCAAATTTCTACAAGACCTGTAAGATGATAGAGAAAGGAGGCCTGGTAAATACATTTGATCTCCACAATTCCTGAAGTATAAAACGTTCCAGTGAGAAGCATGCTTTGCACTGAAGAACCACAAGACAGAAACACTTGTCAGCCTTTTCAAGGTTTTGTGACAAAGCGAACCTTTGTAAAGAGCTACTGCTGTGTTGTGGCTTCAGACCTTGAGATCTAAGCCAGGAAATTGCCAATCCAAGGGCCCAATCCTACCCAACTTTCCTGTAACCAATGCAGCCATGCCATCAGGGCATGTGCTGCAACCTGCAGTGGGAGGGGGAGGCTACCACAGAGGCCTCCTGAGGTAAGGGAACATTTCTTTCCTCATGTCAGGGCTGCATTGCGTCTACATCAGGGCTGGAAAGTTGGTTAGGATTGGGCCCTGAGTGTCACCCAAATGCATTAAATTGGCTGCATATTCAAATGTGCATCACCAGCCCCAAGTAGTCAGATGCGAGAAATAGTGGATGCGGTGAAAATCTTGCCACACTGCTGAAGAGTCTTGCCAGCGTCCACCCTCAGAATGGGTGAACTAGGGAGCAATGATACCACCAGTACATCATTACAAGAAGGGGCCATATTTCAGTTGCTTCTGCAATGGGACACATCCCTGTTTCTCGAGTCAGGGCAACGTAAGGACTTTGTGTGCTCTTGGTGATTTCATCACGCAGCCGAATCAGATGGGCTGCCTGGCTCTTTGAAATCATCACAAGATCATGACATTATCCCCAATTATGCAATAATGAAGCGTTAAAAATGCTATCAAAGCAGTAGCCTGACAACCCACGAAAGAGATTTTCAAGGGGCTCCTTTGAACCTCCCAAAGTTGACTTTTCTTGCCAAAATTAATGAAAATTCAGCTCAGTGCCCATTTTAATTTCTGAGCCCATGACATAAATTTTTAATGCAGGAATTTTTCCAACAAATGAATAAGATGAATTCCATTTCCACTGGCAAGAAATATATTTTGGTAATTTCAAGATGCTGCTAGCTTTCCATATTTCCTAAAGGACAGGGATATGCTCGAGTCTCCATGGTGGCCATGGGGACTCTTCCAGTTTATGGAACTCCGTCTGACTTGAGTGCCAGTCTCTTCGGCAAACCAGTCAGGAGCAGCTCCCCAGAACAAACAGAGCTACTGGTGGGTGGGGGGGGGGGTTTGCTGGAGTTCTCATTTAACTATCCCCTTTCTTTTTTTAAAAAAAAAAAATTATTAATTTTTTTAATTAACACACACAGAGATCACATAATACAAAACAATACAAATAATACAGACATATAACATATATTTAGGAGTGCTAAATACCATATACCAGTGGTTCTCACACATTTAGCACCAGGACTCACATTTTTAGAATGACAATCTGTCAGGACCCACCGTAAGTGACGTCATGACCGCAAGTGACATCAACAAGCAGGAAAATCCTAGGCTGCAATCCTACCCACACTTACCTAGGAGTCAGTACCATTAACTATCATTGTTAAAAGAATAAACATAGTAGCTTGTTAAAAGTACAGGTCTGTAACATTTCTCCAAATGCAGTCACATAACATGGTAGCATCAAGTCTAATATATTAAAAATAAAATTTTGAAATGAATTGAAATTGGCTCACGACCCACCTAGTGGGTCCTGACCCACAGTTTGAGAAACACTGCCATATACCATTACTAATTAATCATACTATACCTCCTAATCTACTTACTCATCTATTTCTACCTCTTATTGATTTATCCATTTATTTATACCATATAAGATAAGTTCTTCCTAATGCCCTATTCTATATTTTCTAAATATTCACTTTCTATCAAGTGTAAACCAATTGCTCATTTATATTAAAACAAAGATAATCTAGTTACCAAGAAATGACAAAATCAACAATATCTTATAATCAATTCTTTACTGTTCTCCATTCTAATTACTTTTTTAAAAAATAGTGACCACATACAGAACAATTCTTCTATCTGCTCCTGACTTTTATAAAATTGAGTGTTGGGCGGGTTAGGACAGACAAAAGAAAATATTTATTTACTCAGCGTGTGGTCGGTCTGTGGAACTCCTTGCCACAGGATGTGGTGCTGTCGTCTAGCCTAGACGCCTTTAAAAGGGGATTGGACAAGTTTCTGGAGGAAAAATCCATTATGGGGTACAAGCCATGATGTGTATGCGCAACCTCCTGATTTTAGGAATGGGTTAAGTCAGAATGCCAGATGTAGGGGAGGGCACCAGGATGAGGTCTCTTGTTATCTGGTGTGCTCCCTGGGGCATTTGGTGGGCCGCTGTGAGATACAGGAAGCTGGACTAGATGGGCCTATGGCCTGATCCAGTGGGGCTGTTCTTATGTTCTTATGTTCTTATAATCATTTATGCATTTCTTATATCATATATAATAAATTCTTCCAAATTCCCTATAATATATTTTCTAAATATTCACTTTCTATCAATCCTCAACTAGTGCAATTACTCATTAATATTCAATAAAAATAATCTGATTTCCAAACTGTGATGGAACCAATAATCTCTTATAATATGTTCTTTACCATTCTCCAATCTAGTTACATTTTTTCCTTTTTTTTCTTTAACATAATAGCCACATATAAAACAATTCTTCCACACATATACATTTCCAGCTTTTTTTTTTTTTTTGCTTTTTTTTTTTACAGCAAGCCAGACTCTGTGAATGGTCTTGCAGGTATGCCGTTGGATTTGGGAGGAAGGTCATTTATTAGTAGGGCTATTGGGGGATGCAAGTCCCCATTGACATCACAGTGCACCTTGCCAATTGTCCAAAAGCTGACATGTGCCTTGACAATCTTAGCAAATTGCCAGTGTGCCATGAGATGCAAGAGGATAAAAATTGCTGGTCTCTACTGATTGACAGCAGCTCTTCAGGGTTCAGAACATAAGAACAGCCCCACTGGATCAGGCCACAGGCCCACCTGGTCCAGCTTCCTGCATCTCTCAGCGGCCCACCAAATGCCCAAGGAAGCACACCAGATAACAAGGGACTTCATCCTGGTGCCCTCCCTTGCATCTGGCATTCTGACATAGCCCATTTCTAGAATCAGAAGGTTGCACATACACATCATGGCTTGTAACCCGTAATGGATTTTTCCTCTAGAAACTTGTCCAATCCCCTTTTAAAGGCGTCCAGGCCAGGCGCCATCACCACATCCTGTGGCAAGGAGTTCCACAGACCAACCACACGCTGAGTAAAGAAATATTTTCTTTTGTCTGTCCTAACTCTCCCAACACTCAATTTTAGCGGATGTCCCCTGGTTCTGGTGTTATGTGAGAGTGTAAAGAGCATCTCCCTATCCACTCTGTCCATCGCCTGCATAATTTTGTATGTCTCAATCATGTCCCCCCCTCAGGCGCCTCTTTCCTAGGCTGAAGAGGCCCAAACGCGTAGCCTTTCCTCATAAGGAAGGTGCCCTAGCCCTGTAATCATCTTAGTCGCTCTCTTTTGCACCTTTTCCATTTCCACTATGTCCTTTTTGAGATGTGGCGACCAGAACTGAACACAATACTCCAGGCGTGGCCTTACCATAGATTTGTACAACGGCATTGTATTATCTGTTTTCCCCAACTCTACCCACAGACTGCAGGTACTGACCCTGAGACTTTAACACCTGCAAAGCCAGCACTGGATCATCTCCTTGCAACGTCCTTCAAATGCTAAATCATAGTTTGGTTTTATGCCTGTATCATTCCTGTATCTTTTATCTTACACCCACTGGAAAAATTAAAATTGGATTTGCATTGTCATCCAATATTCTAACTGTCAAGGGACAGAAAGCATTTTAATGTTTATAAAAAGTTTAAGAAGCAAGTCACTTGGTTCAGCTTGAACATGCTTTTCAGGAACTTCAGGCTGGATAGATGTGATTGATGCACCTTAACAATTACTTGAACATCAGAATTCTATATGTTGCTTCACCGTTTAGATAGGCCTGAAGGGTGGAGATGTACGATGTACACCTTTTATTGCACACACCCCCTTTAGTGTTTAAAACATTATTCACTCTCCTCAGAGTGCTTTATTCATTTTCCTGGAATAAGATAGTCACAGAGGAAACAAAACACAATGGAAATTTGCTCATAGAAAGAAACACACGTCAGGCCCTGTATAGCATACGGCTGGAACTGTACATATTTGCTTTGGCGTTCAAACAGGTACTGTCAGAATATGCAAAATAATAAATACTGCAGAATGTACCTTGCTTTTCCTTGCAAAAATACATCTGACTGCAAAACTGTTAAATGTGAATTGAGCTAATAATTACTCAGTCTTATGAAAAACAAACTTTCTTTTTTACAATTGGCCTTCAAAACCAGTCAGTACCTTTGCTGCCAAAATGTTTTTGGACCAGACAAATGCTTAGAACACCATGAAACCTCATATGGTCTATGAAGAAAATGATTTTTGGCACAAGACTACGTGTGTCTGTGGAGGCAGAGGCAGGTATGCCCTCCCACTGGAGCAGGTATGTCGGCGGCAAGGACAGTTTAAGAGGTCTCCACGAGTAACACCCAACTCAGGATGCAGCACAAGCCCCATTGGAACCGCGATGCCAGTGCTGGAAAGCACTGACATAAGGGGTTAGGACTGCACCCTCAGTGAATTATCTGAACCTGAAGCAGAAAAGGTGCAGGTGTTGAGTCCCACGCAATAGATACACATCAGGAAGGAGTCATAACCAAAACTGGACTTACATTAGAAACCAGTCTCAAAACTTCTGGCATCAAAATTTACATAGTTCTTACAGAGTTTGGCTCCCCTGAACACAAAATAGGAATTTGGTTATGATGCAGTTATATTTTACGCATCCATGTGCCAAGTGTAAAGAAGCATCTGCACTGAAATTCGCCCTGCCCATATAGCACCTTGAGAGAGTGACCTGCCACCAAAGGAGGTCTGGGATGTGGAAGAATCTCATGTGAAGAGTGCGCCTTGACACACATGGGCAGAGTGCCTCGATGAAGCATATGGCTGATTCCAGGAAGCAATGAACAGTCTCCATCCCTTCCCTCTCTTCATTCTCTTTCTTGAATCAGTATCTCTAGATAGGGGTGTCAAACTCATTTCATAGGGAGGCCACATAGCATTCACGATGGCTGCTGAGGGTAGGAAGTGATGTCATTAGGCAAGAAGTGATGTCATTAAATAGGTCATAACCAAAAATAAACACTTTTTTCACTTAGGAACTCATTAGCTGCAAATAACAAAAGAGAAAATATATGAATCTTGATCATATTTCAAGATATGGGAGAGCCCAATTTTCATGTGGGCTGTCCTTTCAGCAGTAACACCTCAGCACTACTCAGCAGTTGAAAGCCTGAGGGCCAGATTAAAAGCTTCCGCGGGCCGCATCCAGCCCCCGGGCCTTATGTTTGACACCCCTGCTCTAGATTGTAAGTTCCTGTACACTCTGTTGAAGCTGCCATTAACACAGATGGAGCTATAAAAAAATAACTAAATGAAGTGCTTCTCCACATTTCCGCCATGAGGTACTTCTAGGGCAGTGGTTCTCGAACTTTTCCAGCTTGTGCCTCCCCTGATCCTTGTGGCCATTGGCCACAGCTCCCTATTACAAGACCTCACCTCAGTTACCCCTAAAATAGGGGTGAAGGTGTAATAATTATACACTAGAAACAAGGCTGCCAGCACTCTGAGGCTGCAATCCTAACCACACTTACCTGAGAGTAAGCCCCATTGAACAAAATAGGACTTACTTCTGAGTAGACTTGGTTAGGCTTGTGCCCTGAGTTTGTTAGTAGCACACCTGGAGGGTTTTGGAAAGGGAGGGGGGAAGTGATGAATCTGCTGGGGGAGGGGAAGACTTTGTTTTGTGTGTATCTGCTAATTGCAAACTGATGCAAACTGAGACCCAGAGACTGTTTGGCTGGAATCCTAACCCCACTTTCCTGGGAGTAAGTCCCATTGAACACAATAGAACTTACTTCTGAGTAGACCTAGCTAGGATTGTGCCTTTTGTCTTACAATAGCAACCAACAGAGTACCCCCCCCCCCCAAAAGGAGGCAGGAGGAAAAAGGGGAATGGCTAAAAAGGAATGGGGTTTTTTATTTTTAATCAATTTTTGGAGACAAAGCCATCAAGAGTAGCTTTTTTCCTTTTTTGAAGGGGGAGGACAAAGAGAATGGTGAAGATTCTGGGTTAAGCTGACACAGACCCCAAGGCTATGTAGATCTACTCAGAAGTAAGTCCCATTTGAGTCAATGGGGCTTATTCCCAGGAAAGTGTGGAAAAGATTGCAGCCACATACAGCAAGATTACAACTCACCCCAAAGTAGATGGGGCTGCTCACACACATACACCCAGCATGCAGATGCCACCCCTGTTCCCCCAGGCAAGACGGAGGGATGCAGGCTGGGGCATTTGGACACCCCCCACCCAGTAGGAGCAGGCTGGCTCCTTCCTTCCCAAGCAGAGGAAAGCGCTGCTCCCCTCCCAGTTTGAAGCCTGCCAGGAGCACTCCTGTGCTGAAGAGATGCAGCACCTCCACACTCTTCTCTCCTCCAGCCTTGAGCAATCCCAGGATGCCCAGGGCGAGGGACACACTGGGAAATGTAGTCTTTGGGGCAAGGTTGCACATGGAGAGAGCTCCATGATGAGATGCAGCACCTCTGCCTGCCTGCCCAGCCAGCCTTCTCTCCCACGTCGCCCACCATGTTTCACACTGCCCCACCCACCTAACCTCACGTTGCCCCAGCCTCGGGGCAGCCTCGGGGCACCTCGTTCTCAGCCTCGGAAAAGCAGCAAGTCAGGAGGCAGCACATGCAGCTGAGCTGAGCAGCAGAGCAGCTGCCGGCCAACTCTCTCCCGGAGATGCCTGGCGACACCCCTGGAGGCTAGCCATGCCTCACTGGGGAGGCGGGACGCACAGATTGAATACCTCAGTTCTAGGGACAAAGAGAAAAGGAGGCTGTTTTCCTGCTGGAATACTGAAGAGGCAGATCCATGCCTGAGAAGGACCCAGTGCAGCAACTTGCCGGGGGGCTGTCCTGAAGCATTCCTTTCTATGACTCGTTCAAAATAATGAAGAACTTTGAAGACTGTTAAGAGGCAAACAGGGAAAGAGGCTATGCTGAGAGCAAATGACAAGCTACCTGCTACTTCATGTAGCAAATGCCCAGCATTCTCTAAATGGAAGAGCAGCTTCTGGATGTTGTAATTGGAAGGAAGGGAGAGGAAGAGGGCTTCATCTTTCCCCCACCTGTCATTTTAGCTTCCCCCCCCCTTGTTGGGGTCCAGATATACATTAAACAGCCAGGAATAATAGCATTCATAGAAGAGAAACTGGGGCCAAATCCTAACAAGGCGCTGCACTGTCGGAAATAATGTTCAGTAACATACCCATGAAAATGCCCTAGTGCTGGTATGCTGGTGCAGGGGCAGGCGGTGGGTGGGATGGAGTGGAGGGTGAGGAACAGGATGGGGACTGCTGTGTGCTGTGGGTGGGAAGTGGGTGATTATCAGCGACAATCAAAATCCTATCCCCCTTCCCAGCCTTGACCCACCTCTTTGGAAATAGGTCCAAGTAGACCTACTGGGGAAGAGGAGGCTTACAATGAAGAGGCCTCCAGGACTGCCTCCCGACGGGATAAAGTGCGTGGTGTGATCCATTGGTGCGGTTGCGTTGGGGGGGGGGGCTTAGTTAGCACTGGGCTATGATTTGGATCGGCTGTGAGAAGACAGAGTGGAGGCAGCCAGAAAGTGATGTAAGCTTTTTGGGTTATACTCCAATGACAGTTCGGTAACTGGCTTAGCAGGCGCCTAGATCCAAATTAGCTGAGAGTTCTACTGGTGCAAATAAGCTTTTTTGATACATCAACCTGTGGCAACTCCTCCCCGCCTCAAACAGCCACCCTCCCCCCAAATTTGGAGACACTCTAGATTGTGCCTGGGGTGTTGTGTGAAGGGCTGCAGCCACAGGGGACCTCAGACCTTCTTCCAGGTATGAGCCTGTTAGTGCCTTCCACTCATACCAGAGAAGGGGTGGGTGGAATCAAGACCTCAACACACTGGGATCACCCTCCCCTGCAAGGAGCTGCTGCTCAGGTCTGTCTCCACCCTGCAAATTTTTGCAGTCCAACTTATTCAGAAGAGAAGAACGGCTTCTTTGGTAGCTCTTCACTCTGGGAGCAGAAATACGACTCATAAAGATTATGAATTATGAATGAACAGCACAAACAGAGGAGCCCTTATTTTTCAATGCTTGGTTCTGATTTACCAGAAATCAGTGAAAATCAGAAGTCACAACTACTTATTACTAAAAAAGACACAACTAAGAACATAAGAACAGCCCACACTGGATCAGGCCATCGGCCCATCTAGTACAGCTTCCTGTATCTCACAGCCGCCCACCAAACGCCCCAGGGAGCACACCAGATAACAAGAGAGCTGCAAGGCATTCTGGGAATTGTAGTTAAGAACATAAGAACAGCCCCACTGGATCAGGCCATCGGCCCATCTAGTCCAGCTTCCTGTATCTCACAGCGGCCCACCAAATGCCCCAGGGAGCACACCAGATAACAAGAGACCTCATCCTGGTGCCCTCCCTTGCATCTGACATAACCCATTTCTAAAATCAGGAGGTTGCGCATACACATCATGGCTTGTAACCCATAATGGATTTTTCCTCCAGAAACATGTCCAATCTCCTTTTAAAGGCATCCAGGCCAGACGCCAGCACCACATCCTGTGGCAAGGAGTACCATAGACCAACCACACGCTGAGTAAAGAAATATTTTCTTTTGTCTGTCCTAACCCGCCCAACACTCAATTTTAGTGGATGTCCCCTGGTTCTGGTATTATGTGAGAGTGTAAAGAGCATCTCCCTATCCACTCTGTCCATCCCCTGCATAATTTTGTATGTCTCAATCATGTCCCCCCTCAGGTGCCTCTTTTCTAGGCTGAAGAGGCCCAAACGCCGTAGCATTTCCTCATAAGTAGCTGTAAAGAAACACTAAAGAACTCCGACATTACTGTAAAATGTTGCATTTTGACGAGGAATTCTGAAGTATTCAGCAAGCTATTAATTAGGTCCCTTTTGGGCAGCTGATTTCAACATCTGGAAATGCCAACTCAGTAAGCATTCAGTTCATATAATCAACGATATCTTTTTCTCACGCTAGATTTATTTTGTATTGGAGAGGTACAGTGTCAGATTTTTGCGCTGCAAAGGCAACATAATCAGTTATGGATAAGCTAAAAGTGACAGGTTCAAACAAGCCTATTATTATGATTTGAGAAACAGCCAAATAAAGTATAGCTATTGTAGATCTAACAACACTCCATGCAATATTGACTAACATAGGCTATAAAAAGTCCCCATAAAATATTTAAGAGAAGTTGCCTCCCTCCCCGGGACCTAATTTGCCCAGTCTTGGAAAGTCTCATCCTGCAGGTGGCACATTGCATAAAGGCCATGAGACCTTGCAAATACCATGTTGCCACTTTATGGGACTAAAACCTTTGAGATTTTAAATATTCTCACAATGGAGTTGATGCACAATTGACAGCATAAAGGAAACCTACTCTAATTTATTTTGGCTTAATTTTAACCACAGGTAGACATTAAAGGCACAATCCTAAAGTGGACGTGGACCAGCCCAAGTCCTTTGGGCCGGCCCAGGAGGTTTGCAAACGCGCTGTAAAGCACGTTTGCACCTCCGTGGGAGGAAGCCGCATCAGCGCATCTAGATGCACCAACGCGCGGAGGCTGGCAGAAGCCTCCGCGGTGGCTTCCTTGCAGCCGCTTGTGTCAGCGTGGCCACACCAGTGGCAAAGGTAGTGGCACACCAGTAGCGTGCACACCAGTGGCAAAGGTAGTGGCAATGGTAGTGGCAAATCCAGTGGCAAAGGTAGTGGCACACCAGTGCCAAAGGTAGGCATGGGGGGGCGTGGAGGAGGCGTTTCTGGGCTGGGGGAGGGCGGGCACATGGGGAGCCGGAGGTGGGGCTGGGACCCGGCAGTTATGAGATTTCAAGCCGCTCCGCTCTCCTCTGACTTGCGCTACCTCCAGAGGTGGCACAGGTTCAAGGAGACCCATTGGGGCCAGCAGTCCTTACCCAGGGGTAAGGGGAAGAGTTTCTCCTTGCCTCTGGCTGAGTTGCTGCTGCCAACAAAACTGTGTTGGATGCAGTGTAAGCCTCCTGGTTTGCCTGCTCCAGCGCAGGTTTGGATTGCGCCCTAAGGCAGTAATTGGTCACCATGACTCTGTCACACCAAACTACCCCTACATATATTTCAGTAAGCTGTACCAGTCACTGTACCAGCCTACACCATGTCTGCTGGCACACAGTATCATTATTCTTTTGGCTTTTTGTCCCATGTGCAACAAGATCTAAGGTTAGCACTGGAACTTGCAAATTCCTGCTGAGATATGTACTTAGCCATCAATGTGGGGAACTCACTAGCTTTTATTCTCACTTCCCAATCTGCAAAATGGGAATAAAACAGGAGACAATCAAGGCATAGAAATGTAGAGATCCTGAAATGTAAGCTCCAGTAGTCTGAAGCCAAAGTGGACAGCAACATGCAGAGTTCTAAAGAGACACTTTGGGCATTTGTTTTAATACATAGTTATAATGAAAGAATTGTCTGTATACCTGACAACCCAACTGTGATAGACTAATTATAGTTTCCCTAAGAGGTGTCAATATGGATCAGGTGACAATCTAACACCATGTGTGCACTCTTGAAAAACAGACCCAGTGCCAAAAATGACAGAGGAAAAATCAACTTGTGATCATTTCATCGTATCAGAAATTAACATGTGAATGATTCGCTTTTCCTAGATGATGTCACTCCTCAGTACACGCAGTGAACAAGTTATTTTAAAGTTTTTGCTGGAATCCGATGTTTATCCAACACTTGATGGGAAATGCAGTAGGTAAGCCATAGGAAGGCACTCAGACTCAATCCTGAACTTGATAGCTGTAAAGGTTCAGTGAGTAATTTGATATTAATTAAGCCATTTTTGCCAAACATTGCATATATGCAACAGGGATCAAATGTGTACACCTGTGAGCTGAGCAGAAATGGGTTAACATTGTTTATAAATTCTTCAAGAAGCACTGCAGGCTGCTGTCATGTGCAGATTACTCCAGCCCTCTTTGACACATGCAGAGAGCTAGTGTCTGATGGGAGTGCTGTCCCCTGCCATATGCACATTTGCGAGCACACCTGCAGTTTGCCTATATGTGAGAGCCTCTCCACGTAATCCTGCCAGATCCCTTTCCAGGGACAGGGAGAACTTGTGTACATGCAGACAAATATCAGGAGATGACTATATTCTTTCAATGTTACATGACTGAGATCACGATGCATCCTCGGCATCACCTGGCAGGACAAAGTTCCAAACAACACAGTCCTGGAACGTGCTGGAATCCCTAGCATGTATGCACTGCTGAAACAGAGACGCCTGCGTTGGCTCGGTCATGTCGTGAGAATGGATGACGGCCGGATCCCAAAGGATCTCCTCTATGGAGAACTCGTGCAAGGAAAGCGCCCTACAGGTAGACCACAGCTGCAATACAAGGACATCTGCAAGAGGGATCTGAAGGCCTTAGGGATGGACCTCAACAGGTGGGAAACCCTGGCCTCTGAGCAGCCCGCTTGGAGGCAGGCTGTGCAGCATGGCCTTTCCCAGTTTGAAGAGACACTTGGCCAACAGTCTGAGGCTAAGAGGCAAAGAAGGAAGGCCCATAGCCAGGGAGACAGACCAGGGACAGACTGCACTTGCTCCCAGTGTGGAAGGGATTTTCACTCCCGAATCGGCCTTTTCAGCCACACTAGACGCTGTTCCAGAACCACCTTTCAGAGCGCGATACCATAGTCTTTTGAGACTGAAGGTTGCCAACAGTAGTTAACGTGACTGAGAAGGGAGAGACTTTTCCTTTAAAGCATCACTGAAGGATCATAGAGCTTAATGCTCCTTTCTGAGTTCCACTGCAACTGTCAGCACCAGTTCCAGTGACTGCAGCTTTGCACAGTGACATCTCCTTGTCAAAAATGTGCAGCTTATATGTGCGGGAGTGTGCATCAATGCTTTATATAACAAAATGCTTCCCAGTGAACTTGTTTTCATAAGATGCTTACCCACTCATATGTCCCAAAGCTGCAATAATCTTCAATGTTCTGGCTGATCTAAGTGCAGGGACATTATTCTATTTTTCTGACATGTTTAGAGTTCTCTAATGAATAAAGCTAACAGCTCATGGCTGCCTGGACTGTCACTCCTTGCCCCGGAGGGCTTTAATGTCTTTAAAACAGGCCTCCTAGTTTCTATTTAACGACTTTGTCCACAGAGGTCTGAAGGATAGAGCAGATCAAAGATGTGCAGCACACATAAAAAGCAGCTGTCCTTCATTTGCCGTTAATTAACTTCATCTGACCAGATCTTTTACAGCCTCCTTGTCACATATTCAACAGTCTATAAGCCCTATGACCTCCTCCTAAGCACTGCCCCATTGCACGCCATTGCTCAGATTTCAACAAAATATAAATCTGTAACTATCTACTAAATAAAAACTGTAACAAAGGAAGACATCTTTGGTTCCAAGCTATAGGAGTGCAGCTTCAGAACTGATACGCTTCAGCTGGGTTTATGCTGGAAAATGGCAGGTTGATGCAAAACTCTGGGCCTGATCATGAGAACGCCTCTGTTGGTGGCAGGACATGGCTCAGGCCTCCCACTGGGGATCTCACAAATGGGCACTTTCTTATGGGAGAAGACCGTGATATCATGAACCCAAACTGCATAGGACTTTTCAGGAGAAGATAACCAACACTTTGAATTGATTGACAAATGAATCAGGAATCAGCCCAGATCAAACAGTGAAGGGCAACAAATTGCGATTGTGGGCGCCCAAACAATAACTAGTTTAATTATTAGAAATTGTGCAACATGATTGGGCTTTAGTTCAGGATTCTTGTATAGATTACTGCCTGCATTGAGCTAACTTGTGGTGTGAAGATACGACATTTATTGAAGGAATGAAGAGAACTATAAAGATTCCCATCAACATCAGTAAACTAAAGCTCAGATTGCCAGATTCTCAGGATGAGGAGTTAAAAGACAACCCCCAAAGGTTGGGGGATGCAGACAAGGGTTTGCCTACCTAAGTTTGACAGTTGATGCTCCACACTAAGCTGCTTCTGTCTGATGCTCTTGTCAAAGAAAAAGTCCAGAACACTTCCCACAACTAGCCGCCTTTCCTAATAACACTGAACTTATCACACCTCTTGATAGGCAACATCACTTTCAAAGGCCAATAATGTGTGTTCTTGTTGTAGGATCCTTTAGAAAAAGGCAAAATGCTTGACTCTTTGTTGGCACCGGTAGAACTTACTGCCCAATGTCAGCCACATTCACACTCGATATTTAGAACCTTTTTCTAAACAGACACCACAGAACGTGTCACTCCTCACCAAGCCAAGAAGCCACTGGGATAGCAGGCTGTGACCTCTCGAAGGAATGAGTGATGTTCATGTTAAAGAGAGAGAGGTAAAAAAAGATTTTAGTATAGCATGAAAATATGTTTTCAGAGTCCAGATATCACATAATAAATGGAAATCTGTATTTGGCAAATCTAAACACTCTTTGTTATGCTAATTAGAAAATTCCAAGAGAAAAGTACTTCTCTTTCCTCGCAACAAAATTTTTCTACTGAATGGAAATGTGCAGTAAACAGAACAGTACACAGATAAAATGTGGTCAAACATTTAAAAAATGAATACTGAAAGTAAACATCTATTTTTTATAAGCTTGCGCAGTTCTGTCAATGTCTCATGTTATGCCTAGCAGCAATTGTCCAATTCACTCACGCAAACCAGCCCTGTTTGGATTCCTCATGCACAAACTTGCATGAAGGACCAACCCTGTGAACCAGATTGTCTATGTAAATCTAGTAGACATTTCTGTGAATGCAGCTACCATGAAAGGTCCCACGATGATCACTCATCCGTGTTGATGCTGCTCCATATAAGAACTCCTTGAATGTGGAAAGCTAGCTCTTCATAGAGAAAGTTAACTATGGGCGCAATCCTGACCCCTTATGTCAGCGCTTTCCAGCACTGGCATAGTGGTGCCAGTGGGCCATGTGCTGCATCCTGCAGTTGGGTGTCACTCACAGAAGCCTCCTCGTAAGGAAAAGTTTGTTTCCTTACCTCAAAGCTGCATTGCCCTTATGTCAGTGCTGGAAAGGGGTTAGGATTGCGCCCTAAATGTATTAAAACCCTTCTTTCAGAGAGTTTAGCTTTCCACAGGTAGGGCTTCTATTACATGAGCGAGAGAGAGAGAGAGAGAGAGAGAGAGAGATGAAATATAATAATACCATGTGTGGTCTAAAGTTGTGTACTCCAGAAAGGGCTGTATCACATGCTATGGTGTTCCTGGCCATGACCACTCCCAGAGATGCCACCCCTCTATGCCACCTGGTGGTGCCTGCCTCTAGGCCTTCTGGAGGCCGAAAATTGACACTTCCAGTTTTGGGCTGAAAACCGCAAGCTATGGTTTTCAGCATACAGAAGGCCTTACAAGGCCTTCAGAGAGATAATAATAATAATAAACTTTATTTATATCCTGCCCTTCTCCCTAAAGGGACCCAGGGTGGCTAGGGAGATGGGGAAGTCATGCACAGTTTCCCCAGCTCTCAGAAAGCCTCAGTGGGGGGGGGGGCTCAGATTGGCATGCTGATATCAGTGTGCTGAGTGTCACGGAGGGGTGCTGCTGGAGGAGTGGATGGCTGTGGCGCCCCCCAAGCCTGCTGCCCGGGGTATTTGCACCCCATGCCCCTGCTCAGGTATGCCAATGCTTTTGGATGAGCTCTTAGTCTGATACTATAAGGATCAACATTCAAACAATCCTTCCACCTCCTTCCTTCCACAGTCATAAGTATCATCTAGCAATTCATAGCTCATGTCAGCTGCACCCAACCATCTTTCGGGGGGGGGGGGGGAGTCTTGCCAGTGAAATGCTCACCAGTCTTATTTTGCTGCCTTTCTATTGGTCAGCAAACTAGAACTGAACTGTTAAAGGAAAGGCAGCCTCGTCCCCCAAGAACAGTGGTGCTGAATGACAAATTTCAACCGTTGCAGAGGGTGGCCAAGGGAGACCTGGCCTGTGACTGACAACCGGCTTGTCTGGCTTCTTTGCAGACAGTGAGGCTAAGGGTTAAACTAAAACCAAAACCAAACATTTCTGAGCCTCTCCTCAGGGAAACTGTATTTCTACTACAAGGATATAAAATGTGCGTAAGTCGTGCCAGGATACGTCCAATAGCTGATTTCCAGATGGATGTGCCAGGGTTTCAGCCTCTCCAATTGCAGCTGCTTCATGATGAACATGACGTAGGAGCAGACAGTGAAGTTTCCTTCTTAAATTGCCAGACAGCCATGGCATTCTCCTGATTCTATTCTATAGCTGTCTATGGTATGTTTCCTTTATCCAGAAGGGGGAAAAAACAGAAATCCCCCTGTCTGTAAGACACACATGCACGCGCGCCACACACACATAGAAAAGCAAACCAAGCTCAATGAAACTGTATATGAAAAGGGGGGGGAAAGTCCTGAAAGAATCAACACCAAATTCTTTACAGATTACAGCACTGCAGCAACCATTTCATTCAGTAAACAAGATCAGAGTTACACAAAGGCGCTTCAATGTCAGTAAGTGTAAAGTCATGCACATTGGGGCAAAAAATCAAAACTTCACATATAGGCTAATGGGTTCTGAGCTGTCTGTGACAGATCAGGAGAGAGATCTTGGGGTGTGGTGGACAGGTCGATGAAGGTTGATGAAAGTGTCGACTCAATGTGCGGCGGCAGTGAAGAAGGCCAATTCTATGCTTGGGATCATTAGGAAGGGTATTGAGAACAAAACGGCTAGTATTATAATGCCTTTGTACAAATCAATGGTAAGGCCACACCTGGAGTCTTGTGTCCAGTTCTGGTCGCCGCATCTCAAAAAAGACATAGTGGAAATGGAAAAGGTGCAAAAGAGAGCGACTAAGATGATTACGGGGCTGGGGCACCTTCCTTATGAGGAAAGGCTACGGCATTTGGGCCTCTTCAGCCTAGAAAAGAGACGCCTGAGGGGGGACATGATTGAGACATACAAAATTATGCAGGGGATGGACAGAGTGGATAGGGAGCTGCTCTTTACACTCTCACATAATACCAGAACCAGGGGACATCCACTAAAATTGAGTGTTGGGCGGGTTAGGACAGACAAAAGAAAATATTTCTTTACTCAGCGCATGGTCGGTGTGTGGAACTCCTTGCCACAGGATGTGGTGCTGGCGTCTAGCCTAGACGCCTTTAAAAGGGGATTGGACGAGTTTCTGGAGGAAAAATCCATTATGGGGTACAAGCCATGATGTGTATGCGCAACCTCCTGATTTTAGGAATGGGTTAAGTCAGAATGCCAGATGTAGGGGAGAGCACCAGGATGAGGTCTCTTGTTATCTGGTGTGCTCCCTGGGGCATTTGGTGGGCCGCTGTGAGATACAGGAAGCTGGACTAGATGGGCCTATGGCCTGATCCAGTGGGGCTGTTCTTATGTTCTTATGTTCTTATCCTTGCAGTGGATAAGAATGAAGAGCCGGGTTTATGAACCAACATATCACTTGTTTTAAAGCACTGGACTTCACAACTTCTGAATTGCATGTGTTTTGTGCTTCCAGTTCTGTTTTGAGCCCAAATGATGTCTGTCTGTCTGTCTGTCTGTCTGTCTAATAAAGCACCTTTTGCTAATATTGATGCACAGTCCTGAATAGAAGGACAAACTAGATGGGACATCTTATGCTGAGGAACATCTTATGCTGAGATTGGGGCTTCCCTGCCCCTTTTAAATAATAATCCAGACTGCAACCACAGTACAGGCCTAGAGTGTGCTTAACCCTTTCGTTCCATACTGCTTTCCCACCAGAAATACCTCCCAGATGAATATTTGTCCCCAAAGGTTCACTTGCAACAAAAAGTTTTAAAAGTATTTTAAATGAACATGACCTGGGATCAGGCTACTCTCGGAATGAGAGTATATTTTGCAATGAAGAACATAGATATGAATGCTAATGTACAACACCAAGGTACCCAGGGCTTGCCAATATACAATTGCACAGACTCCAGAAAATGCTAGATATGGATCTAGAGGTCCTCTAGGCCTTTGGTTACACTGAGCACCAGGGGAAGAGACAGAAAGAATGCCCCTCCCTGTTTCCCTGCACCAGCTCTTCTTGTCTGCCATTATAATAAGAACAGCCCCACTGGATCAGGCCACAGGCCCATCTAGTCCAGCTTCCTGTATCTCACAGTGGCCCACCAAATGCCCCAGGGAGCACACCAGATAACAAGAGACCTGCATCCTGGTGCCCTCCATTGCATCTGGCATTCTGACATGGCCCATTTCTAAAATCAGGAGGTTGCACATACACATCATGGCTTGTAACCCGTGATGGATTTTTCCTCCAGAAATTTACACAATTCCCTTTTAAAGGCATCCAGGCCAGATGTCATCACCACATCCTGTGGCAAGGAGTTCCACAGATTAACTACACGCTGAGTGAAGAAATATTTTCTTTTGTCTTTCTTAACTCTCCCAATTTTAGTGGATGTCCCCTGGTTCTGGTGTTGTGTGAGAGGGAAAAGAACATCTCTCTATCCACACTATCCTTCTGGTGCAGAATTTTGTATGTCTCAATCATGTCCCCCCTCAGGACCTGCCTTCAGGAATTGCCAATCAGAGAAGGGGAATAACTCAGTGGTGCTCTCCAGGTATCAGTCAGTTAGGAACTCAGCAAAGGAAGTAGCCAGAGAGTGTGTCCTGGGCATGCACATGCATATAAACTGAGAAACTGATCTGTGTTTTAACCTCATTAGTTGCCAATGCCACATTCATACCTGTTGATGAGCTGAATTCAAAAGAGCTCAGACCTGAAGATGCCTGGCAGCTAATCAAGGATATGCAAAGATCGTCACATTGCAGGCAGTTTTGTTGAGCACTGCATGATAGAAAGAGGTGATGACAGCATGGCTATTTTGTGTTATTTTAGCCTTCCCTGGTCTTCCTAGTATTTTTCACCACTCCCATTTGCTGGCAGGATCTTGTGGCAGAGTTTCAACAGAAATCAACCAAGGGTTGTGTGTGAACTGGGAAATGTCAGCATGTAGAGCCATATGTGGAACCCGCCTGTCTTGGCAGCCATACCGCGCCAACAGAACACCAGCATCAGGGGACAGTATATATATATGTGTATGTTTATATATACACAATGCTTCAAGATGAACCCTGTCCTTCCAATGGAAACCAATGGTCAATGCAGATTGTAGCAACAAACGCAATGATGTCCTGCTTGTTGTGTTTTCTGAGAGTATTCCTAAAAAAATGTTTCAAGCACAAATACAAAAACTGAAAGGAATATACCTGTATATATAAAAACACACCCACACACCATCCCAGCAGAGAGCTGGGATTGAGAGCTGCAGTTGTCTGCTGGATGCAAACGGTGTCTTAGGGCGCAATCCAGCCCTTGACTTGAGCCAGCACAAGTCCCTTAGAGGAAGCCAGGCTGGCGCTTGGAGAAGCACTGGCCTGCGAAGGCTGACGGAAACCTCAGTGCCGGCTTGGCTGTGCCGATGCAAGGAGCACAGGTAGGCAGGGAGGAGGCAGGAGGGGTGTTCATGGGCAGCGGGAGGGCGGGCAGTGGGCGGCCCCAGGGGCGGGCGGGCGGGCGGGCGGGGAGAGGGAGGCAGGCTGGGATCCGGCTGTTATGCCAGATCCCAACCCCGTTCCCGGGGAGAACGTAGCAACTTCAAGCCACTCCACTTTCCTTGGACTTGCGCCACCTCAAGAGGTGATGCAAGTTGGAAGAGACCCATAGGGGCCAGCAGCCCTTACCCCCTGCCTCTTTTTTAATAAAGAGCTCACAGCTCTGTTTCAGCTCAAAGAAGGCTACCTGTACAATTGAGCCATTTATCTCGAGCATTTTAGGCTTCTAATTTCTCACAGAATTATGTGATAAATATTCCCTAAAAGACAAATGAGATGTGCATGAAACGAATTTAACACGTTTACTATGTTTTTAGTCTGCATGGGATATATATTTGCATGGATGTTACCCAATTGTCTTAATGTTTCCCCTTGCCTCTGGTTGAGCCGCTTATGTTCCCTATCTTGCGCTGGATACAGCGCAAACCTCTTGGCTTGCCTGTTCCAGCCAGGATAGGATTGTGCCCGTAATCAGGTTTGGTGACATGTGGTGTGCAGAACAGCTCTAATCCCTCAGGTGGAAAGAGGAAGTCAGAGCTCGATAGGCCACCCTCACTCGCTGCACCGACTCACCAGCCAGCATGGTCCCCAGACACACCTGAAATCAGGGCTTGTCTCCAGGCGACAGCAACAATTGGGGGGAGCTTCTGAGAAGCTGGACCACTCAGAGCACTAATTCACAGAGAGAAAGGCTCTCCATGGCCAGTGGTTTCCTCTGCAGACTGGTGCTGAATGTGGAGGTGATGGCCAGGAGGCAGGAGGCAGTGCGTCAAGGCTCAGTCCCTGCAGTATTTGTGCTGAGGGCTCAAAATGTGACTCAGCTGCCACTGCTGACTAGGGACCAAGGCAAAGAGAAGGACTCCTGCCATTACCAGTGTGGTAGAGTCAACATGGTGGACCAAGACTGAGCAGAGCAAGCACTGCACCTGGACACTGGCCAGAAGCACTCAACAGAGGCCAGTAACTGCCCCCAGAGTGTCTGTTGAGCATTGCTAGCCATCCTTCGAGTGCAGCACCCACACTGTGAAGCCTCAGAAAGTTCTGGTCCAGCTGTCCATGTGATGATGGCACTGTCCAGCTAGAGCAGGGGTGTCCAAACTTTTTGGAAGGAGGACCACATCATCTCTCTGTTGGGGGGGGGGGGCGCTGGGAAAAAAGAATCAATTTACATTTCAAATTTGAATAAATTTACATACATTTACATAAATGAATATATTAGAGATGGAACTTACATGAATGAATGAAGGTCTTGCAAGAGCTCAAGGCCTATAAAGGCCTTGCACAAAGCAAGGCAGTCCTTTCCTTCGCTGCTGCATCGCAGATGTGAAACAGCAAGCAGTGGAGGAAGCCCTTGTTCCACAGCTCAGGCGAGAGGTTGAACAGTCGTCCTCACACTGAGAGCAGTTACGTCAGGCCAGCGCGGGCTGCTGCAAGTCTCTGGAGGGCCAGAGGCTCACTGGAGACTGGGGGCTCCCCGCCGGCCACATTGGGAGTCCTTGAGGGCCGCAAGGGGCCCCTTGGGCCACCCCTGAACAAGCAAGGCCACCTCCCTCAGCCTCTGTCTCCACTCTGTCAACAGCCAATGGCTCCTTTCTCCTGCACTGAATGCACTTATTTGGGACACTTGCCGTTGCTTTTAAGGGGACTGCACTTTTTAGATAACGCATGACCAGGGTGTCAGTCATCCAGTTTGTCTCATTGGTCCCTTTCATTCATTCCAACATGTGAGACTTGGCCACAGGAGAGAGCTGTGAGTCAATAAGGAATCATCACCCAACTGCCCTCTGATGTGTGTTCAGGAGACATAAAATATTGTGAGCTTAGTCTCTAGGGAAAATAATTCATTATCTTCAATAATCTTTGTGATACGGGATTATTTTCAATAATCTAGGGTGATACAGGAGGCCAAGCGAGACTATGAGGAACGCATGGCCAGCAACATTAAGGGGAATAATAAAAGCTTCTTCAAATATGTTAGAAGCAGGAAACCCGCCAGAGAAGCGGTTGGCCCTCTGGATGGTGAGGGAGGGAAAGGGGAGATAAAAGGAGACTTAGAGATGGCAGAGAAATTAAATGAGTTCTTTGCATCTGTCTTCACGGCAGAAGACCTCGGGCAGCTACCGCTGCCCGAACGGCCCCTCCTAACCGAGGAGTTAAGTCAGATAGAGGTTAAAAGAGAAGATGTTTCAGACCTCATTGATAAATTAAAGATCAATAAGTCACCGGGCCCTGATGGCATCCACCCAAGGGTTATTAAGGAATTGAAGAATGATGTTGCAGACCTCTTGACTAAGGTATGCAACTTGTCCCTCAAAATGGCCACGGTGCCAGAAGATTGGAGGATAGCAAATGTCACGCCGATCTTTAAAAAGGGAAAGAGGGGAGACCTGGGAAACTATAGGCCGGTCAGCCTAACATCCATACTGGGTAAGATGGTGGAATGCCTCATCAAAGATAGGATCTCAAAACACATAGACGAACAGGCCTTGCTGAGGGAGAATCAGCACGGCTTCTGTAAGGGTAAGTCTTGCCTCACAAATCTTATAGAATTCTTTGAAAAGGTCAACAGGCATGTGGATGTGGGAGAACCCATGGACATTATCTATCTGAACTTTCAGAAGGCGTTTGACATGGTCCCTCACAAAAGACTACTAAAAAACTCCACAGTCAGGGAATTAGAGGACAGGTCCTCTCGTGGATTGAGAACTGGTTGGAGGCCAGGAAGCAGAGAGTGGGTGTCAATGGGCAATTTTGACAATGGAGAGAGGTGAAAAGCGGTGTGCCCCAAGGATCTGTCGGGTGCTTTTCAACCTCTTCATAAATGACCTGGAGACAGGGTTGAGCAGTGAGGTGGCTAAGTTTGCAGACGACACCAAACTTTTCCGAGTGGTGAAGACCAGAAGTGATTGTAAGTAGCTCCAGAAGGATCTCTCCAGACTGGCAGAATGGGCAGCAAAATGGCAGATGCGCTTCAATGTCAGTAAGTGTAAGGTCATGCACTTTGGGGCAAAAAATCAAAACTTCACATATAGGCTGATGGGTTCTGAGCTGTCTGTGACAGATCAGGAGAGAGATCTTGGGGTGGTGGTGGACAGGTCGATGAAAGTGTCGACTCAATGTGCGGTAGCAGTAAAGAAGGCCAATTCTATGCTTGGGATCATTAGGAAAGGTATTGAGAACAAAACGGCTAATATTATAATGCCATTGTACAAATCGATGGTAAAGCCACACCGGTCTGTGGAACTCCTTGCCACAGGATGTGGTGCTGGTGTCTAGCCTAGACGCCTTTAAAAGGGAATTGGACAAGTTTCTGGAGGAAAAATCCATTATGGGGTACAAGCCATGATGTGTACGCGCAACCTCCTGATTTTAGAAATGGGTTATGTCAGAATGCCAGATGCAAGGGAGGGCACCAGGATGAGGTCTCTTGTTATCTGGTGTGCTCCCTGGGGCATTTGGTGGGCCGCTGTGAGATACAGGAAGCTGGACTAGATGGGCCTATGGCCTGATCCAATGGGGCTGTTCTTATGCTCTTATGTTCTTATGTTCTGGAGTATTGTGTCCAGTTCTGGTCGCCGCATCTCAAAAAAGACATAGTGGAAATGGAAAAGGTGCAAAAGAGAGCGACTAAGATGATTACGGGGCTGGGGCACCTTCCTTATGAGGAAAAGCTATGGCGTTTGGGCCTCTTCAGCCTAGAAAAGAGATGCCTGAGGGGGGACATGATTGAGACATACAAAATTATGCAGGAGATGGACAGAGTGGATAGAGAGATGCTCTTTACACTCTCACATAACACCAGAACCAGGGGACATTCACTAAAATTGAGTGTTGGGAGAGTTAGGACAGACAAAAGAAAATATTTCTTTACTCAGCGTGTGGTTGGTCTGTGGAACTCCTTGCCACAGGATGTGGTGACGGCATCTGGCCTGGACGCCTTTAAAAGGGGATTGGACAAGTTTCTGGAGGAAAAATCCATTACGGGTAACAAGCCGTTATGTACATGTGCAACCTCCTGATTTTAGAAATGGGCTATGCCAGATGCAATGGATGGCACCAGGATGCAGGTCTCTTGTTATCTGGTGTGCTCCCTGGGGCGTTTGGTGCGCCACTGTGAGATACAGGAAGCTGGACTAGATGGGCCTATGGCCTGATCCAGTGGGGCTGTTCTTATGTTCTTATTTGCACGATTCAGAGCCACATGAGAAACTGACAACTGTAAAAATGACATGAAATTTATCTGAAACGGTGGGGAGCAATTAAACAGATCTTAGATTTATTGTCCTACGGATGGAGAGGGCGGTATCTTCTTTTTTTTCAAACTTGTAAACCAGAAACAGAATCACCAGCAGATGTGCAAGTAATTGTGAAAAAGAACGTGGGCTTAACTTCTTGTAAAGTTACCTAAACAAAATACAGGCTCTTCCTACCAAATCTCATCTCTTTGGAAGTTAAAATCTTGACAGAATACTGTCAAGTCACCCAATGGTGTGAAACATCAGTTCTGTATTTATGGTGATGTCGGGCTGGAAGACTGCAGCCAATGGCTGACTCATAGACTGGCTGACCAATGGGCCAATCCTGTCCCCCTTCGGCACCAGTGGAACATGTGCTCCGCCAGCACCAGCCATTGCAAAAGGCCATAAAGCGCCTATTTGTCAGCAGGAAGGCCAGAGGCTTCCTGTCTATGCCAAAGTCAGGAGTGGCATCCGCTGGACCAAGTAAGTGCTGCTCTGAGCAGCACAGAGGTGGGAAAAGGATGAGGGAGGGCAGGGAGAGGTTGAATGGGGTGGGGAGGGCATCAACTAGGGTGGGGGGTGGATTGGGCCTCGGAGGGGGTGGGATCAGCAGTACCAGTGCGCCATATCCTATCCCCCTTCCCAAGCCTGAACATGGATCAATGCAAACTTTCGCCAGCAATCTTGCTGGTACAAATCTGAGTTGACCCATTGCACAGGCTGTGACTTAGCTCAGGACAAGGGGTCGAGGAGACTTTCTTCCCGCTAAACAACTGTGTGAGATGCAGCAGTGCGGCAATACTTCTCTCAGCTCCCTCCCTTTTTGCCCTTACTGGACTCGGTCCTTGGGTTCCTCTGCCCTTTTCATCACCCTCCTCTCTTCAGGACCATCTTTCTCGGGTCAGGGCCAGCTCTGTCCTTCTTCCAGCATTCTTGGTTCTGGGCTCTCAGTCCCTTTGCTTCCCCGCATTGCGTGATCACTTCCCAGGCCTCAGCCTGCCCAAAAGTGAGGGTTTAGTCCCATCCACACTGACAACTCTCCTTTCCTTCACAGATGCTGAATGGCAAACTGTTTTGTCTCCTGAACAAACACTGTCATGGCACCAACTCATAGCCCAATCCTATGTGCTTGCCGAAGGTGTCGCAAATGTGCCATAAAGCATGTTTGGGGCACCCGGAGAGTAGGCTGCCTGTGAAGCCCTGCCAATGCTGCCTCATGAGCCCTTGGGTGCCAGCGCAGACAGGTAAGGTGCCAAGTGGCAAAGGCGTGTGGGAGAGTGGTGGGTAGATGGGCATGAGGAAGGTAGAACAGGGGTTTGATCAGACCTAGGAAGGGGACAGGACTGGTGGAGGCCTCCTCCACCATATCCTAACCCCCTTCCCGGGCCAGGCAGCTTTACACAGGCTAAATAGCTGGCAGAGAGCCAAGTAGCCCCATAAGACAGGCTGCAGGGGTAAGGGTAAAAATATCCCTTTACTCTGAGGAGACCTCTAGCCACCTCCTAACCTGCTCTGGATTCAGCACAGGGTGGGGGCTTAGGATCGGGCTGCCCGCCAATCAGTGGAACAGATTTCACTGTCACAAGCACAGTACGAGATAGTTGAAAACAGCTCTCATGTCCCCACCATCTTCTCTCAAGGAGTCACAGACCAAGGATTTCAACAGCTCCTGTCTCTGCAAAGATTATTTCTTTTTTCAGCCTTTCAATCAGACACCAGATTCAGGATAGAGCAGTAATAAGTGCAGAAGTGCACCAAGCTCTCACTTTGATGCAACTCCACGGAGAAGAATTTATAGACCCTCCACCCAGTCTTAAGGCTTATTTATGCCATCAGTCCTACAAACACACAAGTGAACGAAACATGCAGGATCTCTACAATGTCTGCGGTAGACTCCTTGCTTGTAGCCCTTGGTGGTGAACACCTTCAAGAGTCACCCTCCCCTCACATCCCATCATATCGCAGTTTGACACTAACAGGCAAATGTGGTCAGCAACAGACTCTGACTCAGAGGCTTCTGACTGAGCTGCTTTCATTCAGCTAATATTTTATTGCATTCTTGAACACTGGACACAACTGAGGTGCAGAGCCATACTGGGAGGACTGGACAATTCTAGAGAAGTGGTGAGCTTCTGCATTCAGACTCAAACTGTGTGGGACCCACAGCTGAAGTCAAAAGTGGCCTTGGGCAAATCCCCCCACCAGATCCTCAGCTTCTGAGCTGTAAAAAAGAGAGTCAATCTTTCACAGGGGGGCTGTGAACAGTGAAGTTTGCACACCAGAATGGATGCAATTGAACAGGGTTGGCCAAGCCACAAGGTGAGCTCAAAACTTCACCTCAGGCAGTGCACAGGGAGAGGTGGCGAGGGGAGCCCCGTCTTCTGCACCTGCCTCCCACAGCCTGCTCTTTGCCTTGCCTCACCAAAGAAACTGGAGATGGATCTAACTGGATCCAGAGGCCAGCCCACTCAGGATGGGGGACTCCTCTGTGGCTCTCACCTGTGGCAGGTGGCTTGGGAATCAACCAATCACACATGTGTGGCCCTTCAATCACTCCTCTAGCATAGGCCCAGTTGTGTGTTGTTGGCTCTGGAAGCCCTAATAAGCAAAGAAGGATCTTCACTCGCCGTCATTCCTCTGGCTGACATCAGTCCCCACTGTGGGCCGCTGTGGCATTTATGTTATTTGTCCAGGCTTGCGGTAGAAACTGAGTACATTAATCTGTCATGTAATAATTGTTCTTACTTTGTCTGACATCACTTCTAATCTCCCAAGTCATTGCTTGGAACTTGGGTTAAATATTTTAATTTTTAAAAGCCAAATCAAAAACAAACAAAACGAATTATATGGGCATAGCGCAAAAACCACCACACAGTTCTATTTTCCTGTGATTCTTCTGTGGTTTTCATACCCATAATAGCTCAAGTGGGGAAAAATGGAGCCACAGAAAATGCAATGCCAAGTTATCCATGGTCATATTTCAGTTTCACGTTGTGGTTGCGTTAGTGTCATAAGCTCCTATTGGCTATAACCTATGACATTGCTAGAGTCCCGGATTGCCAGCTTTAGGGCGCAATCCTAACTTGCACTGGAACAGGCAAGCCAGGAGGCTTGCGCTGTATCCAGCGTGAGATAGGGCACCACAGTGGCTCAGCTGAAACTCTTCCCCTTACCCCTGGGTAAGCCATTGCAGCCCTTATGGCTCTTCTCGACTTGTGTCACCTCCTGAGGTGGCACAAGTCCAAGGAGAGCAGAGCAGCTTGAAGCTGCTCTGCGCTGCTCAGGAAACAGGGTTGGGAACTGGCATAACGGCTGGGTCCCAGCCCTGCGTCCCGCTCCCTGCCCACCCGCCCCCAGGGCCACCCACCACTCACCCTCTCCCCACCCCGGAATGCCTCCCTCCCACCCACCCCAGAGCCTTGTTTCAGCTGAGTTCAACCGCCGGAAGACTCGATCCCTCCATTGGTGTGGAGGCTGAAAGGTGCAAGGGACTTGCGCTGGCCCAGGAGAGCCTCAGGATTGCGCCCTTAGATGTTGAAAATCCTGGTTGCTCGTCAAGGGGTGATGCATGGAGTTCTGAGAGGGAAAGAAGGAAGAGTGTGCAAGAGCAATTCTACTGCAGGCCCTGGATTGAAACTAGAGCAATTCTGGAAATAAATGCAGGATCAACTTTGATGTTGCCTTTTTTGTTTGTTCGTTTTGTTTTGTTTTGTTTTCACTTCCCTTTAGAGAAGCCTTCCTCACAATGATTACACTTTCACAGACTTGTCATTATCAGGAGTCAAGGAAATTGTTCAATGACGATTAACAAAGAACAGAAGTTTATTCTGGGGTCAAAGCAAGTGGCTCTTACATTTTCAGTGGGTATCACCTTTTTTTAAAGGTGTCTGCAGTGGGCAATTTTTATAGCATCCAAGACAACTGAATGCCAGTTGTTAAACAGCAGAATTTACGGTCAAGCATTCTAAGTAAGCAGATATAAAAACTGTTGCGAAAACAATCTGAGAGGTCGTTACATGCCTTTAACTGCCTTTTAAAAGAAGTAATGGGAAACACACTGAAAACTTCTCTGAGAGTGAAATTGTTAAGGTCCTTTTTCCGAGTTGGATTTAAGTGTAAAACAACTTTGCAATGTGGAGCAACAGATCAACACTAGCCTGGTAAAGCCAACAGAATGAACTAATGAGGCCCATCTGTGTAAAAGACTCACAGAAAGAGAAAGATCTTTCATTTCTACATAGAGTCACTTTAAGGAGATGGAATCAAGGAACAAATAATCCCATATGTGCATCTTAATATTGAGGTAGATTTAATGAAATTTTGGCTGAAAGGAGAGACGGGGAGGACAGAACTAGTGATCTCTAAAACAGACAAAAGAAAATATTTCTTTACCCAGCGCGTAATTAGTCTGTGGAACTTCTTGCCACAGAATATGGTGATGGCATCTGGCCTAGAAGCCTTTAAAAGGGAACTGGACTGATTTCTGGAGGAAAAGTCCATCACCATAATCCACCTGGGAAGGGGGGTGCCAGCAGTGCCACAGCTGCCTTCTTCCTGGTCTCAGTACACACCCCTCTCTGTCCGGTTTCGGCAGCCCCACCCACTGCCCACCCTCTGCACTGACTTAGCAGTGCCAGGGCTCCCACAGTGGCTACTGGCAAGGGCTCAAGGGACTGGCCCATTGGATAGATGGATGAAGAACTGAATTAAGCTTCCATTTCTTTGCCCCCTCCCCAGTCCAAACTACCCTATCACCCTTTATTGAAAGGTGAGATAAGCCCTCTTCAGTTGTACTAAATGCAGTGCTTTTTTTGTAAATAAAAAGGTGCAGGAACTCACAACTTGTTAATCTTTTATTTATTTATTTATTTATTTATTTATTTATTTATTTATTTATTTATTTATAAACCATTTTTTATTGGAGAAATAAAATATTTTTTTAAAGATGAACTTACTTCTGAGTAGACATGCATAGGATCGGGCTGTCAATCTCCACATCCCCTTCCCCCTAGCTATTTTTTCTACACATGGGGAAAAATACTGTACAGGTGCACTTGTAACGTGTAGTATGTAGTGTGGCACTACTTCGAGGAGAGGAAGCAGTGAATGGATTCCGGAAAATGAGTTCCATGTAGTAAAATTACTCTAAGCAACTGTGGGAGTAAGAACAAAAAAGGAATTCTTACACGAGAGGGGTCCTTAGTTGCACACAGAAACAGCTACGTTTGCAAACAAGCGATTAAATATTATTATTATTATTATTATTATTATTATTATTATTATTATTATTATTATTATTAACAGTATTTATATACCGCTTTTCAACTAAAAGTTCACAAAGCAGTTTACAGAAAAAAATCAAATAACTAAATGGCTCCCTGTCCCAAAAGGACTCACAATCTAAAAAGATGCCAAGGAATACCAGCAGACAGCCACTAGAACAGACAGTGCTGGGGTGAGGTGGGCCAGTTACTCTCCCCCTGCTAAAAAAAGGGGCACCCACTTGAAAAAGTGCCTCTTACCCAATTAGCAGGGGTTAAATATGGTTTAATTCAGGTATCAGAACACTCTGTGTCTTTGGGAAGGCGCTTGGCATGCAATTGTATGTTCTCTGCTGCCCTGAGCAGCTGCTGTGCATTGCTGGAGAGGAGCTGCAAACGCTGGCTGGCGGAGGGCATGCTTGTGGGGGAAGGATGAGGAGGATCTCTGGCAAGGCTGGACAGCACCTTGTACACACGTAGAATTCCTTTTCACCTGCCCTTAGCATGTGAAAACGGGTGCAGATGTATATATCTCTGCCAGGATTAAGAGCCCAATCCTAGGTATGTCTACTGTGAAGTAAGTCTCGTTCTAGTCAATGGAGCTTATTCCCAGGAAAGTGCCTAGGATTGCAGCCTAAGAGCCCAATCCTATGCATGTCTACTCAGAAGTCTACTTTAGTGAATGGGGCTTACTGTGGATAGAATGGCAGCCTCAGGGCCCAATCCTGTGCCAATCTACTCAGAAGTCAGTCCCACTAGAGGCAGTGGGCCTTCTCCCAGGAAAGTGTGGAGAGGACTGCAGCCTCAGAGACCCTCCTCTGCCTGTCTACTCAGAAGTCAGTCCCACTAGAGGCAGTGGGGCTTCCTCCCAGGAAAGTTTGGAGAGTACTACAGCCACAGAGCCCTTCCTCTGCCTGTCTACTCAGGCTGCAAGGCTATGACACTTTCCCAGAGTAAGCCCCATTGAACACAATGGAACTTACTTCTGAGTATATATGCTTGGGCTCTCAGGCTGCAAGGCTATGCACCCTTTCCCAGGAGCAAGCCCCATTGAGCACAAAGAGACATACTTCTGAGTAGACATGCCTAGGCTAGTGCTGCAGATTGGCATGGGGCTGCACCAGCCAGCTTCCTTCCCCTCCTCCTCCGCCAAGCCAGTACCTAGGAGTTCTGTGGGTGCCGCAGCCCTTCTCCCTGGCTGGCTGTCCATCCTCCTCCTCAGCATCGGCGCGTGTCCCCCGCGCCCTCCACCGGCTTAGAAGCTGCACTGGGAAGCAGAGCGCAGGGGGAGGGGAGGCGGGCTGGGCTCAGGCGAGAGCTTGGAGATGAGGGCAGGAGGGGGTCATTGTGCGGTCAGGCAGGGGCCAGGCGCCCGCCCACTCCCCAAGCGAATGCCTCTACTTTGCCCCCCTCCTGGAATGCCTCCAAAGGGGAGGGGCCCCTGCAAAAAGGTGCCGGAACTCCGTCTCCCCGCGTTCCATTAGAAAAAAATCCCTGGTTATGACACTGGTGCCACACCAGCGCCACTTCACCTAGTAAATGTAGGCAGTTCGCCCTACTGTCTGTGAGGAGAGTTTCTCCCTGTGACTGCCACTCTTGGACACTGAGGGGAGCAATCCCAGGAAGAAATTCTCCCTGTGTTCAGCAATAGTTACTTCAGCCACAGAGGCATAGGTGGGGCTATGTGTGAGCCTCATTGGCAGGGCTAGTGACACATGATTCCAGAGGACCTCCACACATTCACACCCACAGATTCAACCCTTCTGAAGAGGATGTAGAGTTTGCAGGTCATCCGCATTTTGGTGACAGCACACTCCCAAAAGACGTTATAGCCAAAGGAATGCACCTGGGAGCACTGCTAGATGTATATGTGCTGCCAAGCCACTCATTCACAACTTCTTAATTGCAATTTTTATTTGGTCTCCTACTGTGAACACAGTGAAGCAACTCCCATAAGAACTAATGTCTGTATCTCTACATCTGCTTAATCTATCAGTGAGGTTTCTGCATCTAAAATGCTCTTTCTGAATAACTGCCCCCTTTTCCTGACTAAAATTGCTCTGGGATGGAACTGGAACAATTTTCTAAGCCACCTGAACAAGAATTAGCATTATAATATTTCATAATAGCACCCAGATAAGATTATAATTTGCTGGACATCAAAAATGTAACTCCATGAACAAACTACAAGATGGGGAGGGAGGAGGAGAGGCTATTTGTAAGAGAAAAGGAGAAATGCAATTTTTCCTAACCAGCAAGCTGAATTGACATATTTCAGCTACTTCCATTATAGTTTAGATCAGAGTTTCTCAAATTGTGGGTCGAGACCCACTAGGTGAGTCACAAGTCAATTTCTGGTGGGTCCCCATTCATTTCAATATTTTATGTTTAATATATTAGACTTCATGCTCCCATGGTATGTGACTGCATTTGGGCAAATGTTACAGACCTGTACTTTTAACAAGCTACTATGTATATTCTTTTAACAATGATAGTCAATGGAACTCACTCCTGGGTAAGTGTGGGTGGGATTGCAGGCTTGGATTGTTAAAAATTTTCCTGCTTGATTATGTCACTTCCAGTCATGACATCATTTCCGGTGGGTCCCGACAGATTCTCATTCTAAAAAGTGGGTCCCAGTGCTAAATGTGTGATAACCACTGTTTTAGATATTTATGTATCCACATGATGACGGACTATGACAGACCTGTTCATAAATGACCTGGAGACGGGTGAGCATTGAGGTGGTTAAGTTTGCAGACGACACCAAACTTTTCCGAGTGGTAAAGACCAGAAGTGATTGTGAGGAGCTCCAGAAGGATCTCTCCAGACTGGCAGAACGGGCAGCAAAATGGCAGATGCGTTTCAATGTCAGTAAGTGTAAAGTCATGCACATTGGGGCAAAAAAACAAAACTTCACTTATAGGCTGATGGGTTCTGAGCTGTCTGTGACAGATCAGGAGAGAGATCTTGGGGTGGTGGTGGACAGGTCGATGAAAGTGTCGACCCAATGTGCAGCGGCAGTAAAGAAGGCCAATTCTATGCTTGGGATCATTAGAAAAGGTATTGAGATCAAAACAGCTAATATTATAATGCCGTTGTACAAATCAATGGTAAGGCCATGCCTGGAGAATTGTGTCCAGTTCTGGTCGCCACATCTCAAAAAGGATATAGTGGAAATGGAAAAGGTGCAAAAGAGAGCGACCAAGATGATTACTGGGCTGGGGCACCTTCCTTATGAGGAAAGGCTACGGCGTTTAGGCCTCTTCAGTCTAGAAAGGAGACGCCTGAGGGGGGACATGATTGAGACATACAAAATTATGCATGGGAAGGATAAAGTGGATCGCGAGATACTCTTTACACTCTCATATAACACCAGAACCAGGGGACTTCCACTAAAATTGAGTGTTGGGAGGGTTAGGACAGACAAAAGAAAATATTTCTTTACTCAGCGTGTGGTTGGTCTGTGGAACTCCTTGCCACAGGATGTGGTGATGGCGTCTGGCCTGGACGCCTTTAAAAGGGGATTGGACAAGTTTCTGGAGGAAAAATCCATTACGGGTTACAAGCCATGATGTGTATGCGCAACCTCCTGATTTTAGAAATGGGCTATGTTAGAAGGCCAGATGCAAGGGAGGGCACCAGAATGAGGTCTTCTTGTTATCTGGTGTGCTCCCTGGGGCATTTGGTGGGCCGCTGTGAGATACAGGAAGCTGGACTAGATGGGCCTATGGCCTGATCCAGTGCGGCTGTTCTTATGTTCTTATCATCTATTTCTCTGCACTGGTGACAAATGTTGATTCTTTGGACAGCAGTGCTCCCTTATTGTTTCTCAAACAACCTTTAAAATGAGTTCTATAAGAAGTCTGCTGTGCACCATTTATAGTAAAGTTTTTTTCTAATTTTTTTTTTTTTAATGTACAGAGCCCCTGCACTGGATGTACAGAGAAAGGCACTCACTCCTCTGGGGTGTTGCCGTAGTATCATGTCAGCAACAGCTCAGGCCAAATAATTGTGCAGCATTTGGTAAGTGAAGTGCAGAGCCTCTCTACCTTCCAGGCAACATCTAAACCACCCACTAAGAAAAAGAAACATCTTGAATGTCTTATAGACAACATGGAAGGTGATTAGTAGATGTGTGATTTGCAGTGATGAAATCAAAACACATCACATCACTGTCTGCATTTCTCATTTTTGTACATCCCTCCCCCTGCCCAAAAAAAAATCTGAAAAAAAACTGTTTTCTAACACCTCTACATATTGGGCACTGTAGGCTGGTTGGACCAGATGGGGCTGCCTGGATAATGACTGGCTGCATCTGCTGACTCTATACCACCTATATTACCAATCTAGTGCACTTTTAAAGCAATTATACGTTATAATTGTAATGTATAAAAATGCACCCTTGGAATAAAAACACAGAGCGTCGATTTCTGCTCTTCTCATTTTTGTCAAAAAACAAAATCTGAGAAAAATAAGAACGTTTAAGAACACCTCTAGTCATTAGAACTTTCCTTATTCAGTCTTCTCTGGGTTCGCTGTGGTTGTTTGCCCACTAAGCAGCTCCACAGGGAACCTTCTGAAGACTCCAGAAACTGTGCTTGGGAGAGGGAGCTGACTTTTCCATCCATTGTCCTTGTCACTGAGTGAGGAATCCCAGCCACTCTTCACTCCTGGGGGGTGGGCGGAAGTATGGATGTCATTGAGCAAGACACTTCTCACCTTTCTAGCTCACAGGATTTCTTGTGGAAATAAAATGGGACAGCCCTACCTATACGGCTCTTAACTCATTGGCGAAAGGAGGGGATAAAAGTGCAATAAATGGTATTATATGCCTTTCATAAGAAGCTTACTTTTAGTCACACTTGTTATTCACAGTAAGTTAGTAAACAAGTTGAAATCTTCCACACCGTAACTACCCAACTCATTTTTTATTTTCATGTATTCCTCTGAGTGCGAAAACCCTTCTTCCGCCAAGTGTTTTATCAGAAGGTATCAGTTTCTAAAGCATTTTCCATCTTCTCAGTTCACAAGCCATGAATCACACCAGATAAACCCCAGATAGCCACACCAGAGAGAACTAAGACTAGTAGGTTACTGAACACCAAAGTCAATCTGTGCCTGCCCTTCTCAAGCTGAATCACAAACAGTCCCCACCCATTGGTGATCCTTCTTCAAATAATTCCGTCATTTACTTGAGATGCACTTCCTGAAAGTAACAAATAAGCTTGACTCAAGGAGATCTCATCTCATTAGGACCTGTGAGGCTGCTAAAGAGATTGGAATGCTACTTGGAACAAAAGCTTTCTCTGTTGGTCTATCCCGTTCTCATGTTTTGTTTCTCTTGTTACTGCTTTGGCCTTTAAAGCAGATTGGCAATTTAAATTGTACAAGTCTGCAAGAGTTTCCTAGTGAAATTTTGAAATATATACCGTATGCATTTACAGGAAGAATCAAAGAAATGCAAACCAAGGGATTACTTTCAAAGCACCCTTTACAGAACCAACAATAAACACAATTTGCATAAGGAATCTCAGGTTTTTAAATTATTTAGGATACTGCAGATATCTGAACTGATCTTGTTGCTGAAAAAAAATGTCCTGTTTGTAACATGAAGTTACAACATTTGGATAGGGTGCCCTGTATGCATTTTAACCACACAATAATTCAAAGACAACATTAATCTAACAGAATCCAAAGCTAGTTTGATAATTATTGCAGGTCCCTTGATTACAGTTTTCTTTTTGATTGTCAATTGTGCAGTTCCAACAGAAGAATGTGAAGCTCTAAAGAGTATAATCCTCTTTTAATTAACCATCTACATTTTTTTCAGAATTATTCTTAATAGAATGTTTTTGTTTTTTTTAACTGAGCACATATCTTAAACAAGAGTTATAATTGGGGGGGGGGGGAGGAATGCCCTCCAGAAAGAACTCTCAATAATCTACAACATCATAGCCCAAATTTAAGTGCATTATTGCAATTGGTTAAAAACGGAGCTCCTTTCCAAGTCAATAACATTAGTGTGGCAACCACTGTGTTTCTGGGCCCTGGAACTACATTCACCACCTTAACTTTCCTTAATTCTAGAGCAGAATCATTGACTTTTGAAGAACTACACAAAACTGAAGCCTACGTATCTGTCTACTGTATAGCAATGTTTTTCCAGTGAAAAATTCCAAGTCAGCAGACATCACTTTCCACTTCAAACAGTGAAAACAATACAATTTTATATATTGTGTTCAAGTAAGTTCGGGAAAACTGCTAGTCTATTCAAATTGTTCTTTAAATCCTAGACTAACTTTTCATGTAATTTGCCAGAACTAATAAGCCAAACAAAATAGTGCTAAAGTTTAAAATAAACACTCAACTGAAAAGTATTCTGTAATTCCCAGAAATAAAGAGATTCTGAATAAATCAGGAATAAATCAGGAATAAATCAAAGCAGGGCTGTGTTCTTGCGCTAACCTTGTTTGGGATTTTCTTTGCTGTCCTGCTGAAGCAGGCCTTTGAAACTGCAACAGAAGGCATCTATCTCCGGACCAGATCAGATGGAAAGCTCTTCAACCTCTCCAGACTGAGAGCAAAGTCCAAAGTTCAGCTGAAATGTCTGTGTGACTTCCTCTTTGCCGACGATGCAGCTTTCACTACCCACTCTGCCAAAGATCTCCAGCAGCTCATGGATCGTTTTAGCAAGGCCTGCCAAGATTCTGAACTGACAATCAGCCTGAAGAAAACACAGGTCATGGTTCAGGATGTGGACTCACCTCCCTGCATTACAATCTCTGCGCATGAACTGGAGGTTGTCCATGACTTTGTGTACCTTGGCTCAACGATCTCTGACACTCTTTCTCTCAATACCGAGCTAAATAAACACATTGGTAAAGCAGCTACCACGTTTTCCAGACTCACAAAGAGAGTCTGGTCCAACAAGAAGCTGACGGAACATACCAAGATCCAGGTCTACAGAGCTTGCGTCCCGAGTACACTTCTGTACTGCAGCGAGTCATGGACTCTTCGCTCACAACAGGAGAGGAAGCGGAATGCTTTCCACATGCGCTGCCTCTGACGCATCCTCAGTATCACCTGGCAGGACAAAATTCCAAACAACACAGTCCTGGAACTGTTCATGTTGTGAGAATGGATGATGGCCGGATCCCAAAGGATCTCCTCTATGGAGAACTCATGCAGGGAAAGCGCCCTACAGGTAGACCACTGCTGTGATATAAGGACATCTGCAAGAGGGATCTGAAGGCCTTAGGAATGGACCTCAACAGGTGGGAAACCTTGGCCTCTCAGTGGCCCGCTTGGAGGCAGGCTGTGCAGCATGGCCTTTCCCAGTTTGAAGAGACACTTGCCCAACAGACTGAGGCAAAGAGGCAAAAAAGGAAGGCCCGTAGCCAGGGAGACAGACCAGGTGTCAGACTACATTTGCTCCCAGTATGGAAGGGATTGTCACTCCTGAATTGGCCTCTTCAGCCACACTAGACGCTGTTCCAGAACCACTTTTCAGAGCGTGATATCAGAGTCTTCCGAGACTGAAGGTTGCCAATGAATGAATTCCCAGAAACAGAGATTCTGAGATTCGCAACCCGTTTTCATTATTGCTTCATTTTACAATAGAGGGTTGAATTGTCAGTCATAGTAACCAGCTTCAACTAAGGGTGCAATCCTAACCCCTTATGTTCAGTTCTTTCCAGCACTGGCATAGTGGTGCCAGTGGGACGTGTGCTGCATCCTGCAGTTGGGTGTCACTCACGGAGGCCTCCCCAAAGTAAGGGAATGTTTGTTCCCTTACCTCAGAGCTGCATTGCCATTAAGTCAGTGCTGGAAAGCACTGACATAAGGGGTTAGGATTGCGCCCTTAAATAATTATCTGTCAGATGCTAGAGGACTTTATGGTCAAAGTGGTTTTTCACTTACAAAACAACATATGTGTTACAATTACATATTTTGGAAGGAAAAAAACTGTGTTGAACAGAGGAATATTCTTTTGGCATTTTTTGTCTCCGTCTCTCATGTCAGATGCACCCTCTTTTCTATGGGTTTCTTCCCCATTTACTTGTCTACAAGGGCATATTAATTTCTTGCTGCCACACTGAAAACATTTAACTGAAAGAAATAGAGCCTTCATCTGGGATTCTGCAGTTTAGCTGTTATTTTTACTAAATGATTGAAAAGCAGCCTAAGAGTGCCTTGGCTGGTCCTGCTTTACTGAGGTCAGTGGAAATTGGCCCCTACGAAATAAAAAAAATTCCCAGTGCAGTGAAAAAGGAAACCCTGGGAAAATAGATAATGTTTTTCAAGGCTAAAACAGGCATTGTCTAAAGAGCCTTAATAGAAAAAGAAATGTTGCTGATACAGTCTAATGAAGAAATGAAGAAATGTTTTTGATGCAGTAGAACTAATGTAGATCTATGATGATTGTCCCTCGTTTTTTGCAGATATTGTTTTATGGACAAATTCATCTCACATTTTGAGACGGCACTGTCTACTGGAAGAGGGCAGTGGTCACTCATTGTCCAAAATTATTTACCATCTAGGCACAAAGTGGCCCTTTGGATATACAACAGGCATTCAGAAGGTGTGCAGAAGCAATCTGAACATTTCCACAGATACAAGTAATTCCTCTTAGCAAATTAATAGCAACTGTGGTCAAGGTTGGTAGCCATAAAACAGAGCGCTGCGGCAAATGGATAAAGGAAGCCTTAGATTATAGTAAGAAAACTGAAATCCTGGTGGCACAGACAGCACTCTTGTTAATGCTGTGCATTGACCGTCTTCTTATTTATATATTTGCAATGGCAAATAAATGGCTTGTTCAAAACCTGTGGCTGCTTCATTGTGTACCCAATAAAATGTTGTGGTTATTTTTGGACATTTTTACTCCCTGGTATTTATGCTTCTTTTGCACCTGGACACTTGGTTCATTTTTTTTTTCATTTCATTCATGGAAATGAAGTGCATGTTTATGCCAGCGTGGAGTTGTCTGGGGACATTTCCTGAATATGCCACTCTCTGGAAATGATGGATCTCAGAATAGCAACCTGTCTTTGGGTCATTTGAATGCAACAGCTTTAACGGGTTGAAAACTTATCATATTACTAGTCCAAGTTACCTGTGGAAACACTTCCCTTTCAGGATTCAGCTCAGGTATTCATAAAGCTCAGGTACAGCCTGATATATCACACGCTGCTTCCCCACATATCCCTTTGTCCTTTGAAAGTATGTTATTCTCCATCAAGCTTCTACTTCACATCTTGCATAATCCAGGGTAACTGCATATCATTCCTAAAAATGCCTCCATGCATCCTATGAGGGGGTGGTCAGGGATGGTGCTTTAACTACAAGTAGTTAAACTGTGAGTTAAACCAGAGATCCTCAAGGAGCGAGGTGTGCTTCACTAGAAACCTGATGTGGGTTGCAGAGCTGCAACCTCTGACAGGAAGTGCAGTATCTTTCTTTCTCAATTTCTAGATCTGTTTGCTAGAGCAGGGTCAGCGTGTTGGATTTGTAAGGGAGCTGGCTGAACTCAGAATGTCTGCCCCAGGAAGAAAGCAGTTACAGCAGAGCTGCAGGAAGGCTTGCCTGGGGTCTGATGCTTAGGGGCTTGCACTGACTACCTTCAGCCATCTCCTATCCATGAAAGAAAATTCCGCAACTTTCAAAGCTGCAAAATCTGGACATGCCTGCAGTTTTTCTGTAAACCATTTCATTTGGCATATCTAGCAATTGACTTTAATGTTTTAATTTTCAACCTGTGGTGGGGCCACATTGTTATAAAAACAGTTGTTGAAACAACTACTTAGAAAATTCATGCCATTTACTTTTACTCAAAAGCAGTTAAGTACTGCTAACTAAAGCACTGGTTTTAGTATCTCGTTAGTGCATATTGGTGGGGTGGAGTCCTAAGAACTCGGGCTTGTGTTTTAAAAGTACATTTCTAGCCCTGATGATAGCCAAGTTAAGCTCAAAACAAGCACATCAAAAATATCACAGACCTGAAACAACAAGGTTTAAATTAAAGGAAGAACTTGAAGAAGCAGGTGCTCATTTTGCTTTCTAACTTGCGTTATTCCTAAGTCTGTATAGGAACATTTTTTGCTAGATCTTCTCGATAAAAGGAAACGTTTCAGCAGAAGTATTTTGTACACCCTGATTCAGCCTGCCATCTGCTTAACATATTCTGTTTGAGCAACGTTTGCACAGACATTCTATCAATCATGTGCAATTAGAACATACAAATTAGCTGGGATGCTAAACCTCAGATTATAGTAGTAATGTTCCCATTAATGTAAATATATATTATTTGCAAATATACATTATTCTTCATATGACCTAGCAGAATGCATGTGTGTGTTTGTGCAAGTGAATGCACTCACATAGATCAGCATTTACCTGGCTATAAATGTTAAAGTTTTCATGCATATATTCAACATTACACACACACATTTTCACTATGGAAAATGTAACAGTAACATGTACACAAGAATGCATGTCATTGAACAGTCTGAGGCTTACTTTCGAGTAAACATGCATAGGCGGGCACTGTAAGTATAGGGGAGGCTTACAGCTGAAACCAACCTAAATCCCCATGCAGTGATGCTACTGTGTGGGCTACACTGCACTCTGTGTGGGATTTTTGCCTGCTGGAGGTCCTGGAGTAAGCGACATTTGTCCCCTTGCCCTGGGGTAAGCCCCAGCAGCCACAAAGGGTCAACCTGGACCTGAGTCAGTGATATTGCTGGTGCAAGTGTGGATCCATGCAGGTGGATCAGATCTGAGAATAGTCTCAGGATTCAGCATGTGCTGGCTCTGCCAATCCCGACCCCTCCTGGACCCGATCTGCCCACCCCCACCCCTGTGGCCTCCACATTGCACCCTCGCACTGCCCTTTTCCTCTCCCCTGTGCTGGGCTTACCTGCTCCAGCAGGCTTCCACCACTCCACCAACAGTTCAAGAATGGGAAGACTACACCCTTCCCACAAGCATGCTGGTTCCCTGCGCTGCCACAAATCACTTTACAGCACTTTTTCAGTAGTCTGCGAAGGTGGAAGGTGCATCCTGCTGGCACACGCCTCAGGATTAGGCCAGTGATAAAGAAATGGTGGGGAAACTTTTATGGCAGTGTGGTAAAAAGTCCTGATGGGAAGATTTTCACTTAAATGCGGGTAGAATGAGATGTTATATTTCTCCACTAACTGGCATCAGTTGTGAAATAGTTTGTAAATCTTTGTAGCAGGTATTAGGAAAAGTTTCTGCATAAGTGTAATTCAGAGAAGCACAAAACTGATGGTGTAGCAGAGGACTACTCTGGTGAATATTCATGGATTCAAAAACACAGACAAAGACTGAGGCTAAACAAGATCAGCTGACAGGAAATTGTCCCTATGCAGCATATTTGCAATGCTGGTATTGGGTGGTTATCAGCGAGATAAGAAACTGATCAAACATCTCCTTGTAGTGTGTTGTTTTATCAAGCTCCTTCGTCAAGAGAACATTATGAGCTGATTCTGGAAATGATTTCCACTTCAAAATGAACATATAAAACAGTTTACTGAGGTTGAACTCCTATGCCCACTTCCCTACGATTCACTTTCGTTGAATGTAGTGAGGACTTTCTTCTCAGCATATATAAAACTGGACCATAAATTTTTGTTTTTTGATTTTTTAAAATGCATTCGTATACTAATATTTTAATTACTATGAATATTTATCAGGCAACAACGTATATTCTAAGTTTTCATTTATAAAATAAAAACATGTTTGAAATTGCAGGTATCTTAATCTTATTTTTTTTCTTTTCTTTTTCTTTAAACAAAAGGCAAATACTTCCCCCCCCCCCCCCCAGGATGAAAAATCCATAAGGAAATTCCTTACAACCTACTTTTGACTGATTTTTTTTTTCCAGAAAGTAATGGATATCACTAGAAACATTTAAAAAAAATAGGGGTTCACAGCAGATGAGGTTACAGATGAAACTAAGATCCAGATTGGTTTACAATCTTTTTAAAAATTAATAGGCAACTGAGGACCCAATTCTATCCAAATTTCCAGTGCCAATGCTGCCATGCCAATGAGGTGTGTGCTGCATTTTTTGGTGGGGAGGCAGTCACAGAGGCCTCTGCAAGGTTAGGGAACATTTGTTCCCTTATCTCGGGGCTGCATTGTGGCTGCACCGGTGCTGGAAAGTTGGATAGGATTGGGCCCTCAGTTTTCCCCCTACAACACACAAAGAAATGACCTCCACAGGTATAGGATAATTGGCCATCTTTGATTAAAAACATTCCGTTTGCTTTTGACACCATTCTGTATGTTAATTTAATAAAATATAACATATATAAAACATACATACATATATATCTATATATCTATATATATCTATATAAATAACTGAACATTTTAGCACATGACTGTGCCTTTTAAAGACCTTTCATTTTTGTCCCATACATGCAAGCTTATTATTCCTTCGCAGCACAAAGTCCAGGTGTTTACCCTCATATCTGGGCCTCTGTCAAAGGGATGTAAAGTTTTCTCCACATTGCTTTCAAAGGCCTTTGCCTTTTGTAACTTCTTCTCAGAAATGTTCTTTGTCTCTCAGATAATGTATCTGCTGTTACTGACAGCATTACTGTTACTGTACTGTTACTGTAGGATGGGACTGTGGTGTCACTTTGTGCCCTGCCCATTCGATTTTGCCTGAACAAATTACACAATTTCATCTTTGCAAGGTCACTCTGTGACTTTCCCCATTTTTTAATGCTTGAGGGGCTTCACTCTTGTCTACACTCTTTCCCCATGCTCCAGGAAAAAAGAAGAAAAGAAAATACTTGACTGTTGCTGAATAGAAATGTACAGATCTATTCTACAAAGCCTAAAAGATAGTTGGGGAATAGTACACTGACCGTCTGTATTTAACAGAAGCCAAATGTTGAGTAAAAAATACTGTGACAAGCCCCTGGATATTGTAGAAGAGCATGGCTATAATTACACATTTGTGAAACTGAACAGTATTGTGTATATCGGCTGGTAAGCAGGAGCATATATGCCCAAACGTGTGTGCAGGGGAGGGAGAGAGAGAGAGAGAGAAAAAAAACATAAGAACAGCCCCACTGGATCAGGCCATAGGCCCATCTAGTCCAGTTTCCTGTATCTCACAGCAGCCCACCAAATGCCCCAGGGAGCACCCCAGATAACAAGAGACCTGCATCCTGGTGCCCTCCCTTGCATCTGGCATTCTGACATAGCCCATTTCTAAAATCAGGAGGTTGCGCATACACATCATGGCTTGTACCCCGTAATGGATTTTTCCTCCAGAAACTTGTCCAATCCCCTTTTAAAGGCATGCAGGCCAGATGCCGTCACCACATCCTTTGGCAAGGAGTTCCACAGACCAACCACAGGGGAGAGAGAGAGAGAGAGAGAGAGAGAGAGAGAGAGAGTCAGAACCCATTGTTAGAAATAGCAAAATGCTGTGATTCCAAATCCGGAAGCCCTTCCATTCATTGGTAGTTTGAGTGTCAACTCTTTGTAGGACGAAACTCTTCCCTTTCAAAATGGTCATCACCTCCTGGGGCAAGAGAGGATTTAATCAGCTCAGTGTACAAACAGATGGTCACTCCACTCAGAGTTGATGGAGCTGATTATCTGCTCAGTGGTGCACATTTTGTGCAGGTGGCTGTTGGTGGAAGTGGGGAGACCACACACACACACACACACACACACACACACACACACAGAACTCTTATGCAAGAACAAGTCTAGCAACAACATGGAGACCCATGTACAACAATGTGCTTCCAACCACAGCAAGATTCTCCCTGCTGTAGGGATGCAAAAGACTAAATAAACCTAATTTTACAGTGCAATCCTCTGCCTGTCTCCGCAGAAGTAAGCTCCATCAAATTTAATGGAACTTACTCTCAGGTAAGTGTGTATAGGACTGCAGCCTTAGAATATAAAGTGGATCCCTGTAATATTCCGTTCAATTCATCAGTTTAACTTATCTTGATATCAGTAGCCACTAAAAGCCTGGGCTAAATTCTTAACCTTCTAACAACCTTAACAACTCCAGAAGTATATTGCGGCATTCATTTACTCAGGACTAGAAAGTACTACAGAAACATCTTTTTTAAAACAAGTCAGCAAATTCAATTTGCCTTGATGAAACAGCACAGTGTTTATTTCAAAATTGCTTTAATTAGAATGTTGTGCCTGCATCTACAATACTGTATTTAACTTTTTTTGCCTTAAATTGCTAAGTATATATTTGTTTTAATATCTGAAATATTAAATTATACCTAGTATTGGGTATACCGAAACTTAAATAAAATTCCAACTAATCTTTTTCACAATACTCTCAGTCTGTGAGAAGCAACACACACTCTGTGATTTAATTTCTTTACAATTACAAAGCTGAAGTGTAGAGTGTGATCCTATAAACAGCAAAAAAGGCAGGGCTAAATCCTCTGCACACATAGTTAGGTGTAAGTCTTAATTAACTCAATGGGGCTTCCTTCTGCATAGACCTGCATAGGATTGCACAGCCAGTCTTCTTTTGAAGAGGCAGTAAAAATACTGATTTTGCAAAAGGTAGCCACTAGAATCTACTGCATAAATTTTAGCTTTACTGCATAAAGCATTTACACTTTTTCTTTCATAACTTATAAAATAAAAATAGGAATCAGTGGGGGAAAAAATACTTCAAGTGAAGCATAACAGAGTTGAAGAGACATTTTCATAGAATTTCTGAATAATCAAATGCAATTTGTGAGATTGTCAATTACATATTTATTAAAAAGTAGTATTAGAGAAATTAGCCTACTTAGCTTGTGTTAAATCCTGTAAAATTAATTCCATGGACATATTAGACAATTTTTAAAACTTAAAAGATAATTGCATTTTTTGTTTGGAATGCTAATTTTATACATTGCTAGTTTTATCATAAAGACCTTAATTACTACATCCTTCCCAACATTCTGAGTGCATGCATTTGGCATTTCTTACCTTAAATATTATTCATATCTTTGTTAAGTTCGATCACTTATTCTTTAGCTGCTCTATTAAAGGATCTTTTGGAAGAGCAGAAATATTTTTGTTTTAAGAATCTACAGTGTGAATCACTCAGAAAATGTTTCCAAAGAAATATTTCCTCACATTAATATGAAAGTTAAGGTAATTTCCTTGCACATATTACATTATATTTATTCAACTGGACTACACACATTCAGCAAGCTTTTGTTGGAGTCACCTTTTCCTCTCCTTTCATTACCTTTGTCTAAGAAGAAAAGGTGAAAGGGTTGTACTGTCACCTAGTGGATAAAGGTAGTAGAAGTGGCTACCTAGAGTTTTATTTCTGCAATTTAATGCTATTTAACAAAGTTCCACAATTTACTGAATGTCAAATTAATGTCTGGATTTAAGTGCTTAAACAGCAAGGGGATATTTATGGCAGCCTAACTACAGCAACTGTGTTGCAGCCACATTCATTTGTTGCTTTGCCTTAAATATGTCTTTGAGTTTGTCAACATTTATGACAAAGTGTATATTCTCCAGAGGAAAGAACAAGGAGTAAATCTGTAGTGGCAGACAGGTAGTTCCACCCCCAATCCTCTTTACGGGAATCTGTGCAAGCTTTTTGTTTCTTCTCTGTGTCATTCAGCTAGTGCACCCTTGGAAGAAATGCCTGCCTTGAAACTGCCTGCCTTCTACTTCTGGCTGAAAGACGCAACTAGGAATGACAGCACACAGATTGTGTCAAGGGATTAGTGCCTGATGACTTTCAGGGCAGCTCCCATCTTTTTTGATTCCTTAGTTTCAATGACAGTTTCAGAGGCTACTGCCAAGTATGAAGTACAGAACTGAGGCAGGGTTGGTAGACATGAGGCTTGTGGACTGCAAAAGCCAGCCTCCTTCCTCTAGGTCTTCCCACACGGCATGAAGACCTTTGCCTTTGAACTAGACACATGATGCTGAAATTGCTTTATACGTCTTGACTGGGCTTTGCTTGTGTGTTCCATCTGCTGTGAAGAAGGTGCAGACAAATCCAAAAAGCCAGGCCTGCTTCCAGGGAACTTCGGCTGTAAACCTCGGGTTATAGGCAAGGTCCTGGGCACGGTGCCGGAAGTACACAAGCCTACAGCTTGATCCTATTCTCCAGGACGTGTGCAATCTACGCAACAGGGCTGCATGTGAGCCAGCCCACAGGTGGCCGAGGCGTGGCTGAAATGCTTGTGGAATAATGCAGGAATGAAACCACGCAGGGCTGCCCCATTCGCCAGCTGGCTGTTCCTCGTCTCCACCTATTCCAACAGCATGGAACACAAAGGGCGTTTTGCCTGAACCTGCAGTCTGAGCTGAAGCTGCGTCAGCCTTCCTGATCCTACCAACCTCTCCGCAAAGTAAGATGACCAAATTTGGTAATGTCACCAAAGAAGGAATAGTTCAGTCAGTTGTGTTACAATCCAGGAACAAATGGACTCATTTTATTCCACATTGTTTACTTTTCCTAAAATATCTGAAAATGGTTTCCCCTGCTCTAATTTTTTTAATGCCTGCGACTAAGTCTGTTTGAACATTCTTTTTTGGAGAGCATTAAGCAAAATGCTGTTAAAAACAGAGATTTGTTAAAATGTTCAAATTAATCTGATCACAAAAGGGCTACAACTATGCAACTACCATCAGTTTAGGGCCCAATCCTAACTAAACTCCCCCCCCCCCATGGCCAATGCGGATATATCAATGAAGTATGTGCTGCATCCTGCGGGGGGTGAAGTCATAGAGGTCTCCTCATGGTAAGAGAACACTGGGGCAAGCCTCCTCTGTCCAAATGGGTCTCCTCAGATCTGCACTAGCCATTTTGCTGGCACAGCTCCAAGGAAAGTATAGGAGAGGAAGGGGAGAAGGAATAGGGGTAGGATCCCCCTCAGGGGCAAGGGGCTGAGGCTCTCAGATAGGGGCATTACGATGCCCCAGTTTGAGAACCTCAGCAGCAACCCATAACCAGTCCATCTTTGGTACCTTTAAATCAATTTATTTCAATGGGAGAGAAGCAGAGATTGTGCTAATGTTAGCAGCAAGTTCAGGGGGATGACGACTCACTTTGCTTTCAGAAACAGAACACCGTGTCTGTTTAACCCAGGAGAAAACTCACTTTGCAATCTCCTCCATCAAGGCAAACTTTCTTTAAAGTTCAAAATAGCATCAATAAGCTCAGCCAATGAGAATGACGCAAGTTCCAAGTGAATCCATATTTTTTATCTACATTTCTTGTCTCATTTCCTAGAAGTTGACATGGAGAAAGAGTCTTTTCTTAATATTCATCATTAACTACCCTACTCACTCAAATCCACCCAGCAGACACATGAGAATTAGATTACTTTGTAATATCTGAAATGACTTGGTTGACTGAAAATAACATATGTGCAATGAAAGCTAATTTGTACTTGATAGTGGCAGTTAGCATGCCAGGCTGCCAAGGTTAATGAGACCTAGAATGATCTGGGATTAATAGTAGTAACACAATTGGAAGCCACAGCACCCGAGACAGCTGTGACGTCATGCACGAGACATGATTTGGAGGGAAAAAAACACAGGAATGGGATTATGTGTAATTTTCATTCCTTCATATGGATGTAGCTAATTTGCCAGGATGAGGAATATGAATACTTGAAAAAGATTATAGTCATTCACATCTGTACTGAAAACAGTTGCTAATTAGAATAAGGGTTGTCTGTCTTTTAACTGACACACAAACACACACACACGAGAGAGAGAGAGAGAGAGAGAGAGAGAGATGCTATCTGCTTAGAATGCCCTTAGAATGCACAAAACCAGCACCACAGAACATGCTGAGCAGTAAGGCACGATAGGAAGATTTCTTCAGCCAGTATCGTACTTATTGGCTGGGTTTATTGATGCTATTTTGAACCTTAAATAAAGTTTGCCTCGGTTGAAGAGATAGCAAAGTGAGTTTTTTCCTGAATTTTCTGCTAAACAGACAAGCTGTTTTGTGTTTCAACTACACCAGTGGTTCTCACACATTTAGCACTGGAACCTACTTTTTAGAATGAGAATCTGTAAGGACCCACCAGAAGTGATGTCATGACTGGAAGTAACATCATCAAGCAGGAAAATTTTTAACAATCCAAGGCTGCAAGCCTGCACACACTTACCCAGGAGTAAGTTCCATTGACTATCATTGTTAAATGATGATGTCTATCATTGTTGACTATCATTGTTAAATGATGATGACTATCATCATGATACATAGTAGCTTGTTAAAAGTACAGGTCTGTAACATTTCCCCAAATGCATACCATGGGAGCATCAAGTCTAATATATTAAAAATGAATGGGGACTCACCAGAAATGGGCTCGCAGTCCACGTAGTGGGTCCCGACCCACAGTTTGAGAAACACTGCTCTACCCAAATTGCAAAAAACAACAGATGGGAAAGGAGACACCGCTTCCAGGTACCCAAAACTGGAGGAAAAGAGAAGGCAACCCAAACTGTAAGAAAAAAATTGCTCTGTACAAATTGGTTTATCCCAAGAGTGCATATAATGGGAATAGATAGATAGATAGATAGATAGATAGATAGATAGATAGATAGATAGATAGATAGATAGATAGATAGATAGATAGATAGATAGATAATGCGTATAATATAATGAATTATATAATGTATTATATACAGAGAAAGAGAGTGAGCAAGCGAGCGAGCGAGCGAGAGAGAGAGAGAGAGAGAGAGATGTTTGTGTTTATAGTTTATCAAGCCAGTTACAAAGCAATTGAATCACCCATGAAGGCTTCTTCCTTCATGAAGGAAGTCTGTTCTTACCAGCAATCACAGAATCATAAGCTGAAGACAAAATCAAGCGTGTTTGTAGGAGACGCTGAATGTTTTACAGACAGAGCAATGGGATGACATTCATGAACTGATTGGCCTTGATTCTTCTGCGATCAACAGAGATGGTTTTATATTCAGCTTCCTGAGATGCTGTGATTGCATATTTGAATGGAAATGGACTTGTTATTGATACAACTCATTTTATAAGCAAGTTTACAAGTATATTAGCACATTGCGTGTCTTCCACACGGTTCCAGGAATTGCTCTTTTAAACTCTAAACAAGTTATCATTCTCAGTCCTGGAAGGAACCAGACTTTGTGAATGTCCAGCAATGCTTCCCCGCTCATTATTTTGGGCAGTTCACTATGTGGTCATTTGAGAACTCTCTCTCTCTCTCCCTCTCTCACCCTCACTTTTATTCCTTCCTCTCATTTCTCTTAACCAAATTAAAGCAACAGCAGAAAAGGAAATAAGCTCTAGCAGTGCCCCACCTCAAATCAGAGTATGAATCATTGACAACCACTATCATATACTGTCTGTCCAAGAGTTGGGAAGATGGACAGGAAGCAACCATAAGAAAGGAGATGCCAAAGAAAATACTTCTCACTGCTTTTTTGTATGAGATGGAGTCCCAAGAACCTCTCCTGCAGAGGTGAGAAATTCTATTCAGGTAAGGGGGGGGGGGTCATATCTTTGATGGCCATCTTTCCAGCTGCAGTCCTCTGCAGACTCCAAATCAGCTCCAGAGGGCCCCCAACCTAAGTTGATCTGAGGAACATTGTTCCTGACAAAACCAACAGTGGAAAAATTAGCATTTTTGTCTTACTGTTATTAAAGTACTTAGCATTAGAATGTCTGTTAGTTATTTCTGGTACTACTATATATTATTTCGGGCGCAATCCTAACCAACTTTCCAGCACTGGCATAGCTATGCCAGTGGGGCATGTGCTACATCTTGCAGGTGGGGGACAGTCATGGAGGCCTCCTCAAGGTAAGGCAATGTCTCTTCCCTTACCTCAGAGTTGTATTGCCCTGACCTCCATAGAGCAAAAGTTGGTTAGGATTGTGCCCTCTCTCATCAACAATGCAGTGTGGAAATACTTTTTCGCTATCATCTGCAGAACCAACAGATAGGACATATCACTGTTCTACTATAGACAGTCCATGAGTTGCTCAGGATTAGGTCACCAAATGTATTGATCACTAAGCAGTCACTAGAATGAAGGTCCACCCTTGCCAAATACAACATTCCAGCCCTTTTCAGACATTCTAAAAGTCATGCAATCAAATTCTTGATGGGGAAGTGGGACCTCCTGCTAGCTCACTCAGTTATTCTTAGTTTGCACTAATATTTGCAATACTGCAGAATACTGTATGTGACAAATGGTGTTTTCTAAAAACTTCAAAATAAAAATAAAAATTCCACTGAAAAACCCTAGTGGAAGGATTTCTCTCTGAAGTTAATTTACTGTACTGAATACGCTTTTCCTAATGTCACATTTCCACCACCACCACCAAAATAAAAATAAAAATAAGGATTAGAACTGCTAATATGTTTTATGCCTGTGTGGGGTTTCTCAGCCGATCACTCGGCAAATCTGGTGACACCACATAAATTCCAAATATAGAGAAATAAAACGTAACGTGCACTGCCATCACTCATGGACTGGTGATAAAGGTGATGGCTAAATCCATCAAAATCAACTGGGATTATGTTGCAGATGTTCAACTATGCCCTGAACCTCCTACCTGGTATTGACACAATCCATGTAAAAATAAATTAGGTGGCCAATATCTATATGGAATTATTCACACCAGCCATATCTAAAGAAAGAAAGGGGAGCAGATGTGGATTCACACGCAGGTCACTGAGACATTCTATAAAAATAGATGCCAGAATCTGACAGTTGCTGCGAGTTCTTGCCTGAGCTGGCAGACAAGTGATCTACGAACAGTCATCATTCCCATCTCTGTAGCAGGTTAGTGATAGAGGGCCGGATTCTGCTGCTCGCATCACATTCCTGAAGTTCAGTCAGGGCATAAGTGTGCAAGTCGAACTATGATAGATGTTCTTAATGCACTGTTGACACGGGCTGACTTGCCCAGTCAAGCCTTTAATGCTTCATGTATGTCTCTTCATGTGTCATTACATAACAGCTTATTTTACTCATCTCACCTCTGATGGGGCTGCCAGTAAGGAAACCTGTTTCCATAGTAATAGAAAACCAGAAGGGCCCTCCAAAGTCAAAGGTCAAATGGAGTCAGTTTAGTCTTTTTTTTAATGCATTCAGCTGCACATGGCAGAAAGTTAGTCAGTATTTCTCTCCAAGGACTTTGTCCCCCCCCCCCCCCCAAAACAACCTGCAAATGATAATGAAATGCTTAAAGCCCTGTGAAAGGGTATCTGGTTTCATCTACCTGGACAGTCTGGCTGAGTGGGTGTAACAATGAACGAGTGTTCTGAAGTCACCGCGTTTCACTGGAAATGAGGCAGAACTGTGTATTTTAACAGCTTTTTACAACTTGTAGCCACTGGCAAATTTATTTTACTTTTTCGGGGAAGTCCAGTGAAATGCCCCTCATTTAAACTAAAGGGCCTTTCAGCCTTGAAGACAACACCCGGCTCTGCAGAGCACCTGAATATGTGCAGGTGAATCCAGAAGACTGGAATGAAAGATGGTTTGTCTCCTGCCCCGTCTGACTCACTTCCAGGGCCAAGATCATTTATTATCCCGAAAAGAAAGACTGGCTTTTTGCTCAGCAAACACAGTGGTGGTCTTCATTGCATGATGAATAGATCTACCATGTCTGCTCTGAAACGCATAATGACATTGAGCTTTCAAAAAGTCCCCCCAACACCTCCTCACTCTCACACCTGATGATGTCTTTAATGCATGTGCCATAAGGAGCCAAGCACTCGGCTGCATATCAGTTTTTTCTTTAATCTGTTACACACTAAAATAGATCACCTCCCACGCAGATAGATTCATTTGTCCTACAATTCTAAGTGGAGACTAATCAACTTCACTTTGATAATGATTTAAGATGATGTATAAAGGGACAAAAACAGGATTTCTACTGTTATTATGAAGATAATATTTGCCACTTGGATACTTAGAAACATTTTCTTATTGTTCAGTGCCCCACAATTGACAGACGGCAGCACATTCATGCCCTTGCCGAGCCAAATGCCAGCGGCTTAACGATGTGGGGAGGGGGGGAGAAGATACATCTGAAAGCATCAGGTCTAGAGAAGCTCAGACAGACAGACAAGGGCCCTGCAAACAGACAGGGCTGGGAGAGACAATCAGTCAAGCAAAGAACACACCGAAGAACAAAGGCCTTTAAGCAGGAAGTGAAGATGCTTCTTGTTGCATCAGGCTTTTAACATAGGATTTCACGGCTGGTGTGGTTTGTTCTTCGGATCTCCACCTTCCTTCTCGACTGCTCTTTTGTTGTAAAGTGCCATTTTAATTGGTTCTGTTTTACTGTTATTTTATTGTGGGTTCGATGCCAATACTCACTGCTGCCTTGAAGGCTTCTTGAACTGAAAAGGTAGGATTAAAAAAATGCCAAGAAATGAATAAGTAGAGCCTGGGCAGAATGAAACATGGACCATCCCAGGCAGATCCAGGGATGCAGAACCACATAGGAGGCAGAGTCCTGGAACGTCAAGGACAAACCCTTGACCAGCAGCTTCTTCCTGTTTCTTGTCACAATTTTGTTTCCAGGAGGCAGTAAGCAAGGAGGCCCAGATTGCCCGGTCACCGGAATTTAAGCTGTATGTCTACTGAGATACCTTTGGAATGGGGCTATGCTGAAAACTTGGCTTCAAGGACTTCCCAGTTCTTATTCTCTCCTGGTTTACTTTCAGATTTGCCCAGTGACGATGGAACTTGATGCCAAAGGCCTGCAGTAGGAAGATCTGAGGGGGCCACTGCTGCAGAGTCGTTCCTCCCCCTCTGAACCCTTCATGCCCAATTTACAGCCAGCTGTGCATTTGGTGCTGAGTGATGACATCACTCCAGCTGTGCACTACAGCTGACGTTTCCCTCCCCAGTGCTGGCCACTCCATCTGGCTCCAGCATTTTCTGACACTCTATCAGTACAGCCTGTCCTTGTACACAGGCAGAAGTTAATGGCTTCAAGGGCATTTTCCCTTTTAAAATGAAATTAAGCCCAGAATCATTGACCATTATCATAGCTGCAGCATGTCAGTAGTTTTATTTAAGAAAAACAGACCACTTGGGCTATAATCTTCATTTTAAGGAATACCTTCCTATGGAAATACCAACACAGTTGAAGGGAATCTAAATCAAGCTAGTGGTGGTCAGGGGGATAAAGAAATCGATTCCAGAAGAAACAAAAACAGGCTGCACCAAATCCCCACTTGGCCATACGTCTTGGTCCTGGTCAATAAACTGCAGCACCAGATGTAAACAAAACATTCCTTTCAACGTTATGTCAGCCGTCAAGAAAAAGGTCTATTCGTCATCACAAATGAATATTCTATGCACCTGTAAAATCTGATGTATATTCTTCCAAGTTTTTATTTCAACAGTATGTCTGTCAGAATAACCCCCCACCAGCAGGACCATAAGAAGACTTTTCCAAAACTCACAAAATTGAATTAGTCTCACACCGAGGAGCAAAGGGCATTGGGAGAATTACTGTGTGAATTTATGCGCTTCCCAGTTCAGATACCAGTAAATCTTTTCCAGTCCTGGTCCAGGGCTGGCAGAGATCCACAGGACGCACCCTGCATTGTTGCTGAGTATGGAGACCGAGCTCAGACTTGCTCAGAACGGAGGTGAACAGGAAATAGCGCAGTACAATCAAAGAGCAAGAAAAGACACCAAGTGGCCCAGTCCTGGGATTGGGCAAGTCCTCACAGGATCACGGCATAGAAAGTGACCCTCTGTTCCTTTGCACCAGCACTGCTATCAGGCCCTGCACTAGGTCAGCTACCCCACCCACCCCAAAATACTCCTGCACTCTACCGCTCAGGAAAGCCCACACATGTCATCAATCACCAGTTTGAAATCACAGTCCTCATACCGTAACGCCTTCCTCGATCTTAATGAAGCCACAAAGGTGCTTTGTAAGCCAACACATTGTTTCTTCATTCATTATCTAACCAGCCTTCTCCAGCAATAATCATCTCTATTGACTAATTTAAAATATTTGTACCCGCCTTCTGACCTTCAGCCTTTGGGCAGCATACAATGACATGAAACGGTAATGTAAGACATCAACTATTGTTATTAAAACCAGCAAAGCAAAACAGCTACAATATTAACATATAAACCATAAGACACAGTTATTTGTGTGGTGAGAATGCTGTTACGGGGCCACCAAAAATAATTAGACCAGGCACTGGCCAGATAAAGAAGAAGAGGGAGTTCCACCAAGATGTTGGCATCACAGGACAAGCATTCTGGGAGCCATGACACTAACCCCAGAACACGGAGGCCCCTGGAGCAGGGGCTCTGATGAAGAGCTGCATCATTAGGCAAGTCCAGGGGAGCAGGCAATCCACAATAATCAATCCCAGACAGTATCAGCCCAAACCAGCACTTTCAGTTGTGTCTGGAAACAAATGGGATCCTTCAAAATATGGGTTAATTAGGGTAATTTCTACTTACCCAGCTAGTAGCCACCACTAAATGCTGCAGTGACTGACATTTTAGGAGGGCCTTTAGGAGTTGCAGGCTGCAATCCTACTCACACTGTCCTGAGAGTAAGCCTCATTGAACAAAATAGGACTTACTTCTGAGTAGACCTGATTAGGATTGTGCCCCCAGTCACCTTTTCCAGTTTGTTACCTGGCATGGATAACTGAGGTCATTTCTCCATGAGCCTGGCCACTGCAGCCTATAACTTTTATTTTTTCCTTTTAGTCTTTTTTATTATTAGTAAGAACAAAAATAGACCATTGATCATCATCTTGTTGTCCCTGGTGCAAAGGGCTCACATTAATAGTCACCCTACTACAGGCAGACAGGATAAGGGAAGCCATTTTTTTATGTACTCTGTACAATTTCAGAATATTAAAAAGCAGACAGCAGTTTTAAAAGCCAGCTCTGCAGCTTTCCTGCCTTTGCTAGACCTTGGAATGGTTTCAGCTGGATGAGGTACTGGGTTTCTCTCTTACAGCTGTGTGAATCCTGCGGGGCTCACTTCACAAAACGGACCCCTGCAGTTTGATTCACAGAACTTGGAAGAGAACCAAGCTTTCTACGGCTGCCATGAGTTTTAGGCTAATGTGTGTGCAGAACATTTGCTCATATAATGTCCCCAGCACATGGCTAGTAGACAAAAAACCCCGGTGTCCTTGGCAGTTAGATAAGAATTATTAAGCTTGATTGCCTTTATGCTCTTTTGCAAGATAACTGCGCAGCACACAGAACTGGCTCTTGGCTTGTGTTTTGGCTTCAGCAATACTAATGAGAGAATTGAATTCACGCACACTTGGTGCGCCATCAGAAGGACTTTACAGATTAGGATTTATCCTAAGAATCCCTAAACTAATTGCTGAAGATTTACTCAGAAGTAAGTTCCACTGAATTCAGTGGGGTTTGCTCCCAGGTAACTATGTTCAGGATTGCAGCTTCCATGATTTAGTTTAGGGCTCTGCAGACTCTGGCCCACAGGTCAGATGTGGTACACTTGCTAACCCCTCCTCGGCGTGCAGGGAGCTTACTGTTCTGCGAGGGAGGCTTCCGTGGTCACCCCACTGTTTCCCCAGCAGGCTGGGCTTCAGCATTTCCTGGCACACGGTTGAGGTGCAGCAAACATGAGGGGCGACTGGTTGCAACAATGCATGTCTCCCCAGCAGGATGGCAGGCTCCAGTCACGCCAGGAAGGCTGTTGGCGGCACGCAACAGTCTCCAGTTTGGGACCACTGATCTTGTTTGAGAAATTGCTTCAGTTTAGATCTTACAATGGTTGACAACCTTCAGTCTCGAAAGACTATGGTATAAGCCTACAGCACCCAGTATTCCCAGGCGGTCGCCCATCCAAGTACTAACCAGGCCTGACCCTGCTTAGCTTCTGAGATCAGATGAGATTAGGCATGTGCAGGGTAACAGTTGCTTGTAACTCTGTTTTTGTTGATTTTTTTTAATGTGGTATATTTTTGTAAATTGCCTAGATTTTTATAGGTGAAGCAGGATTAAATTTTTTAAAAAATCACTCTACAAGTAATTCAGATTGGATAATGAAGGAGAAAGTTGTTTAGGTTATACCAGTATTTCTCAAACTGTGGGTCGGGACCCACTAGGGTTGTGAGCCATTTTCAGGTGGGTCCCCATTCATTTCAATATTTTATTTTTAATATATTAAACTTGATACTACCATGGTATGTGACTGTATTTGGGGAAATGTTACACATATGTACTTTTAACAGGCTACTATGTATATGCTTTTAACAATCATAGTAAATGGGACTTATTGTTGGGTAAGTGTGGGTAGGATTGCAGCCTAGGATTGTTAAAAAATTTGCTTCTTGATAATGTCACTTCCAGTCATGACATCACTTCTGGTGGGTTCTGACAGATTATTATTCTAAAAAGTGGGTCCCAGAAGCACAAGGTTAAGCCATTTCTGCCCAATGTTGCATATGTGCAACAGGGATCAAATGTGTATACCTGTGAGCTGGGCAGAAATGGGTTTTAAAGAATCTTACAGGCAAAGAATTAATGGCTATACATCAGCAATAGATATATTCAAAAATCAAAAGGAAGTCCCTTATGTCAGAGCAGTTTTAAACAAACAAATAAAAGGCACAAAAATGCTTTGCTGGAGAAAGTACACCTTGTCATTCTGTTCCCCAATCTGGATTAGCATATTTCTAGGAAAATTGTGGCGGCTGCTGCTCAAATTTTGGAAGGTTTCAACCATCCACCAGGCCATTCCATGTCATCAACTCCTCTCCTCAAGAAAAGGCTGTGGAATTGTTTTATGCCTACATATTTCAGTCACATTTGTACAATATTGCACATAATGCCATAACATTGTTTGTTCTCACATATGCATGTGTTGCTTGCAGATGTTTGGCCAAAATGAGGAAAAGATTATATTAACTGAGGAATGTAGGTGTTACAGTATTACTGAATGTGAGCTTGTGCTCTTGGTATGTCAACATATTCATCAAAAGCTTGACACACTTCAAAAACACTAACGGTTCATTGGATCAGATCAGGATTCAAAAGTGATGAAGCTAAACATTCAAACCAAAGAGTAATGGGGCTTACTCCCAGGTAAGTGGGGATAGGATTGTGCTGTGAGACAGATACAGGTACTGAAATGAATGAAAAGCTCAAAGGTATAATCTGATGTAAAATGAAAAAGAAATACTTACCATATGTATTACTCATGGTTATGTAACATCTTTGAATAAATAGGTGAGTAGCTAACATTATCACCTTGTATTTCTCTTTTATTGGTTACCTGTCAGGACCCAATCCTTTCCAGTTTTCCAGCACTGATGCAGTCGCAATGCAACCCTGAGGTAAGGAAACAAACATTCCTTTTGTGTGTGTGCAGCACACACTCTCAGCCCAATCCTATGCACACTTTCCTAGGAGTTAGCCCCATTGATTCTAATGGGACTTGCTTCTGAGTAGACATGCATAGGATTGGGTTCTCTGTTGGCACAGCTCAGCAGTGGAAATCAGCTCAGTAATGGGAAGTTGGATAGGATCCGGCCTTCCGTGTACATCTTTCCTAGGAAAGTGCTGCCCTTTAGAAATGGTCTTGGGTCCAGAACTTCTTTGGGAAGGACATGGTGTAAGCTGAATGCTAACCCATAATGGCTGGTTGATGTTTCTTCAGTGGGGGCTGATGGCTCAGAGGTAGCTGGGAGGGCCTGTGTTTCCTTGGAGAGAACCTGGGAGCTGATGTGACTGGGCTTGGATGGAAGTAGAAGCAGCATCACTGCAGCACAAATGAAGCTTGATGGGCAGAGGAAATCAGCAGCAAATTGGAGGAGGGACTCACAGTATGTTGAGACGTTTCCCAAGTACAGCTGATGGAAAGCATGGAATATCCCAGCAGCTCAGCTGTTTCCAATATTTTCCATATTAGAAACCCTCTGCCTTAAGAACAGCTACTCCAAATGTCCCTGTCTGACCCTTCCTTCTACCAGCAGTTCACTGCACAACCAACACTGCTCTGTGACCTGAAAATGAGAAAATGTGGCTATGGCAACAGGTCAGTCCTCATCAGTGCCGGTTGCATGTACATTCTCCCAGTCAGTTAGGAAAGCACCACGTGAAAAACCTAAGTCTGAGTGCTGTTCTGCCACTTCTTCCTCTTTCACCTTTTCAGCACACAGAGGTTTGTACTTCCTGAGAAGTGAAATCATGGATTCCAAGTTCCATCCTCTTTGGCGTCTAACGTTGTTACAAAAATGGCTCAAGTTTTTAACATAAAAAATTGGAATCTCTGCCAGGTTTGTTAGATGCTGCATTTTCTTCAGATCCTGATTTTGGCAGCAAAACAAGGGCTTTTGACCCCCCCCCCTTTTGTTCTGAACAGAGCAAAGCCAGCAGTGGGCAGATGTCCACTGCCGCTCCCAGACACATGCAGGGTACAGAAGAGGTCTTCTCTTGGACATTTCTCCTGGGTCACACTGCCTGTCAGAAATAACATACTGCTTCACTGGCAAGACCCTCCTGCTGCTGCTGCGAGACCCCAGGGTCAGGGGGAACATGACAAGGAGCCTGCGAAGACATAAACAAACAGGCTTTGAATGAGCAGCTACTCTGAGGAGTCATCACTGAAAGGAGAGCAAGACAGTTTTCCTGTTTAAGATCCAGGAAATCTGTAGCCAAAATTCATATGTTCTGCCTACATCTGCAATCTCTGTGTTGGAGATATAAATGCTGACCTAGAAACTGGGGGAGCAGCTTTGTACTAGTTCTCACTCAGCCCTAATTTGTATCCCATCCTACTCCTACTTAACTAAGAATCACTAGATGCTAGCCATGCCTCCTCAATGTGTGTCCAGATAACCATTTAAAACCCACAAAGAAAATGGTGCCACAGTATCCTCTATTAACATAAGAACCTAAGAACATAAGACGAGCCCTGCTGGATCAGACCCAAGATCCATCTAGTCCAGCTTCCTGTATCTCACAGCAGCCCACCAGGTGCCCCATGGACAAAAGACACAATCTGCGTCCCGGTGCCCTCCCCTGCATCTGGCAATCAGAGGCAGCCTGCCTCTAAAACCAAGAGCCTGCACAGACCTACTATGACTTGTAACCCGTGATGAACTTTTCCTCCAGAAATTTGTCCAACTCCCTCTTAACTCACTCTGTTGGCCTACGGTTTCTTTCTCAGCATGTTTGGTTTTTCAGTGTACTCCCCTCCATTCTAAGTCCACTACAAATTCTCCCATCAGCTGCTGCCAGAGGTTGAAAAGTCCTGTTTTTGCATATGGCAGGCAGGCTTTGAACCCATTTCTGCCCAGCCCACAGGTGTACAGATTTGATTCCTATTGCACATATGCAACATTGGGCAGAAATTGCTTAAGTATGTGGAGACAGGTCTAAATCATCTCTCACAAGGCAATCGTGTCCACTTTATTATTTATATTTTCACTTTTTAAACTACCTGTTTTAGCCCTTTATATCTTTGCAGCTCTCTATCAAATGCTTTGTATGTCATCAACGTCTCTCCTAAAATATTAACCCAGAGGAAGTCAGAGTATCTCATCTGAGCCTTAACTATAGCCAAGTGCAGCAATATACGACTCGTACCTTCCCAATGCAACTGCCACCATCTGAGATGCAACAGGACCCCTCGCGGCTGCTCTTTCAGTCGGCCTTTGCTGACTTGCTCAGAAGTTTCCCGGGTTTACTATGCTGCTGACCATTGCTATAGCGTGGGGGTTATTATTATTTTTTAATCTTTGTCACTGTTTTAATATTTTGCCTTTGATACTTTAACTCTTTATAATCTTCAAAAAAAATGCAAGAGACACCAGCAACAGCCATTGGAAAAGACAGCATGCTGGGTGAAGAGGGACAGTTGACAAAAAACTGTCAAGTTCAATATGGATTCCAGCAGTGAAAGTCTTAGCATGTTTAGCACGCCTAGGGACAGTTGCTCTCTCCTGCTAAATAGGGCACCACTTTAAAGACGCCTCTCTGCCCAATATGGGACTTCTCAGCAGTGCATTTCCGGGACCTCCCTGTTTTGCAACCTGCTATTTATGGCTTCTTCTGTTTGCTTCTTTCACAAACATACAGCAGGACAAACGGGGTTTTTAGGCTGGCTGGAAAAAAGCAGGGAGGGCAGCACAACTTTCCAAACTTCAAAATAAAATCTCCAAAGAGGTGAACCTCAAAGGTGCTGAAGAAAACAGTACGTTTTCTTTGTACAAACATTCCAGTGTACAGTCATCGGAGGCAATCGCTCTATGGCTCAGTTCAGATGTAACAACAAGTCCTGGTTTCTTGTTTCACGCACAAGCCCTGGGCTTGCATGCTCTCGCCTCCCCCTCTCTACTCCCTCGTGCATGAGGGGAAGGAGTTTAAAGTTTCCATTTGTTGTTTGTAATAAATCAGTTTCCTGTTTCCTCCCAACACTTTCCAAAAAGAACAAGAAACTCCGTGTTCAGGAGACAAAGAAAGAACTCTGGCCTTTGATGAAAATTCTGGAGACACAATATCTGTTCCACGTCTATCTCCCCCACCCCTTTTGTCATGGTTGAACTCAAGGGGACGTAACTGGGTTCCCAGGTGGACTCCCAACCAGACATTTGCTAGACATTGGCCTGAAAGGTGGCTGACTCCTGTGTTGCAGGACCATGTGCAGGGCAGCGGATCAGAAATCAGGCCTCACAATGGGAGGTGGGAACACCTTTTCCAACAAAATAGGTCATTTTCTTTAGCACCTTGTGAGGTTTGTCTTGAGGGGCTTCTTTTAGGTCCCAGGTTGACTCTCACCACCCAGATACTGATCCACATAAGACTGCAATCCTGCATGCACTTTCCAGGGAGCATATCCAATTGAATACAGTGCGACTTACTTCTGAGTGGATATCCATAGGATTGTGCTCTAACAGCTCAATCCTGCCTAAATCCCCATGTATTGCTACCACTGTATCCTGCAGGAGATTGTCAGCTGCTGAAGACCTCCTTGGGGTAAGCCTTGGCAGCCACTATGGTCAGCTCAAACACTGGCACAAGTGCGCATTGACCTGGGAAGGCTGCTCAGCCCTGGAGAAGGGGAACGGGACTTGGCACGCACTGTCGCCACCAATCCTGCCCCCATCTCTAGCTTGACCTGCTGTCTTCCCCGCTCCATCACTGCCCCGTTCTGCCCATCCTTCCCCCATTCCACCTCCTCCCTGCCTCCTTCCAAGCCCCTGCATGGGACTACCTGCTCCAGAGGGTCATTGTGGATCTGAGGGCATGTGGAAGGCTGCTCTGGCCTCCCCACCAGAAGACCTACAGCACGAGGTAGTGGAAGTTGCTTTGTGAGTACTGTGAAGCAGCCTCTGCCAGCACAACGCTAGTTGTGACAGCAAAGGAGAGGGATAGGACTGGGCCAAAAATCTCTTTAGCTAAGTGAAACTTATTTCTGTAGCTTAGGCTGTTGTTTGGAACTTTGTCCTGCCAGGTGATGCCGAGGGTGCGTCGGAGGCAGCGCATGTGGAAAGCGCTCAGTTTCCTCTCCTGTTGTGAGCAGAGAGTCCATGACTCGCTGCAGTACAGAAGTGTACTCAGGACGCAAGCTCTGTAGACCTGGATCTAGTCTTTCGAGACTGAAGGTTGCCAATACATACATATACATACAGCTTAGGCTGCAATCCTAAGAATACCTACAAGGGAAAAAGCTCCATTGAACTCAATGGGACTTACTTCTGAGTAAGTTTGTGCTCTTAGGGCGCAATCCTAACCAACTTTCTAGCACTGGCATAGCTGTGCCAGTGGGGCATGGGCTGCATCCTGCAGTTGGAGGGCAGTCAAGGAGGCCTCTTCAAGGCAATATTTGTTCCCTTACCTCGAAGTTGCATTGCCCTGACCTCGGTGCTGGAAAGTCGGTTAGTATTGCGCCCTTAGTTTCTTATTATCCAAAGGGTTGTAAGGTGGTCAGATTGAAATGCCCCCAGTGTTAACACTGTTGTATACTCAACTGGTCAGCGGATGCATGCACTGTTTCTGTATGTGTAAGCACAGGAGCACAGGCTCATTCTTTCGGAGAGGAAGCAATTCTACGAACTGGGTTTGTACTGTTAATATTTTCATTTTTTTAAAGTTATTTGTGACCATCTACTTCTGCTGCCCTTGAATTCTGTGCCAGCAACATCACCCAGTAGTCTGCAGTGAGTCTCAGTAAGATCCCCAGACTCCGCCCTCCGAGACTGAGTGCCCTTGTGCTGCATCAAGTCTCCTCAACAAGTGAAGGACCAAAGAAAGCAGCCCCACAAGCAGCGCCTGGGCACAGCCTGGAAACAGCCCTGCAGATCGTGCCGTCCTCTTGGCTCTCCTGGCCCGATAGGAATAACTGCACTGAACTGGCCGCTTTCTGGGAACATTCGCATTGCAGTTTTATTGTTAGTATTTCTTCACTTGGGGCCGGATGTCACCCTGCCTTATGTGTGGGTGGAGGAAAGCGGCACTGTGTGCACTTGTGGGGAGAAACTCTGCGGGGGCGGGGCTGAAGGGAGGCAGGAGGCCTGTTGCATATTCTGTTTCCGCTGTGCACATGCTGGAGTACAGCTGGCGTCGTGGCGATCTGTGCAGGGGGCGCTGTGACTTGGCTCTTGGCACGGTTCCTAAAAGCCCCCAAAGTGGGAGACTTCACCAGAATGCAGGAGGCTGATAATGAGTCATCACAGCCAGCCACACTCTTCTTTCCGTGCAGGGAACACATGCTGCATAGATGATCTTTGCCAGGTCCAACTGTGCTCCTGCCTAGCACTTTGTCTGTGTGAGGAGGAGAGCATAGTAACAGGATGCCCCAGGAAAGGGAACATAGGTTTTAAAATAAATAAATAAATAAGAGTTAGGAGGTGACAATCTCCACCCTGCAGGAATCTCATGAGGGGGAGTGGGGAACCTACTCTGAGAGATGAGCAGTAATGTGCATGACGGGTGCTCTCGCTGACCAGTGCCCCTCCCAGCACGTTGTTTAACGATGTGTTTCCTGTCAGCAAAGTGGAAGAACAAGACTGGGACCTTTGTGGGAGGGGGAAAAGGGCAGAAAAGAGACCCCACTAATAAAGAGGAGCCCCATTATAGCCAGGAAAGTCATGCTTTTGGGAGGGGGCACCTTCCCCCTCAAATCAAACCAGCAGGGACATGTGCCTTTGTCCTCATGCTACCGGTATATGGAGGCTGCTGTGAGAAGCTCTCTGCGCCGGGCCTGTTGGGGGTGGGAGTTGGGCAGCAGGGATGCAAGAAGTCTGCCGCTTGGTTCCTTTCAGGCTGGGGCCTTGGGCAAGGGAGAAAATGGGCTAGAGGACTGGGCTCTCAAGCACATGTTTCCCTGCAAGAACATTTAAGGAGTGCAGGGGTCTGCCCCCTCCCAGATTAATAAAATGCTGCAGAGAGATGCTGTTTGGAGGGACATGCACATTCAGGGTGCCTCCCTACTCAAACTAGAGCAGAGGGCTACAGAGGCTGCTGCCAGTAGTGTGGGTCAAGGATGGAAAGAGGTGGGGCAGAGTCTGCACATGGAAAAGGGCCAAGTCGCAACACTTGGCATGTCAACACTACTAAGGTTGTCAGGTGACCTCTCAGACTCCATGGTCATTTGGCTTTCCTGTTTAGTTCTCCCCCAATGCATGTACACCTTCCATCTGAGAACATGGCCCCAAGCATCTGATGGGCAGACTGGACTCCATGAACACTTCCACTAAATGTGCCAGTAGACTCTCTGGCTGTAGTCCTAACCACACTGTCCTGAGAGTAAGTCCCATTGAACAAAATAGAACTTACTTCTAAGTAGGCCTGGTTAGGATTGTGCCCTCTGTTGTTTTTTCCAGCTAAAAGATATTTTTCCAGAGTTAGTGAAAGACAATGGGAAAGAAGCAGGACAAAGGGCCTGTAAATGTTTAGGGCAGTGACGTACAAATGGGGGGCTGGGGGCCGTGGGCCCCAGGCGCCAAGCTGCAGGGGGATAACAGAAGCCACCTCCCAATTTTTAAAAGCTTGATATTTTTTATATATCATTTGATGTGTAATTTCATGCAGAATGCGGTTACACAAACAATGTTCAAGTATGTGTATTCTGTCAAATGTTATAGCCAAAAAACCAGAAAAGGAAGACGCAACTGCCTTATGTAACAAAAAGTAGATTACACTGAAAATCTTGTAACAAAAGGTGTTGTTGGCAACCTTCAGTCTCAAAAATGGTATCGCGCTCTGAATGGTGGTTCTGGAACAGCGTCTAGTGTGGCTGAAAAGGCCAATTCGGGAGTGACAATCCCTTCCACACCGGGAGCAAGTGCAGTCTGTCCCTGGTCTGTCTCCCTGGCTATGGGCCTTCCTTCTTTGCCTCTTTGCCTCAGACTGTTGGCCAAGTGTCTCTTCAAACTGGGAAAGGCCATGCTGCACAGCCTACCTCCAAGCGGGCCGCTCAGAGGCCAGGGTTTCCCACTTGTTGAGGTCCACTCCTAAGGCCTTCAGATCCCTCTTGCAGATGTCCTTGTATCTCAGCTGTGGTCTACCTGTAGGGCGCTTTCCTTGCACGAGTTCTCCATAGTGGAGAACATAGAGGAGAAAAGGTGTACATTGTAACAAAAAGTGGAGTACACTGGTATTGTCACTGGGAATAAATAGCTTGTTGCAAGCAATCCAGAAAACCACATGGATTCTTCATAAGTGTATGTATGTTTTGTCTTTCTTCTACATTATAACAAAACTGCTTTTGTATGTATGATAGAACACAAGCCCACTGCATATTATCTTGATGGGCATTCCTTCCCTGTTTTGTTTTGGTTTACGATCTCTAATGTTCACTACATACATTAACCCTATTATATATCAGTTGAATCAAATGTTCTCTGTCTGCGCTTCATTTTTGGGCATTATTATTCATTTCATATCACGACTAACATGACTATCACTGAAAATAATTTTGTCATAGGAAGGGGGCCAAAAATGTATCAGCCCCATGTGCCAGATGACTTTTGTACACTACTGTTTTAGAGTGTACCTGTGAAGCTGTCTTACAATCCAACTGTATGTATGTCTATTCAGAAGTAAGTTCCACTGTGTTTGATGGGGCTTCCTCCCAGGAAAGTGTGTATAGTATTGCAACCTTATTCAACTGTTTTCTCTCCTTTCATAAGGCATGAGCATGTGCACTGTTCCCATTTCCTGTGGAAAGAGAACATAAGAACATAAGAAGAACCCTGCTGGATCAGGCCACAGGCCCATCTAGTCCAGCTTCCTGTATCTCACAGCGGCCCACCAAATGCCCCAGGGAGCACACCAGATAACAAGAGACCTGCATTCTGGTGCCTCCCTTGCATCTGACATAGCCCATTTCTAAAATCAGGAGGTTGCACATACACATCATGGCTTGTAACCCGTAATGGATTTTTCCTCCAGAAACTTGTCCAATCCCCTTTTAAAGGCGTCCAGGCCAGATGCCGTCACCACATCCTGCGGCAAGGAGTTCCACAGACCGACCATATGCTGAGTAAAGAAATATTTTCTTTTGTCTGTTCTAACTCTCCCAACACTCCATTTTAGTGGATGTCCCCTGGTTCTGCTGTTATGTGAGAGTGTAAAGAGCATCTCCCTATCCACTCTGTCCATCCCCTGCATAATTTTGTATGTCTCAATCATGTCCCCACTCAGACACCTCTTTTCTAGGCTGAAGAGGCCCAAATGCTGTAGCCTTTCCTCATAAGGAAGGTGCCCCAGCCCCGTAATCATCTTAGTCACTCTTTTTTGCACCTTTTCCATTTTTACTATGTCCTTTTTGAGATGTGGCGACCAGAACTGGACACAATACTCCAGGTGTGTACATAACATAATAAGAGCATAACTAATAAGGCTCTTCCCTTCTGATTGCCACTAAACTGGGAAATACATTTATTTATTGGGTCACATATCTATATTTGCTTCCTAGCCTATCCCAAGAACTCACAGCCTTGCAATATTTTATTTATTTAAAAGACTTTCCAGCACAAAGCTCTGAGCAATATGTTCAAAGCAAAATGTTCTTAATTCACTGGATTCATTCAACAATCCTGAGAGGTGAATGATTCAATGAATTTCAAGGAGGAGTTAGGATTTTTTGAACCCATATCTCCAAAGTGAGATCTCCACTTTGAATTTAATCTCCAACGTTAAAAAAGGCAGGTATGGAAGGAATTGCATGAATGTTTCCCTAAGCTCCCTGAAGGAAGAAAAGGATAACATTTTATTGACGAATCCAAAGTATCCATATAAAACAAAAATTCAGACTGATATGTCAGGGTTTGGAAAACACTGCTCTAAGTTAAAAGTCTGGTATAAAGTGTGATTCTTGCAAGGATAAAAGAGAACCCAACTGACTGAAGACATTAAGCACATCTACACTCTCTGACATTGGTGTGAGATATCTTAATGTTTTGTTTTTTTTTCTTAATTCAATGAAACATATTAGAGACTACAAATGGGAAAATTCTGTTCAAGAACAAAAGGTCATGGGAGAAATGTCTGCATACCAAAAACTATCCAAAACAAAAATTGCAGTATCCACATGTACTGCAGTATTGGGAACTTAGCCTGATAAATAATACCTTGCAACTTGCCATCAGAAGAATCTCTGTGGCACAGGAAGTCATTTCGCTTTTCAGAGCATCACACATCATGCAGGGAAAACTGCAGGAAAGTGACCTGCTACTTCTTAATGGGCTTCTGCACAGAGAGCAGCTTTGAAGCAGCAACAGCTGCCCACAGTAAATTCCACTGACCCGAGTGCCTCTCTCCAAGTTTCCAACCGTTTTCTCTCCTCAGCTCTCTCAGAAGCAAGTCACAGCACCTGACAAAACTAAGAAGGCCCAACAATATGCGAACTGGAGGCCTCCAGGATGCTCTCTTTTCCAGGTAGCGCCAGCAGAGAGACTCGCTGCCGCGCTGCTTTCCACTGGTGACCAAGTACCCAAAGCGAGCCAGTGTAAAAGAGAAACGCTTGTTGCTGTGTACCTGCCATGAAGAGTCCACGGGACATTCTGAGGCAGTAGAGACAGTGCATGGCTTCCCTGGGCCGCAGAACACCTTCCAAATGCAGCCGGAGCACAGCTCGGGTCGCGCCTGGAGGTGCGGGTGCCCTGATCCACAGATTCATTATCCACAGAGGAACAAAACTGCCGCAGGTGCCAGGTGTCACATATACTTACCTTACGGGGTTGCTGTGAGGCTTACAGCAAGACTTGTGAAGCTCTTTGCACACTCAACAAGCACTCTGCAAAGGTGAAGTATTATTAGTTCTTGTGCTAAAATGAGGGAATGTGAGTACACCAGATCATTTGCTTTTGTTTTCTCTTCTGGACAAAAGAGAAATTAAATGATTAAGTCAAGCTCTGGGAAACAACCTTTGCCACCCGAAGATGAAAGCAGAATTTACGAATGCAGGTTTATGCCCCACAAGCACCATTATCACCGAGCACAATTTGTCAACTGCCCTGGAAACCTGGCAGCATTAAACTAACCATTAAGCAGATGATTTCACAAGATTGTTCAAAGGAAAAGGGCTAATTTTGCAGTTTTATGTGTCCTTCTGTAAAAAGCAAGCGGAAAAAGCCTGTAGATACAGCGTCTTGGGAAAGCAGTGGGCTGACAGAAAACACATCGCTAATCCATTCAATATGTGCTAAAATTAAGGGAAAGTCTTCTCAAATGATGTATCAATGGAGATTGACCCAGGCAAGCCAAGCAGCTTCCCCAGCAAAAATCTTGCTGCCAGGAGGACAGAGGCCTCTGCAAAGAGGGAGCAAAAGTGACTTGCCAGCAGCAGCAGCAGCTCTGACAGTTGGATTCAGCCCTGCAGCAAGTCAGACATGAAGGCCGGGTATCTCTGAGTGCAGGCAGAGAGCAGAGTCTGACTCCGTACACCTGGGAATGGACATCACGGGATGCCTGCTGCCTCGGGGAGCCTCAGAGAAGGCGGGAAGCAGGCAGACCCCCTCAGCTGCCTCCCTCTGCTTTGGCGGGACCACATTTTAAGACAAGGTCTTTGCTTCTGTTGCCTGCCATGCAAGTTGTGGCCTACTCTGGGGACTCTGATGGACAAGCAGAATAAAACTATGACAAAATAAACGAATGGATGGATTGTGAGGCTTCCAGGTAAGCGGTTTCTTACTGGTGGCATCTCTCATTTGAGAAGCCAAGAACTCCTCACTCTTTTGGAAACAGCAGCCAGAATTACTTCTTTCCGGGCAGGTTTTAACAGCTCATCATGCATTTCCTGGCACAGAAAACCAGGGATATGGAAAGACATCTGTTGAATGTCTGCCTATCATGCACAATGAGTTCCTCACTGCAGACCTCAAAGAGCGATGAGGCAGCAAAGAAGCAAGAACCCTACTACTCCAGGGCACAGGAAGTCCAGCTCTGTCCGCCCTGCGACTCTCCCAGTGCCATCTCCTCCCTTCGCCCAGCCACTCACTTTGCTCCAGTTGGAATCACAGGAAAAGATATGAATGCTTTTATACGATGAGGAAGAAAACACAGGCAGTCACAGGACTACGATGGGAACAACAGTTGGCTAAAGCCACTCTACAATGACATGGAATAAGAACAGCCATCAGCCCTCCTTGGAAAAAGGTTGTACTTAAGTTTTATCCCCATATTGCAGATGGGGAAGACTGAAACTGAGAAGGAGAGGTTTGGCCATGGCCATCTCCCAGGCTGGGAATAAATTAGTCTGTGGAACTCCTTGCCACAGGAAGTAGTGATGGCATCTCAACTAGATGCCTTTAAGAGGGGATTGGACAAATTTCTGGAGGAAAAGTCCATCACAGGTTACAAGTCATGATCGGTATGTGCAATCTCCTGGTTTTAGAAGTGGGTTACCTCAGAATGCCAGATGCAGGGGAGGGCACCAGGGCGCAGGTTGTGTCTGTTGTCTTGTGTGCTCCCTGGGGCATCTGGTGGGCCGCTGTAAAATACAGGAAGCTGGACCAGATGGGCCTTTGGCCTGATCCAGTGGGGCTCTTCTTATGTTCTTATGTTCATCTGTGTAAGACACAGGTGCATGATAAGAAGAGCTTGTTTCCGGGTGGTGTTGATATGCCTAATTGCAGCAATGCATGTCATAATTGTGGGAGTCTAGCACAGCAGGACAGTCTCCCAGCAACAAGCCCTTCTGCAGATTTATCACTGTTCAGTCATACCTTCCTTGCACAATTGTCAAGGTGAGCCACTGCGCCACGTTGCTCTTCATTATTTGCTATCTAGGAGATGGGTTTTTCTTTAGAACAGTGTTCTGGCCATGCAAACAGAAACAAACAAAAGAAAAAAACTGAACTGAGATCTAAGAAATAATTATGAAGCCACAGAAAGTCAAGAAGTTTAGCTACTCTATTTGAGCCTTCACTGCCCTACAAGTAGGAAGATCTTCCAAAACTTGAGGTCAGAGCCTAAACTCTGATACTTCTGTTATCCCATGCCTAGAGGTGGTTGAAAACAGTGCTCTTTGCTTTACTCAGAAGTAAGCCCACTGTGTTCAGTAAGAGGCTGTAAACCTATCTTGCACACCAGAAACAAAGCACCTCTACCCATGCCACTTGGGGTCTCGGTGGTGCCACTTCTTCACATGGCGCCATGAGAAACACAAGCAATGTGGAAAGAGCCCACACTGTGTCCCCCACACCAGCATGAACTCAGTTTCTGGAGAAGGCTGAGGTTTCTGCCCAATGGTCCAGAGCTGTGCATGTTACCCAGCAGCATAGGAAAGAGTGCCACAGCACAGTTTCGTACCTCCCATGGATTTCCCTGGGGCAAATGCCCCAGGTGCCAGTTGCTAGGACTCCGCGGAAGCTTCTCCGACGGGGTGGAAATTGTGCTTCCGGATTGCTGGGGAACCTCAGAAAGGTTTCTCTGGCGTGGGTGGAGGTCGCTTGAGGCTCTGTGAGCCTCTGGTGAGTAGGGGAGATATCTGCATGGGGGGTGGTGGTGATAGCCCATGGGGGGCACCATCATGGAGCTTTGCCCTGGGCGTGGGGCTGTGGAGGTCCGTGGCTGCCATGGCAGCAGCTCACACATCAACAGATAATGAAAGTGGAAAGTAGGTCTTCCGTAGAATAGCCCACCTATATGCAAGTACAAGGGGCAGCTCCGAAAAGGGGCACACAGAAACCGATGACCAAATATAAAAGAGAACCAACGGTGGCCAGATGAAGCTGTAAGAAGCACTAGGAAATTAACCTGCTGCAAGGTTCACCATCCAATCAGGAATTCACCTATCTAATGGGAGTCATTCACACTGTTGGGTGTCGTCCTCTGCATACTGATTTGAAAGCAAGTTCCACTGAAATATAACCTTTCATGCAATATTTAAGACTGAGCTGCAAAGCAAAATGGGCTTAATAAACAGCTCAAGCTGGAGTGTTTCAAACGTGACACTGTGTCTGGGTTTAACTTGATTAAACAGCTCAGCAAAGACCAGGCTTTAGGAGGCTTCTGCAGTGATTTTTCATCACTCCTTATTAATTAGTGGGCTAATGCAAAAATGAACCTTGCCAGTTCCATGTGTGCCTATAATTTCATTGCCATCTGAAACAAATTCAGCTTGACCGGCCTCCTCTTTAAAACAGGAAAGAGAAAGACAAGCTGTTTCCACATCTGGAAAATAGAACAGCATCACAGTAATTTCCAATTGTCTGTTGAAAAAAAAACAAAAAACACAACTCAGAGCTTTCCTATTTATTAATCTTATCCAAAGGAATTAAGGCAGCCTACAGAATTCTTTCATAGAATAGTTAGGTCACAGTCCTAACCAACTTTCCAGCACTGACTTAAGGACAATGCAACTTAGAGGTAAGGGAACAAACACTGCCTTACCTTGAGGAGGTCTCAAGGTTAGGACTGCCCCCTAATTGCAGGATGCAGCACATGCCCCACTGGCACAGCTATGCCAGTGCTGGAAAGTTGGTTAGGATTGCACCCTTAGTCTGATACAGAATTCTGAACTGAATGCTGCTTCTACTGCTGTTTGAGCCTATTTATGGTTACTCAGAAGTAAGCTTCATTGAGTTATCCCCACTGGAGCATAAATAGGGCACTTATAGAGGAAACTGTGGCACAGAGTCCAGATACAAAAGAAAAACAAACATTCCTCGTTACAGCAGGATTCTTCTTGATCCAAAGAATAATATAAAAGAGAAGAAATGGTCACTGATGGTAGAGGATCACCGACTCTACATATGGGCTCTCACACAATGGACCTGCAACAGGTAGAATGACACTGAAAGCAGAACATGGTCTGTTTTAGCAAGGAGGATCAAAGGAAAACATATTTGAAAACAGCACCAGAATCTGTCCGCCTGCATTTTCATCCAGAGGTGTGCAAGAGTTCCAGTGTGCCTATGGGGCTCAGGTGCAAGTGGTCTGTTCAGTGATCCATCTCAGTGGAGATGGTCCTCAGTCAGCGCAGAGCCTCAAACCCAGCTCTGTCTTGGGCCTGGGAAGGGGACTGATCATTTCAGCCACCTTCTTACCACAACAGGATGCTCTTGTTTGGAAGGGGCAACTATCATGATCTGATCAGTCCTACACATAGAGAGAACGTGTCCTGAAGTGTCTCTGACCCAGTCCTTCTTAGAGGTGGTCCTCTGCAATAGGCCAAGCCAGCTCAGAGGCCGGGAGTTGCATAATAGCATTTTGCCTACAGACCCACAGAAAACCGAAAATAGTTCCACTAAAACACTACATATATTTCATTGGCAATAGTTCCCTGAGAGCAGTTACATATGTTCTTGGTGCAAGTGGCCCTGCTCTCTCTCCTCCTGTCTCTTCCCTCCTCTTTTTTGGCCATATTTATACTATGGAGCATTTGTGAATCCTGGTTGACAAGCGTTGAGAACACCTCCAAGCTAAAAATGACAGTGGTGTTTCAGCAACCAAAATCAGAGCCCTGAACATTATTAAATTCCAACCATTCTACATAAGTCTTTGTTTTTAAGTAAATTTTTAAAAGGTGCTATGTTTTGTCTGTAAAAGCCAAGAAAACTCCTCCTCCTCTCTTGGTGCTCAGAGTGGCCTTTTGCAATGGGAGTGCAGTGTCTTTTCTTTTCCCCAAAGGCAACATCACCAAAACTGCTGAAAGGCAGTCTTCTGCTTACAAGCTTTTCCAGCAGCAGTTTCAGAGTCTTGGGGGAGATTCAAAAGAAGAGTCAGTCCGAGGGACGCAGCAACAGCAATGGAAGAGGCAGCCCCTGAGCAAACATCTGCAAGTGCTGCTACTGTGGCGAGAAGGGCAGGAGGCGGCAGCTCACACACCCTCTGCCCAGCAGCGTGAAACCGGAGCCAAGACCAGTGAGAGGGGATCAAAGGCTGTGGCTGTGCTATCTGCTGTTTGTTTGAAGACACCACCGGAGCAGCTGGGTGCCCCCCACGCAGGGATCCTCCATCCCTCTGTTAAGCAGCCACAGCAAAGGAAGTGTGAAACAGCACAGCAGAGACATCTGCACACAGTTCAGCAGACCACCAGTGGTGCAGCAAAGGCACAGCAAGCAATGCGGCCATCCAGGCACGTCCAGGGCCAGGCCCGGGACAGGCACCCCGACGAGTGGCGTAACCTCCCTGTGCAGACAAATGTATCGCCACCACTCACTCCTTGTCTCTTCCCTTCTTTGCTCAGCAGGAGGAGGTTCTAGTTCTCACCCCTCGGCTGGCACTGGGGAGCCACACACTCTGCATGTGCAGCTTGGAAAATCCTGGGGGAAGAGAAACTGCGGAGCAAAAGCAAGCAGAGAACAAATTTCTCAGGCCCAGTTTCTGAAGGGATGTAGCACTTCTGGGGCTTCCCCCAACCCACACTTGTCTGCTCACTCTGAGTAGGCTTAGCGACAACACTCTGTGCGCAGGCAGGAGAACACTTGCACTGCCAGAGCAAGAGCCTTCCCTTGAGGATTTGGCCAGGGCAGTGCCCATTACCAAAGAGGCAAGGTGCTGGATTTCAAAAGCAGTTTGCCTCTTCAGCAGGCGGGCGGAACGGATGCAACGCAAATTCCAAGAAAGCTCTGGAATCACAGGTTGTTTTCTTCTCACTTCTCTGTGGGTCTGTTTTCGGTTACTAATCTTCATGATTTTTATCATGTTCTGTATCAGGGTGGCCAAACCAAGGCTTAGGAGCCACCTGTGGCTCTTTGGAATATAATATGTGGCTCTTGGAAATAGCCGGGTTAAGTTCCTTTTTGCATCACAATTAACATAAAAGGTAATTTTTTTAAAAAAAATCAAGCTTTATAATTATTTACCGGGTATAAACTGAGAGTCCACTGGATCAAAATGTAAGTTTAAGATGAGTCTCATATATTTAAGAATTCTTCTTATTTAAGAAGAATGCTTCTTAAATATTGCGGCTATCAAACATATGAAGTTTATTGTAAGTGGCTCTTACACTAAGCAAGTTTGGTGACCCCTGTGATATATACTGTATTCTGTGCACAGATTATGCACAGGGGACCACAACACTTGCAGAATTAAATAGCTGATTAGGAGAGGCAATTTCAGTGGGGAAACCATGTGAAGGTTACAGACCTCCTAACGCACACAGCCGCACAGCAGCCTGACTTATGGAACAGCAAACTGGGATGGAGTGCAGCGCACAACCTGCCCCTGTGCAGGTGCCGTGGTGCTCTCTGCCCCTCCTCTTCTTCTATTGGCCTGGAAGGAAAAAGGGGGCCAGAATTGGTGCACCAGCAGTGCATGCTGTTGGTTCCCACTGGGGTGGGAAAATAAGAGGAACTGAAGTTCCTCATTGGCCCAGCCCTCTTCCCCACTGCTCTTGAAGCTGGGTTACCTGTTGCAGGTTGAGGTTTGAGGCGAGTCCCAGCCCTTGACAAGTTGAAGTTATCCACCTCAAGAGGAAATGGGCAGGTTCTGGTGCTGCAAAAGGTTCAGTGAACTGTGGCTACTTTTTATGTAAAGAAGTTTTTCATATACCTGAGCTGCGCGGACCTGGCCACAGTAACCCATGCCCTAGGGACATCTAGATTAGATTATTGCAATGCGCTCTACGTGGGGCTGCCCTTGAAGACAGCCCGGAAATTACAACTAGTACAGAACGCGGCTGCTCGTGTGGTTGCCGGGGCACGTCGGTTTGACTCTGCCGAGCCGTTGCTTCGGCGACTACACTGGCTGCCAGTTCTGTTCCGGGCCCAATTCAAGGTGCTAGTTTTGACTTTTAAAGCCCTTTACGGCTCGGGCCCGGGGTATTTGAGGGACTGCCTCCTTCCTTATAATCCTGCCCGTACTCTTAAATCATCTGGGGGGGGCCCTTTTGACTGTGCTGCCACCAAGAGAGGTGAGAGGGGCGGCGGCCAGGAAGAAGGCCTTCTCGGTGGTGGCCCCCGAACTCTGGAATACCCTTCCCTTAGAATTGAGAACTGCTCCCTCGTTGCTAATATTTCGGCATAGACTGAAGACCTTTTTATTTCAAAAAGCTTTTAATTGCTGACAGGCTGACTGGCTTTCTTTCTCTTTTTTCTCTTTTATATTAGAATCCACAGGGCTTGTTTTAGTTGTTTTTTTTTTAATTATGTGCAACTGTTTTAATTATTGTTTTTAATTGCTATTTTTGTATTTTTAATTGTTGTAAGCCGCCTTGTGTGCCCATGGGGCAAAAAGGCGGGATATAAATTAATAATAATAATAATAATAATAATAATAATAATAATAATAATAATAATAATAATATAGTTAAAGGGCAAGGAATTTTAGATGCACCTAAGTATTTGCAGAGTAACTCTAGGTTAAATCTAGACCAAATTTAGACCAAAGCTTGGTCTAAAATCTTAAGGATCATACAGAATACGGAGCTGATGATGATTCTAAAAAACACATTTTTAACGTATGATTGAGTTCCGTTTTGCCAGAAGTGGCCTTTGTATTGGGGGGTCACTTTGCCTTAGGGTGATTTTTCTGTAAAGGATAACATTTTAATTTTGATTAAGCTCAGCTTGTTCTCAACATATCAGGAAAGAAAAAGGAAAGAAGTGACTTTTAAAGGAGGTGCACTAAATAGAACTTTGAATAGCCAGTAAACACTCTGAAATCTCCTCTGAATACGTTTAGATTTGCATAGCCAAGCCGGTGGTGAGTGTCTACGTAGGAGCAGTGATGGCAGCCGCAGGCCAGGTGCCTGTTCCCTGCCCTCTGTACCCCCAGAAGCACTGGTGGAAAAAGAAAGAGCTGCAGGGGTTTCAGACCAGTCACTGGCCACAGGGCAGACCTCTCCTGAGCTTGGAGTAGGCAACTCTTGTGGGCCTTGAAGCTATTTGCAGCACTCCCTCAATCTGGGCAATTTTTTTCCCCAGGGAAGCCTTCAAACTATCATAGACAGCTATGGAGTCCTTCCTCTGAATCATGCCATTCCCTTGCCTCAGGCAATTGAGCTAGAAAGCTTGAGAATTCCAGGAACATGCGTTCTCATGGAGCACCAACCGTGCAAACATGCAAAGAGTGCCAGCCAAACCACCCCAATATCCATCTGCCTGTCGCTGTCATGACATCTCATATTTGTTCTTAAGTTTAATAATCTAGATCAGTGCTTACCAAATTTGTTAGCACCAGGACCTATTAGGCAGAAAAAGGTATACAGAAAGAAATTATTTATTAATAATAATAAAGTATTAACATAATAGTCAGGGTTCTGTGCTCCCAAGGCTGCTAGAGCCCGTATGTATAGCATGTGTTTGGATGTGTGTGTGTAGACTCTTCCTAGAATTCAAAGACTGTTCCCTCAAACCCTTACAGTCATTCAAGGATACCCAGAAGACTGAACTGGAAACCAAGGTGTGCAGTAAGGAACTTCCAGGCCAGATAGATGGTTGAAACTGGATTCACACATGATCTATGTGTGGAGGTCTGGGCTAGAGGGCAGAGCCTCCGTTAGCCCAAAGATAACATCAGAAGGTCACCAGTTCGAGGACACCAGCAGATCCCTGAACGGCTGAGAGTGGCAAGACCTTGAAGCAGCTGACAAGCCCAGCTGAGTGATTCCACCTGCTCTTGGTGTGAGCAAAAAGCGTCTTGGCTGCCCTCCGTGTGAAAGATGGAGCTGCTTGTCAGCCTGCGTGGGAGAACTGGAGGCCAGAAGTGAGACCAAACCAGGAAGATCCATTCTGAAATGTTGTTGGTTCTTGAAAGAGAGAGCCTCTATGATTGTTGGAATTGTTGTATATATTTATGCTTGTATCTCAAAGGTGCATAAATTTCGTTGTGCTATAGCACAATAACAATAAAGTTACTACTACTACTATTGTAAAATTCCCTTTGAGGGATTTAGAAATGCCTGCCTATGTAAACTGCCTTGAATAAAGTCAGAGGAGTAATCCGATGACCAGAAAGGCGGTATATAAATACCGAATTATTATTAGTTATTATTTATCTATGGCAAATGTGACATTTTAATTTGGAGGGTATGAAGATGATCTCATACTGGCTAGTGATTTTCTTCTACAAGCTGGGCAAGAGTGATTGCAAAGTTTTTTTTTAATGTTTCAAAAACTTTTTGTGGGTCACCAAAAATCAGCTCAAGACCCACTGGTCTTGACCCACAGTTTGAGAAACACTCGTTTAGATGCTATTTTCCAGTTTTTACAAGGAAGGCTTCTAGTACTACCTGTTCATCTGACAGATGAAAAAAAAGTAAAAAAAACAGAGTTTCAGGAAAAAAGGTTTCCAAATTGTGTCTCAGTTGTAAAATAGTCATCAACTGAAATATTCAGCAGCCAGATTAATCCAAATCAAAACCAGAAGTAATTCCAGTTCAGTTTGAAGGCCTGTTGGGAAAGTGTGAAGATTACAGGAATTTTCCAGTTTGCTTTCTTCTTGGATAGTATGTATTCCGTGAATCTCTCTCTTTCAAGAAAGGCAGTTCTGCAGAATCCGCCTTTCTACCCTAGTTCTGCTGGGTGCATCTGCTTTGCGCAAATATCCCCCGTGTGTTACAACTGCAGTCTCATAATTCATTACATAAGACACTGTTGTGGAAACGAGATGGGAATGACTCTTTCGTTCGTCAATGAAGTTTCTACAACAGAAAGAAAAAGGCCAGACAGGAAGGAGCAAAGTTCTGTGGCATGTCAGTCAAATGCCATTTCAACACCAGTAAACAGCTTGAGATTGGGCCTAGTGCCTAACAAAGGAAATTGGTTACCTTTAAAGCAGGGGTGCCCAAACCCAGCCCTGGGGCCATTTGCGGCCCTTGAGGGCTCCCAATGGGCAGGGGGAGGGAGGGCGATGGGCGGCCCTGGGCTGGCGGGCGGGCAAGGAGCAAGAGGCGGGGCTGGGATTTGGTAGTTATGCTGGATCCCAACCCCCGTCCCCGGGGAGAACAGAGCGGCGTCAAGCCACTCCGCTCCCCTCGGACTTGTACCATCTCAGGAGGTGGCACAAGTCCGAGGAGACCCATTGTGGCCAGCAGACGTTACCCAGGGGTAAGGGGAAAAGTTTCCCCTTCCCACTGGCTAAGCCACTGCTGGCCATAACCCTGCGCTTCATACAGTGCAAGCCTCCTGGTTTGCCTGATCCAGTGCAAGCTAGGATTGCACCCACAGTCTGGGAAAACAGGTCTGCAATATTCAAAGGGTCGTTGTTGTTGTTAAGAATAATTTATGTGCCGCTTTTCACCAAAAACTTCTCAGTCTACGTATCAAAAGAAACAAAAAGAATTATTCCCTGTCTTAAGGGGACTCACAATTACTCAACTGTGAACTGGTTACCTCCAAAACTGGATGAACTTTCTTCAAACACAACAAAAGAACTGGCCACCAAAAAGCAGTTAATTTTGGAAAACAAATCTAGGGATGGAAAGCCCAAAGGAAATGAGTTGTCCTTGGGGGGGGGGGAGAGAGGGAAATAGCCCACATGCCTTTCTTTCTGTGTACTGAGTTGTCTCTTCCATTGTTATGAATCATTATATAGTCAACTGTATATTTTGTTCCATGAAAATCAAAGAGCGCTCTCTCTCTCTCTCTCTCTCTCTCTGTGTGTGTGTGTGTGTGTGTGTCTACAGTGCCTAAAAGATGTTGAAGACCAGGAAACAGAGAGTGGGTGTCAATGGGCAATGGAGAGAGGTGAAAAGCGGTGTGCCCCAAGGATCTGTCCTGGGACCGGTGCTTTTCAATCTCTTCATAAATGACCTGGAGACAGGGGTGAGCAGGGAGATGGCCAAGTTTGAAGATGACACCAGACTTTTCCAAGTGGTGAAGACCAGAAGTGATTGTGAGGAGCTCCAGAAGGATCTCTCCAGACTGGCAGAATGGGCAGCAAAATGGCAGATGCGCTTCAATGTCAGTAAGTGTAAAGTCATGCACACTGGGACAAAAAATCAAAACTTCACATATAAGCTGATGGGTTCTGAGCTGTCTATGACAGATCAGGAGAGAGATCTTGGGGTGGTGGTGGACAGGTCGATGAAAGTGTTGACCCAATGTGCGGCGGCAGTGAAGAAGGCCAATTCTATGCTTGGGATCATTAGGAAGGGTATTGAGAACAAAACGGCTAATATTATAATGCTGTTGTACAAATCGATGGTAAGGCCACACCTGGAGTATTGTGTCCAGTTCTGGTCGCCACATCTCAAAAAGGACACAGTGGAAATGGAAAAGGTGCAAAAGAGAGAGACTAAGATGATTACTGGGCTGGGGCACCTTCCTTATGAGGAAAGGCTACAGCGTTTGGGCCTCTTCAGCCTAGAAAAGAGACGCCTGAGGGGGGACATGATTGAGACATACAAAATTATGCACGGGAAGGATAAAGTGGATAGAGAGATGCTCTATACACTCTCACAGAACTCCAGAACCAGGGGACATCCACTAAAATTAGGGTTAGAGCAGACAAAAGAAAATATTTCTTTACTCAGCATGTGGATGGTCTGTGGAACTCCTTGCCGCAGGATGTGATGATGGCATATGGCCTGGATGCCTTTAAGAGGGGATTGGACAAGTTTCTGGAGGAAAAATCCATTACGGGTTACAAGCCATGATGTGCATGTACAACCTCCTGATTTTAGCAATGGGCTATGTCAGAATGCCAGATGCAAGGGAGGGCACCAGGATGAGGTCTCTTGTTATCTGGTGTGCTCCCTGGGCATTTGGTGGGCCGCTGTGATATACAGGAAGCTGGACTAGATGGGCCTATGGCCTGATCCAGTGGGGCTGTTCTTATGTTCTTCTTTTCGCTTTGTGTTTTATAGATGCTGATTTTTTGTTATAGCTTCTGCAACTGCTTTTAACGTGGGGATAAGTTTATTGTAAATTGTGATATGTTATGTTCTTAACTACAATTCCCAGGAAGCCTTGCAGGTCTCTTGTTATCTGGTGCGCTCCCTGGGGCATTTGGTGGGCCACTGTGAGATACAGGAAGCTGGACTAGATGGGCCTATGGCCTGATCCAGTGGGGCTGTTCTTATGTTCTTAAACAACATCAGGTGCTTCTCAAGCAGTTTTGGGACCCTTACAGTATCAGTAAGGGTGCCCTACAGGTAGACCACAGCTGCGATACAAGGACATCTGCAAGAGGGATCTGAAGGCCTTAGGAGTGGACCTCAACAGGTGGGAAACCCTGGCCTCTGAGTGGCCCGCTTGGAGGCAGGCTGTGCAGCATGGCCTTTCCCAGTTTGAAGAGACACTTGGCCAACAGTCTGAGGCTAAGAGGCAAAGAAGGAAGGCCCATAGCCAGGGAGACAGACCAGGGACAGACTGCACTTGCTCCCAGTGTGGAAGGGATTGTCACTCCCGAATCGGCCTTTTCAGCCACACTAGACGCTGTTCCAGAACCACCTTTCAGAGAGCGATACCATAGTCTTTCGAGACTGAAGGTTGCCAACAACTAACTAACAGTATCAGTAAAAGGACATCCACATTTAGACATTGTGACTGCTGGCCCTGCCTGCTGGTCTGCACATGAACCTGTATGTGAGTCTATATGTGAATACCTGGCCAGACAATGTTTATCTAAATCAGGCATGCATTTATTCTTCTCGCGATTCCTATTAAAAGAGCTCAGATCTTTGTGGACATTTATAGGACTGTCCAGGAAAATACCTAACTATGCAAAAATGTCTCTTTAGTTTATTGATTCATTTTGGACTTTCATAGGAAACCAAAGGATGAAAAATATCTTACCCACAGGCTTTATGTCCACATTGGACATGCACAGAGAACATCTGACTGGAGTGGGAGGCCCTTGGTACCTGCTGCTGCTGTTTCTTTCCCTGGTATTTTTCTTGGACTGGATCTGCAGCCAAATGGTTGTAATTGACCCTCTATTGGGACAAGTTAGGCTATGAACAGATGCCTTTCCTTTCTGTTAAAAAAAAGTTCAACACTAAAAGGAAGGGAGAGAGAAATATTATCAGTATTTTCTTTAAGTTGCCTTCACTTCCAGTTTTTCTGGCAGGAAGTCAAGCTTCTGTCAGAACGCAGCGCTTCATCCAAATCCAGCTCCTGGAGAAAACACTAGAAGCAAAATTGATATCAGAGGAAAATCCAAAGTTTTCTACAGAGTAAGTTCCGTCCTCCAAACACAGGCAGCCAGCACGCCTGAGCAGAGGCTCTGCACCTATGCAGCTCTCTGCACTACAAATGGCAGGCAGGCAGGCAGGCAGGCAGGCAGGCAGGCATTCCTCTTCAGGGCAGTCATTAGTCAATTTGTCATCCGTCGTCCAAATACAAATGACTACATTATAACTGCGGATGTACAAACCTCCAATGGTTCTTCACCTCAGGCCAACTATTTCCAGGCTAAACAAACTCCACATCAGACTTTAACAGTAACTGCCACAACAATCTCAAAAGGACCTTACTGGCTACACAATGTGAGAAAACACACACACACACACACACACACACACACACACACACACACACACACACACACACACACACACACCCCTCTAGTTCTCAAGAAATGTTGAAATAGGATTTTTATTTTTGGCATGTTTAAACTTATTGATGAGAAATATATATTATCAAAATATGACGGAAATCATTCTCAGTTTGGCCTTTGGTGTTAAAAGGATCACCAGGAACCAGGTCTCCACCTGATTTTAACAGGGACATGAAATCTTCCCTCGAGTGCTTCAATTTCATGCTCAATGTACTTGGTAATTTTGGCTCTTCCCCCTCCCTCTTCCCTCGTTCATTCTCGACATACTCAAGACAGGGAAAATTCTGCAAGACACACCATGTGTGTGTGTTCCAGTGTCTCCAGTTAAAATGACATCAGGTAGAAGGCTGGTATTAGGTAGCAGAGCCAGGGAGCACAGCCACGTAGCTCTTTGCTCAAGAGCCTGGGGAACTGCTGCCAGGTACGGGTAGGCATTAGTGGGCTGGGTGGACAATTGGTCTTGCTTGGTGTAAGGGAGCTTCATATGAGCAGCACTAGCATGATAATCCCAGTCACTGCACAGGACTTCAAGAAATCCCCAAGTTCACAGTCTTGATCCAACACAGAACCCTTGGGGCAGTTGTGCATCTCGGCAAGTCTACGGCACTGAAAAACAACCATGCAGAAACCATCTATTGAGAAGGAAGAGCACATCAGCTCAAATGCCTTCTAGGCTGAGATCTAAGATAGGCTTACATGGGAGTAAGCCCCAGTGAGCGTCACTGATGGACTCACGCAGTAAGAGCCTATTCAAAGCAGAACAATTTGCTGTAAGTGAATGGCTACACCAAGAGAATCCATTAAATCCTAAAAATGACCATCAAGTTAACTGGCTGCAAAAGGGTTTTATCATGGTGTAGATGGCTTGGGAACTGAAGCAAGTCACCTTCTAGAAAATGTTAATATTAGTTTTCTCTGCACTGTCAAGGAGGAACCTAACTGGTCCCAGGGATTTGACACCCTAATTTGTTACAGACAAGAGCTTCATAAAGACCTCTGTTATCAAAGCTGGAATCATCAAGGAATTGTATCAGATTGACTCTAAGTCTAACTTTGGACTGTTCAAGTAATTACTGCAATCATTTCTTTCGTTCTTGTTTCCTTCGCAGAGATCCACTTAATTCCATCTCGCAGTGTGGGCAAAAGCTGACAATTGCATGGCAAGGACTGTTTCCCTTTGTAAGAATTTACTTCCTCTCAGTATAGCTTTAGCCTAATTGAAATGTTTCCTATTAAGCTCAATCAGGAGAGCAATTATATAATTACTCACTTATGCTTTTCCAGCCAAAAATTGCCCAAGCAAGCACAAGAGAATGGCTGGTTGCATATTTATTGTTCTTGTTACATTTTCCTTTTCGTTTTAAGAGATGGTTGAATTTTGGCCAATTCTCTTGCTGCCTTCTCAAACATATCCACCAGCAGGGCAAAATCACCATGCAATAAACAGGATGGATCCAGAAACTATATAGCTTACATGTAAATTTTTATTGAAATAAAATCTACTTTTTACCAAAGCCTTATACAGACAAACAAATTCCAGTTCAAGAGCCGCAGCATGCAAGAACAGGTTGAACTTTATCACCTGCAGATTTTGCATCTGCTGATTTGATTCAACGGGGTCCCCCAACCCGCACTGAGGTCCGACCTGTACCCTCTGGATGCAACCAGAGGTGTCTTCTGGTGGTGTCTAAATTGGCTTCTGAGGTGCAGAGAGGTTGACACAGCCTCCCCACGTCTCCTAACACCTGTGGGAGGTGTCTTAAGACGCACTTCCATTTTTTTCAAAAAACCAGAAGTGCATCTTAAGGGATCTCTGGCAAGCGTTCTGAGATGCAGGGAGGTAGTAGGCTGCTTCCTCATGTCTCAGAACATCTTCAGTCATGTTTGGAATTCTCCTGCAGGCCAAGTGAGGATTTGATTATCCATAATTTTTCGCATCCACAGGGGTTCTGAGAATGGAAGTCCCACAAATGCTGAGGTTCAACTGTGGACTTCAAGACAGATGGCATAGAATACAAAGGAGCTGAGAAAGAGATGCCCTTGGCCTTACTACGAAGTTATGCAGCACATGCTGGAATCCCTAGCATGTATGCACTGCTGAAACAGAGACGCCTGCGTTGGCTCGGTCATGTCGTGAGAATGGATGATGGCCAGATCCCAAAGGATCTCCTCTATGGAGAACTCGTGCAAGGAAAGCGCCCTACAGGTAGACCACAGCTGCGATACAAGGACATCTGCAAGAGGGATCTGAAGGCCTTAGGAGTGGACCTCAACAAGTGGGAAACCCTGGCCTCTGAGCGGCCCGCTTGGAGGCAGGCTGTGCAGCATGGCCTTTCCCAGTTTGAAGAGACACTTTGCCAACAGTCTGAGGCAAAGAGGCAAAGAAGGAAGGCCCATAGCCAGGGAGAAAGACCAGGGACAGACTGCACTTGCTCCCAGTGTGGAAGGGAGTCACTCCCGGATTGGCCTTTTCAGCCACACTAGACGCGTCTAGCCACACTAGACGCCAGAACCACTTTTCAGAGCGCGATACCATAGTCTTTCGAGACTGAAGGTTGCCAATAATACTAATGTAGCACATGGCAAAAGAAGAACATAAGAACAGCCCCACTGGATCAGGCCATAGGCCCATCTAGTCCAGCTTCCTGTATCTCACAGCGGCCCACCAAATGCCCCAGGGAGCACACCAGATAACAAGATACTTCATCCTGGTGCCCTCCCTTGCATCTGGCATTCTGACATAGCCCATTGCTAAAATCAGGAGGTTGCACATACACATTATGGCTTGTACCCCGTAAAGGCATGGCCCCATAAAGGCATGGCCTACTGCATGTATTATGAAGACCTGGGTGAAAGCGGCACCTCTGCCCAGATAATCTGGATGGGCACATAGTACATTAGCTTGAGGCATGGCGTGCAACAAACTTGTGTGTTCACACTGAAAACAGCAAACAAGGACTTGGAGAAGAACTGGAATTTTCCAAGCAGTTCCCAGATTCTGGCTGCAAAAGTCCAATGGAAAGATCCAGATTGCTTCTTTCTTGATTTAGTATAAATCAACTTAAGATGGGAAGCCACTTGGGGACAGGCCTGCTACTAATACGTAGAAATATAAGCATATACTGATTTTAAGCTGCCTGGGTCACCTCCTGCTGGAGAAGGGAAAGATGGAATATCAATATTTTCAATAAATATATTTAATTACAGTTTGAAGGAACAGCCCAGTATTTATAAAACACTGCTATGTCTTCATATCGAAAACATATGAAATGGTTTAAGGATTCAACTAATCATCTGATAATAAAATGATTGGCCAATGAGCCTGTGTGCCAGCAAAATGCAAGAGCCTGACTGCCAGAATCAAGAGTGAAATGGCATAACTACATTTTCAAGCAGCAGAGACTGGGCACAAACCACAAATAGCTTATTCTCCTGAAAACCCTTTGAAATAAATCATCCACCTACTCTAGTGATCAGAAGTTCCTGGGCTGAATTCAGCCCTTGGAAAGCTGCTAGCTTTAGTTGCCAGCCTACTTTCCCGGACTCTCACTCCAAATTCTTTGGAGGAATCAGAGGGAGAGTTCAGAGAGAGACGGATGTACGAGAAAGGGAATTGCTTCCCTCATACATCACTGCTTCTCTCTCCCCACTCAGCAAGCATCTTAGGTTGCAATCCTATACGCACTTACCTGTGAGTAAGTACCACTGAATTCAATGGGGCTTACTTCTGAGTAGACACGCATAGGATTGCACTGTTGGACTGATGACAAATGATAAATAGGCTGCATCTGTATTCCCTTCCAAGAATGATCTTCAATCTCCAACTTCTTCCCCTGGAAAATGACTCAAGAGGGGACTCAGAAGAGCATGACAACAACATAAAGGGGATTCTTGCTGCTTAGTGCTGCTGTCTGTCTCCCCATCGCTCAGAGAGGAGTGGTGCCTAGTTGCAGCCAAGGTTCCATTTAGTGGGCAGCTGGCAAAAGTCACTTCTGGCTACATTTCCAGCTTAAATAATGAGATAAATTTTTGCCCCTCCTCCCATCACACACAACTGTATCCAGGAAGACTTGTGATCTTGCTTCGGTCTCCTTACTCCTTTGCATCTGACACAACACAGGTGAATTGTTCACACATCATATAGTTGACCGTGGTGGCAGGACCTTCTGTATTCTATCTTTTTCCCCACAAGAGAGCAACCCACTGCATTTCTGAGCAAATGGCATAACTTAAAACAAATGTCCAAGGTCAAGTAGATCAGACAGTGGAGATCCAAGGACATCTATCATTGCTTTAGATTTTTGCCAGTAGCAGCCATGGGTCTGGGCTGATATCCCAGGAAGGGGTTTAGACCAGGGCTCACAGTATTTTTTCATTGAAAATAGCTTTCCTAAACTGCTTCTTGTTCAGAATATGGAAGAAAGGAGATCTTGGGGAAGTAGAGAGCAATTTTTACCATCATTTACAGGAAAATGGAGGGAAAGGATTGTTCCTTCTCCATTCCATGCTATCGTCCCAGTCTGAATTGGGGTTTCCATGGCTGCCATTTGCCAAAATGTAATAATCGCAGATCATAGAAATATGAACACAGAACTCCTTCATATCATCCAGTTTGGCTCTAAGAAAGTATAAAATATTACATAAATTCAAAAACACTTCCTTTTCTTCACTACACGGAAAAAAAATCAACCCACCTCCACACAAATATAGTATATTCCTTCATTTATACCTATGAACAGCGAGGGGCTGTGGTGATAAACTGGGAAGGCATGCGATTCCCATGACTACAGCACTTGTGCATTAATTCCTCACCAGGAGTTGTTGTAACATTCCAAACCCCTGAGTAGTTTTGGGCAGCTGCCATTTTTCAAGCAAAATTAATGTTCATTGCCCCTTCTCCATCTTTTAACCCTCTGTAACCCCTGCCTGAAGCCCAGGATATTGACAAAAGTTCTGGGGCATTTATATAAATTATTAGTAAATGGTAAGAAGCTATTTGCTGATGGAAATTTAACCCACTTGTGTCACTGGAAAGAGATATCTTCCTAAAATATGCTTCCAGAGAGTGATGTAGCAAATGTAAATGGCATCTTGTTCCCCATTAGTGTTTAATTTGTGGCCCAATCCTATGGGTCTGCTGCACCCCCAGAACTTGTGTTTCAGCAGTGTAGCATGCTTAAGGTGGTCATAAAGCGCAACCCACTATTCCATGCAGCAGGACAAGCAGCTGCACAGAGTTTGAGGGTGGGGTGGATGGCCAGTGGAGGGGTGAGGAGGGAGATGAACAGAGAGGAGACCAGTGTGGGGAGGGGTCTGTGTTGTGATTGGGAAGGGGGCAGCATTGGCAGCCTTAATGCACCTTCCCTGGTCTGCTCGGACTTGACAAGGAAACAAATTCTCCCTTACCTGGTGGAAGCCTCTGGGACTGCCCACACACAGGATGCAGCAGCCCTCTGGTGGCATAACTGCATCGGCAGGGCCAGGTTTAGATAAGACTGGGCTGAGGTTGCTGCATAAACGTCTGTGAACTAGAGCTTAGCGATGTCCGTATTTCACAGGTAAAGTCTTTGTGTTTTGCTTCAGTGCTTAGTTAGACACATATAAACAGCTTAGGGTCATCAATAAATGTTTCATAATTTACAAATATGAGAATGAGCTGGATGATCTCAATGTGTGTTTTAATGCTTAGTTATTTTGGCATGTTTCTACAGATGCTTTCCCTGGGGAAAATCTCAACATTCTTGAGAGAGAGAGAGGGATGCACTTTGGCCCCCCATTCAGCACTTCTGGTTGTACGTAGGGGCTCCAGTGTCACTTTCAGTTCTTAGCAAGCCAAGTTTGCCTCCACCTTTTAGAGACTGTTGGGTGTGCACACAATAGAGATGCGCACAAGACAATTCCTAGCCTGAAGAAGCAGCCCCTCTTTATATCGAGAAGAGGGGCTGCTTCTTCAGGATAGGAATTGTCTTGTGCGCATCTCTATTGTGTGCACACCCAACAGTCTCTAAAAGGTGACATGTTTCTGTAAGATTTCTGCATGACTTTGGATCAGGCCTTCTTAAGATTACAGCTCTTTGCTGAAAATTTATATTTAAAAAATCATTATGTGAAGTTATAAAATAATCACACTGCACAGAAATGCACAAATTTTGGAAGAGACAACAGGTACATTCAAAGAGGTGGTGTTGCTTAATTAAGCAATTATAAAAAGCATGCAGGCTGTTACAACTTTGTGTTTTGTGAAAATCACACTCAATCCAGCAAATCCCATTGATATCATTGTAGCAATCTGAGAATAATGTGTGTTGGGTTCCTACTGTCAGAATTACTATGAGAGCTCATTAAGATTCTGGTTTCATGGCGCTTATGATCACAATTGGAAAATATCAATACATTGAATCAAGAACTCAAAACAATATTGAAGGTTCCTGAATTCAGAGCATATTTTCAAAGGAAATGACAATATTTAGGTGATGCCAATACAATTAAAGGCAGAAACAAACAAACAGCACAAAAGGATATACTGTTGGAGAACTGAAGTCACTATTGAGTCAAAATGCAAGGAGGGGACTGATAGATATCCCAAATGTACAGACAGACCAGATTAATTATTGTTATCCTCGGATAAAGCATAAACACATGTACATCCAGAAAGCATCACTGCAATCACTTCGCTCTTGCATGATTAGCAAGCTCCCTGATTGTAACAATAGTCGAGGGCTGGCAAGCCTGATCTGTACAATTTACCACAATGAATCCTAAAGAAAACATGAGGTCAGAGTTTTGATGTAGGTGGTCTCTGAAGGCAATATGTGGATTTCATAGAACACAGATTCAATTTAAAATGTATATGGAAAGAGGCAGCACACATGTACAGTACAACCCACAAAGACACAACCTCTGTATACAGATGTTTAACCTGTAACAGGACACATTCCTGAAAATTAGCGTTTAAATTACTCCCAGAGGACCAGTTGTCTAGTCAATCCCACAACTGGATAACTGAATTACAGTATTGGGTTGCCATTAGGTATTTACGGCATCCAGGAAACAGTCTACAAGTGACAACAAGATCTATTATCTTGTAAGGCGATTCTGATTAGTTATGCCACAAGTCCCAGGAAGCTAACTTGGATTGGTGGAGACCCATAAAATGAGTCAGAAGACACCTATGTGACCACCAAGTCCCCCCCAGCTTCCTTCAGGGGCAAAATGTCCTCATGGTACACGTAGGAAATTTTGGACCACCAAACATTTCTGCTACTTAGGGGAATGCGAGTACAACATGGCTCCTATTTTCTGGAAAAGTGAAATAAGGAGGCAAACATTTAGCCCCATCATATGGTGTCACTGCATCATCGGAACTCACATTACAGTGGCACAGAGCACTTTACAGCTGTCACAAAATGCAATGCATCATAGAGCACGATTCGGGTGCTGCTGCAAACAGTGTTGGTGTCCAGGGTAGAGCAGCCTCTGCTGGAGCCCCAGTACTGGTGAGCTGGTACAGGAAGCAGGCAGTGGACAGAATGAGCTGGGAATGGTGGTACGTCAAGGGCAGGAAGGTGGTGGTTATAGTGATGGTAGCAGCTCCACCGCTCTCTCCTACCTGGGTCCACTTGAACTTTGACAGTAGAATCACTGGTGCAGTAAAGAAGGCCAATTCTATGCTCGGGATCATTAGGAAGGGTATTGAGAACAATACGGCTAATATTATAATGCCGTTGTACAAATCGATGGTGAGGAGTATTGTGTCCAGTTCTGGTCGCCGCATCTCAAAAAAGACATAGTGGAAATGGAAAAGGTGCAAAAGAGAGCGACTAAGATGATTACGGGGCTGGGGCACCTTCCTTATGAGGAAAGGCTACGGCGTTTGGGCCTCTTCAGCCTAGAAAAGAGACGCTTGAGGGGGGACATGATTGAGACATACAAAATTATGCAGGGGATGGACAGAGTGGATAGGGAGATGCTCTTTACACTCTCACATAATACCAGAACCAGGGGACATCCACTAAAATTGAGTGTTGGGCGGGTTAGGACAGACAAAAGAAAATATTTCTTTACTCAGCGTGTGGTCGGTCTGTGGAACTCCTTGCCACAGGATGTGGTGCTGGCGTCTGGCCTGGACGCCTTTAAAAGGGGATTGGACAAGTTTCTGGAGGAAAAATCCATTACGGGGTACAAGCCATGATGCGTATGCGCAACCTCCTGATTTTAGAAATGGGCTATGTCAGAATGCCAGACGCAAGGGAGGGCACCAGGATGAGGTCTCTTGTTACCTGGTGTGCTCCATGGGGCATTTGGTGGGCCGCTGTGAGATACAGGAAGCTGGACTAGGTGGGCCTGTGGCCTGATCCAGTGGGGCTGTACTTATGTTCTTAACTACAATTCCCAGGAAGCCTTGCAGGTCTCTTGTTATCTGGTGCTTTCCCTGGGGCATTTGGTGGGCCGCTGTGAGATACAGGAAGCTGGACTAGATGGGCCTGTGGCCTGATCCAGTGGGGCTGTACTTATGTTCTTAACTACAATTCCCAGGAAGCCTTGCAGGTCTCTTGTTATCTGGTGTGCTCCCTGGGGCATTTGGTGGGCCGCTGTGAGATACAGGAAGCTGGACTAGGTGGGCCTATGGCCTGATCCAGGGGGGCTGTTCTTATGTTCTTATGCAAGTTCAAGCTGAGACATTGGTGCAGTGCAGGCTTACAAACGTTGCCTTATTTTGAAATGCGCACTCTGGTCGCATGGCTGCATTGCAGTAGCCAAACGGTGAGCACTTGTGTGTGGCCATTGCTGCCCCAAATGGCTCTGACAGTGACTGGGGGGGGCAGTTGTACGGCACACTGCGGTGCCTGCTGTACTACCCCCCCCCCCAGCTAAGTTACTGCAGCACCAGCTGGGGGATTTGGGATTGGACTGTGAATTTTTGTATGACAGGGTGAAAGAATGTATAGATGCTGTTGATGGTTTTCAGTAGTTTTTGGAATATTTTAGCGTTCTGTTATAAGACAAAACCACAGTCAGCCTTTGCTGCTTCTGCCTGATGGTTTTTATGCTTTCAGCCTTTTGCTGTGAACCACCTCGGATCTTCAGAGACAGCCAGAACACAAACCTTTTCAGTAACAAAGAGTCTTGCAGAAAATATAAGAATGGGAGCAGTGGCTCTGCCAACCCTCAACCAGCTTCTCTGCTGTTAACACCAGCTTGATGTGCAGACATAATTTTGCGAGTGATTATGTTTGTCTCCAGGCAATGAAAAGCTCTCCCTGAACATCCGTGCATACCACACTGCTGGCACAGGAGCAGAGCAGGCTTTGTTAATGGTCAGTTGGTAATCCAGAACGGGTGGAGGAGAAATGGAAGGAAAATGAGCCGAAGGCTGACAAGCTCACACAGAGAAGAGCATAAGAACATAAAAACAGTCCCACTGGATCAGGCCATAGGCTCATCTAGTCCAGCTTCCTGTATCTCACAGCGGCCCACCAAATGCCCCAGGGAGCACACCAGATGACAAGAGACCTCATCCTGGTGCCCTCCCTTGCATCTGGCCTTCTGACATAGCCCATTTCTAAAATCAGGAGGTTGCGCATACACATCATGGCTTGTACCCCATAATGGATTTTTCCTCCAGAAACTCGTCCAATCCCCTTTTAAAGGCATCTAGGCTAGACGCCAGCACCACATCCTGTGGCAAGGAGTTCCACAGACCGACCACACGCTGAGTAAAGAAATATTTTCTTTTGTCTGTCCTAACCCGCCCAACGCTCAATTTTAGTGGATGTTCCCTGGTTCTGGTATTATGTGAGAGTGTAAAGAGCATCTCCCTATCCACTCTGTCCATTCCCTGCATAATTTTGTATGTCTCAATTATGAGCAAGTCAGGCAGGAGTTCTCGCGAGAGGCAAAAGTGTGGTCAGAGCTGAAATCCTTACAGCTTTCAGGCTCCAGTCCCACAGCCATTGCACTGCCCTGTCCCCAGTTTCTGCCCTTCACCATTCCCAGTCCCAGACTCTGCCCAAGCCGGCCCACAAACTCAGAGACACACCTTGTCCTAAAAGACTCGGAGCCCAGTCCTGACCACTGTTCCAGCACCAATGCAGCACCAATGCAGCCCCAAGGTAGCAAACACTGTCTTACCCTGAGAAGGCCTCTATGGCTGCCCGTCCCCCAGGATGCAGCATGTGCTCAGTGGCGTGGCGTGGCGTGGCTGCATCAGCACAGGAGAGTGGGACAGGACTGGGCCGTTTGACTTCTTTATGGAGTATGAACTACTTCATGGTTGAGATTAATCAGTTTGGTGTTTTTTTAGTCTGGTATGAATGAAGTATAAATGGAATTCTTAGAAAGATACATTACGTACTGATCGTTGGACACATTGCTGATAACTGAAGGTCTAGGCAATTACTTGGGAATGCCATTGTTCTAGATGTGGTCCATCAGCATCTCCCTTCTTTGCTCCCTTTGCCTCTGGAATACAGGATTCTGGGGTTCCCTGTACTGGAAAATCTAACTAAATCTCATTATATAACAAAAGACATTAAAGCATGTGAAATGTTGCCTTCTCAGATCCTCTTATTATGCAGGGAATGAAAATAAAGGCTTTAGGCATCTCCACATTCCCAAATCATTTTCAAGGCTGTTTCTAATATTTAGTTGGTGCTCATTTTAATGGGGGAAAATAACTGGCAATTATTATAAAGCAGTGACCCACACTAGACATAATCCAACCAATCAGCAGAAAGGATTTTAAGCTTTCTGTTTTTTGTGTGTTTCTGCAAACAGCTGCATTTCATTTTTTGCAGGATTTTGTTTTCCAAAACAACTTTTAAGGCATCTTTTTCTCTGAGAAGCCCTTTAGTTCTAGGTGGTCAAGGGATTAGCAAAATCAGAAAAGGACGGCCAATTGAATTTCAGTTCATATTGTATAGACGTATGTCTACATATGCGTAAATACTCAAAATAAGAATCCAGGGAGAGTCACCCTGATGCAGCCAGATCACGCAATCCACATGTGGAAACACTTCCACACGCCAAATGCCCACCTGGCTGTCTGGGGCACAAATGCAGTGGTGGCCAGGCAATCCATTCCTGCCCAGCCCACAGGTGCACACGTTTTATCTCAGTTGTCTGTATGCAACATTGGGCAGAAATGGCTTAAGCAGTTCACTGGAATTGCTACAGAACAACCAGAGGGGAAGGGGAATTTTTTTTTTAAATAGGTATTTATATACCGCCTTTCTTGGTCTTTATTCAAGACTTTATTCAAGGCGGTTTACATAGGCAGGCTTTATTTAAATCCCTTATTAAATAGGGATTTTTACAATTGAAAGAAGGTTCTTTCTTTCAAGAACCGCTACATTCAGGTGTTTCATTCCGATCTGGCTTCACATTCTGGCCTCCATCCTCCCACGCTCAGAGCAGATGGAATAGCTCGGCTTCAGCTTGTCAGCTGCTTCAAGGTCGCACAGTGCCGGTGGCCTTGAACTGGCGACCTTGTGGATGTAGACCAGACCTCCTGCCCAGGTACAGTTCATTGGCAAAAATTTTAACCAGTGGAAGGCACAGCAAGGTCTGGTGGATATCTACAGCCAGCTCAAGGAATTCTTCCTGCAAAGTTCTCGGTTCCTGGCCTACAGCTTTTCCATAGGGTGCTTTTCCCATATGGAGGACTCAGCATAGTCAGGATGCCTTTGACTTTCCACCCAATGGGGAATTCCCAAGACTTTTTGCCCTCTCAAGTATCTATGCTGCATGATCTGAGTTGTGCTTCCAAATCTTCTGGAACAGCTTGCCTGGACCTAAAAACATTTTACTCCAGAGCCACTGCTTGAGCTGCTTCTACGGCAGGGCTGATCTTGAAGATGACAAGTAAAAACCGAACACAAGTAGTGCTGCAGCCACCAAGAAGAAGATCAGTAGCTACTGCAGACAGTGATGAATATAACGTTGATGACCTCAAATCTCATTGCCAGCAATACATGCATTATGTCTTGCATATCAAGGGCAGGACAGGGCTCCGCTGATGCATGTGCAGAATTCTAATTCCCTGCTACCTTCGCAAGGTCCTTTCTGAGGAATAATCACAAAGTCCTGGGGAAACAGTGCACGATCTTTGGCCATTTTGCTGAGGAATTCTTATGCTTAGTCCCAAATTGCTTTTGTAACGCCAAGAAATTTAAATGAGTGCCAAACAAATCCAATGCAAAAGCCCTTGATTTCCAAAGGGTGAACTTCCCTCAAATGAGGAAACTAGTTAGGAAGAAGTTGAAAGGGAAGGTAAAGAGGGTCCAATCTCTCTGGAGTGGGTGGAAGCTGTTTAAAACAACAGTAATAGATGCCCAGTGGAAGTTTGTACTGCAAAGGAGGAAGGATTCGACTAAGTTGAGAAGGATGCTGGCATGTCTAACAAGCCAAGTTAGAGAGGCTGTGAAGGGCAAGGAAGCTTCCTTCCGTAAATGGAAGTCTTGCCCTAATGAGGGGAATAAACAGGAACATAAACTGTGGCAAAAGAAATGTAAGAAGGTGATACGGGAGGCCAAGTGAGACTATGAGGTATGCATGGCCAGCAGCATTCAGGGGAATAATAAAAGCTTCTTCAAAGATGTTAGAAGCAGGAAACCCGCCAGAGAAGCGGTTGGCCCTCTGGATGGTGAGAGAGGGAAAGGGAAGATAAAAGGAGACTTGGAGGTGGCAGAGAAATTACGTGAGTTCTTTGCATCTGTCTTCATGGCAGAAGACCTCGGGCAGATACCGCTGCCTGAATGGGCCCTCCTGACCCAGGAATTAACAGCGCAATCCTGAGTTGCACTTGGGCTGGCGCAGATATGCATTTTCTTATGTTCTTATGGCAGTTTGGGAATTGGGGGGGCTCTTTCTGAAAAGGAAAAAAATTGAGGAAATGTCAGTCATATCCACGTAATGTGCACACAGATCCTTTGGGATCCCAACCAGTGATGTGCACTGAAAGTGTAAAGAGCACGTGTGGAAACCATTTCAACGCAGAGTCACAAAAATGCAATGCAAGTCCTCTTATGGCTGCTGATTTTTCCTTGGTCCAAACACAGGAAATAAATACTTGAGGTTGCAAAGGACAAATACTTTTTTTTTTAATCACTTCCTGAATTTGGACTGAGCTGACCTATTTTCGCTGAACTCCAAGATGTAAACGTAGACAGAATTTCACAATTCTGGGATTCATAATTGTTTAGGTACTATGAAAATTGATTTCCCCTCCTTCAATATGGAAATTTGGCCCATGTGTTAAGGAAAAAAAGTAGAACGTTCTCTACCTATGAAAAAGACTAAAGCACTCACATTTCCCCCGTATGCTTCTCTTGCCGGCAAAATGGATTTCAGATGGTGGGTTTGAAAAAGGGCAGACCTAACATGAGGTGATTAGTTTCAAAAACAGATTTTATTCTTGATAAATTATTACCAAATACTATCATCTGTTGATTGAGGATATAAAACAGATTTGTCATAGGATAACCCATTGGTTAAATGAAAACGGAAATAATATGTATATTTAACATGGTCTGGCATTAAGCTCCCAGAAGTACAGATTCAAGGCAAATAATTAAATTTTCAATTTAAAGATATGCATTTGTTAAGCCAGAGTCATTTCTTGAGGTCACCTTTTTCATTTGGTTACTATTATTACATTATATACATACTGTACAAGATATGGAACATTTTTGAACGGCAAGCAACTTTGGAAATGGCAGGTCTCCAGTCAATGAAAGAAAAGGAACCACACACTAGAAATAGCTGCATTCGTTCCGCTACTGGGACGCTGACTGGAGCAAGAACCTGAGAGTCTCACCGCCGCTTCTAAGGCTTTATCTTTTTGTGTTGCTGGTCCCAGGCACTGGACAGGTGCAGACTAAAGGCCAATCCTATCCAACTTTTCAGCGCCGATGCAGCTGCAATGCAGTCCCCAGGTGAGGGAACAAATGTTCCCTTACCTTGTGGAGGCCTCCTTAACTGCCCTCCCACCACAAGATGCAGCAGACATCCCATTGGCACAGCTACAACAGGGTTGGAAAGTTGGATAGGATTGGGCCCTAAGACTGCAATCCTATACACACTTTCCTGGGAGTAAGCCCCATTGAACACAACGGAACTTATTTCTGAGTAGACATGCAGAGGACTGAGCTGTAAGTCGAGAATGCAATGTAGTAGAATAAAAAAGCGTCCTGGATAAAGAGCTCTTGGTTGTGCATCCTCTTCCAGCATATTGCCTGAAATGGTTATTTGATTAGCCAGCTTCACAAGTGCACTGCTCACCAGAGAGGAAACAGTTTGGACGCATATGGTCCTCACTGTTGTGATGGCAAAGCCACATCCAGAAAGCAATTTCCAACAATTTAATGGCACATATTGACTCTCTTGTCATGTGTTGTTGGAAGTGTCTTTAAGACAGTGTCTCAAGTGTGGTGCCAAGGTCTACGAAGACCAAAAGCCACAGCTCTGGTGATGGCGCCATGTGCACCTCTGAAGCTGTTGATCATCGGGACTTTCATGTTGACACACACAATCTGACCTTATTTAGAGACCTTTAGGTGAAAAGGGACCACCAAGGCAGCTTACAGTGAGAGAGAGAGAGAGAGAGAGAGAGAGAGAGAGAGAGAGAGAGAGAGAGAGAGAGAGAGAACCCATGATTCCACTCTTTGATTCTATGCAGATCACTATGAACAAAGGAAGACACTGAAAAACATAGACAACATCTGCAAAAGAAGTTTTCTTGTGAGAAATCTGTAATAAATAAATGACAGAGGGTTATGTGTTCCCATTCATAAACCACAGTGAGAATTGAGAAACAGCCTGTGTAACAGAACATTGCAAATCCTCTTCTTTTCACTCAATACACCTTTCTTATGTTGTCAGTGCGCTGGTCAAATAATCTCTAAGTTTGGCCAAATGGAGAGAACCAGGTAACCCAGCAAGCTTTCAGTTTACACCATCAGTTTCCCTACCTGTGACCCAACACTAATGGTCCGGTGCCACGGGCCATTTATGCCACCAGAGCAAGCATTCCAGTAGCATAAATAGATTTGCGGCTGTTGAGTGTGGCCTGGCTAATGGTCAAACCATGCAGGCAGTGGGAGGGTGGCATGGAGGGGGGTGGAACGGGATGGGAGATGGGCAAAATGGGGAGGTCAGGGGGTGGGCATAAGGTCAGACTGGGCTCAGGGAGGGGCTGGGTTTGGTGGCGGCAGCACCTGCCAATTCCCAACCCACTTCCTGGGCCCGATCCATCTTCACCAATCAGTGTGGACCTGCACTCTTGACATTGCTGGTACTGGTCTGAATTGACCGATGGCGGCAGCAGGGGCTTACCTTGGAGGAAGGGAACAAATGCTTCTTTCTCCTGAGGAGACTTCCAGGTGACAGACCTCCTCTGCAGGATACAGCAAGAGCCATGTTGGCAGTGTAGCATCACCACACAGGGAGTTAGGTCAGACTGGGCTATAAAACAGGTTATTAGATTGGCCTGCCATCAAGAACAACAGAAAGTGTGTTGAATGAAGAGGGGAACTTTTGTAATATCCTCTTCCTCTCTTGTCAGACAAGGAGTTTTCAGTCTCTTCTGTAATATGTGCAGCCCATTTAACTTAAGAGTAGCTTTCTGGAGCTGTGCCCGCTAGATGCCTGGGCCTCATTCAGGAGGTCAAATAGTTCCTGAACAAGTTATAAGACCCTCTCCAAGAAGAGGGACAGAAGGAAGGAGTGTTTGCCAACTGGAAGGTGTGGCTACATGGAAGCATATGATGCAGCGGCATAGGAGACAAGAGGCATTCTATGCCACTGGAGCTGAGCAACGGATACCAGGCGATAGCATGGAGATGGTTAATGCTCGTCTAGAAAAGAAGTGCCACCTCAAACTCCACAGACTAGGGAGGAAGTCTTCAGGCTGCAACCCTAACCTCACTTTCCTGGGAGTAAGTCCCACTGAACACAATAAAACTTACTTCTGAGTAGACCTGATTAGGATTGTGCCCTTAGTTACCTATGGGTAAGGGGAATGCACCCAAAGAGGATGAAACATGGGGCAAGATTGGAGGACTCCATACTGAGGGAGATGGGAGCAGTGCTGCACAGACCTGATCAGTCACGTTGGGAAGGTTGTCATCTTCTTGATCTGCACATCCAGAACAAAGAGGTGACTGAGCCTCATCAGATTCAATGACCACCATCCCCCTGCTGTTCTATATAGGAACAAATGACAGTGCTGGAAACCAGCCTGGAAAGATCTCAAAAGATGTGCCAGAAATGACACCTCCAGGGAAACTAGGAGGTCCCCAGGGTCTACCTACTAACGCACAGAGGATGCAAAGCACACGGGACACGCTTGAAATCCTAACATGGGAAGCCAAAGATAATCCGGTGGACAACACAGAAACTTTGTGGGATGAGAATCAGGAACAGAGTGCTTGAAGGTTACACTGTTCAAACCCAGCAGAAAGGGAGATGGAGCTGCATTACAGGGAAATAAAGTCTAGACCTGCACAGAAATCTGAACCAGGAACCCCAGTCCGAAGTGTGTGGGTAAGAATTCAGGAAGAAAGGAATGATGCCATGGTGGGAGTTGACTACAGATCACTTGGATAAGGGTAGGCACTGCTTTCCGAGACCTGGTGACGGAGCTTTCCAAATCACAGCACTAATGGAGTCCTCTTCATGTGCACTGCCTTGATGTAGTCCTTACAACAAGCTCGAATGCAAGCAGATGTTATTAACCCCACCATGTACACCACCCAGAGCTCCCTGGAAGGAGGGAGGCATGAAAATGTGAAAATAAAAAAAGTACAATTCCCTGGAGCAGCGGTTCCCACAGTCGTTCCCACAGTTCTGCCCAGCATGAGAACTGGAATGGGCCTTTCCACTTTAAGGGGAGTGGCCCAGAAATGGGTGCCCTAACGGCGATGCAGCCACTGCTCTTCTGCGGGGACCCAGGGGCTTGTGCCCTTCCCTGGGGGATCAGCCTGGCTTCGGAGAAGGCCTTGGAATCTCGCAGCCCCTTCTGTGTGCCTTCTGCTGCTTGCAATAGCTCCAATTACTGATCGGAGTCCATCTTTCTTGCGGAAACCAGAAGTGTGCTCTGATCAGCGACTGGAGCTGTTACAAGCGGCAGGGAGGCACACGGAGGGGACTGCAGCCTCCCGGACAGCCCCAAAGCCTTATCCAACAGGTCAGGGAACAGCTCCCTGGGTCCCAACGGTGCCACAAGTGCTGCGTCACCATCAGGCACCCCCCAGCCCCAGTCCCCACCCCTGCCAAGAATTACTGCGGCCCCAAAGTCTGAGTAGGATTTCGGGAACCGCCGTGCTGAAGAATTGAGGCGGAGGGGGAGTGGCTGGCCAAAGGAGCGCACAGCAGAGGCAAGGCACGAGCCAAGGAAGTCTCCACCGCCACAACTCAGGTTCTGGGCCGCTATGCGACACCAGCTCTCCTGAAGAGTGCTCGCACAACCAGCGAAAGCAATGACAAAATCAAAAAGTGAGCTACCGTCGTTAAGGAAGCCTGGAAACACGCTACTGATCTGGTAACGCAGGAAGCAACCGGTCACAAACAAAGCCACAGACACAGACTTGTTGAGTAGAGAAGCAGGTAGTGGGAAAAGGAGCAGGCAGAAGAGCAGTCAGTCAAGCGGTCCAGAGGTCAGGGATGCCGAGGGGCACCGTCACGATAAGTAGTCCGAGTCAGAAAACAGACCAGCAGGACTTCACCTGCAACATCCACCACAGCAACCCACACTTGGTGTCTGCACCAGTCGCCTTATGTACTGGAGCCAGCCAATCAGAACAGGGCGACCTCATAGTCTTGTGAAAGTGACCCTCTCTGATTGGCTGCCCAGTCGTACGGTGCATGGCCCATGGAGTCACATGGCTCCCACCTTACACAGGTGCATCTAGTAACTAACCAGTGCTGCAGTAACATTGTTTACATTCATTGGGCCTGGACATCCAGGCCCCTGCCACATCCTGGCTGACAACAATTCAAGGCCTGAGAGATGCCGAAGGCCTGACAAATATGATGCCTGCCTTCGAGAGCCCTGACCACAGGTTAGCAAGAGCTGCAACAAGCACACGGCACTCTTCACATCAGAAGGTTGCATCCAGATCCACCTGCGGTATGGATGAGTCGCACTGCTGAGATGCAGAGTTGACAGACTCAAATATTTTATGATGCTTTCAAAAGTGATGCACACGACTAGGTGTGGCTTTGCCTGTGCAAATGATCTCTTGACCATCTCTGTCCTGAAGAACAGCATCCCTACGAAATACCACAGTAGCTCTCTCCTGTGCTGAATGGCTCTGACAGTTCAAGCATGCAATTTTATAGCCGCCTGCAAACAAGCCTGGGAATTCAGGGTTAAAAACTAAGCTGAAGTTTTGTCTTCCACAGTAATGAGAGCTGACCAAGAGAGTAAATCAAATGGATCTCCCAACAAACTGGAAACAGCTGTTTGGCTGGGCTTGTCTCTGATTTAGGTTAGGTAATTATTGCTCTGGTGTGGTTCAAGGTTGTTCTGTGTTACTGAAACAGGATAGCAGATGAAAAGCATCCAACTCCTTAATTTACTGTAGCATCAGAAACTCCACTATATGCACATAAAACTATATAGAAATATAATCATCTCTAGATATACCTACAGGCTTTTCCAAATGCCAATTTATTTTGCCTTTCAAGACACAATTACACAACACTTAACTTATGTCATACTAAGGTAGAGTATCTACACAACGGAAATGATATTTTGAGTCTAAAATGCTAAGCCAGTCCAGTTGTATTTTTGCATTAGACATTACATATGGACAATCACTTTCTAAAGCATACACTAGTTGAACTTAGCAAGCCAGCAACTGAATAGCTACTTTCAACATTAGTTCTGCAAAAAAAAGGGGGGGGGCCTGACTGCTGGAGTAAATCACATGTTAAAATTTAGCATGCAGAGAGGAATGGAAGATTTGAAGCTATTAACGTATTCCAAGTTGGCAAGCCATCCTCTTTTACAAAAGCAGTTGCATGACCAGTTTGTAAAACAAGTCTCTCCCTAAATTTCTGATATTCACCATCAATATTAAGGCTGTTGTAATAAATAAAGTTATTAATACTTCTGCGTATGCCACTGACTTTTGAATGCCATTCCATTAACGCATGCATATGGAATATATATATAACTTACTATTAAGATCCCAGAAATGGAAAGCCTATAAAGCAAGGGTGCCCAAACCCTGGCTTATAATAATAAAAAAATTATTATGCCGTAGCCAATTATTAACCCAAATGGTAAAGGAGTACTTTTGCATTGTGAGTTTGCTTTAGAGGCTTTTCATTTCTGGGATCTTAACGGTAAGTTTTGGCTCCTTGTCTCAGACTGGCTACAGATTTTGAATCCAGATCAGCTTCCTATGCTTGCCACAAACCTCGAAAATGGGTCAGGATTTTTATTTGCAGCAGGGGGTCTACAGCTATGAGCAAGTGGCTCGCTTAAGGCCACACAGTTAGAGGTGGGTGAAAATGGGGTGAGTGAAAATGGTTTTATTTTTCGTGGATTTTGGTGTTTTCCAAAGTTAGAAATGCAGACAGCTGTGTTAGAGGTTTTTATTTCAAGGGTACATTTTTATAAATTATAATCACTTTAAAAGTGTACTAGGTAGGTGACAGAGGTGATACGGTGTCAGCAGATGCAGCCACATGCACACACAGGTGTTGGAGACATCTCTACATAGGTGTTAAAGAATACTTTTATTTGTTCACAGATTTTGGGGGCCTTTTGTGTTTTGTTTTTTTAAGAAAAATGAGAAGTGTAGAAAGCGGTGTTATGTGTTTTTATTTTGTTATCACTGAAAAACCCACCTCTACTTACAGTGCAAGCCTATGCGTGTCTGCTCAGAACAAGCCACATTATGGCCAATGGGGTTTACTCTCAGGAAAGTATGTGTAGGATTGCAGCCCAAGTAAGACCATATGGGAATTCCTAGTTCATAGGTCGTTCCTCTCAGCCTCTACATTGCATGGCGGCTGGCAGCAAACCACCAGCCCATTTCCAGCAAGGGACTGACCTGAAGGATGAAGGGGGTCTGGAGAAAAGTTAGAACCAGGCAGGTTAGGCTTTGCCAGGCTGCCTGCACATACCGTCCTGATTTATTTCCAGCGTTCTGCATCTTCCTTCCTTCAACAAATAACCGAAGGGAAAAGAACAGTCATTTTTAAGCAACAGAACCCTTTCAGAATGTGCCTGCATGCTAACTGCATGGTGAATTAGCATGTATGTTTTAGATTCCAATAATGAAATTAAGTGTTTCATGGAAGAAAGAAAGAAAAAAAAAAAAAGATTCCAGTGCGCTGTAGGTTATTAAAAGGATCAAACCTTAACTCGTACTCGGATTCTCTTGAAATGAATCATAATCTCACTGTTAAATATATGCAGGCTACATTCTACTGTTTTGAAATGGAAACTTAATCTGAACCCCTCTCGGCAGGGTTCTCAATGAGGGAATGATTCCCAGATCCATGCTATTTAAATACATCAAGGGGAGAGGCCAAAAACGATGCTCTCACTATCAATTGTCATGGATGAAGCTCCCAGCCAACCATCCCCGGGACGTCTTGTGCAGCAGAGAACGGGAAAACTGCTCAGCACCTCCTCTCCACTCATCCAGCCCTGCCTCTGCTGGGAGCCCAGCTTCCCGGTGCCAGTGACAGCAGCGCTATTCACTCAGTCAGGTACATGCACATGCAGGTGTTCTTATGTGCAAACTTACTTCATGCGAAGGACTCGACGTGTGTTCAGACTAGTATTCAATGTAGGCATCAAACCCCTTGAAAATGTAGAGTACACGTCTTTGTGATACTGCTGTACATGCGTCTAGCGCAGAGCATACCAAGGCCTCTTGGTGCCTGTGGCAGTGTGCCAAATGCAGCCCCTCCTTACCCAATGATGTACCAGTCCCAGCTCCTCCCATTCCATGAACTGAAAAAAAGAGGAGGACACAGTGGAAGGAGGAGAGGTCAAAGGGAGGCTGTCTGCTCTTCGCCATCCTCTTTTTCCTTTTCCAACTCAGAGAGTGGGGCAGAGGGCGGGTGTCCATTGCCAGTCTGTGCCTGAGCCAACGTTCTCAGTCATCCTCATGGATGGGCCAGCACAAATGGAGCATTATCTTTGACTAACTGTCCACATCAACACACATTAAGAGTCATACTAAGAGCCAGGATGGCGTAGTGGTTGTATGAAGCTGGACTTAGACCCAGAAGATCCAGGCTCAAATCGCCACTCAGCCACAAAACTTCCTGGGTGACCTTGGGTCAGACATGATCTCCCAGACTAACCTACCTTGCAGGGTTGTTGTGAGGACAAGAAGAAGGGAAAGAATCATGCACACCGCCTGGAGTTCTTTGAAGGAAGGGTGGTATAAAAACGTGAAACAAAAATAAATAAATAAATAAATAAATAAATAAATAAATAATATCTATATGAATTGCACGAAAATTGTGCATAACTCACTAGTGTGTCCAACATTCAAGGAGGTACACAGATGACTCTCATACAAACAGAGGACAGTGCCTGCATTGGATCTTTCTCCAGTATCTTTGAGAAACAGCCACATCACCTACAATGACGTGCAAAGGTCCTCCACCACTGCGCACACCCCTTCTGGTCCTGTGTGGCACCGCAACTTCCTTGTGACACTGAGTCCAGATGCTCAACAAAGACGTCACCCGTCATCACTGAACTTCTGGATGGCCGAGTTTGAGCTGTGTGGCTGCGTAGCTTAGTGGGAACTGTGGTCACGTACTTCACACAATCCAGGAAGCACTTGTCATGGAATTAGCCTTGTCCGTTCGCTTGTATTCCTATGGCTGGCGAACACATGCTCCCCCCGCTGGGAATGACTCCGAAGGGAGGGGCCACTTGCCCACCGCGCTGAGGATCCCTGCCAGCCTGAGTGCTCCGCCCCCCCCTCCCGCTACACCATGGTATTCATGTACAGAGCCAAACACTGAAAGCTGCATGCTGGAAGCAGGCCCGTGGCCAGAATTCTAGAGGTGGGCAGGTGACTATTTTTTCAGGGTGGGCAATTATGGCAGGTGTCTATACTGGTGTGCAAAATGAAAGGATAAGCATGGGAAAACATCAAAGATCCATAACGCACCCAATTTTTGACTGTGCCGCCACCAAGAGAGGTGAGAGGGGTGGCGGCCAGGAAGAGGGCCTTCTCAGTGGTGGCCCCCGAACTGTGGAATACCCTTCCCTTCGAATTGAGAACTGCTTCCTCTTTGTTAATATTTTGGCGTGGACTGAAGACTTCAAAAACCTTTTAATTGCCGATAGGCTGGCTGGATTTCTTTCTCTTTTTTATCTTTTATATTAGAATCCATGGGGCTTGTTTTACATTTTTTAATTATGTGCAACTGTTTTAATTATTGTTTTTAATTGCTATTTTTGTATTTTTAATTGTTGTAGGCCGCCTTGTGTGCCCATGGGGCAAAAAGGTGGGATATTATTATTATTATTATTATTATTATTATTATTATTATTTTGTATTGTATTGGCAACCTTCAGTCTCGAAAGACTATGGTATTGCGCTCCGAAAGGTGGTTCTGGCACAGCGTCTAGTGTGGCTGAAAAGGCCAATCTGGGAGTGACAATCCCTTCCACACCGGGAGCAAGTGCAGTCTGTCCCTGGTCTGTCTCCCTGGCTATGGGCCTTCCTTCTTTGCCTCTTTGCCTCAGACTGTTGGCAAAGTGTCTCTTCAAACTGGGAAAGGCCATGCTGCACAGCCTGCCTCCAAGCGGGCCGCTCAGAGGCCAGGGTTTCCCACTTGTTGAGGTCCATCCCTAAGGCCTTCAGATCCCTCTTGCAGATGTCCTTGTATCGCAGCTGTGGTCTACCTGTAGGGCACTTTCCTTGCACGAGTTCTCCATAGAGGAGATCCTTTGGGATCCGGCCATCATCCATTCTCACGACATGACCAAGCCAACGCAGGCGTCTCTGTTTCAGCAGTGAATACATGCTAGGGATTCCAGCACGTTCCAGGACTGTGTTGTTTGGAACTTTGTCCTGCCAGGTGATGCCGAGGATGCGTCGGAGGCAGCGCATGTGGAAAGCGTTCAGTTTCCTCTCCTGTTGTGAGCGAAGAGTCCATGACTCGCTGCAGTACAGAAGTGTACTCAGGACGCAAGCTCTGTAGACCTGGATCTTGGTATGTTCCGTCAGCTTCTTGTTGGACCACACTCCCTTTGTGAGTCTGGAAAACGTGGTAGCTGCTTTACCGATGCACTTGTTTAGCTCGGTATCGAGAGAAAGAGTGTCGGAGATCGTTGAGCCAAGGTACACAAAGTCATGGACAACCTCCAGTTCATGCTCAGAGATTGTAATGCAGGGAGGTGAGTCCACATCCTGAACCATGACCTGTGTTTTCTTCAGGCTGATTGTCAGTCAAAAATCTTGGCAGGCCTTGCTAAAACGGTCCATGAGCTGCTGGAGATCTTTGGCAGAGTGGGTAGTGACAGCTGCATCGTTGGCAAAGAGGAAGTCACGCAGACATTTCAGCTGGACTTTGGATTTTGCTCTCAGTCTGGAGAGGTTGAAGAGCTTTCCGTCTGATCTGGTCCGGAGATAGATGCCTTCTGTTGCATTTCCAAAGGCCTGCTTCAGCAGGACAGCGAAGAAAATCCCAAACAAGGTTGGTGGAAGAACACAGCCCTGCTTCACTCCGCTTCGGATGTCAAAAGGGTCTGATGTGGAGCCATCGAAGAAAACAGTGCCCTTCATGTCCTTGTGGCAAGATCTGATGATGCTGAGGAGCCTGGGTGGACATCCGATCTTGGGGAGAATCTTGAAGAGGCCGTCTCTGCTGACCAGGTCGAAAGCCTTTGTGAGATCTATGAAGGCTATAAAGAGTGGCTGTCGTTGTTCCCTGCATTTCTCCTGCAGTTGTCTAAGGGAGAATACCATATCAGTGGTGGACCTGTTGGCTCGGAATCCACACTGCGATTCTGGATAGACGCTCTCTGCAAGTACCTGGAGCCTCTTTAGTACAACTCGGGCAAACAGCTTTCCTACAACGCTAAGGAGAGAGATGCCGCGGTAGTTGTTGCAGTCACCCCTGTCACCTTTGTTCTTGTACAGCGTGATGATGTTTGCATCCCTCTTGTCTTGAGGTACTCCACCTTCTCTCCAGCAGAGACAGAGGATTTCATGCAGCTCAGTGACGATGATCTCTTTGCAGCATTTTAGGACTTCAGCAGGGATGCTGTCTTTTCCAGGTGCCTTGCCAAAGGCAAGGGAGTCCAGGGCCACGTGAAGTTCTTCTAGGGTTGGTTCACTGTCAAGCTCCTCCAGCACAGGCAGGCACTCAATGTTGTTCAGTGCTTCTTCGGTGACTACATTTTCTCTGGAATATAGCTCAGAGTAGTGCTGCACCCAGTGTTCCATCTGCTGCGCCCGATCCTGGATGACCTCGCCTGTGGCAGACTTCAGAGGGGCAATTTTCCTCTGTGTTGGACCTAGGGCCTGCTTGATACCGTCATACATCCCCTTGATGTTGCCCGTGTCAGCTGCTATCTGTATCTCGAAACAGAGCTGGAGCCAGTAGTCGTTAGCACATCTCCTGGCAGTCTGTTGGACTTTGCTGCAAGCAGTTCGGAGGACCTGCAGGTTGCGCTCACTGGGACAGGCCTTGTATGCTGCTTGAGCTCTCCTCTTTTCCTCAATGACTGGTGTCAACTCCTCAGAGTGGGCTTCAAACCAGTCTGCCGCCTTGCTGGTCTTCTTGCCGAATATGGACAAGGCGGTGTTGTAAACGGTATTCTTGAAATGTTCCCATCTGTTGGATGCGTTTGCGTCGGCCGGGCCTGGAAGAGATTCCTCAAGCGCTTGTGCAAATTCCTCCACTTTTCTCTGATCCCGGATCTTGCTGGTATCAATGCGAGGTCTTTCTTCCTTTTTCGTGTGATATAGTCGCTTTGTTTGCAGTTTCACTCTGCTGCACACCAGGGAGTGGTCAGTGTCGCAGGCAGCACCATGATAACTGCGTGTGATCTTGATGCTGGGAAGGCTGGAGCGTCTGGTGAGGATCAGGTCGAGCTGGTGCCAGTGCTTTGATCTTGGATGTCTCCAAGAGACTCTTGGGGCAGTGTGAACTTTTAGTTGAAAAGCGGTATATAAATACTGTTGATTGATTGATTGACTCTATGTTGGGGCTTTGTGTTGAAGAACGTGTTGCTGACACAGAGACCGTGATGACAGCAAAACTCTAGCAGGCGTTGGCCATTTTCGTTCATCCTCCCAGTGCCAAACTGACCTACGCAAGTGGGCCATGAACTTGAATATTATTATTATTATTATTTTCATGAAGAGAAAATATTTTTGGGATTTTTTTGAAAGACGCATTCATTATCTGTAAAGTCATGTAACAAACAATTTGCAAAGAATAAATGCATCTCTGTATGCAATATAAAATGTATTTGCCTACACAGAAATAACATGCAACACAGGGCACAATCCTAACCCACTTTCCAGCACCAGCATAAGGGCAATACAGCTCTGAGGTAAGGGAACAAACATTCCCTTACTTTGAGGAGGGCTCCATGAGTGCCCCCCAACTGCAGGATGCAGCACACGTCCCATTGGCACAGCTATGCCAGTGCAGGAAAGTTGGGTAGGATTTGGGCCTTAGTCAAAGTTTATTAGGCTGATCAGCACATAAGTCATATACCTATTAATCTAAAATCTTAAAACCAGAGCTTAAAACTGCTAGTATTAGTGGCTGTCTGCTGGTATTCATTTGTATTTTTTTAGATTGTGAGCCCTTTTGGGCAGGGAGCCATTTAGTTATTTGATTTTTCTCTGTAAACCGCTTTGTGAACTTTTAGTTGAAAAGCGGTATATAAATACTGTTAATAATAATTAATAATCAATTGGAAATGTCCACTCATTTGTGCAGTTGGTACAGCAGTCATATAAGCAGGCCTCAGCTTGGGATCTGTCAGTACATAAAAATAGATGGAGAACAAAAATTTAGCGGAAAAGTTAATTCCAAAATAAGAAGGGGAGCATTTTTGCTTTTTGCAGAAAAAGAGGCACTTTTTCAAGTGTTGCTCCACTTATATTTTGCAGGGAGAAAATAACTATCCCTCTTCACCCCAACACAGTGTCTCTAACCAATAAGGGGCATACATTTCATTTATTTCCTTGATTAAATTTGATTTTGTTGTGGAGGGGGAGGCTAGAAAATCTTCTTTGATCCCAGATAGCAGATAGGTGCCTTAGCTATGCCACTGGCTGGGTGGAAGGAGGCAGGTTTCCCCCAAATTTGTGCTTTTTAAAAAGCCCGGGCGTGATGTCAGTTCCAGTTGTGACATCACTAGTGGGGCATCATTTTGAGCTCTGCACCAGGCTACATGTTCATTAGCTATGCCACTATGTGGAGGTGCATGAAAAACTCCCTCCCTTTCTCCTTGCCACAGGATGTGGTGATGGCGCCTAGCCTGGACGCCTTTAAAAGGGGGTTGGACAGGTTTCTGGAGGAAAAATCCATTACGGGTTACAAGCCATGATGTGTATGTGCAACCTCCTGATTTTAGAAATGGGCTATGTCAGAATGCCAGATGCAAGGGAGGGCACCAGAATAAGGTCTCTTGTTATCTGGTGCGCTCCCTGGGGCATTTGGTGGGACGCCGTGAGATACAGGAAGCTGGACTAGATGGGCCTATGGCCTGATCCAGTAGGGCTGTTCTTATGTTCTTCTTTTCGCTTTGTGTTTTGTAGATGCTGATTTTTTTTGTTATAGCTTCTGCAACTGCTTTTAACGTGGGGATAAGTTTATTGTAAATTGTGATTTTATGGAACGCACCTTGGGTGGCCATGCAAGTGAGGGAAAGGCAGGGTAGAAATACATTAAATAAATACATGAGTAGAAAGTGGGCCCAGTAGGGAGGAGATTGGCTACAACGTCTCTCCCTTGTGTGCTAGATTTCTTCTTTCAAGCATTTTTTTTAAACATAGGAGAATATTAAAAAATGCTGTCCTCTACCTGCCATTCAAAGTGAAGCAGCCCATATGACCACCTAAGCTTTCTACTCCCTCTTTCTGTTTTGTGATTAGCCCAAGTTGCAGTCTAAACTAATTTTTGAGAGTTTGTGCCAGCTGAAAATAGTCCAAATTTATCCAGGCTTTATGGTCCGCCATTATTGGCAAATCAAACCACAGCACGACAGCAACTTCCCACCTGCATTTTTCTCAGGTTTAACTGTTCTCTTGCAAAGCTCTTCCCTTCAGAATCCAACTTGCAACAGGCTGGAAAGCCTCTGCTAATGGAATCAATCTTGGAGTCGGTTGCTGTTTTGTAAATCTTAATTTGTGAGCCTTCCCCAGCTGCTGTCAAGGGCCAAATTGGCTGGGGTGAAGGCACACAAAAATAGAATATTGACATGTTTTCCCCACTGTATTCCGGCCAGACCTTTAAAGGCCTGGGCCCAGTTCTAAACTGCATTGCGAAGCATCACAAGGTCCAAATCAGATGCTGGCAGGCTGTTTATGAACCCAAATCATGTGTGCTGTCTGGGGAGACCCCTGGAAAGCATCCCTCAGGCATCCATTTTATAAAGTTTTACAGAATCACCTCTCTATATTTCTAAAACACTCCACTTGGCCTATAGATGACTTGCATCTCTTCTTCTTGGACACCACTTGGCAAAAATCCCCATGCTGTGGCAGAGAGGTTTGGGCTTAGTCAGTTACTAATACAAATAAAAGCTGCATAGTAGGGCTTTAAAGAAATAACATGGGCTGCTTTGTTTTGTTTTTTAACCACCTTGCAGTGTGGAGGTTCTCCATTAAGCAAGCAAATTCCGTTCTTAAGCCTTAGCGAGGATTGGAGAATTGAGCAGCTGGATCAAAACCAGGTCTGCACAACTGGTGACCCACGAAGGATGCCAAATATTCTATACTGAACTCAATGGGGCTAACCTCTGAGCAGACATGCACTGGATAGGGCTGTGAGCCAAGGACAGCCTGACAGCAGCTTAAGAACATAAGAACAGCCCCACTGGATCAGGCCATAGGCTCATCTAGTCCAGCCTCCTGTATCTCACAGCGGCCCACCAAATGCCCCAGGGAGCACACCAGATAACAAGAGACCTCATCCTGGTGCCCTCCCTTGCATCTGACATAGCCCGTTTCTAAAATCAGGAGGTTTCTCATACACATCATGGCTTGTAACCCGTAATGGATTTTTCCTCCAGAAACTTGTCCAATCCCCTTTTAAAGGCGTCCAGGCCAGACGCCATCACCACATCCTGCGGCAAGGAGTTCCACAGACCAACCACACGCTGAGTAAAGAAATATTTTCTTTTGTCTGTCCTAACCCTCCCAACACTCAATTTTAGTGGATGTCCCCTGGTTCTGGTGTTATGTGAGAGTGTAAAGAGCATCTCCCTATCCACTCTGTCCATCCCCTGCATAATTTTGTATGTCTTAATCATGTCCCCCCTCAGGCGTCTCTTTTCTAGGCTGAAGAGGCCCAAACACCGTAGCCTTTCCTCATAAGGAAGGTGCCCCAACCCCGTAATCATCTTAGTCGCTCTCTTTTGCACCTATTCCATTTCCATTATGTCCTTTTAGAGATGTGGCGAACAGAACTGGACACAATACTCCAGGTGTGGCCTTACCATCGATTTGTACAACGGCATTATAATACTAGCCGTTTTGTTCTCAATACCCTTCCTAATGATCCCAAGCATAGAATTGGCCTTCTTCACTGCCGCCGCACATTGGGTCGACACTTTCATCGACCTGTCCACCACCACCCCAAGATCTCTCTCCTGATCACAGACAGCTCAGAACCCGGCAGCCTATAGCTAAAGTTTTGATTTTTTGCCCCAATGTGCATGACTTTACACTTACTGACATTGAAGCACATCTGCCATTTTGCTGCCCATTCTGCCAGTCTGGAGAGATCCTTCTGGAGCTCCTCACAATCACTTCTGGTCTTCACCACTTGGAAAAGTTTGGTGTCATCTGCAAACTTAGCCACCTCACTGCTCAACCCTGTCTCCAGGTCATTTATGAAGAAGTTGAAAAGCACCGGTCCCAGGACAGATCCTTGGGGCACACCGCTTTTCACCTCTCTCCATTGTGAAAATTGTCCACTGACACCCACTCTCTGTTTCCTGGTCTTCAAGCAGGTCTCAATCCAGGAGAGGACCTGCCCTCCAATTCCCTGATGGTGGATAACTCCTCTGAGATTGCAAGAACAGAGAAGCTGCAAAAAAGGAATGAGAGGCTGCCATTGATGATGGGGCCCTACATTCAGATCAACTGATCACATCCTGTGGACTTGATCAGGGTAAAGCACTGTATAAGGACTCATGGTCCAAACCTATGTGGGCTTTGCACTGCCAGAATGAGTGTTCTAGCAGCATGACATCCTTTGGAGTCATCACTAAAGACAACACAAAATTTGTGCAGCTGGGCCACTGCCAGAAACGGTGAGTGGTGGCAGCTGTATACCAGCAGCCTCACAATGACCCCTGACCCCTGTAAGTCAGTGCAGGGGCAGGAGGGAGGGAAGTGGGCATAAGCAGGGCAGAGTGGGTGGGGGAGGAGCAGGGCAGAAACCAGAGCAGATGGAAACTGAACAGGAGCACTACTGGCAGCAGTGGCACCGCCGATATCCTGTCCCCCTTGATCGGCCTTCCCAGGTTCACGTGGACTTGCACCAGCCGAATTGCTGGTGCAGGTCAACATGGACACTTTTGGGCAGAAGAGGCTTATCCCTGGGCAAGGGAACAAATGTTGCTTTACCCGGCAGAGACCTCTGGGACTGCCCCCCCGCCCGGATTCAGTGTGAGCTCCAGTGTGATCGGATTGGGCTGTTCACTTCTCTGCAGGTTAATTAGCATAGCTTCTGCTAAATCTGAGCTTCTAGGAAGATCACATTTATTTTATGGAGGAATATGCAGCGCTGTCCTTCTAATACAAACATTTCCAGAGAAATTCACAAAAGGCAACAACCAATTAAACAGACAACGACATATTCAAATTTAATGAACATTAAAACTTTCTCATCAGATATTTCAAAGTCTGGCAAAACAAACAAACAAAAAATCTTCACCCTGCACTGAAAGATCACAATGCAATGCCAGGCAAACTTTCACAGGAAGAGGCAGGGCAGCAAAAATGCAGTATTTACAGGTGGAGCCTGTTTAGCTGTGGTTTTTAGGTCCACGGATCTGGCCCAAAGCGGGTTCCCCGGACCTACGTTGAGCTCAATCTGAACCCTCCAAAGGTGAAGGGAGCTATGCTCCGGTCGACTCCAGAGAACTTCCTGAAGCCCGCAGAGGCCGTGTGCTTCTGGGGCTTCGGAATGGCCATTATGACTGAAAAAATGCTACTTCCCGTTTCCCTCCAGAGTCAACTGCAGCATAGCTCCTTCACCTTTGAAGGCTTCAGGTTGGGCCAAGCACAGCTCTGGTCGCCTTAGGAAGGTTTAAAGGGACCAAAACGGTGAATTTCCTTATCTGTGGTTTTCAGTATCTGCAGGGGGGGGGGGGGTCTGAAAATTGATCCCTCACTGATATTGAGGCCCCACCTGTATTTGTATTTCAAAAGATGTATACTCTACATTTCATCTCTAAGTAGCAGTGTCCAAGGCAGTTAATAAGTGCAGAAAATTGTTAAAAATACAAATTTAAAATAAACATATCACAAAACAAACATGTTGAAAGCCCTTTCCTCAGTCAAGACCGTCTTGCCTCAAATAGTGGGGGCATCAGGAGGAGGGTCTGCAGAGATGATCTGAACATGATCAGGTTGACCCTGGGAGAAGATGCCCATTCAGACACTCCGGTCTGACCTCCATTTTCACAGCCTCCCTGTCCCCTTTCTCTCCTTTGATTTGTACCAGCAAGATTGCTGGTGCAGGTCCAAGGAGACCAATTGTGGAGCGGGAAGCTTACAGAGGGGTAAGTGAACATAAATCCTCTTTCCCTTCCAAAGTCTCCCAATCCACCCCACCCCCCAATACAGCACACGCTGTGCTGGAAGGCTGCACCTGTGCAGGGGTAAAAAGAGGAGTGGGCTGAAAGAATCTTATGCCTCAGTTTTTGTAGATTAGATTTATTTGATTTCTCAGCTGCCTTTTCCCAAAGGAGTTGACGAGGCTTATAGCAATATAAAATGCACACACCACAACAGTCAGAAAATTAAGGAGAAAATAGAACCAGAACCAGATAAGAGGGCCAAAGAAGTATTTGACCAGGATCAGTTGTAATCCTGCTCAATAACATGTTGAAAGAAAACAGCGGACCCAGCATCTTAAGGCAAGTAGGGAGAGAATGCAATTGGCCTTTCCAGAATCAAGAATTCTCAAGTGCATGTGTTACCACTGAGGAGGTGCTACCTGGTTTCCCCCCAAAATAAGACACTGTCTTATATTTTTTTGGCTCAGAAAAACACGCTAGGTCTTATTTTTGGGGTAGGTCTTATTTTTTTTAATGTACAACAATCCACAGATTCATGTACAAAATCCACAGTCATTCATGTACAAAAATATACTTTACAAAAATATCCCCTCAGCACCCAAAAGGATGCCTACCTGGCTGCCTACTCAGAAGTCAGTCCCTTTATAGTTAATGGGACTTACTCCCTGGAAGGTGTGGAGAGCCTCAGAGCCCAGTAGGCAGGGTTGCCTTGCATGCTGCTTCCTGCCTCAGCTCCTCCTCAGCGTCCTCTGGCCAAGACAGCACAGCAGCAGCTTTCTAGGTGGCGCACGGGAATGCCTTGTTCAGGGTCCGCCTGCTCCACCTGAGGACCCCTCCCGCCCCCCCTCCTGGCCCTGATCACAACTAGGTCCTATTTTCAGGGTAGGTCTTATATGTCAGCAATTCTCAAAAAACACACTAGGTCTTATTTTGGGGGTAGGTTTTATTTTCGGGGAAACACGGTAATATTGAGACTTCATCTCTTTTAGCAATTGGCTTCAGCCCAGGTGGTAAATGCAGACATCTTTAATGAGTTCAGGAAAACTGGTTAAAAATTTGCTGCGCAGGAAAAGGAACTCTGAACAGGAGGACCCTGAAAGTGTTTAATGCATGTGGTATCTAACCTAAAGGAGGAGGAAAAAGTTGTTCATCTTTTGACAGGCAAGGTGAAAATAAGAGAGGCTGTTCCTCAGTAGAGAAATTCACCACTGCAAAAGGGTTCCTTGGTATTCGAATCCAGAGGTCTCCTTCAGGTTCAACACTAACAAACTGCAGACGTGTTGAAAGATTGACACACCCGGCTTGTTTAAAATGTGCTTTTGGTGACCATCCAACTCGCTCAGGAACAGATTTTATTAAATAACTGTTTAGGTTCCTCATGCCACAATTGCTCCCAAAATCATTACTCATGCTGAATGGCACTTGAAACGATGCTCCACGGAATATGGCAAGGAAAGCCATTCAGACCTCTGGTGGGCACTTACAAGGGTGGGCACAATGGCTTCAGGGGGAATATTTAAATGAGAAATGGCTCTCAAATGAGTCTAAACAGCAAAGCAGCCAGAATCTGGTGAACGTCACTGGTACGTGATGCTGATCCTGTCAAGCCTTCATACAACTAACCCTACTTTTGTAATAAGATACAGAGGATTAATGCCTGCCACACATCTTGTTCCCACTTTCGAACATGCATAAAATACACCGATTTCTGTCCTGGGTTGCAAACAGCCATCGTTCTTCAACTCTCCAGTGGATGGTTCCGTTGATGCTTCTGCCCACATAAAACTTTGCATTTTCCTTAGGAAGTACTTGGAGAAATATACCACATATAATACTTTGGGCTTGTCACAGTTTTGGGACCTCACGCTTTTGCCTTCTGTGCAGCCGTAATGCCATCTTCACTTTGCAAATCTGTTGCAAGTGTTTACTGTGCAGAAAACATGGGCAAGCTGGTGTTTGACCTTTGACACAAGGCTGCCCTCTGTCCTGCTATTCCTAACAAACTAGGCCCAAGACAATAAGCGGCTTTATAGCTATTAGTTAGGTCAGTGTTTCTCTCCAGGAAGACCTCAAGCTGAAAAGCCAACACGCCTGACAACCACAGCCAAGATACCAAAGGTCTAAGCGCTAGACATTGGAAAACAAATGGGAGAGCACACGGGGCCACATCTGGAATCCTAATGGGCCACCAATGGTTCTCAGCTTAAGGAAGAATTACCACTGTTATTTTATCATCCCTCGTGCTAACTTAGCTGTTTATGTACAGCAATAAATGATTTTTTAAAAACATATTTGGGTCATTATGTCATATACCACCAGCAAGTAGGATTGTTTTATTGTGCTTGGAGTGAAAATACACGGCGATGCCCAGATGTTAGAGGGAAGTTTAAAAACCTCCACTTCTTCTGCATTCATTCTTACAGGCCAAATGGTACATTTTAAAAAGAGAAACTGAGAACTTTATGGCTCAAACTCCCACCTCACCAGTAAAATTTGCACCAGTATCGCTCCACGGTAAGTTTGTCCTGCCAATGTAAACATTCAACAGTAACTTGCTAAGCAAAACCAACAGCAAACAGGAAAAACAAGTATTGTTGTGTCATTTCACTAATTTCTCCTGCCAGGCTTTACATTAAAATAGGGTTGGAGAAAAATGGTGTAAAGATGACAGCAACCTTAGTGTTCTAACTGGACTTCAACCAGGCTTCAACCAAATTCAGAAATGGACATTTTCTATTCCAGAACACTATGATAAGCTGGTCCTATAGCATTTGCTTCAACATAAATTATCCTTCCCCCTGTAACCCATAAAGATTATTTGGAAAGGACTTGGGAATTTCCCCTGCTAATTGGGTAAGAGGCACTTTTTCAAGTGGGTGCTCCTCTTTTTAGCAGGGGGAGAGTAACTGGCCCACCTCACCCCAGCACTGTCTGTTCTAGTGGCTGTCTGCTGGTATTCATTTGCATCTTTTTAGATTGTGAGCCCTTTTGGGACAGGGAGCCATTTAGTTATTTGATTTTTCTCTGTAAACCGCTTTGTGAACTTTTAGTTGAAAAGCGGTATATAAATACTGTTGATTGTTGTTGATTGAATTTCACGAAACTACCCTGACCAAATCTACTCTGACCAAAGCGTGCTTCTTGCACAAGGTATGTATTGTTAACACTGAACATCTTTGAAGGTTCTGATTAAAAAGCAAGACAACATCAATGTAGCATCGCTCTCTCTACAGATGTGAACCAAACTGGACAGAAAGGAAGTGGCTGGTATCTGAACAAACTTTTCCGATTCATCTCACATCAATATCACCTTCCTATGTCTAAAAGCAACATTAAAAAGTGCAATGATTACAAAACTACTTATCATCTGGAACATTAAAAGAACCACTAATGCTCTTGTTCCAGAGAGAGGGGCCTTTTAATCCCACTGGCATCAAGGGACATAATAAATCATTCATCTCTATCATATCTCAGGATTTCAGAGAGGCGTAAGCATCACTCACTGTTCTGGCCCAGGGTTAGTGCTTGAAGTGGGGTGAGATGGAACCCAACTTCTCAAAGGACATAACTCAGTTTGGTCTGACCTGAAACAGAGCCACACCCCCTTTCTTTGTTCCCCTTTCACTTCAGGCCCCAACGGGGTTAATAACAGTAGCATTAAGTTCATGTCTCCTATAAACCAATCAAAAGATTCTGTGAAAGTTGGTTGTAATAAAATGAAAAATCTGGCTCATTTTAAATTTGGTTTCTTTTCCTCTGCTGCTGGTCCAGTCTTCTCAATAAGGGTCAAACTAGACATGTCCCAAAACATACAGCTGGTTCTTCTTTGGCTTTTTAAAAAATAAAATAGTATGGGAGAAGGGGGTGCAAGTCAAGCCATACTGGTGCAGGAGTGAGGGGACTTTCAGATTTTTCCTCCATTGTGGCACTAATCCTATTACTTAGGAACAGCCCCACTGGATCAGGCCACAAGCCCATCTAGTCCAGCTTCCTGTATCTCACAGCGGCCCACCAAATGCCCCAGGGAGCACACCAGATAACAAGAGACCTGCAAGGCCTCCTGGGAATTGTAGTTCAGAACATAAGAACAGCCCCACTGGATCAGGCCACAGGCCCATCTAGTCCAGCTTCCTGTATCTCACAGCGGCCCACCAAATGCCCCAGGGAGCACACCAGATAACAAGAGACCTGCAAGGCATTCTGGGAATTGTAGTTCAGAACATAAGAACAGCCCCACTGGATCAGGCCATAGGCCCATCTAGTCCAGCTTCCTGTATCTCACAGCGGCCCACCAAATGCCCCAGGGAGCACACCAGATCACAAGAGACCTGCAAGGCCTCCTGGGAATTGTAGTTAAGAACATAAGAACAGCCCCACTGGATCAGGCCATAGACCCATCTACTCCAGCTTCCTGTATCTCACAGCGGCCCACCAAATGCCCCAGGGAGCACACCAGATAACAAGAGACCTGCAAGGCCTCCTAGGAATTGTAGTTAAGAACATAAGAACAGCCCCACTGGATCAGGCCATAGACCCATCTACTCCAGCTTCCTGTATCTCACAGCGGCCCACCAAATGCCCCAGGGAGCGCACCAGATAACAAGAGACATGCAAGGCCTCCTGGGAATTGTAGTTAAGAACATAAGAACAGCCCCACTGGTTCAGGCCATAGGCCCATCTAGTCCAGCTTTCTGTATCTCACAGCATAAGAACATAAGAACAGCCCCACTGGATCAGGCCATAGGCCCATCTAGTCCAGCTTCCTGTATCTCACAGCGGCCCACCAAATGCCCCAGGGAGCACACCAGATAACAAGAGACCTCATCCTGGTGCTCTCCCCTACATCTGGCATTCTGACTTAACCCATTCCTAAAATCAGGAGGTTGCGCATACACATCATGGCTTGTACCCCATAATGGATTTTTCCTCCAGAAACTCGTCCAATCCCCTTTTAAAGGCGTCTAGGCTAGACGCCAGCACCACATCCTGTGGCAAGGAGTTCCACAGACCGACCACGCGCTGAGTAAAGAAATATTTTCTTTTGTCTGTCCTAACCCGCCCAACACTCAATTTTAGTGGATGTCCCCTGGTTCTGGTATTATGTGAGAGTGTAAAGAGCATCTCCCTATCCACTCTGTCCATCCCCTGCATAATTTTGTATGTCTCAATCATGTCCCCCCTCAAGCGTCTCTTTTCTAGGCTGAAGAGGCCCAAACGCCGTAGCCTTTCCTCATAAGGAAGGTGCCCCAGCCCCGTAATCATCTTAGTCGCTCTCTTTTGCACCTTTTCCATTTCCACTATGTCTTTTTTGAGATGCGGCGACCAGAACTGGACACAATACTCCAGGTGTGGCCTTACCATCGATTTGTACAACGGCATTATAATACTAACCGTTTTGTTCTCAATACCCTTCCTAATGATCCCAGCGGCCCACCAAATGCCCCAGGGAGCACACCAGATAACAAGAGACCTGCAAGGCCTCCTGGGAATTGTAGTTAAGAACATAAGAACAGCCCCACTGGTTCAGGCCATAGGCTCATCTAGTCCATAAGAACATAAGAACAGCCCCACTGGATCAGGCCATAGGCCCATCTAGTCCAGCTTCCTGTATCTCACAGCGGCCCACCAAATGCCCCAGGGAGCACACCAGATAACAAGAGACATGCAAAGCTTCCTGGGAATTGTAGTTAAGAACATAAGAACAGCCCCACTGGATCAGGCCAAAGGCCCATCTAGTCCAGCTTCCTGTATCTCACAGCGGCCCACCAAATGCCCCAGGGAGCACACCAGATAACAAGAGAATTTCAGAAATACCAAGAATTTCAGAAATAACAAGAAAATTTCAACTTTTCAGTTGAAATTAAAATTGCATGGAAGGGCCCACTATCAGAACTGTGGCAGCAGCAAGTATTAAAGTCCCTCTACTCTGCTGTAGTTTTAGTCCAGTTTCTTCCAATCTTGCTATTTATGTCCAAAAAACTAAATGCAGAAGAATGACTTGTGTGTTGAGGACCATGTCTGCTTGGACCATAAGAACTGCCCACACCTTTTTGCATAAGAAGCAGTTATTCTAGTTCAGGTTAACACAGAGGCTCAGTTTTTACAAACATCTCAAACCATACCACTAGGACGCTCTTTCATTCTTGCTTAACAGCACCTGTGTATGTCGAAATAGCAATACAATCTCACATAGAAGATTTCCAGCACTAAAACTATCTATCTGTATTTCTCTTTGACCCAACAGAGCTCAGGTTAGTTCTACAAACTTTCTACATTTCTACACTTCCACCACTAGTGCAATGAAAGAGATTTTTAAGAACAGTCAAATATAAATTTTGCAAAACAACAACAAAAACAAACAAAACAAACAAAAAAACCTTAATAATTTCAGGAAGTCAAGATGTTAATTTACAATTTAACTTGTTAATTCACAATTTTAAGAATTCTTTGAAATTATTTTTAATATGCTACATTGTTGCATACAGAACTAAAGAAAAAAACAGCCCTTCTAAATTCAGTGCAGGTACTGCCACTGATCAGATTGCCCTCAAATTCAGACTTTGAGTTCCCGATTAGAACACTTTACACTTGCTGGCCACTTGAGTGGGTCAAATGCTGAGCACACTAAGGGCGCAATCTGTAATGGAAGATCAGAAGATCATCAGGTGGATGATGTGGTGTTGACAGTGACCCCATGTTTTGACAGCTGTTTAACAGCTCTGGGCAGGGCAGGGCTGGCTCCACAGCTGTAATCAATCAAGGCCAATGGAGACCTGGATGGACACCTGAGCTTCATTTGACCTTGATGGGACTTTGAATGGACATGGACTGAAGAGATGGCTCAGCTGAGCCTAATTTGGACTTAACAAGGGGCTGCAGGATAAAAGGCAGCTTCAGAAGGAGCAAAGGGTAGACCAAGCAGGATGCTGATGGAGCCAAGAGCTAGACCCTGACCCAAGAGTGGGGACCCTGACACTCTGCTGGAGAGGAGGAACTCTACTGCAGAAGACTGGACTGTGTTTTGGAGACCGGATTGGACTTGGACTGGAGGCTTCAGACATTACCCTGGAGTTAAGTGGAGTTTTGGGGAGGGAAAGCCTCTGGACAAGAGGACTTGCAGGGAGTGTCTGTGTTTGTAGCAATAAATTCTTGTTAATTGCTATAGATAAGAAGTTCTGTGTTCATTCCATTGCACACTGCAGCTGTTGTTCCTGGAAAAGGAGGGTGTTAATTAGCCAAAAAGCGGGCATTAAAAGGGAGTTGGGATATTTGGACGGGACAAATTGCTGTGGTCGGCAGGAGTTGAGAATTTGGCAGAACACAATCCTACCCTGTGCTGGAACAAGCAAGCCTTGAGGCTGGATCCAAGGGGCCCAGGAAGGCTCAGCCAGAGGCAAGGGGAAACTTTCCCCTTACTCTGGGTAAGGTGCCCTTTCCCCTATGGGTTTCCTCAGACTTGTGCCACCTCCTGAGGTGGCGCAAGTCAGAGGCAAGCGGAGCAGCTTCATGTTGCTCCAAACTCCCCAGGAATGAGGGTTGGGATGTAGCAGAAGTGCTGGATCCCAGTGCCACCTCCTACTCCCCACCCACCTACCCCTGGGGCCACCCACTGCTTGCCCTCCCTCCCCCCCGCTCAGGAACACCTCCTCCCTGCCCACCACAGAGGCTTGTGTCAGGCCAGCACTAAATGAACTCCACGTTAGAAATCTCTTGGGGGACACAAACCTCATAAACCCCCTTCTTTGGGTGTCATCCCTCACCTGTGACCATACTGGTTTCACAGTGACCATATCACTTGTATCTACATGAACAGTCTCTGTCCTCAGGTCCGTCTTATGCACACGTGAAACGGAGGTCAGGTGGCAATAACACGGTTGCTGGGGGTAGCTGCATAGTGAGTTGCAAGCAGGGCACACTCTCCACTAGACCTGACTGGGCATTTCCAAGAGAATCACAACTGGAAGAGAAATGTGTGAGCAAAGACAGAGAATCCAAAGTATTGCCAAGGGGAAGGAAATGCTGTGTTTGCTGAGCAGCCTCCTTGCACATAGTTAGCAAGATGCTGATGACAGCAATTCCAAAAATAGTCACTGGCCGTTTCCGTCTTGCAAAGTAATTAAGATCTCCTCTCTACTGGTTGCACTGCATTAATGTGAAGTCCTGGTGAAAGGGCTGGTCAATGGACTGGAGTAAAGTTAAATTAGATTAACTTGGGTTGTAGACTTTGAAGTATTACAGGAAGACTTGACTAACTAGGGCTGCATTCCCGTAACCCACAGTGGCAAGAAAACGTGTTTAAAAAAATATTCACAGCAGCTTTGGTGCAAAGGAGCTGCTTTTCAAAACAGTTTTCCTCTGGCTTGTTTTTCCTTACGTAATACTCTCTGGGTAACCCTGATATGCCCTGAAAAAAAGGCATGTGAATTTGATACCTTGTCCTTGTTGATGTGCTTTTTGAGGTGGGCAAGCAGAGTGCAGCATGTGAAATTTCCCCGTCAGTGCTGCCACATGGCAGGTTAAAAACACAACGAAGGAACTAGAGGCCTACCCTGATTTCCAAGAACAGCTTAGATTGTTTTGAAAAGCTTTGTCTCAAACATTTTCACATCCATGATTCTGTGCACAGGACATAAAAAAGGGATTAGAATAAGTTATTAATTCCATGTTGACTCCACAATACTGTGCCAATCTATAACTTTTTTATATACAGTATAAAAAGCAGAAAAGTAGGTTGAACTAATAAAATCAATAACTTTTGCCCCTCCTGCCTCCCAGATGTTTTCTTGCTTTATTAAACCAACACAGCTATGGGAGCACACAGCAAAGATCACAAATAGTTTCCTACTTCTTCTTGTACAAAACCCAACTGCATGGAAATCTTAAAATCTTGATACTTTCTGAATAATCTAGACCAGGGGTCTCCAAACTTTTTGGCCAGAGGGCCGCATCAAATGTCTGGCACGGTTTTGAGGGCCAAAAAAAATTTAAATATAAAATTTATATAAATAAATTAGAGATGGAACTTGGATGTGTGAATAAATGAATGAATGGGCTCATTCATTCAACTGCTCTGGCCCTTAGAACACCCTCCAGATGCAACCAGAAATGGGTTATGTCAGATTGCTAGATGCAAGGGAGGGCACCAGGATGAGGTCTCTTGTTATCTGGTGTGCTCCCTGGGGCATTTGGTGGGCCGCTGTGAGATACAGGAAGCTGGACTAGATGGGCCTATGGCCTGATCAAGTGGGGCTGTTCTTATGTTCTTATGGCTATGTCAGAATGCCAGATGCAAAGGAGGGCACCAGGATGCAGGTCTCTTGTTACCTGGTGTGCTCCCTGGGGCATTTGGTGGGCCGCTGTGAGATACAGGAAGCTGGACTAGATGGGGCTATGGCCTGATCCAGTGGGGCTGTTCTTATGTTCTTATGTTTTTATTAACCAGAGCATAGTTCCAGTCATGTACAGCAAAGTGGACCAGGGGCTTTCAGGGGACAAGAGGCTGGCCGTAGGCCGGATAGAGGCTCGCCGTGGGCTGCATCTGGCCCCGGGCCAGGGTTTGGAGACCCCCTGATCTAGACCAAAGTTCAAGCTGTTGATCAGCCAAAGACTTTGGGCGATGTCTTGACCAGATTACTACCTCTGACCCTATCTATGTATGTAAAGTGAACATACTGAGACCAGCTTCACAGCATTGTAAAAGGAGATTAAAAACTCCAGTCCGGAGATTCAAAGCAATGGTTATGCTGGAAGCCCAACTCTGCTGGTCACTGGCTTGATAATCGTAAATCTGGTGGCACTGATCACCTGTTGGAGGAGAGGGAGAGATAAGTTAGATGTCCTCATTCAACAGATTATCAGCACCACCAATAAAATCCCACAGCACTCAAAGTGAATTCAAAAGTGCTGGCTGAAGGGTCTCCCCTCTGGAAATATCTGGCTTCATGGACAGATGAGGACCCACCTAGACGGAAGATTCACCACTATGCTGGATCAGGGCAAACCTCTATGAAGCAGGTGGTGATCCAAAACAGGGTTTCAAGTCATGTTCTAGGAAACCACTGGGTTCTCCAGAACCTTTGCAAGTCTCCCTCATTGTGAAGATCAGCAATGCTGGGCAAGCTTCCTAAAATACCATTACTGCTCTCCTTCTGCAGTGCATAACTACAGAAGTGGACTGGGTGAGTTTCTCTCGATAAGGAAACCCAGCAGGCCCACGCTGTGCCACATATGAACTGAACGTGAACCTCCTAGGAGAGTTGTGTGTGTGTGTGTGTGTGTGTGTGTTCTGCAGCACATTCTCAGTGGAACACACAGTGAGGTTCAATAGAACTTACACAGTGCTCTAAGCAGGTGTGCATCCTGGAACACCCCTGAAATTCCAGGGCTGGCCCAGCCATGAGCTCATTTGAAAAATTAGTCTCAGGCAGCATGCGCCCGCCATCTCTCCCAGTCTGCTGCCTGCCTGGTGGCCAACTCCATCCTCTTCTTGAGTGTTCATAGAGAGTACAACAGGAGGACTGGGAAGGCACGTCGCCTCTGGCACTCAGTTCCACAAGTGCTTCTTCTATGGTGGTTGACAGACAGAAAGTTGGGCAGAGAAAGAGAAGACCCCTCTCTGCGTGCACGAAAAGAAGAAGACAGAGCTGCCAAGCAGCAGACAGGCAGGTGTGCAGCAACCTGATACACACCATTGATGGTGCATGCTTGAGTGAGTGCACACTTCGGTGGTGTGCACTGTGCATGCATGCACTATATGGTGCATAGGTTGGTTGGCAACCTTCAGTCTTGAAAGACTATGGTATAAGCCTACAGCACCCAGTATTCCCAGGCGGTCTCCCATCCAAGTAGTAACCAGGCCTGACCCTGCTTAGCTTCCAAGATCAGACGAGATCGGGCATGTGCAGGGTAACAGTTGAAGCTGGTGGACCCCTGGGGGCTGGGGGATAAGAATAGGCCCTCAATTTGGCTGTACTTGTCGTAAGAGGCGACTAAACAGTCACCGGGTAGATAGGACTCGTTAGCCTGGGAAGGCAGCTCATCTGAGAGAAGGAAAACTCTGATCCCAAACTTCCACTGCCTTGTGGCTACATCCAGTTATGGAAAAGGCTTCAGGAGTCAACCTCGAGGCAAAATCCGGAGCCGGAGTCCCTAAGGCAGTTCATGACTGAACACAGTCATGTTCTGGCAACTCCTGCGATGCCGCTGGAACGAACCGTATTGGCCTCTGCCTTTCCATTGGACCATTCCAGCGACATGGAGAGGGGGGGATTTGCTGCGTGGGTAACAGCCTATCCTCCATATCTACTTTACCCAGGCTTGGTGCACTGGAGAGGACACTCTGTTCCAGAACCACCATTCAGAGCGCAATACCATAGTCTTCCGAGACTACATAAGGTTGGAGAATGGGCAGCTGAATTTGGGGGGTTCAAACAGCAGTTTCCTTTGGTACCTGGAGACTCTTCAGCAACAAAAACATAGATGTGAAAAAGTTTCCTTAAAGGAAGGAATTTGAAAAATACTGGTCAAGAATTTGTTGTGGAACAATAGTGAACAATTCATGATTCCTGTATTCAAATGTGATGAATTTCTTAAGCAGCCTCATCCACTAACTAGTCAAACCAAAATATTAAAGTGCAGACTTGTGGTTATAGTCCCTGATTTCCTCCTAATTCAGGACCCCTGTAATCCCCAGAGCAGCGATTTTCAAAATTTTCCATCTCCTGGTACACTGACAAGGTGCTAAAATTGTCAAGGCACACCATCCGTTTTCTGACAATTGACAACACACACTGCATTGCTGGCAGGAACTTGCAACCCACAGTGGCTCTGCGAACAAATGATCCTTCCCCAAGCTCCTGCAGCACACCTGCAGACCATCCATGTCCCACCAGTGTGCCATAGCACAGTGGTTGGAAATGACTGCCCAGAGGCTTCACAGATGTGTCAGCATCATCATTCTAAGTTTTATTACAGTCACACATATGGACCCTCAGATGCGTGGACCCTGAGACCACTGGTGAAAGCAGTAGCTGCTTTGCAAGGCACCCTTGCTCACCACTGGACTCCTGAGACAGTGCGAGTAGCCAGAGTATGTACAATGTACAATTAATAATTGTGTCAGGGAATTCATTTTATCTGCGGCTTGCATTTTAACCTCCTTGCTAAAAAATCCCCTTTAATCAGTTATGTTTGCTTTTCTGATATACAGTGGGGGCTCTGGATCCATGGATTTGAATATCTGCAGATGCTGAGCCCACAGCTGGAGGAAAGTGGCTTCTGGTCAAACCCGGAGGTGTTCTGAGGCACACTGCACAACTCCACATGCTGTTCCACTGTTTTTTACAACTGCCACAAGGTATTTATGCATAAGAGCCCAATGGGATCGGGCGGTTCGTCTTGGATGAGGGTAGTAGGAAGACTACTAATTTCCAGGGAAAGCCCAGACTGACCAGGAAAAAGAGTAAAAGCAGAGAGCAAGCAAGATAGTGAACTTCTGGGTTCTGCACCTGTTTGCTTGCATCCTGCATCACCACATCATCCTGCATCCTCCTGCATCACCACATAATTCTGCTCCATTAACAGACTACGTTTATGCTACTAACTATCCGGGCATGGTGGCTGGCATATGAATGCCAAAATGGTGGCAAACCTTAAGCAACAGTCCAGGAATATTTTAAGACACTGGATTTTCACTGATTTGCTCATAAAAAGTGATTACACATTGCACTCATATGCATATGAAACACATTAAAAAAACAAAAAACCCTGAGCCAGGTCATCCAAATGTGAAGCCCTCCTGCTTTCTAGGAGTGGGAAATTCAGGGGCTCAGGCAAGCCCCTTGGGACCCAATCCTGAAGTGGACCAGTGCCAGCATTGCGCCCTAGCACCAGTGTGTTGGCAACCTTCAGTCTCGAAAGACTCTGGTATCGCGCTCTGAAAGGTGGTTCTGGCACAGCGTCTAGTGTGGCTGAAAAGGCCAATCCGGGAGTGACAATCCCTTCCACACCGGGAGCAAGTGCAGTCTGTCCCTGGTCTGTCTCCCTGGCTATGGGCCTTCCTTCTTTGCCTCAGTCTGTTGGCCAAGTGTCTCTTCAAACTGGGAAAGGCCATGCTGCACAGCCTGCCTCCAAGCGGGCCGCTCAGAGGCCAGGGTTTCCCACCTGTTGAGGTCCACTCCTAAGGCCTTCAGATCCCTCTTGCAGATGTCCTTGCAGCTGTGGTCTACCTGTAGGGCGCTTTCCTTGCACGAGTTCTCCATAGAGGAGATCCTTTGGGATCCGGCCATCATCCGTTCTCACGACATGACCGAGCCAATGCAGGCGAGTACTGGGCACTGTAAACATGCCATCCTGAGAGGACGGGTAGGATTGCATGAAAGGAGGCAGACACCCTGGGCACAAGTCGGAAGGGCTTTAAAAGTCAAAACTGGCACTTTGAGTTGAGCCAGAAACAAACTGGCAGCCAATGCAGTCGCTGAAGCAGCGGCCCGACTGAATTGAGCCAGTGAGCCCAGCACAAAAGCAGCCACGTTCTGCACCAGCCACACTTTCAGGACCATCTTCAGAGGCAGCCTCACATAGCGCGCATTGCAGCAATCTAATCTGGACGTCACTAGGCAGGGGTCACCGTGGCCAGGCCTGAGAGCCAGGTATGGCTGCAGCTGGTGAAGCAGCGGAAGCTGAGCAAAGGCCACAGCTGCCCCTGCTGTAGGGACTGCGTTCCTGTATTCTGACTGCCTCACTTGCCAGTCTTAGTTCGCTTGGAAGGAAGTGGGGTGCCACGTCTCCCAGACTGACCACACTCAGCTTCTGTTTAATTTGGAGAGGATTCCTTGGATTTGGGATTCCTTCTTCAAAGCAGGGGGGTCCCCAAGGTGGCCCCCTGTCTGGGTTTTCTAGCTTTTGGGTAGCAGCAGCAAGAAACTACCTTTCCCCAGACTGTCCCCACTTTACTCAGTTGAAAGGATGGACTAGGAAGGTGGCCTCCAATGACTTAATGCCAGGCACGGCACTCATTTTGCCTTCCATGTATCCTTACAATCAGGGTGCTTAATTTGCAGTTAAAGAAAAACAACATTATGAGCAGCGAAAATGTGTGTTCTGAGTCAATTATTTGCAAACATAGTCAGTATCACTATTGCTAATTCAGAGTCTAGGGTTGCACTCCTATATCCACTTCCCTGGAGCAAGTCCTACTGAATTCAGTGAATTCTCCTGCATAGAAATATATACGTAGGATTGCACTGCAGGGTTTACAGTTGGCTCTGTAACCCAGAGTGTGCCATATATTTTGGGCTCAGGCTGGTTCTAGGGATGCTCCTCAAGTTGTCTGCATACAAATTTCTTCCCAGATTTTGAAATTACAAATTATTTGGTCTCATTTCAGATGTGAAACATGCATTCGGAATGCTCCATTGTTCTGTCTTTTAAATTGTAAAATGTGCACAGACTATTCTGCATATACATTTTGCTGCAGTTTTTAGTTCATTTGCATCTTTCGCTCCTCTTCACTGGTGACGTGCATGGATTTAAAAAAATCAAAGATCTCCAGAGTCATTTTCCGTGTGGTTTTGCCAGCGCACAGGAGCACTCCAGGAACACAGTAGGCAATCTTGATGCAGTTATATACACAATCACCTCCATTTTCTTTTTTTACAGCTGTCTTGGACAGGGGTGAAAAAAGCCAAGGCAAACATATTTATAACAGACAAATAAAAATCAATTCAATGTTCACATTAGAAAGGGAGGCAGGGCACATTAACTGAAGGAACTGAAAATGGCAGGAAACTGGGCACACTCCATTTCCAGAATTACCTTTCCAAATGCTTCCAGTTTAACTGGAATGCAGGAGAGATGGAACCCAGGAACGAATGAATGGACAGAACAAGAAAGCACAGAAGAAAATGGCTCATCCCTGTCTGGTCCTATTTGCAGGCTTGGTGTCCATGGGTAGAGTGAGAACAGAGCATCACCAAGCCTTGCTACTCCCTGCCCAGCACACATACACAGGCACTCAGCAAGTCAGGCAACTGCAGGGAACTGGAGCTTGTTCCGTGTGCGTATTCCAGGTCTTCCTCCAACCCTTTCTCATGCATTATCAAGGAACACAAGCTCTTTCTGCACAATGTGCCTACTCCATGTGCAGTCTGCATTACTGTGCAGTCATGTACAGGGGGGATGACACAAGACTCTGCCACGAGGGTAGCAACATGGGTGGGAGTGGAAGGACACAGGCTGTATTCAATCTCCCTTCTTGGGCCCAATCCATCTGGCACAGGTCCTAGTTGACCCATAACAGCTGCTGGGTTCACTCAGGGGCGAGGGGATATGAATCCCCTTACCTGAAGGAGACTTCCAGCCGCCAAAATTACTTTGCAAAATGCAGTGTAACCCGCACTGGAGCCACTACTTGCTGTGTGGGAATTTAGTTGTGATTGGGCTGTGAGTGCCCCAGAGGCCCCACCATTGATACCCCCTCTCTATGGGCCCTGTCAGTAACTGGTGGCCACAGACTGAGTGGGCTGGCCTCACCTTGCCTTGGTGGTGAGTGAGGTGGGGAAAGCAGAAGGAAAACAGGAGCCCAATTTCACAATTGGCAGACAGACAGACATCAGGGCAAATGCTTTATTTATCAAGCCTTTTGCCTGACTTTGCTCAGCGCTTTCACTGTTCTGGTGGTCACGGGTTTTACTACCTGCTGTTTTATTGTCTGTATCTGCATTTCGTTATGGATAATTATTTTATTTTTATCGTTTTAATTGTTTAATTTTTATTGAAGTGGAGTCTGGTGTTTTTACTGTTTGCAAATTACTGAGCACTTTTTTGGAGAAAAGCTGCCCATAAATGCCTGAAACTCATAACAACATATTGGGGAACGGCAGACCTGTCTGTGTGTAGCGAACAGGCTCTCCTGCCCTCCGCACAGGGACTGAACTTTCTCTACAGAAACTGCATGGAACATGGAAGGGGAATAAGACAGGCAGGGATCTGCTCTCCTTCTGCTGCCAAATGCTGCTGTGAAGGGGCTTGTATAAAAAACATTCTAGTTGGATTTTTTATTGTGGTGCCGAAAATGTGGGTCTCCCTGCCCAGGGAGGGTGGGGCTCAGCTCTCCCCCCTTTGCCAGTGGTCTGCCACTGCCAGAAGATCCTCTTTTGCAGTGAGCTTTTACACTGTTCTGTTGCATTAATTATTATACAGATGTGTGCCACTTAACGACGGAGATATGTTCTCCTATCCCTGTTGTTATGCGATTAGGTTGTTAAGCAAACATTCCACCCAATTTAGAGCCTTTGATGTGTAAACAGACACTCCCTGCCAGACACTTGCTGGCTGCCCAGGTAACTGGAGATAGATGCCTTCTTTGCATTAAGAGGCTCTTCCGTGTGTAAAACAGACACTCTGCTGCAGGCTATGGGAGACTTGATTGCCTCATTAAGAATCTGTTTGTTGTTCTTTGACCACTATCATATATGTGGTCCATCATCATGCGGTCCGTTGTTAAGCGGCACACGCCTGTGTTTTTAGCATCCTTATAGCTGAATCCAGCACAAATTCCTGCTTAGTGATGCAGTGAGGCAGCACAGGAATTTTGAAGGCTACGAGGGAAGGGGACATTCATCCCTTTGTCCCAGAGAAAGCCCCAGCCTGCACAATGGGTCTGTATGAACTTGAGCAAGCCATGTGGCTGGTGCAAGTCTGTGTGCATTCGTGTTGGTAGACTGGGGCCAAGAGGGGGATAGGATGTGGCCGCCGACCCCACCACCTTCCTGGTTTGATCCTCCCACCCTCCATTCGCCACCCTCCCCCCACCGCACATGCAACTTACCACGTCCAGCATGCACTGGGTCTTCTGCTGGCATGTGCGGGCTAGTGTAGGCCTTTGAACCAGTTCCAGTAACTGCTATGCTGTCGAGAATGGTTTTATGGCCTTTCACAATGGGCAGCACTGGCAAAAAATGTGCTGCACTAATCCACATGCTGAGCAGGGTTGTGCTTTTAAGGGCGCAATCCTAACCCCTTCTGTCAGTGCTTTCCAGCACTGGCATAGCGGTGCCAACGGGACGTGTGCTGCATCCTGCAGTTGGGTGTCGCTCACGGAGGCCTCCCCAAAGTAAGGGAATGTTTGTTCCCTGACCTCAGAGCTGCATTGCCCTTATGTCAGTGCTTATGTCAGGGGCTAGGATTGCGCCCTTATTCTCTTTTTTGTTTTTTGGGGGTCTGATGTTTTATTGCATTAATTTGAGCCCATTATTACTGTGTTATTTTTTTTTATTTGTCAGCCGCCTTCGACAAATCTATTTGGAAAGTAGAATGTGGCAGAATTAATTGTTTTCTACATGTAACCAACTGTATTAGTTTTACTGCACTGAACATTTATCAGGTCTCAGCGTAAAAAGGTGAACTGCAGGCATGTTTTTCATGCATTAGTTCAACAATAACGTAGAAATATCATACAACGTTCAAAAAACAAAAGATAAAGAGAGCCACTGGTCCTCTCGTGGATTGAGAACTGGTTGGAGGCCAGGAAGCAGAGAGTGGGTGTCAATGGGCAATTTTCACAATGGAGAGAGGTGAAAAGCGGTGTGCCCCAAGGATCTGTCCTGGGACTGGTGCTTTTCAACCTCTTCATAAATGACCTGGAGACAGGGTTGAGCAGTGAAGTGGCTAAGTTTGCAGACGACACCAAACTTTTCCGAGTGGTGAAGACCAGAAGTGATTGTGAGGAGCTCCAGAAGGATCTCTCCAGACTGGCAGAATGGGCAGCAAAATGGCCGATGCGCTTCAATGTCAGTAAGTGTAAAGTCATGCACATTGCGGCAAAAAATCAAAACTTTAGATATAGGCTGATGGGTTCTGAGCTGTCTGTGACAGATCAGGAGAGATCTTGGGGTGGTGGTGGACAGGTCGATGAAAGTGTTGACCCAATGTGCGGCGGCAGTGAAGAAGGCCAATTCTATGCTTGGGATCATTAGGAAGGGTATTGAGAACAAAACGGCTAGTATTATAATGCCGTTGTACAAATCTATGGTAAGGCCACACCTGGAGTATTGTGTCCAGTTCTGGTCGCCGCATCTCAAAAAAGACATAGTGGAAATAGAAAAGGTGCAAAAGAGAGCGACTAAGATGATTACGGGGCTGGGGCACCTTCCTTATGAGGAAAGGCTACGGCGTTTGGGCCTCTTCAGCCTAGAAAAGAGACGCCTGAGGGGGGACATGATTGAGACATACAAAATTATGCAGGGGATGGACAGAGTGGATAGGGAGATGCTCTTTACACTCTCACATAACACCAGAACCAGGGGACATCCACTAAAATTGTGTGTTGGGCGGGTTAGGACAGACAAAAGAAAATATTTCTTTACTCAGCGTGTGGTCGGTCTGTGGAACTCCTTGCCACAGGATGTGGTGATGGCTTCTAGCCTAGACGCCTTTAAAAGGGGATTGGACAAGTTTCTGGAGGAAAAATCCATTATGGGGTACAAGCCATGATGTGTATGCGCAACCTCCTGATTTTAGAAATGGGTTATGTCAGAATGCCAGATGCAAGGGAGGGCACCAGGATGAGGTCTCTTGTTATCTGGTGTGCTCCCTGGGGCATTTGGTGGGCCGCTGTGAAATACAGGAAGCTGGACTAGATGGGCCTCTGGCCTGATCCAGTGGGGCTGTTCTTATGTTCTTAACTACAATTCCCAGGAAGCCTTGCAGGTCTTCTTGTTATCTGGTGTGCTCCCTGGGGCATTTGGTGGGCCGCTGTGAGATACAGGAAGCTGGACTAGATGGGCCTATGGCCTGATCCAGTGGGGCTGTTCTTATGTTCTTATGTTCTTATGTTCACTGAACTACTTTTGCTTGTCCATGGGACTTGCATTTCCCAAATAGCAGCCTTCCTGCCCCCCACCAATCAATTACCATGCCTCTTAACAAACTATTTTTCAAATATAGAGGAGTTTTCAAACACAGCTGATGGAAAAGACTGTTAAAGAAATTTACAGATTCCCACTGAGGAAACATTTGGACTTGCCCAGAGTAGTCCTTTGGATCTTGACCACAAGTTTCTGACCTTCCTTGCACAAGAGGGGAAAAATATGCAGTGGAAAGAAACCGTGAAAAAATGCACATATTCAGAAGACCATTTCCTAAGCTAGTTGCTTATTTTTAATAAATCATACTTTGCGTAGCATCTGTCATTGCAGTCACAACAAGTTAGCAAAGCTTGCCAGATGTTTCCTTGTGCTTCTGAAGCTACATTTGGACCCACTTGTGTTTACTGCTTTCTGCTCCAAGCATCTCTAGTGACATCAGAGGGGATGTGCACATCTGGGAAGGGACTTAAGTAACAGCTGGAGGCCATATCGGAGCTGGGACTTGCACAGTTTGGGTGTGACCATTGAAAAAAGTGTGAGATATGCCAACTACTCCTTGAGAGTGCAACTCCCCTCCCCTCCTGCTGTACCAAGCTCATTTATTAGCATATATTCTTTGCAAGTTACCATGAAACATTTTTGGCCCACAACAGCATCTGAGAAATAATGACAGCTATTGAATATTATATGACACACTTAATTTGCACTGTCAAATAAGAAGCACCAAGCCAAAAGTCCTGTAGACCGTAAAGCTGCTGTTATTGCAGCATATTCCCTCGCCAGCACTTCGACGAGCAGATGTCAGGCTCCATCCCAAAGCCCTGCAATGGTTACTGCCACTTCCATTTTTTCATAATCAGAGTACTGCTTTTAGCAGGTCTCCTCAGTAGCAATGCACAAACAATCCATAAAACACTTTCAGTGCAGCTGCACATGCTCTTCCATGAAGCCACTTGCTTCATGCTCCCCTTACGATTCAGCATCTGCTCTGAACCAGAGAAAAGCAGGACACGAGGACCTGTTAAGAAATGCGACTAAAGAAAGCTGGTAATACTATTACCAGAACCCTGGCCAGACAGGTGGTTTCAGGTAGGGCCCGTTCATTAATTTTAAAAATTAATTAAAAATTTAAAAAAAATTAATTTTAATCACAAAATAAAAAAATCCACTAGTGATATTATAAATGTTAATATTAATAATAACATGATCCAATGAACTCTGAGCTGAAGGACATTCACAGAAGGAAACTACACACCTTCCTCCCACAGAAGCTTTCCATGTCTCTCTGGCTTTCAAATGCCTCTCTGGTGTGTATAGGAATGTTCCTGCGGACCTTCTCATAAGAACATTAGAACATACGAAGAGCGCCGCTGGATCAGGCCAAGGGCCCATCTAGTCCAGCTTCCTGTATCTCACAGCGGCCCACCAGATGCCCAGGGAGCACACAAGGCAACAGACACAACCTGCGTCCCGGTACCCTCCCTTGCTTCTGGCAATCAGAGGCAGCCTGCCTCTAAAACCAAGAGCTTGCACATACCTACCATGACTTGTAACCCATAATGAACTTTTCCTCCAGAAATTTGTCCAATCCCCTCTTAAAGGCATCCAGGCCAGATGCCAACTACTTCCTGTGGCAAGGAATTCCACAAACTAATTACACACTGGGTAAAGAAGTATTTTCTTTTGTCTGTCCTAACTCTCCCAACACTCAATTTTAGTGGATGTCCCCTGGTTCTGGTGTTACGTGAGAGTGTAAAGAGCATCTCTCTATCCACTTTATCCTTCTCATGCATAATTTTGTATGTCTCAATCATGTCTCCCCTCAGGCGCCTCTTTTCTAGGCTGAAGAGGCCCAAATGCTGTAGCCTTTCCTCATAAGGAAGGTGCCCCAGCCCAGCAATCATCTTAGTTGCCCTCTTTTGCACCTTCTCCATTTCCAAAGGAGGAAGGGGCAGACTAAGAGGGGTGAGAGAGAGAGACGCTGCTGAGAGCACCTGAGCTGCAAAGTTATACCTTGGTAGAAGCGGCGCTGCTGGAAGGGCAGCTAGCATAATTGGGCTCTCCTATATCTTGAAAATATTATCTAGATTTGCATATTTTCCTGTCATGTGCAACTAATGAGTGTTTACATAAGAACAAAGTACTTATTTCTGGCCACCATCTGCTTAATGATGTCACTTCCTGCTTAATGATGTCACTTCCAGGGCTCCAGAAGGCATCCTGAATGCCATTCGGCCTATTGTATGAAACAAGAGAAATTCCTTAGAAGAATTTTGGAGACTCTCCAAGGGCAGCTCCATGTCAAGCACATTACAACAGGTGTACCAAGAGGAACATAATGGACAACCATGGCAAAGTTTGCTTGAAATAGCCTGGACATGTTGACAGCAACATAATCCTGTTCGAACTGGAACTGGGTCGCTGTAGTCCTCTGCCTTCTCTTCCAGCCTCACTGCTGCAATGCTTAGAATTATAGAGTTGGAAGGGACATACAAGTCCATCTAGTCCAACCCCGTCTGTAGCAGGAAATCCTCCTACAGCCTCTGTCAAGTCTTACTACCCCCTGCTAACTGGTTAAGAGGCACTTTTTCAAGTGGGTGCTCCTCTTTTATTTAGCAGGGGGAGAGTAATTGGCCCACCTCACCCCCAGCAGTGTCTTTTCTAGTGGCTGTCTGCTGGTGTTGCATCTTTTTAGATTGTGAGCCCTTTTGGGACAGGGAGCCATTAGATTTATGATTTTCTCTGTAAACCGCTTTGTGAACTTTTTGTTGAAAAGCGGTATATAAATACTGTTGTTGTTGTTGTTGTTGTTGTTACTTAGACTTTAATTTTCCTCATCCCCCCAACCGTCATTGGCCTCCTCCAGTAGCAGGAAGGGAGAACTTCCAAGATGTTCTTGGGTTTGCCTCCATTGTCTTTAAGATGGTGCCATTTTAGCCAGGATGGCACAACCCTATAATAACTTCTCTAGGAAATCAGCAGGCAACAAAGAGGTCCACCACTAATCTGGAGGCACTCTGCCATGTGTCTTAGAGGACACCTTCTGAACCGGAACTTATTTAACGTATTTCCTTCTAAGGTTCCCAAAACTCCCATCACTGCATGTTGAAAAATGAACCTGTGTTCTCTGCTAGCAGGGCAAAAGACACTTTTTCAAGAGGTGCTCCTCTTAAATTTAGCAGGGAGAGAGTAGTAGTCCTTCTTCACCCCAGCACAGTGTCTTTTCTAGTGGCTGTTTGTGGTGGTATTCTGCACTTTTTTTAGATTGTGAGCCATTTTGGGATAGAGAGCCATTTAAGTTGTTTACCTTGCCTATAAACCGCTTTGTGAACTTTTTCTTGAAAAGTGGTATATAAATATTAATAATACAGTTGGACCTCAGTAACCATGGGGGAACCATTCCCGAACCCCCACAGATACCAAACCCCATGGATAAGTGAATCTGCAGGTTGGGTCTAATAGGACTTCCAGACGTGGCCAGAGGTGTTCTCCTGCCACGTCCAGAGGCTTTTTTGTCAGCACGCAGCCTCTCCAACACTCAGAACACTTCCTGGATGTAACTGGAGAACACCTCTGTTCACACCTGGGAGCTCAGGTCAGGCCCTCCACCGCAGGTTTAGAACCTGTAGTGGGTTAAAACTGCGGATTCCGAATGCTGAATAAACAGAACAGACCTGTACGTCTATTATAAACGAACATACTTACAGTTCCACCATGGGATATGGCTCAAGGCTAAAGAACTCATCACTCTGTAGCAATACACTCTGAATGAGAATTCTGGAAATGAACAGTTAAACATTTCTTTAGAGACATATGATACATTTTTCATTTCTTGGTACTGCAAGGCAAGGAGCGGGTGGGCGAGTTATTGTATGTTCTCTGTTAAATTAGCTTATCGTTTAATTAGGCCCAGATTTTGACTAATGAAAAGCACATCACAAAATGTCTAGACATCACTGATAGTCTTAGCAACAGACATTGCACCTCGCTTTGGTTCTCTTATTAGCGGGTATTTCTCCACAGGGGCTGCACAACTTTCAGGTTCTTGAGCCGCTGACTTCAGAAAACCTGTCAGAGCAGAGCTGCAGTCAAGAGTGTGTAACTGAGGAAGAGCCAGCCCAGGCAAGTGTTTAGAAGACAGTCAGATCTGATGGTATAATCAACAAGCTGCTTGAATCTGCATACAAGTTGGCTGCGCCATACCCCCGAAATTAGAGCCAATCAGGCAAAGCCAATGCCAGTTTTGGATTCAACACCCCAAATATACCCAAGCAAAGGTCTAACTTTTACAACAACAAAATGTGTGTAGGCCTGTGGACTATTACATAAGAACCTGTGCTTCTATGGAGTGAGTGGTAGCTTCTGCTTATTAACCACTGCCAGCACAATAATAATAATAATAATAATAATAATAATAATAATAATAATAATAATAACTTTATTTCTACCCCGCCTTTCTCCCCGAAGGGACTCAAGGCGGCTTACAACATATTAAAAACAATTTAAAAACAAATAAAAACATATTAACACATACTAAAAAACAGCAGTCAGAGTAAAAATAGGTAAAAAGAGCATAGAGCAGCAGCAAGTCATAAAAGAATCAGGCCTGTAAAAAAAATATTAAAAGATGTTAAAAAATGTTAAAAGGCCAAGAACTCAGAAGGCCTGTTTAAACAGAAGGGTCTTCAGGCCTTGCCGAAAGGTCTCAAGAGAGGGAGCCATTCTTAAGTCAAGGGGAAGGGAGTTCCATAGCGTTGGTGCCACTATTGAGAAGGCCCTATTTCTTGCAGCCGCCCCACGTACCTCCCTAGGCGGCGGCACTTGTAAAAAGGCCTTCTCTGATGACCTGAGAGGGCAAGCCGGATTGTACGGGAGCAGGCGATCTCTAAGATACCCTGGTCCAGAGCAGTATAGGGCTTTAAAGGTCAATACCAGCATCTTGAATTGGGCCCGGAAACGAATGGGCAGCCAGTGCAGCCGCTGGAGAAGCGGACTGACAGGGTCGAACCGCCTACCTCCAGTAACCACACGGGCCGCCGCATTCTGCACTAGTTGCAGTTTCCGAACCGTCTTCAAGGGCAGCCCCACATAGAGTGCGTTACAGTAATCTAATCTCGATGTCACTGAGGCATGGATCACCGTGGCCAGGTCTGCACGATCCAAGTACGGCCGCAGCTGGCGCACCAGCCGAAGCTGAGCGAAGGCCCCCCTAGCCACAGCCGCCACCTGGGAATCCAGGAGCAGCTGCGAGTCCAGGTGGACCCCCAAGCTGTGGACCTGCTCCTTCAGAGGGAGTGCAACCCCATTCAGGGCAAGCCGATAGTCCAGCACCTGCATCGAGGATTTCCTAACCAGGAGAGCCTCTGTCTTATCCGGATTTAATTTCAGCTTGTTAGCCCCCATCCAGATCCTCACTGCCTCCAGACAGCGCTCCAGGTCCTCAACCGCCACCCTGGAGTCTGGAGGAAAGGAGAGATAGAGCTGGGTGTCATCAGCATATTGATGGCACCCCACTCCAAACCCCCGGATGACCTCTCCCAGCGGTTTCATGTAGATGTTAAATAGCATGGGGGACAGAATTGAGCCCTGTGGCACCCCGCATCTCAAGGGCCAGGGTGTCGAACAGGCATCCCCCAGCACCACCATCTGGGACCGACCCTCCAAGTAGGAGCGGAACCACCGCAAAACAGTGCCTCCAGCTCCCAACTCGGCCAATCGGCCCAGAAGGATACCATGGTATCCAACACAGTGGAATCCAGGGAGGGCTTCTTCAGGAGGGGGCGAACCACCGCCCGTTTCAAAGCGAGTGGTAACGTCCCCTCCATCAAGGAAGAGTTGACCACCCTCCCTGTCCACTCAGCCAGCCCACCCCGGGCAGCTCTTATCAACCAAGCTGGGCAAGGGTCGAGCAGGCAGGCAGATGGCCTCACACTCCAAAGGAGTCTGTCCACATCCTCAGGCTGTACAAGCTGAAAAGAATCCCACAACACAGGACAAGCAGTTGCCAAGGGGACATCGTCAGACACTGTCAATGTGGCATCCAAGTTGTGCCACATCCAATGTGGCACAAGGCTCCCCTGTCGACTTACGCACCTCAGAAGGACGAGATGCAGTGGTCCAGGGAGCACTGCTCAGCCACCAGTGGTCACAGAAGAGCAGCCAGCACCACGGTCACTCCAGACCAGGGCCAGAACTCCTCTTTTGTGCGGCTTTTGGCTCGCTCTGTGGACTCTACTGCATCAAAATCCCAGAGGCCACAGAGTCTGTATGTACGTGTCAGAATTTTCCTTAACTAAATGTATAGCCCACACTACACAATTAGTAAAGATGTCCCTTTCAACTATCTGTTTACATAAAATATGCTACCTGGTGGTAATAAGAAAGTCTCATGGCATCTTAAGCACAGACTTATTGTGGCCATAAGCTGGCGTGGTCTCAAGAGTCACCGAATCTCCCATGAAATTCATGGGTACAAATTCATTTGTGGTCGAGAGTGATGTGAAATGGGACTTTCTGGATACTCCCAGTATCTGTTCTGTTCGTATGTATGTTCTTTGCTTTATTACAGATAAGGTGGATTACTAAACCAATCCAGAGAACATGACGCTTCCCAGAGGCACAATGATCAAGGAACTATGGTTAAGAAATCAAGAATATTCCAAGTGCACAAGGCCAAGTTGGTCAGATTGCACCCGTCTGAATTCAAAATCTCCCAGTAATCCACTAATGGCCAACTGAAAGCCAGCTGAACTATCTTGTCACAAACTTCAGTTAACAAATCTATCTTCAAACATTTGCTCTTTTTCACAATAAATTTACTACTATTCACACTTTGTGTACCTTGGCTCAACGATCTCCGACAATCATTCTCTCGATACCGAGCTAGACAAGCGCATCGGTAAAGCAGCTACCACGTTTTCCAGACTCACAAAGAGAGTCTGGTCCAACAAGAAGCTGACGGAACATACCAAGATCCAGGTCTACAGAGCTTGCGTCCTGAGTACACTTCTGTACTGCAGCGAGTCATGGACTCTTCGCTCACAACAGGAGAGGAAACTGAGCGCTTTCCACATGCGCTGCCTCCGACGCATCCTCGGCATCACCTGGCAGGACAAAGTTCCAAACAACACAGTCCTGGAACGTGCTGGAATCCCTAGCATGTATTCACTGCTGAAACAGAGACACCTGCGTTGGCTTGGTCATGTCGTGAGAATGGACGATGGCCGGATCCCAAAGGATCTCCTCTATGGAGAACTCGTGCAAGGAAAGCGCCCTACAGGTAGACCACAGCTGCGATACAAGGACATCTGCAAGAGGGATCTGAAGGCCTTAGGGATGGACCTCAACAAGTGGGAAACCCTGGCCTCTGAGCGGCCTGCTTGGAGGCAGGCTGTGCAGCATGGCTTTTCCCAGTTTGAAGAGACACTTTGCCAACAGTCTGAGGCAAAGAGGCAAAGAAGGAAGGCCCATAGCCAGGGAGACAGACCAGGGACAGACTGCACTTGCTCCCGGTGTGGAAGGGATTGTCACTCCCGGATTGGCCTTTTCAGCCACACTAGACGCTGTGCCAGAACCACCTTTCAGAGCGCGATACCATAGTCTTTCGAGACTGAAGGTTGCCAGTATGAATTCACACTGTATGGAATGTTCCTTAAACACAGAATATGTGGGGCAAGGGGAAGAGAGGTTAGTAATTAATACGTTTGAGAATGGCACTTCTTATTTGCATTTGTTAATACAAATAAAACGTGCCCCACAAAGAAACAGAGACTAATGTTATTTTTTGCATATTACTTGCGTGAGGAAAAAGAAAGGGAGGCTGGATAAATCTGCAAGCAACATAGTGACCATGCAGGGGTTAGGAGGTGGGGAGGGCTTGCTTTAAATTGTAGTGTGAGTTATTTTGAGGCAAATGAATAGAATTCTTGCATACTGAAGCAGAAAAAATAGTCTTGTTTCTCCAAATTAAATTCAAAACTGCTCCGATAGGCTTTTGCAAGTTAGCATCTCAGACACGGCCAGCATTTTAGCATTGTATTTGTTAAGGCACAGAGTTAATTGTTTAACTGCAGACTAAGGTATCATTTAGTCTATAACTTAAACAAGCATCGATAAAGTTCTTTACAAAAAGATGCTATCAGCAAAACAAACAGGGTATTTTGTATTACTTCAAAGCTTATTTATAATGTGTTTAGAAAAATTCAATGGAAACAGGAAAATAATGTCTTGATTTTCTAAACTTTACAACATCTGCTTTTACTTACTTGTCGCATTGTAAAGGTCTCCGGATTTCAAATGGATAATTTTCCCCCCTTTTGTCTACTGCTCTATTCAGCTATCTTCACATGATATATGTTATACACAGGCACACATGGTCTCCCAGTTTCCACTTGTGAATGTAACCACAGAAAAATCTCTCTTCTTAAAGTTTTAAATAAGATGTTGTATATTACTGAGTATAAATGACATCTTAGCCAAGCATATTAGAAACACTATGGAAAACATTTCCTTCAGAATGGCAAAGTTTTTAAATCCTTTTTTAATTTCTCTCTTTAATTTCTGTACATGCATGTCATTAATTTAGCCCTGCTGTACAACCCAAATATTTAACTCTTTGTAGTTACATTCTCCCCTCCCCCCAGCAATGAGAAATCCAAGAGTGGCTCTGCAGGGTTTCATTTCCCTTGGATGAGCGCGGCTTGCAGGGTCTTTAACATTTACAAACAGCCATGCAGAATGCAGCGGAAGCCAGCAGATTCCCAAAGCAGACTTCCTCTCTGCTGACCCAGCCTGGATCCCCCCCAAGCGCGCATCTGCTTGCTCAGCAATTCCACCTTCAGCCAGCTTTTTCTCAGGTCTTTCAGTCTCTGTCCAGCTTCAAGCTGCTGCATTCAGGTGCCGCACAGGTGTTGCTGCTTTACAAGGCTGCTTTACAAGGCTGTAGAAAGGTCCCTGAAAGGGCTCCAATACAGGCCTGCCGAAGCGCTTGTCCCAGTCTGAGGAGGGAGAGGAAGAGCAAGAAGGCTGGGCTGGACTGCAGGACGCAGTGTGTAGCTGATGCAAGATGCCCGAGTGCCACACTGAGAGCCTTCTGTTCTCATCCATGTACCCACGCCCTGCAAAGCACTAGTGGGTCTCGCTAGTGGGTCCCTGCACAGCTAGGAACCCATCTCCACTCCTTTGGAGACGTCCGCTGTCATCTTTGCTCATTAGCAAGCAGTCGGTTTGGCAAACAAGGACTGTCTGGCAATAGTAACAACACCCTTGCTCTCAGCTGGGTGGGAGCCACAGGATCTTCAACTGGCAGAAACTTTTTTTGTTGTTTGCTTTTTAACTGCATGGAGTCTGCCTTCTCTTCCCACAGCTCAGTGACAGGACCCATGTTCTGCATGCGGAAGGTCCCAGGATCAGATTCCTGGTCACTCCAGTGAAAGGGTGTAAAGCAGCATGACCAGGGAAGACTTCTACGTGAGATGGTGGAGGGCAACTGTGATCCACATTAAATAGCACTGGGCGAGACATGCCAGTGACTAGACTGACAACGAACTCAGAACTCTTCCCAGAACTCTGTTTCCAGAACTTGCCAATGCCCAAAAAGGGTCAATGCTCTGAAACCAGGAAGTGATTCATTTACAGTCTTTTCTCCCCCCTCCCACTGTGCAATCCAAGTTGCTGCAGAGCTCAGTCACACAAATATCTTGTACTGCCTTACAACAAATGCTAGTGTACCCTGTACAAGAATGTCCCAGAAAATTAGCAAATACAAAGCAGGAACCTATACAAGCTGGGGGGGGGGGAGGAGAATACTGAAGACTTCTGCCTTCTCGTTCCGGTCGTCCTGCACAATGTCTGAGGAAGGCACTTGCATACTTTCTCAGGCTGACACACATGAGGGAGCGCACACTCAGTGCAGGGGTGTCTGCTGTCGAAACTGACACAGTGGTAAAACTTCAGATCAGAGCTGGAAGGAAGAAAAGCTGAACAAACCATTGCTCATGATGGTCTACCAGGCATATTTGACAGCCAGAATGGTGCAGCCGTTCAGGAGTTGGACTGAGACCTGGAAGATCCAGATTCAAATCCTTGTTGAGCTATGAAGCTTCCTGGGTGACCTTGGGCCAGTAACTCTCTCTCTCTCTCTCTCTCTCTCTCTCCCCCTCAGCCTCACAAGGTTGTTGTGAGGCTAAAGAAAAGCAGGAACCATGTACAACACCCTGAGCTCCTTGGAAAAAGAGCATGATAAAAATGTGGAAAATACATCAGGAGCAATTTTAGGGGATGCAGGAGAGTTCCAACACCTATTGAGAACAGTGGCATAGCTAAGGAGGTGCAGGGGTTAGCAGTTGCACCGGGCATCATGCTTGGGGGGGGGGCAACAAGCTGAGCTTGACTCTAGTGACCAAAATTGTGAAAATCTTGGTATGTATGAATAATACCATCATGTTATATATCATTGGAAAGGTGAATTAATGCAGAATGCAATAAAACAAACCACATTAGAATATCTGTATTCTATCAAAAATTATGGCCAATTACCCAGAAAATGAAAACACAACTGACTTGTGGAACAAAAAATGGATTTGCTTAACTACAAACCGACCTATGAGACTGATTGTTCTGAGTGCCAGTGAGATGCTATTATGGCACAGCGTGGAACCAATAACTTTTTATTTATTTAGTTAATTAAATTTGATTTTATCATGTGGGGGGAGCTACAAAATCTTCCTTGACCCCGGGTAGCAGATAGATGCCTTAGCTATGCCACTGACTGGGGGGAGGCAGCAGAGCAAGTGGGTGGGGAGCTGCTGGGGGGAGGGGGTGGGTTCCTCCCCATTTTCACCTTTTAAAAAGCCCGGGCGTGATGTCACTTCCAGTTGTGACATCATTTCCGGGGCAACATTTTGAGCTTGGCACTGGGCTACACTGTAATTAGCTACGCCACTGATTGAGAAAGCTCTAGGCCTGTCTTCCCAGGACAGCTTCAGATTTCCGCAGAAGCAGCACAAAGCACAGAAGAGAAAGAAGGCAAGATAGACTAACTTGAACCAGTGGCGTTACGAAGTGGTGCAGCTGGTGTAAGCCACACTGGGTGTGAGTGTCAACCGGGGTGACCCCACACTGCCTGAGCCTGTCTGGCAATCTTCGGCTCTCTCTGGGTCCAGCCGCCTCACGCCCTTGCTGATGACTGGGTTTTCGCTGCTTACCATTTCGCTGCTTACGGGACCAAAGACCGCTTAGTGGAGGCAGTCTGGAGGCAGACCTATTGTATAAAAATAATGTAATTGGGCGGAAGGTCGGGGGTGGCATAATTACATCATTATGTTACGCTGGACTTCCAGAATGCTGAGCTCCACAAGGTAAGAGCCGCATGGGGTACACCGCACCCTTGGGACACCACTGACTTGGACAATGGCTTGGACAACCTCATGTGATGCAAAGAATTTCATTAGAGATCAGTGATACAGATAATCAATATCTGAACTGGAAACAGATATTTCCACATACTCTTGTGTTTAGAATACAAATAGTTTCTACTCCCAAGTATACCTTAGGTAGAAGCCAACATGCATGTCTACTCTGAAGTAAGTCCCACTATGTTCAGTGCAATTTACTCCTAGGTAAGTGTGCAAAGGATTGCAGCTTTAGAGCCCAACCCTATCCAATTTTCCCACACTGATGCAGCTGCAATGCAGCCCGGAGGTAAGGCAACAAACAAATGCCCTCCGCACTGCAGGAAGCAGTGCACACCTCATTGGCATGGCTGCACTGGTGCTGGAAAGTTGCTTAGGATTGGGCCCTTAGTCTGCAGTACTAAGTATACTGAATGAAATGAAGTTCACACAAGCCATTAGAATAATGTGTGAGAAAATGTATTTAAGGCAGGGGTGTTGAATGCCAAGCCTTGTCCAGACTACCAAACACTAGCAGTATTCTGGGTGTTTAGGAAAGCGGTTCAGAAACCTTTTAAGTACATATGTACTTTATCTGGTGTGCTCCCTGGGGCATTCAGTGGGCCGCTGTGAGGTACAGGAAGCTGGACTAGATGGGCCTATGGCCTGATCCAGTGGGACTGTTCTTATGTTCTTATGTACATTTTGAGCAGCATGAATATTGTTTGAGTTTCCTTTCAATTTTACAAGCACCTCGTGATTAACATGTCTTATCATTGCAACTCTTTACAACTGCTTGTGCTATTTTGTGGATTGTTATCTACCTTCAGTTTTACCAGGGAAAAGCAGGTTAGAAAGAGAGTATATAATAAATGTATTTTATGTAAATATGGAACTCAGAGAGATACACTAAGAGACAGTTGTATAGAACTACTTATGGGAATGTTTTATGAAAAATTAGGCACATATTAAATAGTTATCGCTCGAGTAGATATTAGAAAGTGGTCTGTTTTTCTTTAAAAAATATGTCAAAGCTGCATCCAGGTAAGGCAGGGCTTCTCAAACTGGGGCATTGCGACACCCCAGCCCTTAAGGGGCAGGGGCAGGGGGAAGGCAGTGACGCAATCCCCAGGATTGCATCACTAAGGGGGCTGCAGCAACTGGCATTTACTTACCAGTCCCTGCTGCAGCCTCCCAGGGGTGTGGCGAGCCCCGTGTGACCCTCCGCAGGGCTCCCCATATCTTAGGAAGGAAAAATGGAGCAATCACACCCTGCCTCTGCAAACCAGAAATGGAGCGTGGTCACTCCGCGTTCACTTTCTGAAGGTTGGGGAGCCCTATGGAGGGTCGTGCAGGGCTCTCTGCGCCCCCATAAGGCTGCCGTAGAGTCTGGTAAGTGCATGCCAGTCCCTGCAGCCCCCTTAGCGACGCAGTGCTGGGGATCGGGTCACTGCCTTCCCCCTGGCCCCACTGCCTTCCCCGCTCCCACACAATAACTTACTGTGGTCCTCAAACTCCCTGAGAGTTTGAGAACCACAGAGATAACCACCATTTTTCCAGGATACCACTAAATCATGGAATTTTCCATCCTAAGACAATTAAACTTACATAGGAATTAAACTGTAGGTGATTAACCACTTATTATTTTACTTACACAAGCATTTAATATTTTGCATGTTAAGAATTAACATTAAACTTGATTTAAACTGTAAAAGAAGAAGAAAAAGCCTATTGATTTTATTCAATGTTTCTAATGCCTGTTCAAATGGGATGTGTGTGAATGATGTGAAAGGAGAAAAAAGGAACAAGGAATCCTTGCCATAAACAATTGTAACTTGGCCAATGCTATTAAATTGATTTAGGGATTCCACCCCCCCCCCCCCATTATACAATCCCTCAGTGCCAGTCAGCATTAAAATGGATTCTCAGTATCCAGAAGTGATTGTGAGGAGCTCCAGAAGGATCTCTCCAGACTGGCAGAATGGGCAGCAAAATGGCAGATGCGCTTCAATGTCAGTAAGTGTAAAGTCAAGCACATTGGGGCAAAAAATCAAAACTTTAGATATAGGCTGATGGGTTCTGAGCTGTCTGTGACAGATCAGGAGAGAGATCTTGGGGGGGTGGTGGACAGGTCGATGAAAGTGTCGACCCAATGTGCGGTGGCAGTGAAGAAGGCCAATTCTATGCTTGGGATCATTAGGAAGGGTATTGAGAACAAAACGGTTAGTATTATAATGCCGTTGTACAAATCGATGGTAAGGCCACACCTGGAGTATTGTGTCCAGTTCTGGTCGCCGCATCTCAAAAAAGACATAGTGGAAATGGAAAAGGTGCAAAAGAGAGCGACTAGGATGATTGCGGGGCTGGGGCACCTTCCTTATGAGGAAAGGCTACGGCGTTTGGGCCTCTTCAGCCTAGAAAAGAGACGCCTTAGGGGGGACATGATTGAGACATACAAAATTATGCAGGGGATGGACAGAGTGGAGAAGGAGATGCTCTTTACACTCTCACATAATACCAGAACCAGGGGACATCCACTAAAATTGAGTGTTGGGCAGGTTAGGACAGACAAAAGAAAATATTTCTTTACTCAGTGTGTGGTCGGTCTGTGGAACTCCTTGCCACAGTATGTGGTGCTGGTGTCTAGCCTAGACACCTTTAAAAGGGGATTGGACAAGTTTCTGGAGGAAAAATCCATTATGGGGTACAAGCCATGATGTGTATGCGCAACCTCCTGATTTTAGAAATGGGTTATGTCAGAATGCCAGATGCAAGGGAGGGCACCAGGATGAGGTCTCTTGTTATCTGGTGTGCTCCCTGGTGCATTTGGTGGGCCACTGTGAGATACAGGAAGCTGGACTAGATGGGCCTATGGCCTGATCCAGTGGGGCTGTTCTTATGTTCTTAATGGAAATTCCTACTGGAATTCAGTGCCTAGTATCAGCTGCTACAAGAATCTTACAGGAATTAATTTTCAAGGATTCAAGGAACCCAAGAAGGAATCAAATAAATTGGCTCCTAGATTCAGTCTCATTCTGAGCTGTGACCCTCTCTTGATACACCTCCTGCACCACCATCTCATCTGCTATCCAAATGGCTGCTGGACTTTTATTGAATTTTTTTAAACTTTCAATTTAATATCAATGTATAATGGTGTTTACAATTTCCTCTGGTGTGTCAAAAAAGCAGAGGAAATTGGAAATCAAAGATAATTATTAAGGGTCATTAATTTCCACACAGTATCCTATAATATGCTTGCTTTACAAATCAAGCTCTATGAAGCCACTTTCAGCTTGGCAAGAGCTTTGGGAAAGATGTGTCCAGGCCAAAATCCAACAAGTGAAACATCCCCAATCACTGCAAGAAAAGCACCTGATGAATCTCTGCAAAGCACCCGCAAGGCTTCCCCCAAACCTCACCTGCTCCTACATCAACACCACCCTCATGCACTCTTCAAACATCTCAGTTTTTCTGAAGGAGCTTCTGTGCTTTTTTCTAATAAACAGGCAGAAAATAATTGCAGTCTTCCATTCTGATCATTCTTTCAGACACAAAATCTGGACCTTTCCTTCAATCCTCCTGAAATTTGGCACAGACTAAAGGTTATAGTCTCCACCAGTTTCTGAAGTGTTCTCTTGACATGTTCAGATATGATTCCCATATAATTAGTTGGCAACCTTCAGTCTCGAAAGACTATGGTATCGCGCTCTGAAAGGTGGTTCTGGAACAGCGTCTAGTGTGGCTGAAAAGGCTAATCCGGGAGTGACAATCCCTTCCACACTGGGAGCAAGTGCAGTCTGTCCCTGGTCTGTCTCCCTGGCTATGGGCCTTCCTTCTTTGCCTCTTTGCCTCAGACTGTTGGCCAAGTATCTCTTCAAACTGCGAAAGGCCATGTTGCACAGCCTGCCTCCAAGCGGACTGCTCAGAGGCCAGGATTTCCCACTTGTTGAGGTCCATTCCTAAGGCCTTCAGATCCCTCTTGCAGATGTCCTTGTATCGCAGCTGTGGTCTACCTGTAGGGTGCTTTCCTTGCATGAGTTCTCCATAAAGGAGATCCTTTGGGATCTGGCCATCATCCATTCTCACGACATGACCGAGCCAACGCAGGCATCTCTGTTTCAGTAGAGCATACATGCTAGGGAATCCAGCACGTTCCAGGACTGTGTTGTTTGGAACTTTGTCCTGCCAGGTGATGCCGAGAATACGTCGGAGGCAGCGCATGTGGAAAGAATTCAGTTTCCTCTCCTGTTGTGAACGAAGAGTCCATGACTCGCTGCAGTACAGAAGTGTACTCAGGACGCAAGCTCTGTAGACCTGGATCTTGGTATGTTCCGTCAGCTTCTTGTTGGACCAGACTCTCTTTGTGAGTCTGGAAAACGTAGTAGCTGCTTTACCGATGTGTTTGTTTAGCTCGGTATCGAGAGAAAGAGTGTCGGAGGAACAACGACAGCCACTCTTTATAGCCTTCATAGATCTCACGAAGGCTTTCGACCTGGTCAGCAGGGATGGCCTCTTCAAGATTCTCCCCAAGATTGGATGTCCACCCAGGCTCCTCAGCATCATCAGATCCTTCCACAAGGACATGAAGGGCACTGTTGTCTTTGATGGCTCCACATCAGATCCCTTTGACATCCGAAGCGGAGCGAAGCAGGGCTGTGTTCTTGCACCAACCTTGTTTGGGATTTTCTTCACTGTCATGCTGAAGCAGGCCTTTGGAACTGCAACAGAAGGCATCTATCTCCGGACCAGATCAGACGGAAGGCTCTTCAACCTCTCCAGACTGAGAGCAAAATCCAAAGTCCAGCTGAAATGTCTGCGTGACTTCCTCTTTGCCGACGATGCAGCTGTCACTACCCACTCTGCCAAAGATCTCCAGCAGCTCATGGATCGTTTTAGCAAGGCCTGCCAAGATTTTGGACTGACAATCAGCCTGAAGAAAACACAGGTCATGGTTCAGGATGTGGACTCACCTCCCTGCATTACAATCTCCACACATGAACTGGAGGTTGTCCATGACTTTGTGTACCTTGGCTCAACGATCCCATATAGCAACTCCACTATCAGAAGCTCCCTCCACAAATGGAAAGAAAACTCTGCTCAGGCAAGCATTATTATTTGTACAGAATCAAACAAATACACCCAAGAACGTTGCTCAGTTGAGCAACCAGACGTAGAGCTTGATGTCCATACAATATAAATGAAAAGGGAAGGGCAGCCCAATCCTGAGTTGCCCAGCACGCGGGGCTGCATCATTGGCATAATTCAGTCTCGGAAGACTCTGGTATCGCGCTCTGAAAGGTGGTTCTGGCACAGCGTCTGGTGTGGCTGAAAAGGCCGATTCGGGAGTGACAATCCCTTCCACACTGGGAGCAAGTGCAGTCTGTCCCTGGTCTGTCTCCCTGGCTATGGGCCTTCCTTCTTTGCCTCAGACTGTTGGCCAAGTGTCTCTTCAAACTGGGAGAGGCCCTGTTGCACAACCTGCCTGCAAGCGGGATGGAGTGCCGCTCAAAGTGCCATCTGATGCTGACCTAGCACCAGCGCTGCGTCAGCACTGAGGACCGCAGATGTGCCTTACAGCACATTTGTGACAGTGTGTGCCAGTGGTAAGCTGGTGTGCACTGTTTAGGATTGGGTCCTAAATGGCTCTCTCAAAAGGCTGTAGCTTACCCAAAAGATTCCAGGTCAGTCTTTCTTTTCTTTTTCAATTCTCGCACTACACAGTGTTTAAAGGTCTCCCCCATATACTTAAAACCCATTTATGACTTTGCTCTGAGTCTTTTTGTTGCTACTTTATCTCTACCCCAGATCTTACTTATACCAAGGTAACAAAATGGCACCCATCTTAGCCAGAAAGAACTTCTCTCCAGTGGCGCTGCTAGAGGATTGTGGGGGGGGGGTTTGCAGGTCACACTGGGTGACGCGTGCAGGGGAGTGATGCGCACAGGGGGGGTGATGTGCTAAAATTGCAGATTTTAGGAATAATACCATCATGTCATGTACCATTCGATGGTACAGTGACAGCTGGTGACAGCGACCTGACAGCTGGAAAATCCAGCAAAAGCCGCCAAAGAAAACATGGCTAAAACATATCGAAGAAGATCTAAAGAACCAGCCAATGCCCACTGACACAGCCAGAATCATCGCCATGGATTGCAATGAATGGAAGCGCGTTGTGATTAATGCATCAAAACCTGCGGCACCTACAGCAGCATATTGGCTGAGAAGACGACCTGTCGTTCCAAATGCCAGCTAAAGGAATTAAGAAGAAGAAGACCATTTGATGCGGAATTAACAGCAGAATGCAATGAAAGAAAACAGTGAAATATCTGCATTCTATCAAGAGTTATGGACAAAAGGCGGAAAACAAAAATGCATGGAGCCCTATGGAAAGTGAAACTGAGCCACATCACTTGTTTCCTCGCGAGTAGGTGAACTTGCCTTAGTCCATCAGAAAGGACAGGCTGGTGCTGGAAAGTTGGTTAGGACTGAGCTGAAAATTCTGTTTTCTTCACATATTTTCTTCCCATATCATGCACTGCAAACAGTATTCACATAGTGGCATTTAACTATCAGCATAAAGATATTCAGAATGTCAAAACTTAGAAATGTCTGTACTTTTCCTAACGGATAAAAAACAATTTTGCTCAGTGTAAGCATATTAATAAACCATTTCTACAGTGCAGAGGACGGGAGGCTGTGACTGGAATGTTCATCCACCGTTGTCCTTTGCTTTCGATCTGAAACCAGCTCACAAGTATTTTCTCTTCCATGCAAGAAGCAGTTACAGGGTTTCATTTTCCCTGATCCACTTGATGAGAGGCTGGCAGTCATGCCAAATTATCTGGTGGGTTCATAACGTGCCTCAACGTTGACTGAAGACGAGACCACCAAACATACCCTTCTTTCAGGCTCAATGTGGAATTTAAATGAATGTTCCCAGGGGTGAAAGCCTATCTCACCAGCCCATCTAGCCACTCCAATTACATTTTTCCTCCATCCAATCAACATTACATTGCTTAATTTAAATAATATAAACATAATACAGAGGACTCGGCAGGCTCAGTGGATGCTATATTTGTCTTCAGGCACTGGAGAGCACTTTGTGTTTGGGAGATGCAAGTTTTGTTGCAGCCACTGCCAGCTTTATTCTTGACTGAGGTTAGGGAATGCACAATCGCTGGCTTGTTTGCTACAGAACATCCCCAGGGATAATGCTTTTTTTTTCCTTCAGGGAACTCTCAGGCTCACTTACCAATGCCACAGAATAATCCAAATAAACAAGTCATGAAGGCAGCGAGCATGCTGTGAACAGAATGAGCATGTGAGAAGAGCTCTGCTGGATCAGGCCAAGGATCCATCTAGCCCAGCTTGCTAAATCCCACAGTGGCCCACCAGATGCCTCAGCAAGCGCACAAGACCACAAGATACCTGTACCCTGTTGCACCTCCCTGGGATCCAGCATTCAGAGACAGGCTACCTCTAAAATACAGAGGCTGCGTACAGCCATCAGGACTTGTAACCTGTGATGGACTTTCCTCCATAAGTCTGTTCAATTCCCTTTTAAAGGCATCACAACATCCTGTAGCAAGGAGTTCCACAGTTGTTAATAATAACAACAACAACATTTATATATATTTATATTTCACCTTTCTGGTCATCGGATTACTCCTCTGACTTTATTCAAGGCGGTTTACATAGGCAGGTGTTTCTAAATCCCTCAAGGGGATTTTTACAATCATAGAGGTTCTCTCTTTCAAGAACCAACAACATTTCAGAATGGATCTTCCTGGTTTGGTCTCACTTCTGGCCTCCAGTTCTCCCACACAGGGTGACAGCAGCTCCATCTCTCACATGGAGGCAGCCAAGACGCTTCTTGCTCACACCAAGAGTAGGTGGAATCACTCAGCTGGGCTTGTCAGCTGCTTCAAGTTTTTGCCATTCTCAGTCTTCAGGGAGCTGCCGGTGTCCTTGAACTGGCGACCTTCTGATGTTATCTTCGGGCTAACGGAAGCTCTACCCTCTAGACCAGACCTCCTGCCCAGTTTAATTACACGCTGGGTAAAGAAATATATACCCATGCTCAGTGCAAGATAGGTTGCTACTCTAAGCAAGGGATAGCAACTCTCTCACATGCACACTAGTTTTAGAAACATCAAACACATTACAAAAAGTAACATGCCCTTAGTTCCTAAAAGGCCAGTCTTGTTTTAAAGATTTGTTTTAAAGACTGTGGACATGGTTCAGAGTCATTCAATGGCATCCTTCAGTCTTGGAAGACTTTAGTATCGTGCTCTGAAAAGTGGTTCTGGAACAGCATCTAGTGTGGCTGAAAAGGCCGATTCGGGAGTGACAATCCCTTCCACACTGGGAGCAAGTGTAGTCTGTCCCTGGTGTGTCTCCCTGGCTATGGGCCTTCCTTCTTTGCCTCTTTGCCTCAGACTGTTGGCCAAGTGTCTCTTCAAACTGGGAAAGGCCATGTTGCACAGCCTGCCTCCAAGCGGGCCGCTCAGAGGCCAGGGTTTCCCACTTGTTGAGGTCCACTCCTAAGGCCTTCAGATCCCTCTTGCAGATGTCCTTGTATCGCAGCTGTGGTGTACCAGTAGGGTGCTTTCCCTGCACGAGTTCTCCATAGAGGAGATCCTTTGGGATGTGGTCATCGTCCATTCTCACGACATGACCAAGCCAATGCAGGCATCTCCGTTTCAGCAGTGCATATATGCTGCGAATTCCAGCTTGTTCCAGGACTGTGTTGTTTGGAACTTTGTCCTGCCAGGTGATGCCGAGAATGCGCCAGAGGCAGCGCATGTGGAAAGCGTTCAGTTTCCTCTCCTGTTGTGAGCGAATAGTCCATGACTTGCTGCAGTACAGAAGTGTACTCAGGACGCAAGCTCTGTAGACCTGGATTTTGGTATGTTCCGTCAGCTTCTTGTTGGACCAGTCTCTCCTTGTGAGTCTGGAAAACATGGTAGCTGCTTTGCCGATGCGTTTGTTTAGCTCGATATCAAGTTACTGACTGCGAGTGGTTCAGAGTACAAAGGGATAAAAAAAGGTGAAAAAGAACCACATTCTAAGGCCCCAGAGCCACAACCAAAGATGCTATTAAGTAGGTGTTAAGTAGGTATTGTATAGATTTCCACAGGCTCAAGACCACTTTGGTCTATGCTCCATTGTGACTAAGATATTCCTTTTTCATATACCTCCGATGCCAGCTCCTTTCTCCTTCTGACTCTACACTGGAGTGCTTGCACAGTACTGACAGCATGGTCAGTCTACTTCTGAGGTTGAACAAGCTCATGATATTTCACTTCTAGGAAGACAGACTTATTGTCACATGATAAAAATAGGCACATTTTCATATTTTCATCTGTGGGTCACGTCAAAAGGAATCTTCCACAATGATCACTCTTTATCCTAATGAACCAATTTTTTCTCATGTTCTTCCATTCAGTAGTATTGCAAGTGGTCAAATTCTGGAAAAAAGCTGGATTTCCCAATACATTCTAGATCTTGCCATACAATGAAACATTCAGAAGACAATTTCCCCAGTCCTTCACACATCTTTTCCTCCCAGTCCTGTCCATGTCTCACATTAGGTTATTGTTTCAGCCATCTGACTTTGCATTAAAATTGTGTGTCTCATTCTGAGTGTATTAATATTAGATATGATTTCTAGAAAAGGTTTATTCACAAATGTTCAAACTTAAAATGCTCACAGAATTATGTGAAGCAGAATTTTGATTATTCTCTCTCTCGCTCTCTCTCTCTCTCTCTCTCTCTCACATATACACACGCACCACATTACCACATCCCCACCTTCAAACTGTAGTGCTTTTGTTAACTGCCCAAGTTATAGAATTATTTCTCGAAAATGCTGAAATAGGATCTAATAAAATGGAAGAAAACTATTTTAACATACTTGGCACCACAATACTAAACACAGTAAGCCTGCTGAATCAATGGAATAACTGACACATGGAAATGCAAAAAACTCACCTCTAGATAAATGTGTTTAAAATCCAAGTGTAAAATAGGCAAACTCGAGTTTGTCAAATGTTTGTTACTTGTGAAAACATGACTATCCCTTCAACTTCTGTGGGATTAGAGTTGCAGTTTGACACTTTTCTTTTTCTCAGGGAAGGTGAGGTGCAAGGAATTTAACTCTGTGGCTAAAGATATTCAGACACGGTTTAGCATTTCATGATCACCTTGTGAAGCTAGCAACCAATTAATGTCACTGCTGACCCTTATAAATTTAAACTCTTTCCAACTCTGAATGCACAGGCTTCTCATTTGGGGTTTTTTTCTGTCAAAATTACCAATGCAAATACTTGAATGCAAACTCTGCTAATTGTCTTCAAACCTTGGGTTAAAAAAAAAATCTCCATTATCATAAGCTAAACAAAGAACATGTTGAAACAGAGCAAGGCTCTAATGAGTTAATGTAAAAAAAGAAACACAATCTGCATGAAAGCTGCAGCCCCAAACCTGACAGTCATCCATCAAACCAAAAGTCTCTTTAATAAATGCCAATTATAGGGCAAATATGCACCAAACGTGGATTGCATAAGCCATGGGATCATTTCCTTCCAAGAAAATTAGTGGTGAGCAAGACACCCGCATGGTATCAAGTGCCAGCCTGCCCTACAGCAAGGTTTGCTCCTGATCGGAATACTAAGTGGGGATTTCGCTTGCATTTTGCTGGGTTTCGTACTTCTCTAGAAACTTGTAATGACACCAAATTCTATTCTCAGGACTGCAAATTCTTTCACAACTGTAGGAAAAAAGACTAGCCCAGCTCTAAAGGGAGGGGGGCATAACATGCCTATAATGTATACAGTGTCTCTGACTTCCGCTGTAAAAGAGTCTTTTTCCTAACTTAATCATACTCAAATTTCACCCCTTTTAAAGATCTTGATTCAAAAATGTTCACTCATTCGCCACAGTCCACAAATTTATTCCATCTCTTCCTGTGATACTATATGTGCATAAATTAAAAAGGAATGGTCTTGAGTAGGGCCTGGGCTTGACTTGACATGTGTAGATTTCTTGTGCTAAACATGAAACTTATAAACTCCTGGAGAGAGAGAGAGAGAGAGAGAGAGAGAGAGAGAGAGAGAGAGAGAGAGAGAGAGAGATGCCATTTGTGTCCACTTGCTGCAAGTTATAATCTTGATGTTTGAACCAAAGGGCATGGAAAATCTTCACTGTATACTATGAGTTATTTCCAACAGCAGCACTTGTACTTGCCATCCTGTGAAGAACTGCCAATGGCATGGAGAGATTGCAGAATTGGAAGGGAAGTCCCCGAAAGGACATGGACCACATCATTCTGGGAGTGATTTTTCAGGATTCTCCTGTAACTCCCAGCACTCCGTTCCACTGTTCTGGACACTCTTCCAATACTCAGAAGTGGTTTTTCAGAGCGCTCAGAGAGCTGTCCTGGGGGAAGAGGCAGGGAATAGGGCTGGAGCTGGCACTGCTGCAGTCCAAGGCAGGCCAGTGTGGTGCAGTGGTTAATGAGGTGCACCAAGAACAGGGAAATCCTGTTTCAAGCCCTTGCTAAAGAAGCTCCCTGGATACATCACTCATTCTCTCAGCCTTCTCAGAGCTGGCCTGGGGACAAAACCATGTACCCAACCGCTGAGGGACATCGTGCTGGTCCTGGAGTTCAGGGATGTCTACAGGCCGATGACACCCAGTGCTTTCTCCTCTGATGCAAGGGAAGCTGTGGGAGGGGCTCATCCAACATCTGGAATCAATGTGGTTATCCAGGCAATGGGTTCTATGGGCCCCAGTGAATCGAAGCTCAGTTTCAAGAAGGTTCCCCTGTGTTGGAGCTTCGCCTCTTGGACAGGGCTGTGTTCCCTTGCAGGAAGGGGTTCATAGTCAGGAGATGTTCTTAGACCAGCCTATCTTTGGAGACTCAAATGGCCTCAGGGGCACAAAGCATCTTTTAGTAGCTTAATGGGGCGGGAAACTATGTACTTTCCTGAACAAGGAGAGCTGGGCCACAGCTATTCATGCTCTGGTAATGTCCCCATGAATTCCTGCAATGCACCATTCATGGGGCTGCCATTGAAGACAGTTCAGGAAGTACATTTAGCAACAATTTTGGCAGCCAGGTTACTGACTTGGACTGGGTGCCTGCACGTTCCACCAGTCTGGAAACAGCTGCATGTGCTCCTGGTTCATTTCCTGACTTGCTTAAGTCAACATGTTGGCATTATCCTTTGAAGTTCCAATGGGTAAGGACTAGGATGCCCACACTTCTGGCCCATGGAAGTATCTTTCTCATATATAGAGATGAAATAAGTGGTAGTCCACATGAGGACTTTCTTGGCTGTGGCGCCCAGTCTTTTGGGCTGCTCTCTCCTTAGGGAGCTCAATGGTGCCTTTTTGGTGTCTTTTTGGTGCCAGGGTTTCATTTGCCCAAACTTTTTAGAAACTTGGTTGTACAGTCTATTTCAGTTCTGCTGCTAACATTGTGGTTATGGTTGTAAAACTTAGTAGCCATTCTGGAAAGTTTTTCATCTGAGCAGTGAGTGGCAGAAGCACAGGAAAAATGTGATAAACGTGCCCTCAACAAATGTGACATGGGCAGTTGATGGCTCACTTTTATCCTGCCTTCCATGTGAGGAGGAAACTGAGAGGTAGCAGTTACTGAGTGAATGTCATGTCTAAGCAGGGATTTGAACCCAGTTCTCCCGGGTCCAATCAACCACCCTACCCACTGCTCCACACTGGCTCTCCTTGCATGTTGCCACAGGGCTGACTGCAGTGCTCCCTTTGCACTCAGAGCCCCTATAAATGATCCTCCTGCCCGCATGGGTTTTTCCATCAGATCTGCTGCTGCTATTGCATTCAATCCATCCCCTGATAAGCAGCCAGTCTTCAAGTACAGAAGGCCTCTGAATTGGGGTGAATGTCCAAAGGAAGAAATACGTAAACGAGACAGAGCAGCTTTCTAAGCAGCAAAACTTCATTCCTGTTTGTAACAACGGAACTGATTTCCTTCGGGACAGCATCCACCTTTGCTGCTGTCCCGCAGAGCTGCTGCCTGGGTCCCAGGCTGGTGTCTTACCCAATTGACCCCCAACGTGACGCTTCCCATCGCACAGGCAGGCCCGTGCGACAGCCATTTATTTCCCCGTTGCCTGAAATTATGATGAATGATCTGAGCTCCATTCAATTATTGAAAAAGTGCAAAGAACCAGAAACAATGAAGCTGGCAAAGTGTTCTGCATTCTTAGGAACAATTTGGGCTAATTAGCATCAACTTCTCCCCCATTCATCATCCCCCTGTAGAAATATAAACAAACTGTCAGCTCTAACCTAACAAACAGATCACTGAGCTACTTAACACAAATTATTCTTACATGAAAAGCTCCTTCTCAGGCAATATTCTCCTCTAGGGCATCTGGGAAGCTGAGCTATTAAAATTGAAGACATATGTTTCAGTCAAACTCAACTTCCAGCTTGCAGTGATCACTGTTGTGACAGTTTTCCGTCAGCAGACCAATTGCAGGCAGGATGTTACACACTTAAAACACAATGATGAAACAATCGCGCCAAATGAGGCCTGCTCACTTAGTGCTGGATGCAACAAGGTTAATTATCACACTGAATTTCAAGGCTTCTCCAGTTCTCATATGCTTCGACTTTGTAAATGGTTTGTTTTATTTGCTGCTACACGCAAAGAATGCCTCTGGAGGCATCCAAGAGATGACCAGGAGGAGATAGCAACCAATCCCAGTGAGGAAGCAGCAGGAACAATTCTCTGGAGGCCAATGAGCAGATGCAATTCTCACCCTCTTGCCTCTCCACCATGTTGCGCCCTGGACATGTCAGAGAAAATTGCAGGTATAGTGTGGACAGGAGGGGCTGAAGCAGAGCGGCCAAGCACAGGCTTTGCAGGAAGAAGGCCCCAGGTTTGGTCTGCACCATCTCCATGAGGGCTGGGAGAGACCCTGAACCAAACCCCTGGGGAGCCACTGGCAATCAGGGCAGAGAATACTGACCTAGATGGACAATGGACTATTTTTATTTATTAATTTATTCATTAGATGTGTACTCCACCTTTCTCCCCAAAGGGCACCCAAGGCGGCTAACAATCAATACATTAAAAAACAGAATAAAATATAGATAAACATTAAATGTAAACACAATTAAAAACAAGATAAAATACACAGCAGTCAGCACTCACAGATTGTATAGGAAAACTGCTGCAGAAGGTAAATAACAAGTCAATTTACAAACCAACAGTCAAGCTACAGCAGATCCTGCAACCACCAAAAGGTGAAAGAGATCCACGTTTACAGGCAGGGGTATACCGGACGCTGTGGGAAGGTATACGTTGGCACTACAAAAAGGAGCATACAGACCCGAGTGAAGGGACATGAAAGACAATGCCCTAAGTCAGCATCAGGCTGGTTCTTTTGTTCACAGCTGACCAAGGCACAAGTAGGGCTTGAAACTGAACCACATGATACATGTTGGTTTTGAGCCCAAGGTCTCTGAAGGTTTTCCTGCACAAGCCCCACTGAGGTCAACCAGGCCAGGACTCAGATGGCCTGGGGGCGGCAAATAAGGTCTCTGCTGGCCCTACACAAGAACTTCCCTGGGCTTGGCTTCCCAGCCTGAGCTCCTTGTCAAAGGCAAAGCTGCCAAGCAGCCTTAGCCTTGCTTTGGACTGCTCCAGCACCTGGCCAACCAGCCACCTTCTTGGCCTGCCCCTTCCAGAACCAAGTGCCCAGGTCACCTTAGACTGCATTACCTGCCTCTGAGTCTTCAAAACATCCCCTGCCTACTCTGGGATCTCTGCACCAGTCTGTTTTCCCACACTGGTTGCCTCGCCCACTCTGGACTTCGACCTGATCGCACTCATCGCTGCAGGCTCTCCTTGGTCTGTCATTTGATGCACACGTTGACTCTCAAACCATCAGACAGTCCACCCAGTCAGAGGCCCATAAGCCGACCGGTAAGGATCAGCTAGGCAATTCTGGATATCCTACAGAATACTGAGCAGCATCCAGCAATGCAAGATCTATGGGACAAGATAAACTTTGCATGCAGCACAGTGCCAGCAATTCAGAATTATTTCAGCAGAGGCCGTGTACAAAACGGCAGGCTGTGCACTGCCTGGTGCCTTAACAGTCACAAGCACGCATTACCTCACATGTCCACTACAGGAAGGCGCATCCACCCACTCACCTAACTTTTGCAGACTTCAGAAAGGTGGATAAGCCCTCAGATGAACACCACTGGAACTGGACAGCCACACAAGGGAAGAGGGAGGAAAAACTGGGACAGCGATTTGCTGGGGACCCAGCTCAGAAAACAGGGGCTGACCTGGCAAAGAGGGGCAGTTGGCACATATGGAGAACTTCTGGATGCCCAGTGCTGCAATTCTATGCACGTTTACATGGGGGTAAGTCCCACTGAACTCACTGGGACATCCTTTGGAGTAGACATGCATAGGATTGTGCCTCTCACTCACTTCCCTTGGTGTGAATCTGCAAAATGTGTAGGCAAATTTTCTCCTTATGCAGGTCTCTTTTCTCTTCCTTCTTGGTCCTTGTTTATTTTGGCAGATAAATCTGATATTTTGGCAAGTTACCAAATCCTTAATGAGCAAAGTTGGTTCCCCTCCCCCCGTTACCTTGACAATTGCTAACAAATACTTCACTGAAGAAATATTTGCAGGAGAAAATTCTGTGATAGTACAGAAAGTAAACTTTCTACATTACTGACAGCAGAAATGGCAGATACTCTGTTTCAACCAATGTTATATTTTTGTTCAACCGTCAGAAGTACTTTATGCATTTGATTTGCTCTTTCAAGTGGCAGGAGAGCTTTGCAAAACCTACAAAAAGAGAGAAAGTGAAGCTTCAAACAGATGCACAGAAGATGGGCCTTATTGAGAGAAAAAAATAGAAAATGCCCAATGCGTTTTGGCATAGACCTTCTTCAGGGCCATGACAAAGGAATCTAAAAGTGATACAGCTCAGAGCAATTCTGATAGCAGCCCCCTCCCCTCACAGACCTGTATGTGCAGAGGGTCTTTTCATGTAATTGGGGAATGGCAGGGCTCAGAACCCCCATCCAAAAGCAGAGACTGTCCCAGTCTCACTGTTTTCAGTGCTAGCCTTGGTGGACCAGCAAACGAAATGGATTTAAGGTGATGCCAACATAAGACAAGTGCTGCTGGATCAGGCCCAAGGGGGTCCCTTCTAGTCCAGCACCTTCTTTTCCACAATGGTGCACCAGCTGCTCTGGGAAGCTCACAGGCAGAAGAGAGCAGAATACTTCTGGGAAGCAGAGATTGACTGCTGCTGCTGAACTTGGAGGTAGCGCTGCACCATCAGGATTGGCAGCTGCTGTCCAATTCCGTTTTGAACTCCTCCAAGCTGGTGGCCATCGCCACACCTTGTGACAATGAATTCCACAGGCTAGTTATGCACTGCGAGAAGAAGTGTAGAATGCTATTTGAAAGGAAAACTGTCAAATCTAAAATGAGAGTTCCTAACCTGGGGATGGAAAAGAAAATTGGGGTGGGGGGACACCTTGGAACAGAAGTTTCCCCTCCAACCAAATACCTGTCTTTTAGTTGAGTTGGCACTACTATCCTGAAGGTTTTTATGCCTTTGTCCATAGAATTGTGCAACAACTGGCAGATGTGTAAGACTGACAGCAGTGGAACCATCCTCAAATTAGACACAAGATGTCCAAACTAATAGAGCAGCCATTTTCAACCACTGTGCTGTGGCACACTGGTGTGCCATGAATGGTCTGCAGGTGTGCCGTGGGAGTTTGGTGGAGGGTCATTTATTAGTAGGGCCATTGGAGGATGTAAGCCTCAATAACGTGGTGTGCCTTGTCAATTGTCAAAAAAAACAGATGGTGTGCCTTGACAATGTTAGTACCTCGTTGGTGTGCCATGAGGTGAAAAAGGTTGAAAATCACTGTGTAATAGAAGAAGGAATAGGATGATAGAGCAGAGAGAAGCTCACGGTGACAAGCAGTTCTCCTTACCTGCCACCAGGTGGCAGGGTCCTAGAAGCTGAACAACAAGCTCTCAAAAGACACACACAGATTTCGAGTGAGAGTCTTACAGACCCAAAGCGGTTCACATAGGCAGGCTGTCAACAAGTCCCATTTTTACAAATCACGGCCAGGGTTACTCCCACTTAGCTTCTTTGGACAGGCAGCAGCTTATCCTCCAGACCAGTGTTTCTCAAACTGTGGGTCGGGACCCACAAGGTGGGTCACGAGCCAATTTCAGGTGGGTCCCCATTCATTTCAGTATTTTATTTTTTAATATATTAGACTTGATGCTACCATAGTATGTGACTGCATTTGGAGAAATGTTGCAGGTCTATTCTTTTAACAGGCTACTCTGTATATGCTTTAAACAATGATAGTCAATGGGACTTACTCCTGGGTAAGTGTGGGTGGGATTGCAGCCTAGGATGGTTAAAACTCTTCCTGCTTGATGATATCACTTATGGTTATGGTCATGATATCACTTCCGGTGAAGTCCTGAGAGATTCTCATTCTAAAAAGTGGGTCCCAGTATTAAAAGTTTGAGACCCCCCACCTTCCCCTTATGATGACCTTGCATGATTTTAGAACTATAAGCATCATCAGGTTACAAACATCTTACTGGCGATACATTTCTCGCACTCTGACCCGCAGAGCCCCTGCTCCGGCCACCCACATGCAATCTGCTTTGGAGCAATGCATTTCTCCGCGGCTGAGAGATGAGATGAAAAGACAAGTTGCAGGGGAAGAAGCAGGTTTACTCTCAGCAACAGCTTCCTCGGCAAGCAGGGGAATTTGCAGGCTGTGAAGTAGCCTGCCAAATGAAGTGATGACATCTTTGTCACCCGGGACACTGTAGAAACACATCAGAAGTCGCGCTAATGAGCGTAATCTCGAATAAGGCAAAAGCATAACAAGCGCGAAGATTACTTCCATCTCCAGTCTTTGTGACTGAGCAGAAGCACCAGAACAATGGAAACAGGCTGGTGATTAGCAGGATGAGGGGAGATGCCTCTGGATGTGGGCCTCTTGCACAAAGGAGCTTCTCACTAAGCCCTCCGCTGAGGCTCTCCCTGCACCACTGCGGAATGCGGGGATTTTGCAGCCCCTTCAGCAGTCTGCCCCTCGCTGCAGGGGCACCAAAGGAGTCTCTCAGACTGTATACAGTAGATGAAACCAAGGCGTTTCCATGCAAAGCTTAAAGTTGTTCCTGTTTTTGCAAAGCTAACCAGCTCCCAACCAGTTACGTTTCCATTTGCCTTCCGCTCCTTCCTTACAGAGGGAGCCAGTTGCAACTGCCATCGTACAGGATCATGTGCAAGTTATCTAAATTGCAAATCAAAGTCTTTCATTATTATCATTATTAACAGTATTTATATACCGCTTTTCAACAAAAGTTCACAAAGTAGTTTACAGAGAAAAATCAAACAACGAATGGCTCCCCATCCCAAAAGGGCTCACAACCTAAAAGATGCAAAACACCAGCAGACAGCTACTAGAAAAGACACTGCTGGGGTGAGGAGGGCCAGTTACTCTCCCCTGCTAAATAAAAGAGAAGCACCCACTTGAAAAAGTGCCTCTTTCCCAGTTAGCAAAGAGTAATGAAGAATAAAAAATATAAAATTGTAATGCAAGTTAGAACTAAAAAAAAATCCTTCTTTATCAATGCCAGTCACCGTCAGATTTTCCTCTCTCACCTCTGTGGTGAACTCAGCCCCTGCCTCCTGCAACTGCAATTCAAGTTATTCAGCACCAAGAGACTTGTGGTGCTTTAAAGGCTGATAGATGCAACAGCATAGAAGTCCCCAGTCTTCAGTCTGTGCCATTTGTAGTCTAAATAAATCTGTTGGTCTACAAGGTGTCACAAGACTCTGGCTTGCCTGTGCTCTCTGGAATTGGCCCATGTGAGCAAAGGGCTGCCTAAGAAGCATCTGTGTTCCAAAGATGAAGTTAGTCCTGAAGGCTTCCAATCAGCAGCCTTGGTTCTATCTGCGATTGTTAAATTCGTGAACCAAACAGCCAACAGAGCTTTTAAATAGCTGAGGTATTGCCACGAATAACTTCTTCAGTACTGGGTGAGGCTTGGCTGAAGTCATAGCTTCTGACATAAGACTGATTGTGCGAATATCAGGGATTCTGCAAACTCTTCTTCATCATCCTCTGGAGAGGAACAGCTCCCCAGTTGCTTTCACTACGTGCTGTTTGCTTCTCTAAGGAACAGTGTGAAGAATGTCCTGTTGTCTCCCCCCTCCCCCAAGATGTAGGCACACAAACTGTTGGGCACTAGTCCCTTTGGTCAGCTATACTTTTCCTGGGAATCCCTTTCCCTGTTAAACTGCCAAGCAGACACATCAAAGTCCAAACCTACACATGCTTTTTTTTTTTTTTTAAATTGTTTAAAGGACTGTAGCAACTGGGGATGGATTAATAGGGATATTTGAAAGGAAAGGAGAATCTTTTCCCCTTCAATATCTTTTAAGAAAACTGGAGGTTCTCAAAAATTGCCAAAATAATTTGCCGACTTCTGCTCAGGGGAGAGTTTAAATACTGAACAAATGTAAATGTGGAGAATATTGGTGTTTAACAGCATAATTTGATAACAAAGTTTCATAAGCTCTTTTTGAATGTAATATTGATTTTTGGCTCCCAGGTTTTAGTCCTACATAAGAAGAGCCCCACTGGATCCAGTGCCTCCGCGCAGGGCTTGCTGCCCAACATAGAAGCTTTTACCTCCGTGAATCGAGTAGCCCCATTGCGGGGCTACTCCCTTTACCTGGGGGAAGGGGACGAAAGTCCCCTTCTCCCCAGGTGCCGCCCGCTGCTGCCTTGGGTGTGCAGGATGTGGCAGCAGCCATTTTCAGTGCCACCGCAGCTGCGTGCTGGTGCCGTGGGCAGCGCAGGATTGGGCTCCAAGTCTTTACAGAGATAAAGATATCAAGTGATAACGATTTAGGTTCCCTCACCTGCCTGAAGCCCTATGGAAGCTGCAAGGGTGCAGCTGTTGGCTTTTGGAGAGCCCAGTGATTGTTATTGAGCTCTGGAGTGCTGAGAGGGCGTGCAAGGCCTCAGCTCCAGCTGCAAGGCCACAGGCTGCGTGGCTTACAGGGAAGGCTGGAGGAAGCCATGTTAGTCAGTGGCAGCAAAAGTGCAACACCTGTGGCACTTCAAATACTAATCAGGTCAGGTTAGGGTCAGGGTCATACTAATCTAAGCTGGTATTCACACGTGTTCACACTCGTGTGCAAAGGTGTGCTTGCACACACACAAACACTGAAGAAAAAAATAAATGGGTGGACAATGTTCTCACAAACTGAAGCCAAAAAATGAAGCAACACAATTCCTTATTATGAACACAAATGAAGACAAGGTCCAGTCAGGAGCAACACGTCCAGCTGAAGTGGGTGCGATGCACTCCCAGTTTATGAGATTGGGCAAAATAAGAGGAAGAGTCAAGTACACAAGCAGCTCAAGAGGACAATTACTTTGAGCAATGAATTAGCCATAAGAAGAGCCCTGCCGGATGAGGCTAAAGGCCCATCTAGTCCAGCTTCCTGTATCTCACAGTGGCCCACCATATGCCTCAAGGAATACACAAGACCACAAGGGACCACAATGCATCCTGGTGCTCTCCCTTGGAATGGACAAACCATTCCAGTCCTACTGACCCCAGGCCAAAATGTCGAGTTTCCTCTTCTGTAGACTGTAGTAGATGTTGGTAGACTATTGATACAGTAGAGAAGTTAGAGCTTCCCAGGCCCATTTTTGCTAAAAGACCACCTGGGATAGAGAAAATTCAGGCACAGTAAACAGAACATAGTAAAATAAACCATACTTAAGAGGTCAGTGGTCTTAGAGGTCTAAGAGGTTCCTGTCTAAGAGGCCAGGAAATAACATGCCCAAAATGTTTCAGGGTTCAGAAACCAGACCCAATCTACTGAGTTACCTTACCAACCCACTCCAGTCTGAGAAAGAACACCCATCTCACCATCATTCTCCTTCAAGAGGACTCAGGAGTAGTTCAAAATAACTTGCATCAGAGTCAGAGGATACAGTACATTGCTTTTCAGAATAGAACCGGGACAAACATGGAAAATGGCCCAGATACTCAGAAAATTAATCTTGAATCTGGATGCATCTGAGGCAGTTTGACAGCCTTACCTATACACAAGCTACAAGAACACATACCTTTGGTCATGTTTCAGCCACTTCTTCATGTGAAAATGGTAAATAGGAAAAAAAAAATAAGGTAGAAAGTAATCCCCCATGTCCATCTGTCAGAATAAGACAGATACTGTAAAATACTGAAAAGGACAAGATAGCAAAACATTCCTTCATATTACAATTGGAGATTAATCTGGGATGTATTTTCTTGAACACGAATGCAGGGCTTCCAGAAATTCCAGTTTCAAAGAGACTGAGAACTCTGCGTTGATGGAAATGGGTCAGGCAAACCGTATCACCTGTTAAGCTCCAGTATAATGTGAGTCAAGGGCATCTGCTGTAGAAACACCTGCAGTTGTAAATACAGCTTCAGCTGCTAGAGAAACAAATAGATAGTATAAACTGAACAAAAACACACTGCACATGTTATTTCAGGCCTACATACTTCTTCAAATGCCGTAAGTGTCAAAGATTTCACTTGCTAGGTAAAATAAGCAGATTTTGGCAGAAACATAAACTGTTCACATAATCACTTGGGGCAACTCCAACTTAATCTTCCAGCTCCAGTTGATACCAATGGAAGGTTCAAGAGAAATGCCTGGCTCTATGAATGCATGCCCTGTCACAAATGCACCACACATGAGTCATACATACTGCTTGCATCTCACAACATTTCTAAAATATTAAGCCTCAGAGGTAATCTTACTCATGATCAGACGCTGCTTTCCGAGTCATGCTCTCATTATTGGGAACTTTTTTTAAGTGATACATTTCAAAGCCACAAGGACATATCCTTTCAATAAAAACTGAGCATGTTCTCATTTTAAAAGTTAAAGATTAATATGTACAGTGAGGGGCTACAGCTGTAAAGAATTTTTGTTTCAAAAAACACATTAAATGTATCCCAGAACACTATGAAATCAAAGTGTGCCAGAGTGTTTCACAAAACAGCAACACTGGGGTACTGTATTTGGCCCGGCTGGAATCAATGGCTATACAACACAGTACACATCATTCTGAGCAGAATTCAACTCTTGAACCCTTTCGCCTTTTCAAGAAGCATAAGCCCAGGGCAGTCGCTCAGCAGGGGTCACGGGAGAGTAAACCCAATAATAGGGTGCAAACTGAAATGTATTGAATAATCCAATATGTTTCAAGCCTTCAAAGATTCTACTCGGGGAAAACCTTGCCAAAAAAACAAAAAAACAAAACAGAGGCTAGTACATATCCAGCCACAACTACATGTGGACAAGCACCACAATGCTGCACAACAAGGGTGCTCTGTTGCCAGGGGCACAACTTCAAGCATACAATGCATGGGGTGTGCATGACGTTTCAGGAGCACATCAATGTTGTCATTCAGTGGCACTGGCTTCCAAGTCAACCTGGACAGCAGGACCAAAACCTGGGCCCATTAGGATGTGACTTGATGCTTACAACTTTGGTTAGAATCAGATACAATCACTGTTCAGAGTTGAAGACTTTGAAAGCCTCAAAAACAAAGGGGGAAAGTTGGCTATGGTTTAACACAGCAACAAATATGCTTTCAGGAGTAGCAGAGTTGATCAGGTCAGCCAAAGACACCCCCAAAGGTCTCCCTGCAAACGCTGTGCCCCTTCCCTGAGGATGCATCAGCCTCTGCTGCTCCCGTTCTCCAGTGTTCCAGCTCAGCACCCTCCTCCCCTCCACATATCCTCTTCCTTTTGGTCCTCCCCTTCCTTTGCTAATCCAGGGAGTTGGAAGAAAAGCAGTGGAGGCAAGTAGGCAGGCAGAGATGAGCAACCCCCCCCCCCACCACCAATATACTGCCCGAGGAAACTATTTCCAGAGGCCTCATGGATGGGCCAGCCCTGGTATTAATGATAAAGCTCTTACTCTGAGGTGTGAGTGACCTCATCAGAAACATTAAGACCTGGCAATGGAGACCTGCTCTTGCTGGGAGCAGAGGTGGTACGGTGGAGGAGGAGGAGTACACTGTCAGAGATGCACAGAGGCTTCCCTTGAGAGAAGGAGGCCTGCTGAGACAGGAGGCCCGTGGTGCCTCAGCAGCATGCCAATCACAGAGGTGCCCAGTGGGGGAGGAGAAGCCACCCTGGCCTCTGAAGAGAGACCACCAACACAGTGCAGGGCTGCACCCTTAAGAGAGGGAAGGGCTCGTTTCCCTTCAGATAAGATGCAGTCAACACGCAGTGGAACCTCTTCATGGCAGCATGGCTGTCTTCTTGCCAAGAAAACTGGGGACGAGGCAGAGAGGCAGTCACAGTCTTCCAGAACTGGCTGGTTTTTAAGCATGCAAGAGAACATTCATAAGAACATCAGAAGAGCCCTGCTGAATCAGGCCAAAGGTCCATCTAGTCCAGCTTCCTGTATCTCATAGTGGCCCACCAAGTGCTTCAGGGAGAACACAAGACAGTAAGACTCAACCTGCATCCTGGTGCCCTCCCTTGAACCTGGCATTCTGAGGTAGCCTACCTCTAAAACCAGGAGATTGCACATACCCACCATGACTTGTAACCCGAGATGGACATTTCCTCCAGAAATTTTTCTAATCCCATCTTAGAGGCATCCAGGAGAGCTGCCATCACCACTTCCTGTGGCAAGGGGTTCCACAGACTAATTACATGCTGGGTAAAGAAATATTTTCTTTTGTCTGTCCTAATACTCCCAACACTCAATTTTAGTGAATGTCCCTTGGTTCTGGTGTTGTATGAGAGGGAAAAGAGCAATCTCGCAATCCTCTCTATCAATTCCCTGCATAATTTTGCATGCCTCAGTCCCCTCAGGTGCCTCTTTTGCAGACTGAATGCTACAGTCTTTCCTTGGAAGGGAGGTGCCCCAGCCCAGTAATCATTTTGGTTGCTCTCTTTTGCACCATTTCCAGTATATCCTTTTGAGGTGTGGTGACCAGAACTGGACACAATACTCCAGGTGTGACCTTACCATTGACTTGTACAACGGCATTATAACGTCAGCTGTCTTATTTTCAATACCTTTTCTTATGATCCCCAGCATGCAATTAGCCTTCTTCATCACTGCTGCACAATGCCTCGATGCTTTCATCAACCCAACAGAGGTCAACAGGTTCCTCTTTACAGCATTGGGTGCCCTTGACTAGGTGATTTAGAGGTCTGAACTAAAGCATCTCGCCAATGTACAAACTATAGTTCTAAATCAAATCTATGAATTCTCCAAAAGTTCATTTTCTCTGCTTTAGTTTAAAAAGAAAAAGAAAAAAAGGAAACAGTGAATAGAACTGGTACCTGTAATACAGTGTTTCTCAAACTGTGAGTGGGTTTGAGGCAATTTCAGGTGGGTTCCCATTCAATATTTTATTTTTAATATATTAGACTTGATGCTGCCATGGGATGTGCCTGCATTTGAGGAAATGTTACAGACCTGTACTTTTAACAAGCTGCTATGTATATTCTTTTAACAGTGATAGTAATTGGGACTTACTTCTGGGTAAGTGTGGGTAGGGTAGTTAAAAAATTTTCTGCTTGATGATGTCACTATGACTTCACTTCCAGTGGATCCTGACAGATTCTCATTCGAAAAGGTGGGTCCCGGTGCTATTGTATTATTGTATATTGTACTGGCAACCTTCAGTCTCGAAAGACTATGGTATCGCACTCCGAAAGGTGGTTCTGGAACAGCGTCTAGTGTGGCTGAAAAGGCTAATCCGGGAGTGACAATCCCTTCCACACTGGGAGCAAGTGCAGTCTGTCCCTGGTCTGTCTCCCTGGCTATGGGCCTTCCTTCTTTGCCTCTTAGCCTCAGACTGTTGGCAAAGTGTCTCTTCAAACTGGGAAAGGCCATGCTGCACAACCTGCCTCCAAGCGGGACGCTCAGAGGCCAGGGTTTCCCACTTGTTGAGGTCCATCCCTAAGGCCTTCAGATCCCTCTTGCAGATGTCCTTGTATCGCAGCTGTGGTCTACCTGTAGGGCGCTTTCCTTGCATGAGTTCTCCATAGAGGAAATCCTTTGGGATCCGGCCATCATCCATTCTCACGACATGACTGAGCCAACGCAGGCATCTCTGTTTCAGCAGTGAATACATGCTAGGGATTCCAGCTCCTTCTAGGACTGTGTTGTTAGGATCTTTGTCCTGCCAGGGGATGCCGAGAATGTGCTGGAGGCAGCGCATGTGGAAAGCGTTCAGTTTCCTCTCCTGTTGTGAGCGAAGAGTCCATGACTCGCTGCAGTACAGAAGTGTACTCAGGACGCAAGCTCTGTAGACCTGGATCTTGGTATGTTCCGTCAGCTTCTTGTTGGACTAGACTCTCTTTGTGAGTCTGGAAAACGTGGTAGCTGCTTTACCGATGCGTTTGTTTAGCTCAGTATCGAGAGAAAGAGTGTCCCAGTGCTAAAAGTGTGACAATCACTGTTATAATGGAATTGGTTTTTTCGATATTTTCTTATCCAGTCAGTAAGATTTGTGGTTGCCAACCGCCCCCCGCCACACCTCTGAGTTCCTACCAGAACACATTTTGCCCTTTTTTGCCCCTTCCATTTCATTTCTGGTTTGTTGGCCACCATATGTGGTGGTGGATAGGTGATCCTTCACTTGGCTTTTATTTTATTTTAAATGATAGCATATTGATTAGTTCTTATTTTTTGTTTGGATTCTAAATTGTATTTGTGCTCTCGGGGCAGTGGCTAGAAAGAATGGCTGTGAGGGGCTAAGGGGGTGGTTCTTTGGGAACACACCTTACTATGGGACTCTCGCCTACGAGGGGCTCTCCATATAAGTCTCTCCTTGAAAAGTAACAAGAGTGCTAAAGGGGCAAGTTCAGTCATGTCACCTACCACTACAGCTAAATTTTGCATACAGCTAAATATATTAGCAAACATATATTAGTGATGATGTCAATACATGGAATAATTAAACCTTCCAAAAATCAATATGAAGGAATACAAAGGTGTTCTAGCACAGTGGATCTGTGTATGTCCACAGAGAAACAGCAAAGGAAGGATGAAAAGAGGGCTGTGGGGACGGGGAGGAACTGCTAAACTGTTGGGCAGCATGAAATGCTCACAAGCATGGATGGGAAGCACCACTGTGCGCAAACAAACAGTGGAGGGTGTAGTGGCAGTGATGCAGTCCTGCTAGTGATTTACTGCACAAAGGCAACAACTGGGTGGTACTTCAAGCCCCATATCTGGAAGAGGCCATGTGCTAAATATACCAAATCTAAGAACCAAAGCTTTCATTCAACAAAGAATGAATCCAACTGCTGAGAAAGAGAATCTCTGGCAGGATACTGAGCTTTTTCCAACCTGTGCTTCGTTACTGCCATTGTAGTCCTAAGAAAACAAAGCAAAAAAACAGTACAACAGCCAATCCACAGAAAACTATGAATGAGAACACAGGCAGATCTGGCTTCCCATGGGGGACATTTCTGAAAAGCAGTTTATCATGACAATGCACTAAATGGTACAGGTTGGGCAGGGAAAAGCCCTCTGTGTGGATGACTGGCGACTTGGGGAGAGGGCTACTGGGAGTGGGAGAGGAAGACCACAGATGTTGCTGGCTGAGACAGTTTGTGGTCTCCAAATTGCGGATCCCACCGTGCGTTCAGCAAATACGCTCCTGCCTCCTGGGTGGCTTTCATGTTCTTTTCCTGTGGGATTTCTTTGTAACACTGCACAGTGCACAGCACATTTCTATGTGCTTTTGAACTATGCTCACTCTCTAAAGTAAGAGAGGGTCACACGTCTCTCTAAAGCAGCCAAAGCAGTGTCAATTCAACCACCATCAATTAGCCCTCAATGAAACCTCTGCCAACCACTGTGCTGTCATAGTTCGAACGACCTCCACCTCCTCTTTCTTTCCCGCTTCTTCCTGCTCCTCCTGTTTTTCAAGTTCAGAAAATTTCAGGGTGAAAGTTCTTACTTATGAGAATCCAATAACTCCTGCACATCTGGGCAGGAGGTCTGGTCTAGAGGGTAGAGCCTCCATTTGCCTGAAGATAACATCCACAGGTCACCAGTTCGAGGACACCGGCACCGTGCGACCTTGGAGCAGCTGACAAGCTGAGCCGAGTTATTCCATCTGCTCTGAGCGTGGGAGGATGGAGGCCAGAATGTGAAACCAGATCAGAGTGAAACATCTGGACTGTTACGGTTCTTGAAAGATAGAACCTTCTTTCAATTGTAAAAATCCCTACGGGGATTTAATCAGCCTGCCTATGTAAACCGCCTTGAATAAAGTCTGAGGAGAAATCTGATGACCAAGAAAGGCGGTATATAAATACCTGTATTATTATTATTATTATCTTCCAGCTCCACCCCTTCAGTGCGCAGTTTCTCAGCCATGCTCATAATTTTTCCTCTGGTTTTAGATGGGTTGCTTGAAACAGGAAGTCTGTAAAGTCAGTTTTTCCCAAACCCCCTTTGCACACAAGCAACTACAGTCATCCCATGCCTCAGCGACAAGCATTATAGAGTTTCTAATGTTGAAAGATTTCCACTATCCCTTGACAGTAAGATGTGAATACCCTCAGAGGCCTCAAAGTCAGGGGACCATTTTTCCTCACAAGATAGGTTTGTCCATGCTAGAAGTCTCTCTGGACAAAGAGCAGTTTTGCCTTGGCACGGGCAGACACAACCCCCTTTTCCAGAATGCCCACAGCAGCTCTGCCTCAGGCCTTCAAATACCAACACTCCACAAGCGTTTTCATTCTACTATTCCAACTAGAGATGCAGAGATACCTAAAGCTGAGGAATGCTGGGCATCAATGGGGGACCCCTGCAAACGTCTCCCGTATTCCCTCCTACCCCTCATGGAGCATGCAAACCTTAGGGGGAGTCTATCCTACCTCAGTGGCTTCAGATGGATCCACCAGGGGAATCTCCAAAGGCGAACGGCTGGGATGCCAACCGTGGGAGACAGAGGCTGAGGTAGGAGAGCTGGACAAGCACCCATCCTGTAAACATTTGGCCATGGACGGCTGCTGAGCATCTGGCCAAATACTGCCATCTGCTGCCATTGCTGACCATGACTCGCTGCTGTTCAGGTGTCTCTCTTTGCTCTTTCCAGACAGCCCCCCAGCAGGTGCAAAGGCAAGGAAGTTCTCCACCCCCAGTGCAGAAAGCCAAAGAGCCCTATACAAAAGACCAGCAGCAGTCCCAGTAGGTTCTCACCTTCGTGTTCTACCATAACAGCTCATAGATCTTTGGGAGCAGCTTGGCAGTCAATCAAGGATCAGCGGTTCCAGACTCCTCATGGAGATGGAGCCATGTGGACCATTGAACCTGTTCTTCTTCTGCCTACCACACTTTTTGGTTGGCCTTCATCTTCTGGTACCACAGAGCCCATTATCTTCTGGTAAGCCCAGGGACAGAGTCCAGTGTAAAAACTGCCTATTCAAATAAAGTATGTAGCTGGTACAAGTAAGTGAGGAGAAAGATCAGCTCAACTGATGCATTTTTAGGGCATTTTTAAACCAAAAGGGGGGGGGGAGATTTAAAAAAAAAAAGAATAGCTGAAGCCCTCTTTTCTATGATCATGTGACAACCCGAGATCCACATACCACAAGTGATGTGTCTCATTCCGTGGGTCCAACTCAGTGACATTCTACTTCATCCTTAACATATCACACATTTTCTTCCAATTTTCAGAAACGTCCGAGTTTTAGCTATTTGGTGTATCTCACAGCGTAACAACACCCTTTACCACAGTGAGCAAGAAGACTTGCATGTTACACTCCAAATTAATGCCAGTACTTTAATGACTGGAGCAAACAGTTGCACAGTAGTTAGGAAAAAACTCTATCCCCGGCTGGGGCACTGTCCCATCTAGCTCAGAGTTCTTGATACTGATGGGTCTCTGGGCTTCAGGTTGGTTTTTTTTTTCACTCTGCCCTATGCGGAGATTACAGGCATTGAACCTGGGGCCTTCTGCAGGGCAAGCAGAGCTCTTCCATCCAGCCATGACTCTCCTCTCGTTTATATATAGGAAGTAATAAGATATTTCAATTTTGTGCAGTTTATCATGTTAACTTTCAGTTAACAAGACTATATCTACTTTCAACAGGCCAATTATAACTGCTGTGTGTTCCAACATACCTGCTGGCCAGTACATCATTTAAAGGTAACTCACGAGACTGACTGAAATCCTAAGCACATGTGTTGGGAGACCCACATAAAATTAGTTGGACTAACTTCTGAGCAAACAGCGCACTGTTTACTCAGAGATGTGAATTATAAAATATTTTGAAATTCAAATTAAGACAGTTTTCTACTGCCAGTACTATTAAAAGCTTATTGCAGTGGGGGAGGTATAAATGACATGGCAAATTTGCATTCAAATTCAAGAGACTTTTAAAATCTGTTTCTCATTTAACCCTCCAGTCAGAAACATTATTTTCATATGTAAACAACAGTTGCATAATCAGAACTTTTCTAGAATATAGATTCTTTTTTTTTAAAAAAGTAGAAAAGTCTACAAAACATTAAGAGAGTCACTTAATAAAGTGGCACGCTTCTAACATAAATCATTGATTAGTTTCTGTGTTCCAACAGTCTCACTTTTAAGGAAAGATTTTAAGGAAAATTTAATCTGGTGTCCAAATATAACATTACTTTAAACATGAGGTCATCTAAACATCTGTCTCCAATATATCCACAGGGATTTAAATCAAAAGTCTGCTAAACATGTACAATCATTTAGAAAATAAATAACAGAACAAATTTAGACCTGATTATGATTATCATGCATTTTAAGAGGAAACATTTATTCTAATAAGAAAAGTCTGAATTTTAAAGTTTATTGACATTAAAGCAAGATTGTTTGATTCCAGGAATATGACATTGATTTATATTTACTCTAATCTTGAGCAATATCGACTATTTCATACTTGAAATGCAGAATCAGTTCCTGGGCCTTTGCAAGTCTTTTTCCTCCTTGCATTAATACAGTCAGTTCTCATTGTTTGCTAGGGATCGTTCCTGGAAACCCACCTGGATAGCAAATTCACAGATAACAAACCATTGATCCTATGGAATCATTAGGTACAAGGGGGTACCATGCGAGGGGGAAGGGGTACCCTCTTTGCCATCAGAAAAATCCAGCAGAGACCTTCAGAAAGCCAGCAGAGTGAAACAGGAAGTGCCAAAATATATCTGAATGCTGCAGACACCTTCCAGGGGCTAGAAGCTTCAGCTGGCCATTTTAAAGGTGTCTGAGCTGGTCACAGATGCCATTCTGAAGGTCCCTGCAGCCTCTGGAAGGTCTCTGCATAGCAGATAACAAGAACTCAGATAACTAGAGAAAGTAGCAATTCTGCCCCTTGCAGATAAGCAAATTTGCACATAGCGAATTTACATATAAAGAGGACTGACTGTATTTTTAATAGGGAAACTAAATGAACTGCAACAGATTTATTTATTTTTTTTAAAAAAGGAACAATGGGAATAAACAGCTGAAGTTCCAAGCCATCTGGAGTGGTGTACAACCAGCTGCACAACCACACTTGACTCTTCCATCTGCTGTCCCATTGATATCAATTGCAGTACACAGGATGCTTGGTTCAAAACTATCACCAACAGCATCCTTGGGTTGAGTTATACCCCCCACAGTGTTATATATCACCATCAGAATACTTGGTTTCCCCAACAGCAAGCAATATGGGTCAGGGAATTCTCAGACCTTCTTATCTAAAGGGGGTGGGGCAGTGTAACGCTCACAAAACCGAGCTACCAATGAGCAAAACTCTTCTTCAAATTTTGCCAGAAGCCCTGGCAAGCCACCACCCCTCTCAGCCTTTGCCCCCCCGCCCTGACAGTGACATAGAGATAATACCATCAGACTGGATCAGGGGTGCCCAAACCCCGGCCCTGGGGCCACTTGCGGCCCTTGAAGCCTCTCAATGCAGCCCTCAGGGAACCCCCAGTCTCCAATGAGCCTCTGGAGATTTGTTGAAGCCCACACTGGCCCGACGTAACTGCTCTCAGCGTGAGGGCGACTGTTTGACCTCTCGTGTGAGCTGTGGGTTGAGGGCTCCCTCCACTGCTTGCTTTTTCATGTCTGTGATGCAGTAGCGGCAGCAAAGAAAAGGCCAGCCTTGCTTTGTGCAAGGCCTTGTATAGGTCTTGAGCTATTCCAAGACCTTCATTCATTCATATAAGTTCATCTTTAATATATTCACTTATGTAAACATATGTAAATTTATTCAAATTTTAAATGTAAATTAATTCTTTTTCCCCCCAGCCCCCGACATAGCATCAGAGAGCTGATGTGGCCCTCCTGCCAAAAACTTTGGACACCCCTGGACTGGATCATAAGGATTGCAAGATACTGGGTGGGTCACATCCAGTATGTGGCACTGGTGTAGTGCATGCCAATGCAAGGCACCTTCTCCCCACCCCCTCTTCTCCTACCAGGGTTGCTGAGCTCATTTCCCTCACAAATCTGTTGCGGGAGGCTGGTGGACCCTCAAGCAGTGGCAGGAGATGTGGGGGGCAGCTGCAGGGTGAGGGCTTATCTACCACATCTCATGCCACTGCCCAGGTCCCCCCCACCCTTTGGCACTGGCTTTGGGGGCAGGCTTGTCAGATTTGCTCTTGGACAACACGTCCTGCTCTGGGGCACATCACAACCCTCCAGATGCTACTTACTGTATGCAAAGTGCTTGGAACTTTCAAAATCACTTTACAGTCCTAGGTATGATTTGACTTGCCACATATTTTGCCTGTCCTTCATTCAAGGAGCTGGTAACAAACATGATTTCTTTTCTCATCAGAATGTCAGAAGAGTCTGCTGCCAAGGGCCCACTCAGTCCACCCTCTTATGTATCTGGCACTATTGGAACAGTTGTTAGCCAGAAACTGTGAACAACTGGATTACAAGGCAGAGGAAATTTAAAAACCCAGGCAGACCCACTTGAAAGAAAGCAGTGAAGTGAGAGTAGTCCGAGGTCTGAATCACTCATAAAACCAATGAACAGCTTGTTGTTACAAAGACCAGCCTGAGGTCTCAGGCTCCCTTCCTCCTCAGGTGTGAAGGAAGCAGGTTGACATGAAACAGGAAATGGTGGTTTGTTGCAATCTTTTAAAGTAAAAAAACTGCCTATTTCAGTGTTTCTCAAACTGTGGGTCCAGACCCATTAGGTTGGTTGCGAGCCAATTTCAGGTGGGTACCCATTCATTTCAATATTTTATTTTTAATATATTAGACTTGATGCTGCCATGGGATGTGACTGCATTTGGGGAAATTTTACAGACCTGTACTTTTAACAAGCTACTAAGTATATTTTTTAACAATGATAGTAAATGGGACTTACGCCTGGGTAAATGTGGGTAGGACTGCAGCCTAGGATTGTTAAAAAATTTTCCTGCTTGATGATGTCACTTTCTGTCATGACATCACTTCTGTTAGGTCACATTCTATAAAGTGGGTCCCAGTGCTAAAGGTACGAGAGCCACTGGTGTATTCAAATCACAAATCACTCAACAAACCAAGATATGAGCCTGGTTTGAAATCCTGTCTTATCTAACCCTCTTCATACTGTTTTCCTAATTTAAATGTCCTCCAAATGATTTGGGCCACCTGGGGGGGAGGGAATGCAAATAACTGTTTTGTGACTGCAGAACTTTTCTCCCCACAGTTTCAGGGAGTGATTTAGATCAGGAAAATAGCGCAGATGAAAATGTTGAACAGCACCACCCCATCCAATATCTGACACATCCCCTACAACAACGAGAGAGAGAGAGAGAGAGAGAGTTTAAGAGATCTAATTGCAGATCTCTTGCATATATGAGTTTTTGCCCTAAGCGACTAAGCAGTAAAAGGTGAATTTCATACAGTACAGTAGCTAACCACCTATTATTATTATTATTATTATTATTAACAGTATTTATATACCGCTTTTCAGCTAAAAGTTCACAAAGCGGTTTACAGAGAAAAATCAAATATCTAATGACTTCCTGTCCCAAAAGGACTCACAATCTAAAAAGATGCAAAACAACACCAGCAGACAGTCACTAGAAAAGACACTGCTGGGGTGAGGTGGGTCAGTTACTCTCCCCCTGCTATTAATGAAACAAATGCTTAAACATGGTTGCAGTAGGTCCCTGTTTGATGACCGGCTCACAATGTGATGAAATCACTGTTTGATGGACAAACTGAGGCAAAAAAGGCTCACTCTACAGTTGGCTATTCACTGCATGACGGGCTTAGGATTGCTGCCAACAGAATCGTATGAGGGCAAGATGAGCCACTGGCACTACTCCCAAGCCCCTCCCCCCTGTTGCAACCAAACCTAAGTACAAGCACAGGACACACCTGCACACTCTGTCCCTTCGTGCTGGCGTGACTCCCTTCCCAGCTGCAGCCATTCTGTCTGTTTTAGACTGTGAGGCCCTCGGGGGAGGGACCTGCCTTCTATTCTGTCGCAAAGTACCAAGTACACTGGTGGCACTACACTAAATCATCATCCACATACTCTAAAAGCTGAAAGGCTCAAACCACACCTAGGACGTGCAAAGCACCAGGGATTCTTCTCTATGCACTTATCAGTAACATGAGTGCCACCACAAATCATTTTAAAATCTTGAGAGTTGTGATGCGAGTCAAAGTCAAAAATCAGAGACTGTTGATTCACAGGGAAACATTGCTTATTTGATACAAAACCACGCATTCCACCCATACCAGATACAGCAGCCCCTTCCCCAAGAGGTACTAGAGAAGAGATTTCCCTGTAATCTCCAGATGTTGCTCAAGGGCCACCTGACCAAGCTTCATGGTCTTGGACTGTCCTTTTCCCATGCCTTTGTGCCAAGTAGCAGTTACAGCATAAAGCTGCAATGCTATGCACATTTTCCTGAGAGTAAGGCCTGTGGAACACAGCGGGGCTTACTTCTGAGTAGATGTGCATAGGCTTGTGCTGTTAGAGTGGTAGCTTCTTCTGAGATAAGTAAACTGTGTTCAGAAGGACAAGTAAATTTGCACAGGACTGTAGTCTTAATGTAATGAGCTACAGGCTGTACTTGAGAAAGATGCTCACCTAGAGAGCAACATATGTCCCTAAGCAAATATCTCCGTTTTTCTCCTGCGGAGCCACATGTTTCTTCTCAGCTAAGGTCATCTGAAAAAGTTTCAAAGGCAGCAGTGCAGTACTCTTGCTGAAGGAGGCATTCTGGAGCTTCAACACCCCAGCTGCTGCCCCTTAATGACACTCCCACACCTCTGACCACCATCATCCTTCTTGATCCCTGTTTGGGTTGGAGATTAAGCCTAAAAAGCAGACTGTTCTCAATGTGAGCAAGCCTCACTGCAGAACAAGCAAACTACTGACTGGACATTTGGGGCCCTATTGACTATGTCTGGCAATAATGCTCATGGACATTATCCTGTGACTACAAATTCCAATGAAACAATAACTGAACAGAAGTCTTTGCTCCTGTTAGCTTTGTCCTCTCTCAAATGCACGCACTGGCGTTCCACCATTATGCAAAACAATAAATTATTATATTCATAATTTGTTCTTTCTACAACATTTCATGTGACAAACATGCTTTTATTAGTATATCAAAGCTGTAATTATTTGATTCATAGTGGATTGTTTCGATCAACTGTCAATACTCTTTTGTATGGCAATAGATTCTTTCTCATTATCCCTGTGAACCACCTTAGGGGTAGGATATAAATGTTTAAATAAATAAGTAAAATCAAATCAGCACGACCGCTTTTCCATCAAGACGGCAAGTTCTCCTGTGATATCATATTCACACAACTACATTTTCTTTTCTTCATCCAAGTCAAATAAATCCAACATTCACCTGTAAAAGCAACACATTTGAAAATATGACTTTTGTTCTTTGCTGAAGTCCTTATGCAACATATTAGAGCAGCACTACACTGCCATCCAGTGGTCACAACAGCACAAACACAAAGCAATCTTACCACTGTTTTGTGCAGGTACACTCACCTAAAATCAGTTATCCTGAGAGACAAAGAATGCTCTTTGAAAAAATTAATATTCTTTACTGTTGATGGGCCTAAACTGGACATTGACTATAGGCTCTCTACCACATTAAAGACAAAGAATGAGAAACCTATTCATGCACACTGGCAGTACTTATTTGATGTGCTTACCTATTAACTGAGGCCCAAATCCTAACCACCTTTCCCACACTGACACTGCTGTGCCAATCTGACACGTGCTACATCCTGCAGTTGGGTGGCAGTCACAGAGGCCTCCTCAAGGTCAGGGAATGTTTGTTCCCTTACCTTAGAGCTGCATCGCCCTTACCTCAGTGCTGGAAAATTGGTTAGGATTGTGCCCTAAACCTTTCAGTGTGCGCAACGTTTTCTCCCTTCATAGAAACTGTAATAAACTGTAGCAAGTTTCAGTTCATCACAGAGATCCAATTCTGCAACGCATTAGAGCATCCACCAGAACACCTTTCGCTATGAAAAATCCAGCCCCAGGGATACCAACACATTCCAGCAGCATGCTGGGGAAACAGGCCTGCCATCCAACTCCATGAAGCGCAAATGGGGGGGGGGGTCAGCTCTAAATAGCTCCAGCTGTGTTGTGTGGATCTAGGCCCAGCTAAGAGGAGACAATACCTGACCTCACTACCAAGACTAAGACTAATTTACTCCTTACTTTCTTGCATCTAAAAGTGTATTGCTACCATTTAGCCATATGGGAAAGATAAAGCACTGCACTTGGGGGGGGGGCAGCATTACACTGGGAGGCAAACCCACCTGCTAGCCTAACCCAGCTTCCACAAATATGAACCCTACAGGAGTATCACAGCACATCCTGCAATGTTCCTGCTGACTTCTGGCCATATCTCCATCCATGTCTCATCCATCACAAAGCAAATTTCACTAAGCCTTACTTAGTGAAGGGGGGGGGAGCTTACTCGTATTACCATACAACACTGCCGTGTTAAATCTGAAGGCTATTTCTTCAGTCATCTGAGTGCAAAGGGAGGTGCAAGAAACAGCAAGCAAAGGGAGAAGTGGAAGTGGGGGTAAAGGAGGAACCCAGATGATACACACAGGCTATACAGCTTGCATAGTTGCTATCCTTTGATCGGTAAATGTTGCTTAATGTCCCGGGATGGTTGGTTGATATCTCAGTGAGCTAGGAGAGGGTAGATGCAAGGTGCATAGGAAGAGACAAGATACTGAAACAGAGATGAAAACTGACCTGCGGGCCCCAAGGGCATTTTTCTCTCTGGGAAGCTGATGTGGGGTAATTGACCGACTGGCTCCCATCAGCACATGCTGTTTGCCTTTGCTTATGCTCAGCCTCAACACTAGCAAACAAAGCCTCCCCTCATCACACCCTCTGAGCCCCACCTGCAGCATGGATATATCGCTTGGTATGGCCCAATCCTATCTTGATGCTGTGCCAACGGTGCACCGATACAGATGTAACAAGGGCCAGATGCCAAGCCTGTCCCTGTCCAGGCAGAGCAATGCCAGTACAGCCCTTCCCAGTAACAGCCACAGACTGGAAACACAGGCGAGACATTATCCATCGAGTGGCAACCTGACATCAGCATGTAATTAGTGTGATGCCCAAGGAGACAATAACTGCATCCATTCAGACCTCATTGATAAATTAAAGATCAATAAGTCACCGGGCCCTGATGGCATACACCCAAGGGTTATTAAGGAATTGAAGAATGAAGTTGCAGATCTCTTGACTAAGGTATGCAACTTGTCCCTCAAAACGGCCACGGTACCAGAAGATTGGAGGATAGCAAATGTCACGCCTATTTTTAAAAAGGGAAAGAGGGGGGACCCGGGAAACTATAGGCCGGTCAGCCTAACATCCATACCGGGTAAGATGGTGGAATGCCTCATCAAAGATAGGATCTCAAAACACATAGACGAACAGGCCTTGCTGAGGGAGAGTCAGCATGGCTTCTGTAAGGGTAAGTCTTGCCTCACGAACCTTATAGAATTCTTTGAAAAGGTCAACAGGCATGTGGATGCGGGAGAACCCGTGGACATTATATATCTGGACTTTCAGAAGGCGTTTGACACGGTCCCTCACCAAAGGCTACTGAAAAAACTCCACAGTCAGGGAATTAGAGGACAGGTCCTCTCGTGGATTGAGAACTGGTTGGAGGCCAGGAAGCAGAGAGTGGGTGTCAATGGGCAATTTTCACAATGGAGAGAGGTGAAAAGCGGTGTGCCCCAAGGATCTGTCCTGGGACCGGTGCTTTTCAACCTCTTCATAAATGACCTGGAGACAGGGTTGAGCAGTGAAGTGGCTAAGTTTGCAGACGACACCAAACTTTTCCGAGTGGTAAAGACCAGAAGTGATTGTGAGGAGCTCCAGAAGGATCTCTCCAGACTGGCAGAATGGGCAGCAAAATGGCAGATGCGCTTCAATGTCAGTAAGTGTAAAGTCATGCACATTGGGGCAAAAAATCAAAACTTTAGATATAGGCTGATGGGTTCTGAGCTGTCTGTGACAGATCAGGAGAGAGATCTTGGGGTGGTGGTGGACAGGTCGATGAAAGTGTCGACCCAATGTGCGGCGGCAGTGAAGAAGGCCAATTCTATGCTTGGGATCATTAGGAAGGGTATTGAGAACAAAACGGCTAATATTATAATGCCGTTGTACAAATCGATGGTAAGGCCACACCTGGAGTATTGTGTCCAGTTCTGGTCGCCGCATCTCAAAAAAGACATAGTGGAAATGGAGAAGGTGCAAAAGAGAGCGACTAAGCTGATTACGGGGCTGGGGCACCTTCCTTATGAGGAAAGGCTACGGCGTTTGGGCCTCTTCAGCCTAGAAAAGAGACGCTTGAGGGGGGACATGATTGAGACATACAAAATTATGCAGGGGATGGACAGAGTGGATAGGGAGATGCTCTTTACACTCTCACATAATACCAGAACCAGGGGACATCCACTAAAATTGAGTGTTGGGCGGGTTAGGACAGACAAAAGAAAATATTTCTTTACTCAGCGCGTGGTCAGTCTGTGGAACTCCTTGCCACAGGATGTGGTGCTGGCGTCTAGCCTAGACGCCTTTAAAAGTGGATTGGATGAGTTTCTGGAGGAAAAATCCATTATGGGGTACAAGCCATGATGTGTATGCGCAACCTCCTGATTTTAGGAATGGGTTAAGTCAGAATGCCAGATGTAGGGGAGAGCACCAGGATGAGGTCTCTTGTTATCTGGTGTGCTCCCTGGGGCATTTGGTGGGCCGCTGTGAGATACAGGAAGCTGGACTAGATGGGCCTATGGCCTGATCCAGTGGGGCTGTTCTTATGTTCTTATGTTCTTATGTTCTTATGTTCTTATCCAGTTGACCCCATCGCTTGTGGTCAGAGAAGTGCCACCAGTAGAACATTTCAAGCCTTCAGGCTTATGTGAGATTCTCACACTACAAAAACAAAAGTTTCTCTACTATTTTACCTGTTGGGTGTGTATTTTCAAATATTAAGCGGTTTCCTTCACAGGATGCAGAAGACAGAGGAGGCAGGGGCAGCCAAGGCTTACATCACACATCGTGTCTTGGCAACTACACTTCAAGAACCATATTTATTTTAAAATATTTATGTCCTGCCTTTCTCCCTTACAAAAGAGACCCAAGGCAACTAACAACCAGAGAAGAATAAAATACAACAATAGTCATAAAAACTACAGAGCACATCAATAAAAGCAGCATTCAGTAATAAATCACAATAAAGATTAGGCCATTTAAAATATGCTTGGCATATTCCCAGATCGTACACATGTTCTATATTCTGGTGCCTGTATTCTGCCCGCAACATTTAAAATTACTTTTTACAGCAGAACGTTCACATTTTAACCAACAATTTGTTGTGTTTTTCCCCGTGTAGGACCCAGGAAGATTTTGCTTTTTAAAGGATCCTTCCTTACTCTTCTGAGCCTTCATACCAGTATGCATGAAAATTCTGTACTGTATAGATTTGAAACTACAAATCCCATGATGCATTGTAACACCAAACAAAATGCAAAACACATAGCACGATTTATATTAAAGTAAGCAATTCTTTAAAAAAAAATCAAGGAAAAATGTAATCAGTCTGGGTAAGTTTGATTCAAGGAGCTGTTTTTCTATGCAAATACACTGTTAGGAAGTAGGAAATAGAGCTAAGAATTCTTCCACTATTTCTATTCAACAGAATCCTTGGAATATTGAACTTGAAAATAGGTCCACCAAAGAAACTTGACAACTTGAAATGACATACATATCCACACACATATCCATGTAACACAAGTCACAAGCCTAAATGAGCCATTCTCAAAGTGCACTTCCTTGGAGTCCTGGGGCTCCCCAACATCACTATTAAAAGTGGAAAGGGCTCTGGTGACGACTAAAAAATTTGAGAACCTGCAGCCTAAACAAACAAAGAGCTTTCATACAACATCTCTGCAACTCCCCTTCATAAGAACACAAGAAGAGCCTTGCTAGATCAGGCCAAAGGCCCATCTAGTCCAGCTTCCTGTATCTCAGTGGCCCACCAGATGCCTCTGGGAGCACACATATCCTCACACGTAACAAGATACTCTCAGACTACAACCCCCTGCACGCAAGCCCCATGAGAGGGGGATGCAAGGGGTAATTTGTACCCAGGCCTAAGGTCAAAAAGGGGGCCCAGGAACCAAAGGCCAAAAAATTTCCTGGACTCTTACATTTTCTGATCTCACCAGGCTCATGAAAGGGGTGTGCCATGGACTCCCATTCCTAAGGAGAGTCTGCTATGGACAAAAGACTGTGAAACTTCCTTCTTCACAGGATACTTAGAATCCAACCCAATGTATATGAAATATGTTTACGTCTGTGGAAACAGAACAAGCATCCTGTTGCTTGCTTGCTTATGAGGTTGGCTGTGAGGATCCCCTAGTTGTGCGAGGGTCCCCTAGTTGTTCCTGTGCTGGAACTTCACATTGCTGGCTGCAGTGCCGCTCGGCAAGCTGCCTGCCCCTGAAATGTGGTGTTCTTTTGAAAAGGCCGTGGGACCTCTTTCAATTCATTCCAATTAAAACATAAACAAGCTTGCCAAGTAGCGAGATTGCCTAGTAGCTCTGTGTTTGTTTCTCACCAACACTGAACACCGAGACAGAAAACAAGAGCAGAACAGCACTTGCCTCCAGGCACCGGGGCACTTGCCGGCTTCTTTGAATTCTGTTAAGAATGGCAAGAGTAGGCTATTTCCACACGCAGGTGGTGGGAGTGCAGTGAAAGTTGGCCTTGGCAGGGAGGGTTGAGAGAACAATTTGACTGTGTTTGTCTGGATGACATTCCAGGGCTGCTGCTCAAGAGAGTGGCACCAGGATGCAGGTCTCTTGTTCTCCTGTGGGCTCCTATGAGATGCAGGAAGCTGGACTAGATGGACCCCCTTTGGCGGGGCTCTTCTGAGGCTCTTATCTCTGGGCTTCTGTCCCTGCCCCTCTCCAGCCTGTACAATGGAGATGCTCAGGGTGGGCTCCCACTCCTGGTTCCCAAAAGCCCCCCTCCACTTCAGCTCTCCCTGCCCTGTCCATGCAACGTGCGCAACTGTATTACTCTCCACACAACCCACCTGTGCCTCAGAGATTGCAATGGATGGTTTCTCAATTTCTGCCAGGGATGTGCAGGCAGTGGGGAGGCAGGTGAGACAGAGACCCCCCACCAGAGTCCTCTGAGAAGTGCCGCAGCCATGTGAGGAGCCCAAGCACCCTCAACCCACGTGCAGTGCTTGGGCTCCTCCCATGGTGGCAGAGCTTTTCCAAGGACTCTGGTAGGGAGACACTGCCTCACCTGCCTCCCACCCACTGCACGACCCTGATTTTTGCCCTCCTTTCTTAGGAAGCGTTTGCAGGTCAAGCTTTCAAAAGCCTCGACAAAGAGACCTACAGGGGGGACCTGAACCCTGGTTTCTCCAGCCAGACCCCTACCAGGCTCCCTCCTGGAAAACTCTGGTCTGCTTCTCCATCCAAACAAGGTCCTGCACGGCAGGGACAGGAGGTCGCTGGGACTAAGTCTTGGAGACCTGCCCAGGTCAGCGCCCTCCTGCGCCGCTGCTGACGCCCATCCCCATCCCAGAGGGGCCAACGGGATGGAGCCAGAGCCCAATCCGACGCCTGTCTACAAAGAAGTAAGTCTCACTGAGTGTGTTATAAGTCTGTGTATAAGTATAGTAAGTATACAGTATATACACTATTACTTTAAGTATATAGTAAGCATAGGTAAGTGTGCCATGTCAATTCATTCCCAGGCAGTGTAGTAGCTAAGGGGGTGCAGGGGGTAGCAGCTGCACCGGGCAACAAGCTTTAGGGGGGCAACAAGCTTTAGCTGAGCTTGATACCAGTGGTCAAAATTGTGAAAATCTTGGTATGTATGAATAATACCTTCATGTTATATATCATTGGAAAGGTAATTTAATGCAGAGTGCAAGGAAACAAACCTCATTGGAATATCTGTATTCTTTCAAAAGTTATGGCCAATTAACCAGAAAACAAAAATGCAACTGCCTGATGGGACCAAAGGTGGCTTTCTTTAACTCAAAGTGGACCTATGAGACTGATTGTTCTGGGAGCCAATGAGATGTAACTACGACCCAGAGTAGCACCAATCAGGTGTCAGTAGGAGTCAGCTCTGACGTCCCCTATCCTGCCACTTTCTCCAGCGGGGCTGCGCTCCTGCTGGGCAGCGCGGAGGGGATCGCTGTCCCTCTTCGCCCGCCAGCGAGGGGCGGGCGCCCTTTCCAGGCATCCCCCTCATTAAGCCTGGTCTCGTCACGGGGGCGACAGCGCCTTCCTGGGTCGGGGGCAGGCAGACGCCTTGGCCGTGCCGCTGGCGGGGGGCGGCGGCAGGTCGAGTGGGGAACTGCGGGGAGGAGGCGCTTCGGGTCGCGCATCGTGGTGAGCCGCGCCTCCCTGCCGCCCTGGGCCGCGTGCCGGGGCGGGCACGCGCAGTGAGCCCCACTGAACAGAACGGGCTGACTTCTGCGCAGCCGCGCCTGGGCTCGGGCTCTGCGGGGCGGAGCGCGGCGGAGGCGGGAGCCGGCGGGGAAGCGGAGCCCTGCTCGGCAGGGCAGCGGCGGGGAGGGGTTCCCGCGGCCGCTGCAGGCTGCTCGCTCGCTCGCTCGCTCGCTGACTCACCCGCGGAGCCTCCGGCCGCCACCTGCTGGGACGCCTCGCGCCAGAAGCCGGGCATGGTCGCCTCTCCCGCGGGTCTTCCCGGTGGGCGCGCCGCGGAGGAGGAAGGGGCGCGCGGCGTCCGCTCCCTGGCTGGCTGGCAAGCGGGGCTGGGCGGGGAGAGACGGAGCGCCCGCCGGCCGCGCCCCCGCAGCCTTTGCCCTGGGCGGGCGGAGGACGGGAAGAGCCGGAGCGGAGGGAGCCGCGTTCGGGGAGCCCGCATGGACCCGCTCAGCAGCCCCCCAGCGCGGCGCAGGGACTCCTGCGCAGACCGGACCCCGCGCGCCAGGCGCTCCTGCGGGGCCCGCCGGAGGACGCGGAGGCCGCCCTGCGCCGCAGGCTCTGAACGGGCAGGCCGACTCCGCGCAGCTGGGGTGACTGGAGTCGCCAGGGCTTCTCCAGCTGTGGGTGGGGACCCACTAGGTGGGTCGCGTCGCCATGCATTGCAACGTTTTCTTTTTAATGTATCAGACTTCAGGCCACCAAGAGATGCAACTGCTCTGTGCACTTTTAACAATGACAGGATGTGGGACTCACTCCCAGGTCAGTGTGGGCAGGATTGTTAGAAACTTCCCTGCTGAATGATGTCACTTCCGGTGGGTCCTGACCATTCTCATTCTGAAAAGTGGGAGAGCCATAGTAGGCAGAACATGGTCAGAACAGGTGCCCAAATCAAGACAAGAAGGAGACAGCCTCGGCTTAGCCCACAGGTCCTCTGAAAGGAGCAGGCGCTGTGTGGGCATCGCTTCCCTGATCGCCCTGCACTTGTCCTGAAGGGGAAACCGAAGAAACACTGTGCCTAAGAAGTGGTGCTGGACACCAAAGACAAGGCTGCACTCCTTACACATTTACCTATGAGTAAGGCTCACTGAATTCAATGAGTCTTCCTTCTGAGTAGACATACATAGGATTTTGCTGATCACCTGAGGCTGGGGATTCTTGAACCCATCTGACAGGATGTAGTTATACACCTCCCACCCATTTTTGCCCTCTGAACTGGGCTGTTCTCTAAAGAATACACCTGATTTAACACAGTGGGACTTTTTTCCTGAGGAAATATGCACAAGAGTTCACTCACTGCATCATATTTGGGGATTTTAGACTATAGTTTTCAGCCACAGGTACACAAGACTACAGGATACATCAGTTATGTTACCTGTCGTAATGAAAGTCCTCTAGGTAGATGGCAACTGTGATGTACTGAACTAACATTGGATTTATGGCTGGGTTTCAAGTTCCTTTTCAGAAGACATTAAATTACCCGGTGACCAGTCACTATACCATCAGTCTCACAGGATTGCTGTGAGGATAAAGTGGGACAAGCGCAAGATGTAAATGAACAAGCAAGGGCTGCTAGGGTTATTGACCTGAGGACACAACCTGGGAAAAGACGGAAAATGGACTTGCACATGGAAATGACTGGGCAGGGCAGTGTACAGCTACATATGCTGACTTGAACTTCTCAAAAAATTATTCTCTACAGTGGTTCTTGCACATTAGCACCTGGCCCTACTTTTTAGAATGAGAGTCCATCAGGACCCCTTGGAAGTGAAGTCCACTTCTAATCAGATAGAAGTAACATCATCAAGCAGGAAAATTTTTAACAGTCCCAAGCTGCAACCCTACCCATACTTGCCCAGGAGTAAGTCCCATCGTACTAACATTGTTAAAAGAATATACATAGTAGCTTGTTAAAAGTACAGGTCTGTAACATTTCCCCAAATGCAGCCATATAAAAATAAAATATTGAAATGAATGGGGACCCACCTGAAATTGGCTTGCGACCCAGTTTGAGAAACACTGCTATAAAAACAAGCATCACCCCCATCAAAGGGAATTACAGAATATTGTGGTTTCCTGGGAATAAATCCCACTTGACTAATAAAAACCCTTGACTTCCGACGGGCGGACTTCCCTCAAATGAGGAGGCTGGTTAGAAGGAGGTTGAAAGGGAGGGTAAAAAGAGTCCAGTCTCTCCAGAGTGCATGGAGGCTGCTTAAAACAACAGTAATAGAGGCCCAGCAGAGGTGTATACCGCAAAGAAAGAAGGGTTCCACTAAATCCAGGAGAGTGCCCGCATGGCTAACCAGCCAAGTTAGAGAGGCTGTGAAGGGCAAGGAAGCTTCCTTCCGTAAATGGAAGTCTTGCCCTAATGAAGAGAATAAAAAGGAACATAAACTGTGGCAAAAGAAATGTAAGAAGGTGATAGGGGAGGCCAAGCGAGACTATGAGGAACGCATGGCCAGCAACATTAAGGGGAATAATAAAAGCTTCTTCAAATATGTTAGAAGCAGGAAACCCGCCAGAGAAGCGGTTGGCCCTCTGGATGGTGAGGGAGGGAAAGGGGAGATAAAAGGAGACTTAGAGATGGCAGAGAAATTAAATGAGTTCTTTGCATCTGTCTTCACGGCAGAAGACCTCGGGCAGATACCGCTGCCCGAACGGCCCCTCCTAACCGAGGAGTTAAGTCAGATAGAGGTTAAAAGAGAAGATGTTTCAGACCTGATTGATAAATTAAAGATCAATAAGTCACCGGGCCCTGATGGCATACACCCAAGGGTTATTAAGGAATTGAAGAATGAAGTTGCAGATCTCTTGGCTAAGGTATGCAACTTGTCCCTCAAAACGGCCACGGTACCAGAAGATTGGAGGATAGCAAATGTCACGCCTATTTTTAAAAAGGGAAAGAGGGGGGACCCGGGAAACTATAGGCCGGTCAGCCTAACATCCATACCGGGTAAGATGGTGGAATGCCTCATCAAAGATAGGATCTCAAAACACATAGATGAACAGGCCTTGCTGAGGGAGAGTCAGCATGGCTTCTGTAAGGGTAAGTCTTGCCTCACGAACCTTATAGAATTCTTTGAAAAGGTCAACAGGCATGTGGATGCTGGAGAACCCGTGGACATTATATATCTGGACTTTCAGAAGGCGTTTGACACGGTCCCTCACCAAAAGCTACTGAAAAAACTCCACAGTCAGGGAATTAGAGGACAGGTCCTCTCGTGGATTGAGAACTGGTTGGAGGCCAGGAAGCAGAGAGTGGGTGTCAATGGGCAATTTTCACAGTGGAGAGAGGTGAAAAGCGGTGTGCCCCAAGGATCTGTCCTGGGACCGGTGCTTTTCAACCTCTTCATAAATGACCTGGAGACAGGGTTGAGCAGTGAAGTGGCTAAGTTTGCAGACGACACCAAACTTTTCCGAGTGGTAAAGACCAGAAGTGATTGTGAGGAGCTCCAGAAGGATCTCTCCAGACTGGCAGAATGGGCAGCAAAATGGCAGATGCGCTTCAATGTCAGTAAGTGTAAAGTCATGCACATTGGGGCAAAAAATCAAAACTTTAGATATAGGCTGATGGGTTCTGAGCTGTCTGTGACAGATCAGGAGAGAGATCTTGGGGTGGTGGTGGACAGGTCGATGAAAGTGTCGACCCAATGTGCGGCGGCAGTGAAGAAGGCCAATTCTATGCTTGGGATCATTAGGAAGGGTATTGAGAACAAAACGGTTAGTATTATAATGCCGTTGTACAAATCTATGGTAAGGCCACACCTGGAGTATTGTGTCCAGTTCTGGTCGCCGCATCTCAAAAAAGACATAGTGGAAATGGAAAAGGTGCAAAAGAGAGCGACTAAGATGATTACGGGGCTGGGGCACCTTCCTTATGAGGAAAGGCTACGGCGTTTGGGCCTCTTCAGCCTAGAAAAGAGACGCTTGAGGGGGGACATGATTGAGACATACAAAATTATGCAGGGGATGGACAGAGTGGATAGGGAGATGCTCTTTACACTCTCACATAATACCAGAACCAGGGGACATCCACTAAAATTGAGTGTTGGGCGGGTTAGGACAGACAAAAGAAAATATTTCTTTGCTCAGCGCGTGGTCGGTCTGTGGAACTCCTTGCCACAGGATGTGGTGCTGGCGTCTAGCCTAGACGCCTTTAAAAGGGGATTGGACGAGTTTCTGGAGGAAAAATCCATTATGGGGTACAAGCCATGATGTGTATGCGCAACCTCCTGATTTTAGGAATGGGTTAAGTCAGAATGCCAGATGTAGGGGAGAGCACCAGGATGAGGTCTCTTGTTATCTGGTGTGCTCCCTGGGGCATTTGGTAGGCCGCTGTGAGATACAGGAAGCTGGACTAGATGGGCCTATGGCCTGATCCAGTGGGGCTGTTCTTATGTTCACTGAGTTCAGTGGAAGTTACTTCTGAATAGACATGGCTAGGATGGAGCTGTGTCAGGTAAGTTCTATTTTGAGACCACCAAAGATGAAACATTATCATATAGATGTGGATTGCTTGCTTGAAGCTTGAACAGCAAAGCTGGAATGTTACTTGCCTGAGATGCATTGTGCTGGATGCCACCAGCCTTATAATACAAGGCTAAGGACAAGCCTGGCATAATTATGTGGAAAAGGGCAGCTCAAGGCTCTATTCTAGCAAACTGGGCCCCAACAAACAGTTCAGCAAAAGCGGAAGGAAAGAAGCAGAGAGAAAACTTCAGTTATTGTGTCGCATGAACGGTGGAGGGGGACAGACTTTAATCTCCAGTTACATGCCTATGCAACGTCTGCTTGGCAGGGTGGTTCTCAGCAACTCATTCACTAATCTTGAAGGAGGCAGTTGTCTTTTCAAGCAGAAAGAGACATCCCTGAGATATGTGCTCTGAAAGACACACTGTACAGAGTAATGGCCTTCCACTGGGATATGGAAAGCCTTGTTGGCAACCTTCAGTCTCGAAAGACTATGGTATCGCGCTATGAATGGTGGTTCTGGAACAGCGTCTAGTGTGGCTGAAAAGGCCGATTTGGGAGTGACAATCCCTTCTACACGGGGAGCAAGTGTAGTCTGCCCCTGGTGTGTCTACCTGGCCGTGGGCCTTCCTTCTTTGCCTCAGTCTCTTGGCCAAGTGTCTCTTCAAACTGGGAAAGGCCATGCTGCACAGCCTGCCTCCAAGTGGGATGCTCAGAGGCCAGGGTTTCCCATCTGTTGAGGTCCATTCCTAAGGCCTTCGGATCCCTCTTGCAGATATTCTTGTATCGTAGCTGTGGTCTACCTGTAATGGAAAGCCGAGAACTGCAACATTATATCTTAGTTGTTGAGGACCAACTCCCTGGTCTTAAGGGACCATTAACCTGTGCTTGCAGACTCATCGACCCGTTTCCACCAAGGAAGAAGAGCTTCCTGCGTCTCGCAGTGGCCCACCAGAGGCCCTGGGCACACAAGACAAGGCACAGCCTGTGCCTGGCGATCAGAGGCAGACCAAGAGCCTGCACAGACCTGCTGTGACTTGTAACCCGCAATGAGCTTCTCCTCCAGAAACTTGTGCAATCCCCTCTTAAAGGCGTCCAGGCCAGATGCCATCACCGCATCCCGTGGCAAGGAGTTCCACAGGGTAACTCTACCAGCACGCCTTCGTGGATGTCCCCGGTGCTGCTGGGCGAGGAAAAGGAGCGCCTCTCTCGCCACTCCGTCCACCCCCTGCACGCACCACCAGACCCGCAAGCCCTCAGCCCGGCTGCCTCCCTCTCCGGCGAACTCTGCACGTGCCCCGAGGCACCCTTGGCCTCCGCGCGGGCTGCAGAGACTGCCAAGAAGGCGCTCGCTGCCCCAGGCGCCGGGCGGGGGAGGAGGAGGCCCGCTCCCCTCCGGCGGCGCGCCCCGGGCCCGCCCCTCGCGTCCCCTCGGCGGCCTGCGGAGCGCGCACGCAGCAGCCGAGCGCGGCGTTGGCTGGCCAATGGGCGGCAGCGCCCGCCCCTCAGCAGGCCCGGGAGCTGCGGAGGCCGGCCTGGAGGCGGGGCCGGGCAGCCTCCCGCGGGGACGCGCAGAGCCCAGGTGAGTGAGTCTCGGCCCGCGCGCCGCGCCTGCGGGACTCCTGGCCACGGGACGGGCGGCGCCTGCCCGGCCTGGCTGCTTCTGAGGGGCGGCGCGGGGCGTGTCTGGAGCTTCTCCCGGGGGCGGGCGAGGCTTGGCGCCCCCCGCGCTCGCCTCAGCCGCCCCCCCGCCCCGCACAGCAGCCCCCCAGGCGCCTCGCGGGACGGCAGGAGGCTGCGCAGCCGCCCCCCTCCAGAGACCCGTCCAGGCCCCTCTTAAAGGCGCCCAGGCCGGGCGCCTTTAAGAGGCCGGGCGCCGCCACCACGTCCTGTGGCAGGGCGTTCCACAGGTTAACCCCACGAGTGAAGGAACATGCTCTGCCCTCGCTCTCCCAGCACTCCGCCTCCGTGGGTGTCCCGGTGCTGTGCGAGGGAAGGGAGTGTCTCTCCCACCGCTCTGTCTGCGTCCTGCATGGTTTCTGGGCGCCAGTCATGCCCCCTCAGGCGCCTCTTTTCTAGGCTAAGAGGCCCAAATGCTGTAGCCTGGTGGCGTAGCTGGAGGGGGGCGCAGCACCCAGTCTGGCGGGGAGCCTCAGTGCGGCGGCTCCGTTTTGCCCCCCACCGGGAATGGCTCCAAAGGGAGGGGCTGCTTGCCTGCTGCGCTGAGGCTCCCCGCCAGACTGGGTGCTGCGCCCCCCTCCAGCTACGCCACGGCTGTAGCCTTTCCTTTAAGAACGTAAGAACAGCCCCACTGGATCAGGCCACAGGCCCACCTGGTCCAGCTTCCTGCATCTCACAGCGGCCCACCAAATGCCCCAGGGGGCACACCAGATAACAAGAGACCTGCAAGGCCTCCTGGGAATTGTAGTTAAGAACATAAGAACAGCCCCACTGGATCAGGCCATAGGCCCATCTAGTCCAGCTTCCTGTATCTCACAGCGGCCCACCAAATGCCCAGGGAGCACACCAGATAACAAGAGACCTGCAAGGCTTCCTGGGAATTGTAGTTAAGAACATAAGAACAGCCCCACTGGATCAGGCCACAGGCCCACCTGGTCCAGCTTCCTGCATCTCACAGCGGCCCACCAAATGCCCCAGGGAGCACACCAGATAACAAGAGACCTCATCCTGGTGCCCTCCCTTGCATCTGACATAGCTCATTTCTAAAATCAGGATGTTCCACATACACATCATGTCTTGTAACCCGTAACAGATTTTTCCTCCAGAAACTTGTCCAATCCCCTCTTAAACTTGTCCAGGCCAGATGCCATCACCACATCCTGCAGCAAGGAGTTCCACAGACCAACCAGACGCTGAGTAAAGAAATATTTTCTTTTGTCTGTGCTAACTCTCCCAACGCTCAATTTGAGTGGATGTCCCCTGGTTCTGGTATTATGTGAGAGTGTAAAGAGCATCTCCCTATCCACTCTGTCCATTCCCTGCATAATTTTGTATGTCTCAATCATGTCCCCCCTCAGGCGTCTCTTCTAGGCTGAAGAGGCCCAAACGCCGTAGCCTTTCCTCATAAGGAAGGTGCCCCAGCCCCGTAATCATCTTAGTCGCTCTCTTTTGCACCTTTTCCATTTCCACTATGTCTTTTTTGAGATGCGGCGACCAGAACTGGACACAATACTCCAGGCGTGGCCTTACCATAGATTTGTACAATGGCATTATAATACTAGCCGTCTTGTTCTCAGTACCTTTTCTAATGATCCAAGCATCCCTTCACTGCTGCCACACGTTGGGTCAACACTTCCATTGAGCTGTCCACCACCACCCCTCTTCTGATCCATCACAGGCAGCTCAGAACCCGTTTACCTATATATGAAATCTTACAAAGCTGCTTCTTACCAACTCACAGCCCAATCCTATCCAGTTTTCCAGTGCCGGTGCTGCTGTGCCTATGGGGTTTGCACTGCTTCTTGTGTTGGGGGTGCAGTCACAGAGGCCTCCTTAAGGTTTGGGAACATTTGTTCCCTTACCCATTGTGGTTGCACCAGTGCGGGAAAGTTGGATAGGATTGGGCTGTCAGGCCTTGGTCCCTAACCCTACTTTGACAAGTCCTAACCAGTGGCCACTGCTGTGAGGAAGGAATTGCAGTGCACAGGGCTGGGGGAGACGGCAGCAGGGGCTACTGAGGCTGGGCTGATCAGAACAGGACTGTGCAGTCTCCAGGCTGTGTGCTCACCTCGCCCTCTGCCTTGACTGGGTCTGGTTTGGCTGAGAAAGGAAGAGCGCCCAGGTCTGGCTGTCACTTCCGTGTCGCTCCTCTTTCTGGAAATGTTCTAGAGCAGTGGTTCTCAATCTCTGAGGGAGTTTACTCCCTCAGAAAGTCTTTGTGGGGGAGGGGCTAGGGCAGCGACGCGATCCCCAGGATCTTGTCGCTGGGGGGGGGGGGTGAGGGGGATGCTTTTAACTTACTTTATGAAGACAAGGCTGCAACAGGCTGCAGGAGGTGCAGGGAGCCCGCGCAGCCCTCCGCAAAGCTCCCCAAGGCTTGGAACATTCAGAAACGGCAAGGCACCTCCTGCAAAACAGAAGTGCTTTGTGGCTGCTTTTTCTGAACGTTCCAAGCCTCAGGGAATGCTGTGAAGGGCTGCACAGGGCTCCCCACGTCTCCTGCAGCCTGCTGCAGCCCTGCCTACACAACATAAGACAAAAGCAGCTCTCCTCGTTCCCACCCCGTATGGACATGATCCTGGGGATTGCTTCCCTGCCTCTCCCCTTCCCCCACCTCTTAGAGCAGGGGTGCTCACACTTTTTTGGCTCCAGAGCTACTTTGAAACCCAGCAAGGCCCGGAGATCTACCAGAGTTTTTTTTACAATGTTCGCGCCATCATAACATATAATATTTATGTGTACCATGTATGTTGGTGTACCTTGAGCCCCACTGAGTATAACAGGACTTACTCCTGACTAGACATGCCTAGGATTAGGCTGTGAGGCTGCAATCCTAGCCACACTTACCTGGGAGTAAGTACAATGGGCCTTACTCCCGGCGTTTCCTCCCAGAGGCACCTGAAGGGGGGGGGTCGGCACTCCACGATCTACTCATTTTGCCTCGCGATCTACCGGTAGATCGCGATCCACCTATTGAGCACCCCTGTCTTAGAGGAATGGGGGAATCTCTACACGAACTGCTGGGTCGCGACCCACCAGTTTGAGAACTACTGCTCTAGAGCAAGCGTTCCTAAACTTTGCAGTGACACAACCCACCTTATTAATTAATTAATTATTTGATTTTTAATCTGCCTTTCTCCCCAAAGGGCACCCAAGGTGGCTAACAACACTTAAAAGTCATAAAATGCAATGCACGTTCCCATGCAGATGCTCCTGGTAGTGCTGGAGGCCTCTCCTGGCCTGATGGCCCACTCTACAGGCCGTTGTGGGCATCAGAATGGCCCCCTGAAGCCTCTGTGAGCCGCTTCTGATGTTTGGAAGCAGACTGGAAGTAACTTGCAGAGGCTTCTGAACCCTGCCAAGGCCTGCAGAGTGGGTTGCTGAACCGGGAGACCAGTGGGCAGGAGGACCCAGATCGTGACCCACTGTGCTTGGACTCATGACCCACCAGTGGGTTTCGACCCACACTTTGGGAAGCGCTGCTCTAGAGTCTCTAGTCCACTGCCTCACCTTCCTTTCTCTCCAGACACTTCCTTTGCATCTGCTGCCTGGGGTTTCCAAAGCAGGTGGGAGGAGATCTGTAGGGTCTGGAGAGGGAAGAAGGAAGGAAGGAGGTGATTCTGCTGGTGACAATAAGGGGAGAGTGGTAGTAGGGCAGCAGGCTGAGATGCTGCCTCAGCTGCTGGCTCAACATAGACCAGGCCTACTCCTAGGCCTACTGACTCTTCCTGCAGTCGTGCAAGAGCTTCTTATCGGATGAAGTATCAAGAGAAGCGTTGTCAGCTAGTGAGTCAGACAGCCCTTAATTCCAAGGAAGAGAGATTGTGGCTGGAGATCCCTCCATGTTTGATGTCCCGGGCCCGCCTGTTAGTCAAGGCCCCTTGACTCAGAGTCAGGGGCTGTCCCTTGAGAAGTTTCCAGTGCACATAGGAGTTGTGTCCTTGATTCATTGCCCAGCGCACTGTTCACTTCAGAAGTTGTATTTGGATCCTTTTCTACAGCATCCTATTAGGCCATTTATTGATCCGCTTTTTGTTTTGTTAGGTGACAACCAGGCTAACATTATAGCAGTTGCTAGTTTTTTAATCTCAAATTACCAAAATATCTCCTGCCTGTTTGTTGTATTTTCGTTTATATGCCACTAAAGGTATGATTGATTGATTGATTGATTGATTGATTGATTGAGTTGTGTCAGGGCGAGAAGAGTTCTCTGCATGGAATGCCCACCATTTGCGCAACAGAGCAAAACAGGGAGTCTTAGATAGTTGCTTCTGCCTCCGAAGTGCAGTTGTGAAATAGAAATTCCTGTCTGGAAATGTGATTATTTTTAACCCTTTCCAAGGTGTTGTGTTTTGGATAATTTGTATTTGCAGATAGTGTGTCTGTGAAACAGTCCCAGATGGCACGACTGGCTTTGACCAGATTATTGGAAAGGCTCAAGGAGAAGAAGGCTGCTTGAAAGACACCTACGGCGTGTGAGGGAGGGGAGAGGGACCAGAATACAATCCTTGTTAGCCTTCAGGATAAAATAGGCATTTTAGACAGGCATTTCTGCTAGGAAGTTGACCAAGCCTGTCACTCTTTGGAGGAGAAGCTGCTTTATATGTTTGATCTGGAATGATCAGTGTGTGTGCTCCTACTCCAGATACAGTCAGTAAATCCAAATGTCAAACAGGTTTTGCTTTCAGTATCTCATTCCAGTGTGTTTTGCATCTTGCTTTCCTCTGTATGCTGTATGTCAGCATGTATGTCAGTATGTCAGTATGTATGTATGTATGTATGTATGTATGTATATAAGGCTGTATGTCAAGATGAGTTACTGTCCATACGAACTTGCCCTGTATCAAAAGTGTTGCTTGCCTTATAATACCAGTAGAGCAATGTTTTTCAAACTGTGGGTCTGGACCCACTAGGTGGGTCGTGAGCCAATTTCAGGTGGGTCCCCATTCATTTCAACATTTTATTTTTAATATATTAGATTTGATGCTACCGTGGTATGTGAACTGCATTGGGGGAGATGTTACAGATTGGTACTTTGAACGGACTACTCTGAATATGCCTTTAACAATGGGACTTACTCCTGGGTAAGAGTGGTTGGATTACAGCCTAGGATTGTTAAAAAATTTTCTGTTTGATGAAGTCACTTTGGTCATGACATCACTTCTGGTGGGTCCTGACAGATTCTTATTCTAAAAAGTGGGTCCCGGTGCTAAAAATTTGAGAACCACTGCAGTAGAGGATTTAAGCTGAACTTGAATAATAACAGAACAGCCCCACTGGATCAGGCCATAGGCCCATCTAGTCCAGCTTCCTGTATCTCACAGTGGCCCCACCAAATGCTCCAGGGAGCACACCAGATAACAAGAGACCGGCATCCTGGTGCCCTCCCTTGCATCTGACATAGCCCATTTCTAAAATCAGGAGGTTGTACATGCACATCATGGCTTGTAACCCGTAATGGATTTTTCCTCCAGAAACTTGTCCAATCCCCTTTTAAAGGCATCTAGGAAGGATGCCATCACCACATCCTGTGGCAAGGAGTTCCACAGACCAACCACATGTTGAGTAAAGAAATATTTTCTTTTGTCTGTCCTTACTCCTCCAACACTCAATTTTAGTGGATGTCCCCTGGTCCTGGTGTTACACAGAGTCCTGAACAGGTGCACCAAATTATTTTCTGATAACCTGCAAACCAAATATTACACTAAAGACAAACCTATGAACAGAAAATACCAAACAAGTGAGTGGTTTGTTTGTGAAACACGTTTTTGTTCCCAAAGCAGTGTATGCACAACATTAAAAACAGTGAAATACATGTTTTGATATTATTTTGCTTAGTTCAGCCAATTGAAAATTTTTACACTGCTGTCATAGTTTGAAGTAGGAAACAGGCACCCAGCCAGTGCTATGGAGAACATCACCCCCTTCCCATTTATTTTGAATGTTTTTGGTTTTGTGAACTTTTTCTGTGGGGACGTAGTATATAAATAAAGCATGTTATCCCTCCTCCAGTCCGTTCTCTGCATGCATGTCCAGTCTAAACAAGAATGTTGTCCTCTGCCACTCCCAATTAGAGCTGAGTGTTTTCTGGGCATGTATTCTGTGAATGCACAGGCATCTGTTGGTGCAGAACTTTCAGAGTAGTTTTTCATATGCAGGCGGTCAGGTGTTTTGCTTCCTTGTTGTTCTTGTTTATTATTCAAACTGTATGAATATAAATGGTTCCTTTTCCCTAGTTTTCTGCCTTTGGTCAGACCTGTATTGGTGTGACCTTCATTGTTTGCTTTTTCTTTTGCTTTCAGTTATCTTGGAGGAGAGACGAAGACTCTTCCATACTCTTATCCTTGGATTCCAGCTGACTTGCTAGAATAATGCCTGAGAGCCCAAGTGACTGAGTTGGAACACTCTGTGTGGTCAGCCAGCCCTTTCTCATTTATTCAGGTAAGTGCCAGACTTGATGCAAGTGTCATCATGCAGGGCAGTGGTTTTCTTCCACCTGGGTGAAAATATCTGCAGTGTCAGACAGAAGGCAAAGAAATGGATCAGAAAGGGCTCTGGCTGTAAAGATCCTGGCTTTATACAAGGTTAGCAAGATGAAAGCAAAACAGGCTGTTAGACTAATTGGACCTTCGGGCTGATCCAGCAGTTCCTAAAACTTTTTCTTTGTTCCTAAAACTTATTGTGCGAACTTTGTAACTGTCTCATAGTTTTAATTCAAGTCTAATTTCCGGGGAAGGAAGGAGAGAAAAGGACACCAATGCAGCTATAGCTTTTACTGTTGGAACTTCGCTCTTATGGCCCATTAAATATGTTCCACTAGAAACAAAATGTCTGGAGTTCAGCTCCAGGCTTCTCTGGATAACTAGTGACCAGTCCCATTTCATAGCTTCTGTTTCTTATTTTAAAACTAGGAGTGCTGAAAATGGGTCTGGAAACATGTTGGGTAGCAAATGTTCCATGAAAGAGGTGTCCTTTTCTTTCCTTCTTCACCCCCCCCCCCCCAGGGAAGCCACATCAGTGCCTTCAGGCTGCATGTTGTAGATGAGAAGAAGAATGTCACCTGCTCCCCAAATGTTACCAGCTCACTTTGGTTCTTCCAGCTCCTTAACCAACAACTTTTTAAGCCAAATAATAATTAATCAAAAAGCTATATAAGGAAGAATGATGACACAGCATAGGGAGGGAGTATGGAGCATGTTGCATAGTTAAAGAAATGCAGAAACTGCGTACGTAGAGGGACTATTTGGGAGCCGATAGGCAAGGGCTGTGCTGCATTCTGGGGCCTTCTCCAAACTCCTTTGTAGCCTAATAAACACTCTTCAGTATTCACAGTCATTTCTCACATCATCCATATCAGAGACTCCAGAAAGACCTAGTAAGAGCAGCAGAGATGCAGTGGACCCACCTGTCTCCAGGAGATAATGGTCTGGAGATATGCCCATTTCAGAGGGGGGACTTGTACAAGTCCACAATTGCCAAGTAGATTGTTTCTTTGGATTGCACTAGCGTCAATGGGGAGGGATCCAGAGCACAAGTCATTGTCGTTGTGCTTTACCGAAGTGCCCTCTGCTCCTGTAGGAGAGACAAGCTGTGTGAAAACAACACCTCATAGAAGATCCCACCACTGTTTCAACTTGCATTGCTGCCATTTCCTCCTCCCGCAGAGCAAGTGCAAAAGGATGGTGCTATTTTTACAGCAGTGGAGGGAGGTACAGCTGTAGCTTTCTGACATTCCAGGTAATCTGACTTTTTTCCACGATCATCTGTTTTATAAAATACCAGAGTGGTGAGGGGTGGAGATGTGAGGAAGCCGACAGCTCCTCGTAAGCTGACTCTGAAGTAGCACAGTGATTGAGGGCACATGTGGACATTGGTCAAAGCTTTGGGATTCTCAAAACACAACACCAGAGTATTTTTTTTAAATCCTTAAAGACAGAGCTGGTGTCATAGAAGCTAAAAGCCTGCCTCTTGTGTGGGGAGGGAAAGATCCCTATGGCAACTCATGTGGTGAGGGTGTTGACTGAGGGTGTGTGGTGCAGCCACCTTGCTGAAACTGAGCATGTCTGTACCTGGATAGGAGAGCACCTGAGAATCAGGTGCAGGTCAGTTTGAGCTCCTGAAAGGAAATGTGGGGTCCAGATATTAGGAAGATTATGTATTTATCTTGCATTGTGCTCCTACTTCAGTCTAAATCATTTGGCTCTATCCTGGCTGCTGCTTTTGTTCATGGAAGAAGTGCACTTTGTGCCAGGTGCAAGGGTCTGTTTTTGCCTTTTTCCTTCTTGAGCCACTGCTACCCCTGGTTTGCTCCTACCCCCTCCCAGACATCAGGGATATGGTTTTGTGTGGCACGGAGAGGGGGGATGCAGAGGGAAGGGGAGATCAGCAAACATAACCTTTCCTCCCGTGCACAAAGGGAATTTTATCCACAAATAGAAGATACAACCCATTTGTTTGGTATTTTTTTATTTAGTTGATTCTTTATGAATATTATTATTAACAGTATTTATATACCGCTTTTCAGTGGAAAGTTCACAAAGCAGTTTACAGAGAAAATAAAACAAACAGCTAATGGCTCCACTCCACATACATTGAAAACATTGTATTTATCAGTGTTTTAAAATGTAAGTGTCTATATACAATAAATATTCTGACATATGAAAAATTTTAAAACCCAGCATATTCCAGTGTCAATGATTTCTAGTTATGAAAGAAAAGTCAACATACAATGTTACAATTCTACATTCCTTGCTGCCAAAGCAGTCTTTTTGTCCTTTTAAAATTAGTCTCCAGATAGTTTTGAGCTTATGTGTTTGTATTTAATTGTACAAGATGGAAAAGGTATAGGTCCACACCTATGTCCTTTTGAAATATATATATATTTTTTATCTTGCTATGCTATTCAAAGGACCAGTGCAGAAACTATGAGAGTTGCATGGTTTTCTTATCAGGTTTTTTTTTTAATTATTAAAGCAGAGGTTAAACCAAAACGTGAATAGAAATATTAAATGTTTACTTAAAACATTTATTTGCTGCCTTTCAGTCTCATTTAAGGAGTCAGAAGGCAGTTTACAAATAACGATAAAAAACAAACCATTAAAGCCATAGACACTGAAAAGCAAATCAAACTGGAGTGAACAGGTAACAACTACCAATAAGAAAAATGACTGTGATTCAGCTAACAGAAGGCCAAGCAGAAGAGAAACACCCAACTCTCCTCTTAAAAGGGTGTAATTTAGGAGGCACCATAAGTTGCAGATTGCAAAGAGTGGGGTAAGGTCTCTTTGAACCCAATCGTATGCATGTCTACTCAGAAGTAAATTCCATTCTAGTCAATGGGGCTTATTCCCAGGTAATTGTGGATAGAGTAAGAAGAGTAACAAGGGCTGTCATTGGTTGGCAACCTTCAGTCTCGGATCTTGGATCTCGAGTGTGGATAGGATTGCAGCCTTTATCACGTAGCTCTTCTCTGTTTCCTGAGTTGCTTTCTTTCTTCAAGTTGGTTTAATGCTGATCATTAAACACCTGGCGTACACTAGAACAGAGGCTGCAGCCGTGTCAGGCCTCGGACACTGAGAAAAATCGTTCAGTACATGACTCTAGGTGAACTGAGGAATACAAACACATGTGGGAAAGGACTGAGGTGTCTCTGTGGTCCGTAATCTGAGCCTGGGCCTGCAGTGTCATGCAGCTGCAAAACAAGTGAGTGCAGTGCTAGGGTGCTTTAACGAGATTAAATCCAGATCACAAAAAATAATAATTCCACTCTTTTCTGCATTCATCAGACCTTTCTTGGAATACAGGTTCCCATTGATTCAGCAGGGATTTGGTTCCAGGACCCCGCATGGATACAAAAAACCTTGGATACTCCGCTTTTGAATTGGTATAAAATTGTGTTGATCTGTATTCTGTACAGCAGTGTTTCTCAAACTGTGGGTCAGGACCCACTAGGTGGGTCGCAATCCAGTTTCTGGTGGATCCCCACTCATGTCAATATTTTATTTTTATCTATTAAGAACATAAGAACCGCCCCACTGGATCAGGCCATAGGCCCATCTAGTACAGATTCCTGTATCTCACAGCGGCCCACCAAATGCCCCAGGGAGCACACCAGATAACAAGAGACCTGCATCCTGGTACCCTCCCTTGCATCTGACATAGCCCATTTCTAAAATCAGGAGGTTGTACATGCACATCATGGCTTGTAACCCGTAATGGATTTTTCCTCCAGAAACCTTTTAAAGAAATCCCCTTTTAAAGGCATCCAGGCCAGATGCCGTCACTACATCCTGTGGCAAGGAGTTCCACAGACCAACCACACACTGAGTAAAGAAATATTTTCTTTTGTCTGTCCTAACTCTCCCAACACTTAATTTTAGTGGATGTCCCCTGGTTTTGGTGTTATGTGAGAGTGTAAAGAGCATCTCCCTATCCACTCTGTCCACCCCCTGCATAATTTTGTATGTCTCAATCATGTCCCCTCTCAGGCGTCTCTTTTCTAGGCTGTAGAGGCCCAAACACCGCAGCCTTTCCGCATAAGGAAGGTGCCCCAGCCCCGTAATCATCTTAGTCGCTTTCTTTTGCACCTTTTCCATTTCCAATATGTCCTTTTTGAGATGTGGCGACCAGAACTGGACACAATACTCCAGGTGTGGCCTTACCATAGATTTGTACAACAGCATTATAATATTAGCCGTTTTGTTCTCAATACCCTTCCTAATGATCCCAAGCATAGAATTGGCCTTCTTCACTGCCGCCGCACATTGGGTCGACACTTTCATCGAGCTGTCCACCACCACCCCAAGATCTCTCTCCTGATCACAGACAGCTCAGAACACATCAGCCTATATGTGAAGGTTTAATTTTTTGCCCCAGTGTGCATGACTTTACACTTACCGACATTGAAGCGCATTCTGCCATTTGCTGCCCATTCTGCCAGTCTGGAGAGATCCTTCTGGAGCTCCTCACAATGACTTCTGCTTTTCACTACTCAGAAAAGCTTGGTGCCGTCTGCAAACTTAGCCGTCTCACTGCTCAACCCTGTTTCCAGGTCATTTATGAAGAGGTTGAAAAGTACCGGTCTCAGGACAGATCCTTGGGGTACACCACTTTTCACCTCTCTCCATTGTGAAAATTGCCCACTGACACCCACTCTCTGTTTCCTGGTCTTCAGCCAGGTCTCAGTCCAGGAGAGACCTGCCCTCCATTCCCTGACTGTGGAGTTTTTTCAGTAGCCTTTGGTGAGGGACCATGTGGAACGCCTTCTGAAAGTCCAGATATATAATGTCTACGGGTTCTCCCGCATCCACATGCCTGTTGACCTGATGCTCCCATGGTATGTGACTGCATTGGGGGAAATGTTACAGACCTGTACTTTTAACAAGTTACTATGTATATGCTTTTAGCAATGACAGTCAATGAGACATACTCCTGGGTAGGATTGCAGCCTAGGATTGTGAAAAATTTTCCTGCTGGATGATGTCACTTCCGGTCATGACATCACTTCCGGTGGGTCCTGACAGATTCTCATTCTAAAAAGTGGGTCCTGGCGCTAAATGTATGAGAACCACTGCTGTCAGTATTCATCTTAGAACAGCCAGAAGTGCATGTGGCAGTGTATAACATGAGACGCTTGGTGCTGTAGGTAAGCGGTGAGATAAGGGTAATCTGAGTGCAGATGTCAACACTTCAGAGGAGGCTCATTACAGTTGAGCTTCAGCATCCGCGGGGTTTTTACTAATACTAATGTCAGGATCTGTGGAGGTTGAGGACTGAGGACATTTTTGTGGAGTAACATACCAGTGCAGTTTTCTCCAAAGCGAAACTTGTAAATTTTTTTAAAGTGCTGTTCACTTTCCTTGGGGTATTTTGCCACTAGATGGCACTATTTGCAAATGCTGGGTACCTCTTGGCCACATCTTAGGATCATATATTTGATGCATGTTCCATTGACATTGTTTGTTGGCAACCTTCAGTCTCGAGGGACTATGGTATCGCGCTCTGAAAGGTGGATTTGGAACATCGTCTAGTGTGGCTGAAAAGGCCAATTCGGGAGTGACAATCCCTTCCACAACGGGAGCAAGTGCAGTCTGTCCCTGGTCTGTCTCCCTGGCTATGGGCCTTCCTTCTTTGCCTCTTAGCCTCAGACTGTTGGCCAAGTGTCTCTTCAAACTGGGAAAGGCCATGCTGCACAGCCTGCCTCCAAGCGGGCCGCTCAGAGGCCAGGGTTTCCCACTTGTTGAGGTCCACTCCTAAGGCCTTCAGATCCCTCTTGCAGATGTCCTTGTATCGCAGCTGTGGTCTACCTGTAGGGCGCCTTCCTTGCACGAGTGCTCCATAGAGGAGATCCTTTGGGATCCGTCCATCATCATTCTCACAACATGACCGAGCCAACGCAGGCGTCTCTGTTTCAGCAGTGCATACATGCTAGGGATTCCAGCACGTTCCAGGACTGTGTTGTTAGGAACTTTGTCCTGCCAGTGATGCTGAGAATGCGTCGGAGGCAGCGCATGTGGAAAGCGTTCAGTTTCCTCTCCTGTTGTGAACGAAGAGTCCATGACTCGCTGCAGTACAGAAGTGTACTCAGGATGCAAGCTCTGTAGACCTGGATCTTGGTATGTTCCGTCAGCTTCTTGTTGGACCAGACTCTCTTTGTGAGTCTGGAAAACGTGGTAGCTGCTTTACCGATGCATTCGGAGGTGAGTCCACATCCTGAACCATGACCTGTGTTTTCTTCAGGCTGATCGTCAGTCCAAAATCTTGGCAGGCCTTGCTAAAACAAACCATGAGCTGCTGGAGATCTTTGGCAGAGTGGGTAGTGACAGCTGCATCGTCGCAAAGAGGAAGTCACGCAGACATTTCAGCTGGACTTTGGACTTTGCTCTCAGTCTGGAGAGGTTGAAGAGCTTTCCATCTGATCTGGTCCGGAGATAGATGCCTTCTGTTGCGGTTCCAAAGGCATGCTTCAGCAGGACAGCGAAGAAAATCCCAAACAAGGTTGGTGCAAGAACACAGCCCTGCTTCACGCCGCTTCGGATGTCGAAGGGGTCTGTTGTGGAGCCATCGAAGTCAACAGTGCCCTTCATGTCCTTGTGGAAGGATCAAAGAAGAACAAAGGTGACAGGGGTGACTGCAATAACTACCGTGGCATCTCTCTCCTTAGCGTTGTAGGAAAGTTGTTTGCCCGAGTTGCACTAAAGAGGCTCCAGGTACTTGCAGAGAGCGTTTATCTGGAATCACAGTGCGGATTCCGAGCCAACAGGTCCACCACTGATATGGTATTCTCCCTTAGACAACTGCAGGAGAAATGCAGGGAACAGCGACAGCCACTCTTTATAGCCTTCATAGATCTCACGAAGGCCTTCGACCTGGTCAGCAGGGATGGCCTTTTCAAGATTCTCCCCAAGATTGGATGTCCACCCAGGCTCCTCAGCATCATCCGATCCTTCCATTGACATTATGTCTAGTTGAACATGTTTAGGATCAGAATGCAAGGAATTACGTCACTAAATGAAAACACCTGGACCAAGTGTTTCAAAATCGTATTTCTTATGAGTTTTTCAAGTTGAATGGAGAATGCGCATAAGCAGAGGTGATGGGGCCCAGATTGACAGCATCCAGAGTGGATTCCATCATGTATTGTCACTATGCAGAGCTTCAAAGGGATGCTGAAGAGCATGTGCATCCAGTGACACTTAGGCTGCAACCTTAAACGCACTTACTTGGGAGTGAGCGAGTCCCATTGCACTCAGGGAGGCTTACTTCTGAGTAGGTGGGCACAGGATTATGTTGCAAGCAGGTGTTGCATTAACTAGAAAATGTACAGAATCCTTCAGATGAATTAACCATACCATTGCAATATCAGCTGGGGATCATGAATACTGAAGGCCAATTCTATGCTTGGGGTCATTAGAAATGGTATCGAGAACAAAACAGCTAATATTATAATGCTGTTGTACAAATCGATGGTGTGGCCACACCTGGAGTATTGCGTCCAGTTCTGGTTGCCACATCTCAAAAAGGGCAGAGTGGAAATGGAAAAGGTGCAAAAGGGAGCGACAAAGATGATTACTGGGCTGGGTCACCTTCCTTGTGAGGAAAGGCTACAGCGTTTGGGCCTCTTCAACCTAGAAAAGAGGCGCCTGATGGGGGACATGATTGAGACACAAAATTATGCAGGGGATGGACAGAGTGGATAGAGAGATGCTTTTTTAACCTCTCACACAACACCAGAACCAGGGGTCATCCACTAAAATTGAGTGTTGGGAGAGTTAGGACAGACAAAAGAAAATATTTCTTTACTTAGCATGTAGTTGGTCTGTGGTACTCCTTGCCACAGCATGTGGTGATGGCATCTGGCCTGAATACCTTTAAGAGAGGATTGGACAAGTTTCTGGAGAAAAAATCCATTACGGTTACAAGCCATGATGTGTATGTGCGACCTCCTGATTTTAGAAATGGGCTATGTCAGATGCAAGAGAGGGCACCAGGATGCAGTTCTCTTGTCTTGTGTGCTCCCTGAGACATTTGGTGGGCCACTGAGATATAGGAAGCTGGACTAATGGGCCTATGGCCTGATCCAGCAGGGCTGTTCTTATGTTCTTGCTGACTCAGTAATGCAAGGGAGTTCTTGTTTACATTTTCAAGTTGTGTACATTTTCCAAGTCTTCGTAATAAAATTGAAGAACTGAGATTTCCCAAGATCTCAGCTCCTGAAGCCCATCAGACCTGCTGGTTTCTCAGGTTTAGTTCTTGGGTAGTTGGTGCAGGGTCATCTCAGTGGTGGCTCAGATCTCAGCCCATCTGACCTGCTGGTTTCTCAGGTTTAGTTCTTGGGTAGTTGGTGCAGGGTCATCTCAGTGGTGGCTCCATGACTGTGTAATTGGCTACCTAGGGAGGCGTGCCATGCCCCGGACCCTGTTTTCAAGTGGACTGGAACATCTGCTCTTCAGATTGGCCCCTTTTGTGTTAATATTGTAGTGTGTTGTTATGTAAGGGGAATGCATCTTATCCTATGCATGTTTATTCAGATGCAAGTCCCAGTGGTTTTGGTGGGGATTTACTCCCAGGTGTGTTGCATACTGCTGCACTAGTTGAAGATGTTGAAGTTCTACTGTGGAGATGTTATAAAAGGGAATGTCTTTGAGTTGAGGCTTCTGTAATTCTGGTCTGTCACATACAGTCTAGGAGGTGACCTAGATTTGACTAGCTCCATTGTAATGTAATTACGCTGCTGAGCAATATCTGATACCCTGGAAGAAAGAGGTAAAGTTTATTTTTAAAGGTTATGGATTTGGTTGAGTCACATCATTGTGTAGCACACAGGACAGGAATCTGCAGAAGTCTCTGCTGATAGGCAGGCAGGTATCAACGGACACGTTCAGGCTTCAAGGAGCAGAGTTAAGTTCAAGGCAGGGAAAGGGAATGTTTTGACATTTGTCAGAGTGATTGAACAAAACAACTTAGAGTTTCGTTGAAATAGTACCTTTTCCTTGTTCGGTTTGTCTTTGATGGATGAAATAAATGTGAGCTTCTTATATGAATATGATTAGTTTGCAGAGATTAGCCTTATGGATTCTCCTCCCCCCTGCATTTGTACTTTGTCAGATTGCACAACAGCTCTAATAGGCAGGACTTAAGAGCAGTTTTCAAAAAAATAAAAAAATTTTTAAAAACACACAGGAAAACCTGCTGGCTGAACTGCTGCAAGAAGCTATGTTATATAAATGCTGGTCCTGACTAATTGCAAGGAAGAGGCACAAAGGTTCTCCAGGGAGCAGCAAAGGGTAGCAGGCACCTTCAAAAATACTTTTTTAACCCCTGTTGCTGTATCAGTAGGAGTAGAAATTGGAAGTAGAAGCATGATGGAGTGTGATAGCCCATCAAGCAAGGCTAAAGGAGCAAATCAAGCAGCCCATCTTAGGGGACTTCATATAAAAGTGCTTTTATGCTAATTCCTGAAGTCTCTGAGCAAAGTTGGGAGATCTGGAATGTTTGGTGGCTAGGGAAAGCATTGATATAGTGGGAATAACAGAAACATGGTAAAGTGTGAACCACCAGTGGGATACCGCAATCCCAGGCTATAAACTCTATAGGAGGGACAGAGTGGTGGTGGGGTGGCCATCTGTGTTAAAGAAGGGGTGGAATCCAGCAAAGAAGAGGTTGAAGGCCGGTCTGACTCCACCTTAGAATTGCTGTGGGTTAAATTATCAGGTTTGAGGAGTGATGTAATAGTGGGGACATGCTACTGTCCTCCGGACCAGAAACCAGAAGGGGACCTTGAAATGAGGAAACAGATCAGGGAGGTGTTGAGGAGGGACAGGGTTGTAATCATGGGGGATGTCAGTTATCCTCACATGGACTGGGTCAATTCATACTCTGGTCATGAAAGAGAGACCGGTTTTCTTGACATGCTAAATGACTGCGCTTTAGAGCAAATAGTCATGGAGCCCACCAGAGGACAAGTGACTCTGGATTTAATATTCTGTGGTACTCAAGACCTGGTTAGAGATGTAATGTTACTGAGCCATTGCAGAACAGTGACCATGCTGCAATTAGTTTCACGATGCACATCGGGGGAAGAGTGTCAAACAAATCTAATACCAAAACCTGAAGGGCGAACTTCCCTCACATGAGGAGGCTAGTTAAGGAGAAGTTGAAAGGGAAGGTTAAAAGAGTCCAATCTCTCCAGAGTGCATGGAGGCTGTTTAAAACAACAGTAATAGAGGCCCAGAAGTGTATACCGCAAAGGAAGAAGGGCTTGACTAAGTCCAGGTGGGTGCCCGCTTGGCTAACGAGCCAAGCTAGAGAGGCTATGAAGGGCAAGGAAGCTTCCTTTCATAAATGGAAGTCTTGCCCTAATGAGAAGAATGAAAAGGAACATAAACTGTGCCAAAAGAAATGTAAGAAAGTGATATGGGAGACGAAGAAAGACTATGAGGGATATGTGGCTAGCAACATTAAGGGGAATAATAAAAGCTTCTTCAAATATGTTAGAAGCAGGAAACCCGCCAGTTGGCCCTCTGGATGGTGAGGGAGGGAAAGGGGAGATAAAAGGAAACTTAGGGTGCAATCCTAACCTCTTATGTCAGTGCTTTCCAGCACTGGTGTAGCGGTGCCAATGAGCCGTGTGCTGCATCCTGCAGTTGGGTGTCACTCATGGAGGCCTCCTCAAAGTAAAGGAATGTTTGTTCCCTTACCTCAGAGCTGCATTGCCCTTATGTCAGTGCTGATATAAGGGGTTAAGATTGCGCCCTTAGAAATGGAAGAGAAATTAAATGAGTTCTTTGCATCTGTCTTCATGGCAGAAGACCTTGGACAGATACCAATACCCTAATGACCTTTCTTGACCTAGAAATTAAGTCAGATAGAGGTTAAAAGAAAAGACATTACAGACCTAATGGACAAATTAAAGATCAGTAAGTCACCAGGCCCAGATGGCATCCACCCAAGGGTTATTAAGGAACTGAAGAATGAAGTAGGCGATCTCTTGACTAAAATATACAACTTGTCCCTTAAAACGGTCATGGTGCCAGAGGATTGGAGGATAGCAAATATTACACTGATTTTTAAAAAAGGAAGGAGACCCGGGAAATATAGGCCACTCAGCCTAGCATCTGTTCCAGATAATATGGTGGAATGTCTCATCAAAGATAAAATCTTAAAACACGTAGACGAACAAGCCCTGCTAAAGGAGAATCGGCATGGCTTCTAAGAACATAAGAACATAAGAAGAGGCCCGCTGGATCAGACCAAAGGCCCGCCTAGTTCAGTTTCCTGTATCTCACAGTGTCCCACCAAATGCTTCAGGGAACACGAGAGACAACAGACACAACCTGCGCCCTGGTGGCCTCCCCTGCATCTGGCAATCAGAGGCAGCCTGCTTCTAAAACTAAGAGCTTGCACATACCTACTATGACTTGTTACCCATAATAAACTTTTCCTCCAGAAATTTGTCCAACCCCCTCTTAAAGGCATCCAGGCAAGATGCCATTACTACTTCCGGTGGCAAAGAGTTCCACAGACTGATTACACGCTGGGTAAAGAAATGTTTTCTTCTGTTTGCCCTAACTCTCCCAACACTCAACTTTAGTGGATGTCCCCTGGTTCTGGTGTTATATGAGAGGGAAAAGAGCGGCTCTCTATCCACTCTGTCCATCCCCTGCATAATTTTGTATGTCTCAATCATGTCCCTCCTCAGGCGCCTCTTTTCTAGACTGAAGAACCACAAACGCTGTAGTATTTCCTTGTAAGGGAGATGCCCCAGCCCCGTAATCATCTTAGTCGCTCTCTTCTGCACCTTTTCCATTTCCACTATGTCCTATTTGAGATGTGGCGACCAGAACTGGACACAATACTCCAGGTGTGGCCTTACCACCAATTTGTACAATGGCGTTATAATATTAGCCGTCTTATTCTCAATGCCTTTTCTAATGATCCCAGGCATGGAATTAGCCCTCTTCACTGCCACCGTACATTGGGTCGACACTTTCATTCCACAAGCACCTCGAGATCTCTCTCCTGATCTGTCCCAGACAGCTCAGAACTCATTGGCCCACTGATTCTCAAATGTTTAGCACTGGGACCCACTTTTTAGAATGAGAATCTGTCAAGACCCACTGGACATTATGTCATGACCAGAAATGACGTCGTCAAGCAGGAAAATTTTTGATAATCCTAGGTTGACCTACCCTAGGTCAACCTACCTACTGGGGAGAAGGGCGGGATAGAAATAAAGTTTTATTATTTATTATTATTTAAAAGTCCCATTTACTATCATTGTTAAAAGCATATATTGAGTAACCTGTAAAAGTATGGATGTGTATCAATTCCCCAATGCAGTCACATGCCATGGTAGCATCAAGTCTAATATATTAAAAATAAAATATTGAAATGAATGGGGACCCACCTGAAATTGGCTCACGTCCCAGGTAGTGGGTCCCAACCCACAGTTTGAGAAACACTGTATTAGCCTGTATGTAAAGTTTCAATTCTTTGCCCCAACGTGCATGACTTTACACTTACTTACATTGAAATGCACCTGTCATTTTGCTGATTCTCCCAGTTCGGAGAGATCCTTCTGGAGCTCTTCACAATAACTTCTGGTCTTCACCACTCAGAGAAGGTTGGTGTCATCCGCAAACTTGGCCACCTTGCTGCTTAACCCTGTCTCTAGGTCATTTATGAACAGGTTGAAAAGCATCAGTCCCAGGACAGATCCTTGGGGCACTCCACTTTCCACCTCTCTCGATTGTGAAAATTGCCCATTGACACCCACTCTCTGCTTCCTGGACCTCAACGGGTTCCTAATCCCCGCCTCAGAACTTGGGCCCTAAAAAGAGTGGGGCAAATGTAGTCTCATATGTTCCCTTTTTAGGGATCAGATTAGAACTTAGAAAACTTTTCAGAACTTTCAAAGAATCAGGGGCTTCAGTTCTACCTCCATGCTATTTTGAACTAAATAGTCAACTTAGAGAAGCTATTGAATTTGCACATCAACAGTTCTCTCTTGCAAGGTGGAATTTACTCCATAGAGCCATTTTGTCTAAGAATTCTAAACAATTTTGGCATATTACTTCAGGTTTCTTCCATAATTATGTTTCCCTAGTTTTTCCAATCTCATCATTTATTTGGGAAAATTATATTAAATTAACCTTTTATGATGATTATAAAGTCACTTCTTCTGTACCACTGGCTTCATTCTCTGAAGTACATAGTTGGCCTCCTGTATCTGAGTCTGAAGTAAAGCAACTTCTTCTTTTGAAACCTGGGAAGGCTGCGGGCCCAGACGTCCTTCCCCTTGATATATTCAAGGTTGACCCAGATTGATGGGCACCACTATTGGCAGACCTGTTCACAGTTGTAAATAATACTGGCATTATGCCCAACTCATGGACCCAGTCAATCATTATGCCCATTTATTAAAAAGGGGATAGAAAGCACCCAGGGAGCTATCGCCCCATCTCTTTGCTATCCTCTCTGGGCAATATTTACGCAAAATACCTTTTGGACAGGCTCACCAAGTGGCTGAAAGAAAATAACGTTATTGGCCCAGAACAAACAGGCTTCTTACCTGGTAAATCTATTTTGGATAACTGTTTAGCCCTATCCCATTTAGTGACTAAGTATGCCAAATCTAAAAATTTCCATCTTTATGCTGCCTTCCTGGATTTAAAAGGCGCATTTGACACGGTTGACAGGGAGCTACTTTGGCTAAAACTGGACAATTTAGGTCTGGACAAGAGACTCCTTCTCTTAATCAGGAAGCTCTACTTGGAGACTAGCTGCTGTGTTAAATTAACACCTTGTGGGAAACTTTCGGCCCCAATTCCTACTAATTTAGGAGTCAAACAAGGATGTGTCTTAGCCCCTATGCTGTTCAACATATTTATTAATGATCTGGCTCCTCATTTGTCCTTAGCTGATGCCCATCCTCCTAAATTAGGTAATTTACCGTTCCCCCTTCTGTTGTATGCAGACAATATGCTGCTATTGTCCTGTACGAAAATTGGCTTGAAGCGTTTAATCAACTCGTGTATTAAATACCTAACTTCCAATAAATTGCAATTAAACTTTGAGAAGTCTAAAATAGTGGTTTTCGGTTCCCAATGGAAGCCTACCTCTTGGGCCTTTGGTGGGAAGGTAATCGAACAGGTTAAAGTTTTCAAGTACCTTGGAATTCTGTTTCATCATAGGCGTACTTGGTCACCCCATTGCCAGGCTGCTATTAACTCAAGCAATTTATTAGTTCAAGCTACTTTGCAGGTTTTTTTTACACCTGGGGCAATTCTTATATCCCAGCAGCAGTGCAGATCTTTAAGTCCAAGGTTCTGGCACAATTGCTGTTTGGTACCCCTATCTGGATTTCAGCCATTTCCACTCTAGTAGAACGTGTTCAATCCAGATTCCTCTGTAAGATCTTTGCGGTACCTCACTGCGTCCCTTACGCAGCATTGTGCCTTGAAGCTGGTCTGCATAAAATTGAAACACTGGCCTGGCTGAAATTCTTGAGATTTTGGCTAAGAGTTGGTTTCGAGGCAAATCAGAACATCATGCTCTCTAATATTCTTGCTGATGTTTCTTTTTCCTCTGGTCTAACCTTATTTCACAAAAGACTCCAGCTCCTAGGTTTATCAACTGATGTGATAGGAGGATTACCCATGTCTGCAGCTTACAATCTTATTCAGACCCGATTATTTGATATAGAGAAACAGGATTTGCAAGCTGCAGCCCGTAAGTTTTGTTCGCCTCTATATATTGGTCTTTCAGGGCCCTCTGATTTGGGTTCAAGCTATCTGTCGTTCATGTGTTCACCTCAGATTCGTAGAGCCTTTACACTGGGTAGGTTTAATATCTTACTTACAAATGTACTAAGAGCAAGATTTAATAGACCATTGGAAAGTCCCCAGTCATGTTCTTGCGACCTGATCTCAAAAGAGTCCTTGACCCATGTACTTCTGTACTGTACCCACTATATTGATTTACGCCATCGATTTCTATATCCATTTCTGGAAAGCTTGCATGGTTCAGATACAGACTTGGTCCAGTACTTGTTAGACAGGAGAAATGAGTACCACTCATCAAATGTAGCAAAATATATATTTAAGGCACTGTCAAGGCGTAAATTCCTCTGCATTTCTTTGCCTGATCAATGATTTGTGGCTACCCTGAATGTTTTAATTTTGTTTTCTTGTTGGATTGTTTATGCCAATAAAGGTGGAATGAATGAATGAATGAATGAATGAATGAATGAACAGTTCCTAATCCAGGAAAGGACCTGCCCTCTAATTCCCTGACTGTGGAGTTTCCTCAGTACCCTTTGGTGAGGGACCATGTCAAATGCAGCCTGAAAGTCCAGATATATAATATCCAGTTGGGAAGGGGATGGCTTCTCCAGCCAGCATGCTGGAAACCCACCTTCTCTTGACTGTAGCTGACATGGTACAGTCCATTCTGCTACCTTTTGCTGCTGCATATCTAGACCATGTTTTGGTCATTAACCAATGTCTGTTGGATGAACTCAGTTGCATATATGATGCCTATACAATCAGTTCAGTAATTTGCATATACTTGTCCTCAAACCTGTGTCATCTTTGACTGTATATTTTGGCTTGGATCTCATCAGTGAGGACCAGAATTTCATGAACAGAATGGGAATTTCCCACAATTCCCTTCCGTCCACAGACTGCTCTGCCCTCTGAAAAACTGCTTCTGAGAGTTGAGGAATTACTGGAATGGCATGGGGTGTGACATGGGGGTGCTGCAGGTAGAAAGGGATTTGGCATCATAAGAACATAAGAACAGCCCCACTGGATCAGGCCATAGGCCCATCTAGTCCAGCTTCCTGTATCTCACAGCGGCCCACCAAATGCCCCAGGGAGCACACCAGATAACAAGAGACCTCATCCTGGTGCTCTCCCCTACATCTGGCATTCTGACTTAACCCATTCCTAAAATCAGGAGGTTGCGCATACACATCATGGCTTGTACCCCATAATGGATTTTTCCTCCAGAAACTCGTCCAATCCCCTTTTAAAGGCGTCTAGGCTAGACGCCAGCACCACATCCTGTGGCAAGGAGTTCTACAGACCGACCACGCGCTGAGTAAAGAAATATTTTCTTTTGTCTGTCCTAACCCGCCCAACACTCAATTTTAGTGGATGTCCCCTGGTTCTGGTATTATGTGAGAGTGTAAAGAGCATCTCCCTATCCACTCTGTCCATCCCCTGCATAATTTTGTATGTCTCAATCATGTCCCCCCTCAAGCGTCTCTTTTCTAGGCTGAAGAGGCCCAAACGCCGTAGCCTTTCCTCATAAGGAAGGTGCCCCAGCCCCGTAATCATCTTAGTCGCTCTCTTTTGCACCTTTTCCATTTCCACTATGTCTTTTTTGAGATGCGGCGACCAGAACTGGACACAATACTCCAGGTGTGGCCTTACCATAGATTTGTACAACGGCATTATAATACTAACCGTTTTGTTCTCAATACCCTTCCTAATGATCCCAAGCATAGAATTGGCCTTCTTCACTGCTGCCGCACATTGGGTCGACACTTTCATCGACCTGTCCACCACCACCCCAAGATCTCTCTCCTGATCTGTCACAGACAGCTCAGAACCCATCAGCCTATATCTAAAGTTTTGATTTTTTGCCCCAATGTGCATGACTTTACACTTACTGACATTGAAGCGCATCTGCCATTTTGCTGCCCATTCTGCCAGTCTGGAGAGATCCTTCTGGAGCTCCTCACAATCACTTCTGGTCTTTACCACTCGGAAAAGTTTGGTGTCATCTGCAAACTTAGCCACTTCACTGCTCAACCCTGTCTCCAGGTCATTTATGAAGAGGTTGAAAAGCACCGGTCCCAGGACAGATCCTTGGGGCACACCGCTTTTCACCTCTCTCCATTGTGAAAATTGCCCATTGACACCCACTCTCTGCTTCCTGGCCTCCAACCAGTTCTCAATCCAGGAGAGGACCTGTCCTCTAATTCCCTGACTGTGGAGTTTTTTCAGTAGCCTTTGGTGAGGGACCGTGTCAAACGCCTTCTGAAAGTCCAGATATATAATGTCCACGGGTTCTCCCGCATCCACATGCCTGTTGACCTTTTCAAAGAATTCTATAAGGTTTGTGAGGCAAGACTTACCCTTACAGAAGCCATGCTGACTCTCCCTCAGCAAGGCCTGTTCGTCTATGTGTTTTGAGATCCTATCTTTGATGAGGCATTCCACCATCTTACCCGGTATAGATGTTAGGCTGACCGGCCTATAGTTTCCCGGGTCCCCCCTCTTTCCCTTTTTAAAAATAGGCGTGACATTTGCTATCCTCCAATCTTCTGGTACCGTGGCCGTTTTGAGGGACAAGTTGCATACCTTAGTCAAGAGATCTGCAACTTCATTCTTCAATTCCTTAATAACCCTTGGGTGTATGCCATCAGGGCCCGGTGACTTATTGATCTTTAATTTATCAATGAGGTCTGAAACATCTTCTCTTTTAACCTCTATCTGACTTAACTCCTTGGTTAGGAGGGGCCGTTCGGGCAGCGGTATCTGCCCGAGGTCTTCTGCTGTGAAGACAGATGCAAAGAACTCATTTAATTTCTCTGCCATCTCTAAGTCTCCTTTTATCTCCCCTTTCCCTCCCTCACCATCCAGAGGGCCAACCGCTTCTCTGGCGGGTTTCCTGCTTCTAACATATTTGAAGAAGCTTTTATTATTCCCCTTAATGTTGCTGGCCATGCGTTCCTCATAGTCTCGCTTGGCCTCCCCTATCACCTTCTTACATTTCTTTTGCCACAGTTTATGTTCCTTTTTATTCTCTTCATTAGGGCAAGACTTCCATTTACGGAAGGAAGCTTCCTTGCCCTTCACAGCCTCTCTAACTTGGCTGGTTAGCCATGCGGGCACTCTCCTGGATTTAGTGGAACCCTTCTTTCTTTGCGGTATACACCTCTGCTGGGCCTCTATTACTGTTGTTTTAAGCAGCCTCCATGCACTCTGGAGAGACTGGACTCTTTTTACCCTCCCTTTCAACCTCCTTCTAATCAGCCTCCTCATTTGAGGGAAGTCCGCCCGTCGGAAGTCAAGGGTTTTTGTTAGAGATTTGCCTGGTATTCTTCCCCCAACGTGCACGTCAAAACGGATCGCAGCATGATCACTGTTCCCCAATGGCTCAGTAACGTTTACATCTCTAACCAGGTCCTGCGTACCGCACAAAATTAAATCCAGAGTCACCTGTCCTCTGGTGGGCTCCGTGACTAGCTGATCTAAGCCACAGTCATTTAGCACGTCAAGAAATCCGGTTTCCTTATTGTGACCAGAACACAAATTGACCCAGTCAATATGAGGATAATTGAAGTCCCCCATGATTACAACCCTGTCCTTCCTTGTCACCTCCCTGATCTGTTTCCTCATTTCAAGGTCCCCAGTTAGGGCCCATCTTCCTTGTGTGAGTGGAAGCATCTTCTGTCTATTGCCTGATGAACCCAGCAGCATGTCGTTTGTCTGCCATTTCTTGGCCAAGCGGAGGGAGTAATAATAACCTAATCTGGTTTTTCATTCAGGTTTAAAAAAGCAGTTGGCAACCAGTGAGTCCAAGCAATTCTTTTGCAACTACTGTTTGGTCTCTCCTAAGCACCTTGTGTGTAGCCTGTGGACAGAGTGGTTCATTTCTTTGTGTGTCATTGTATCCCGAGTCAGATATATTGTAGCCATATTCTCTAACACAAAACTATTCTGTCCCCCTTTCCTTGTTGCTGGGAGGTGATATTGTGCGGCCCAAACAGGACAATAGTTTCTTCTAAAGCGAACAGTGTTGGATTGAATTGCAGAGTTAAAGTTAAAAAAAAAATCCTGCAAAAAAACCACCCATTGCTCAGTATGTTTGCCAATATCAGTTAAAGGATATGTGAATGTTGGAAGTCTAGAGCAACCAAGCACATTTCTAATGTTTAGTTCCCCCTATGTCTGTATATATTTCAGCACCTCTTTCTTGTTGGGTGTCTGAGAGAGACTGCCACCCATCTCCCTGTCTGGCAGGGACTAAGGTTGCAGTCTTATGCACACTTACCTAGGAGTAAGCCCCATTTACTTCTTACTAAGCACACTTAGGGTTGCACTGTACAGTGCAAGTGGTTCCTTTATAGAAACACATAGGCAGCCACTATTATGGCACAAGGTTGTCCCCTTGGAGTTTCTTGTTGCAAGACTTGTTGCTTTTCCATGGAATTAAGCCATTTTTGCCCAATGTTGCATATATGCAACAGGGACCAAATGTGTACACCTGTGGGCTGGGCAAAAATGGGTTAATGTTGAAAAATAAATAACCACTAAATAAATAACCAATACATTCAAATAAAGTTTGAATTATTAGCACAGAGAGGAGATTAGGGTGCCTGCTTTTGTAATAGTTAAAAGGCAACAATTGGAGCAACGCTGCTGTCTGAACAAGCTATAGTAAGATTGTACTGCGAAAAGCTTTAGTGGGTTCAAGCTGTTGGAAAAAATTGCTTTCAGTACATCCTAGTCAAGATCCGTTTAGAACAGGTGACGCTCTGTCATGTGCAGCAACGCGTCTGTCATCGGCTCCATTCTCACTCTCTAAGCTGAACAATTTCATTCAAGCTTGTAGCTTGTTTTGTCAAGAAACCAAGAGCCTCATAACTTTGCCATCAAGCGTACAATACCCCAGCTGCCCATAAATTGTTGTGAAGCTGTGTTTTGGTTTTAACTGTTTCTCCAGTTAACTATTGTGTGTCTTTCATATATTTTAGAGGAACTACTGCCACAAAGCTGAGGACATTTCTGCCTAGTTCTGTGATCTGGCCTGGAATCAAGGATACACAAACAGTCCAGTGATTCCTGTATAACATTGCCACCCTGGTACCGTTATTCATTCATTCATTTCATTCATTCATTTTGTACCCTGCCTTTCTCTCTGGAGGGCACCCAAGGCAGCTAACAAGTTAAAAGTACATGAAAACTATAAAATAAAAATAAAACTATAAAATAGACAATAAAAGCCAAACAGCAACTGGTTCCAGAGATACATTTAGCTACATCAGCAAAAGGCATGGTTTGCATTGACTTATTGTCAATTAAGAATAGTAAGAATAATTGTGTACCACTTTTCTACAAGAGCAGCTCACAAAGCAGTTTATATAGGAAAATGAATCAATAAATGGACTTAGCTGGTGCTGGGCAAATGTCATGCAATGCCTCCTGTTACTGACCCTTTTCAAAGGAATTGGTATTATCAGGCAACAACAATTGTGCTGATATGTACAACAGTCAAGATGAGTCCAGAATGGAGTATTGGGAAGTAAATCCCAAAACGTCCTTGCCGGAACTCCCCTTGCACTAGTGCTGTGCCTTGAACTGTCAACACAATCCCATTCATGTCTACTCTGAAGGAAACCCCATTGTGTACAATGAGATTTATACCCAGGAAAGTGGATAAGTGGAGCAGAGCAGTGGTGATGGACATGGGACTTGTTGCTGCCAAAGTTCAATGTGTTTCAGGTTTTATTGGTGTCAGTGGGACAGCTGAGCCTGGGCAGAAATTCCGCTCATTGACATGAATGGGATTATGGCTGGGATGGCACCTGTGGGTTTTCCAGGTGCCTTTGTGATTCTTTGGTGTTTGTGCCCAACACTACATATCTTTTGGTGTCATGGCTCACAAGGTCATACACTAGTTCTAACTTTAAACTGATATCAGGAGACTCCTATGTTCTTTTTTGTTTTTTAAAAGTGCTTGGAATAAATATAAAAAAGTCTATTCTTTCCCAGAATGAGAACTTAACATTTCACTGATTGTGTAACTTTATTCTGAAAAAGCAGAAAGCCAACTGCCTAGACTGATTACCAATGAGTATATCTTCAAAAGATGCAAAATTAACTGTGTGTAATTAAATGCAAGTGCACAAGCTATCACCAAAGTCTACTGAAAAAACTCCACAGTCAGGGAATTAGAGGGCAGGTCTTCTCCTGGATTGAGACCTGGTTGAAGACCAGGAAATAGAGAGTGGGTGTCAATGGGCAATTTTCACAATGGAGAGAAGTGAAAAGCAGTGTGCCCCAAGGATCTGTCCTGGGACCGGTGCTTTTCAACCTGTTCGTAAATGACCTGGAGACGGGTGAGCATTGAGGTGGCTAAGTTTTCAGACGACACCAAACTTTTCCAAGTGGTGAAGACCAGAAGTGATTGTGAGGAGCTCCAGAAGAATCTCTCCAGACTGGCAGAATGGGCAGCAAATTAGCAGATGCGTTTCAATGTCAGAAAGTCTAAAGTCATGCACATTGGAGCAAAAAATCAAAACTTTAGATATAGGCTGATGGGTTCTGAGCTGTCTGTGACAGATCAGGAGAGAGATCTTGGGGTGGTAATGAACAGGTCGATGAAAGTGTCTTTCATCGACCTGTTCATCATTAAGGGTCCATTTCATCATTAAGGGTAAGTCTTGCCTTACTAACCTTATAGAATTCTTTGAAAAGGTCAACAGGCATGTGGATGCTGGAGAACCCGTGGACATTATATATCTGGACTTTCAGAAGGCGTTCGACACGGTCTCTCACCAAAGGCTACTGAAATTACTCCGCAGTCAGGGAATTAGAGGACAGGTCCTCTCATGGATTGAGAACTGGTTGGAGGCCAGGAAGCAGAGAGTGGGTGTCAATGGGCAATTTTCACAATGGAGAGAGGTGAAAAGCGGTGTGCCCCAAGGATCTGTCCTGGGACCGGCGCTTTTCAAATTCTTCATAAATGACTTGGAGACAGGGGTGAGCAGTGAGGTTGCAAAGTTTGCAGATGACACCAAACTTTTCTGAGTGGTGAAGACCAGAAGTGATTGTGAGGAGCTCCAGAAGGATCTCTCCAGACTGGCAGAATGGGCAACAAAATGGCAGATGCGCTTCAATGTCAGTAAGTGTAAAGTCATGCACATTGGGCAAAAAATCAAAACTTTAGATATAGGCTGATGGGTTCTGAGCTGTCTGTGACAGATCAGGAGCGAGACCTTGGAGTGGTGGTGGACAGGTCGATGAAAGTGTCGACCCAAGTGTCGAGTGGTGGAGGACAGGTCGATGAAAGTGTCGACCCAATGTGCGGCGGCAGTGAAGAAGGCCAATTCTATGCTTGGGATCATTAGGAAAGGTATTGAGAACAAAAAGGCTAATATTATAATGCCGTTGTAAAAATCTATGGTAAGGCCACACCTGGAGTAGTGTCCAGTTCTGGTCGCCGCATCTCAAAAAAGACATCGTGGAAATGGAAAAGGCGCAAAAGAGAGCGACTAAGATGATTACGGGGCTGGGGCACCTTCCTTATGAGGAAAGGCTACGGCGTTTGGGCCTCTTCAGCCTAGAAAAGAGACGCCTTAGGGGGGACATGATTGAGACAAACAAAATTATGCAGGGGATGGACAGAGTGGATAGGTAGATGCTCTTTACACTCTCACATAACACCAGAACCAGGGGACAGCCACTAAAATTGAGTGTTGGGAGAGTTAGGACAGACAAGAGAAAATATTTCTTTACTCAGCGTGTGGTTGGTCTGTGGAACTCCTTGCCACAGGATGTGGTGACGGCATCTGGCCTGGATGCCTTTAAAAGGGGATTGGACAAGTTTCTGGAGGAAAAATCCATTACGGGGTACAAGCCATGATGTGTATGCACAACCTCCTGATTTTAGAAATGTGCAATGTCAGAAGGCCAGATGCAAGGGAGGGCACCAGGATGAGGTCTCTTGTTATCTGGTGTGCTCCCTGGGGCACTTGGTAGGCCACTGTGAGATACAGGAAGCTGGACTAGATAGGCCTATGGCCTGATCCAGTGGGGCTGTTCTTATGTTCTTATGACCCAGTGTGCGGCGGCAGTGAAGAAGGCCAATTCTATGCTTGGGATCATTAGGAAAGGTATTGAGAACAAAACGGCTAATATTATAATGCCGTTGTACAAATTGATGGTAAGGCCACACCTGGAGTATTGTGTCCAGTTTTGGACACCACATCTCAAAAAGGTTATAGTCAGAGCTTTTTTTCTAATGGAACGTGGGGGGACGGAGTTCCGGCACCTTTTTTCAGGGGTCCCTCCCCTTTGGAGGCATTCCAGGAGGGGGGGAGCAAAATAGAGGCATTCGCTGGGTGGGTGCTGGGGGGTGCAGGGTGGGTGGGCACCTGGCCCCTGCCTTACCACACAATGACCCCCTCCTGTCCCCAGCTCCAAGCTCTCGCCTGAGCCCAGCCTGCCTCCCCTCCCCCCACGCTCTGCTTCCCAGTGCAGCTTCCAAGCCAGTGGAGGGCGCGGGGGAAATGCGCCGACGCCGAAGAGGAGAATGGATAGCCAGGCAGCCAGGCAGCCAGGGAGATGGGCTGCGGCACCCACGGAACGCCCAGGTACTGGCTTGGCGGAGGAGGAGGGGAAGGAAGCTGGCTGGTGCAGCCCCATGCCAATCTGCAACACGAGCCTAGGCGTGTCTACTCAGAAGTATGTCTCATTGTGCTCAATGGGGCTTGCTCCTGGGAAAGGGTGCATAGCCTTGCAGCCTGAGAGCCCAAGCATGTCTACTCAGAAGTAAGTTCCATTGTGTTCAATGGGGCTTAATCCCAGGAAAGTGTCATAGCCTTGCAGCCTGAGTAGACAGGCAGAGGAGGGGCTCTGAGGCTGCAGTCCCCTCCACACTTTCCTGGGAGGAAGCCCCACTGCCTCTAGTGGGACTGACTTCTGAGTAGACAGGCACAGGAGGGGTTCTGAGGCTGCAGTCCTGTCCACACCTTCCTGGGAGGAAGCCCCATGGACTCTAATGGGACTGACTTCTGAGTAGACAGGCACAGGATTGGGCCCTGAGGCTGCCATCCTATCCACAGTAAGCCCCATTCACTAAAGTGGACTTCTGAGTAGACATGCATAGGATTGGGCTCTTAGGCTGCAATCTTAGGCACTTTCCTGGGAGTAAGCTCCATTGACTAAAACAAGACTTACTTCAGAGTAGACACACCTAGGATTGGGCTCTTAATCCTGGCAGAGATATATATCTGCACCCGTTTTCACATGCTAAGGGCAGGTGAAAAGGGATTATACGTGTGTACAACGTGCTGTCCAGCCTTGCCAGAGATCTTCCTCGTCCTTCCCCCACAAGCATGCCCTCCGCCAGCCAGCATTTGCAGCTCCTGTCCAGCAATGCACAGCAGCTGCTCAGGGCAGCAGAGAACATACAATTGCATGCCGAGTGCCTTCCCAAAGACACAGAGTATTCTGATACCTGAATTAAACCATATTTAATTGCTTGTTTGCAAACGTAGCTGTTTCTATGTGCACCTAAGGACCCCTCTCGTGTAAGAATTCCTTTTTTGTTCTTACTCCCACAGTTGCTTAGAGTAATTTTATTACATGGAACTCATGTAAGCCATTTTCCGGAATCCATCCACTGCTTCCTCTCCTCGAAGTAGTGCCACACTGCATACTACACGCTACAAGTGCACCTGTACAGTATTTTTCCCATGTGTAGAAAAAATAGCTAGGGGGAAGGGGATGTGGAGATTGACAGCCCAATCCTATGCATGTCTACTCAGAAGTAAGTTCATCTTTAGGGGGGAAGCACATAAAAAAATTATTTTATTTCTCCAATAATAAATAAATAAATAAATAAATAAATAAAAGATTAACAAGTTGTGAGTTCCTGCACCTTTTTATTTACAAAAAAAGCACTGGTTATAGTGGAAATGGAAAAGGTGCAAAAGAGTGTGACTAAGATGATTACTGGGCTGGGGCACCTTCCTTATGAGGAAAGGCTACGGCGTTTGGGCCTCTTCAGCCTAGAAAAGAGGCGCCTGAGGGGGGACATGATTGAGACATTCAAAATTATGCATGGGAAGGATAAAGTGAATCGAGAGATGCTCTTTACGCTCTCACATAACACCAGAACCAGGGGACAGCCACTAAAATTGAGTGTTGGGAGAGTTAGCACAGACAAAAGAAAATATTTTTTTACTCAACGTGTGGTTGGTCTGTGGAACTCCTTGCCGCAGGATGTGGTGATGGCGTCTGGCCTGGACACCTTTAAAAGGGGATTGGACAAGTTTCTGGAGGAAAAATCCATTACGGGGTACAAGCCATGATGTGTATGGACAACCTCCTGATTTTAGAAATGGGTTATGTCAGAATGCCAGATGCAAGGGAGGGCACCAGGACGAGGTCTCTTGCTGTGCTCCCTGGGGCATTTGGTGGGCCGCTGTGAGATATAGGATGCTGGACTAGATGGGCCTATGGCCTGATCCAGTGACGCTGTTCTTATGTTCTTAAGCAAGACACAGATGCACCTATTTCTTCGGTGTAGGTTACCTATGTAGAACAATCTGCTGTGACTTTTCAAAAGGGTGATTAGTGCTCTTGATAACTTTTTTCCTCTAAATTAAATGCATTCTGAATTACGTTACAGACCTGCAGTGCTAAGGAGAGTTCCTTCTCTCCCACTCTATTTGCCAGCCTCAGTGTTCCTATCCAGTGAGAGGGATGCAGCTTTGTGGCTACAGCTCACGTGTTGTGTTCAGTTCCTGGAACCTCGGGGGGGGGGGGTCTTGGAAAGGCCCCTCCCTCAGACCCTGGAGAGCCAGTGCAAGTCATAGCTGAGAAGGCTGAGTGAGACAGATGAGAGCTGTGGCTCTCTGTGAGGCAGGCATCTATGTTCCATCCATGTTCCTGTACCACGGTGGCCAGTCTCCCTTGAGAGATGTGGGTTCATGCTCTGGTAGCTGCTCTAGGTCCAGCACAGTCTTGCTGCTCTAGGTCCAGCACAGACGGAGCACAGATGGGTGAAACTCTATATTGTCAACTATAACATCCAGTTCTTGTTTCTTTTTAAAATGAAGTTCTTTTTCTCTTCCATTGCACCAGCTTGTTAAATAAAATGAGAGGAATAAGGAGCAGGTACTCATTTAATCAACTAAAGACCTCTCAAAATACTGTACAGATGAGATATGAATTGCTCCAAATGCCGGATAGACTGGAGCAGTGGCGTTGTCAGAGGAACATCCTAAGACCAGTAGGGTCTCGTGGATCTTGTTGCATTGAAAATTGACAATAAAAGTTTGCATCCCTCTTAACTGACTGGCTAGGGATTGGTTGCTGTGTTTCAGCAAAATCTATTTCTCAGAAGTTTAAGAGAGAAAATATATTTGGTAAATAAAATACAGAGAAGGAATCAAATCTTTGGTTTATATGCTTTCAACTGCAAAATGCTGATCCATAAATGCTCTAAATCATGCATGCTTCAGGGGGAGAGCTTGCTTGCTGAAAAATAAGCACAGGGCTGGAGTGGCCGCAGGGTCAAAGGCAGAGAGACCCATGCTCATTAGGAAGGGGATGGGAAGAGATTTAGGGACTGCTGACTTCTGCTCAAAACAACCAGATGTGGAAGTGACACCTGGGCAACCATAAATCCGTGGCAAACATTATGGCCCACTAAACCGGATTCACTGCAGCCAAAATCAGAAGCACACCCAGGTCTCCGTTTTGCACTGTCACTTTCCCCTTCAACATTCTTCATTCTGCCTGCAGCCTCCATTTCATTACACAAGATACAGTACTTTGGTGTGTAAATGGGGAATGCGTTTCTTTGACAACTGTATTTGTTACATCGCTATTCTGAGAAAGTGCCCAACGCATGGCTAAAAATCAGCTGTGAGGGACTGAAGCCTTAGATCAAGTTAAATCCTGGGTATATAAAAAAAAATTGTTAAAATATCAAGATAATGAGAAGTCAGAAAACAAATTATAGCTGTTATTAATTTTGAATTGTATTCAAACATAGCCCTGATTACAGAGAGATAAAATTCAATTTTATTCTAGGATAATTGATTTATGTATTTTACATTTATTTATAAGATTAGGTAACGGCTGGGAATTCTCAATATAAATCACAGTATGTTCCCGATGGATGCCAAGGTCAGAGCACAAACAGTCCTTCTCTTAGAAAACACATTACTTTTGAGGGAAGAATTGAGTGAATAAAATGAGACCGCAATCCATGGCTGCCCTCATAATATGCACTTAAATTTTATTACAATCTGTGGAATGAAGCAGGTGGAGTATTGCAGAGATGAAATAAAGTCCCTCTGCTGTGACAGTAGGGGTTGTTCATGGCATTTTAACAAAAGAAAGAAGGCTGGTAAAATTTGCAGAATGTGGTGCGACTTTCTTTCTGATGAGTCTTGCAAAAATTAGGCTGGCTATGCAGAAGTGTCTTGTCATGAACAAAATTTGCTGCTGTCCCGAACATATAAATCTGCTTTGGAGTAGTTTGACATTATTTTTAAAAGGCTGCTGCGGTAGATTCATTGATGATTTTGTGTAGCTGAAAACGGGAGAGTTTTCTTCTGTTGAGAGATATGGTATGATACAACTGGATGATCGTGTGTGCAGGCAGCTAAGTTACAGTTGTAGAACTGCTCTGTTTGTGTCACTTGGTACACAAGAAGAAAATTAAAAGGTTCAGAGGTGCTATCCAGAGTAAATAAAGTGACTGAAGACCAGTAAATGCCTTCTTAGGGCGCAATCTTAATGAACTTTCCAGCTGCAATGCAGCCCCAAGGTAAGGTAACAAACATGCCCTTACCTTGAGGATGCCTCCTTGACAGCCTCCCCATTGCAGGATGCTTTGCATGCCACATTGGCACAACTGTGTCAGTGCTGGAAAGTTGGTTAGGATTGTGCCATAAATCTCCAGTTAGCACCCTACCTTAAAGCAGTTGTATTAATAGATTTTGTTATTCCTTCCTTGCAGTTATGATTGGCTTTTATCCGTTATATGTGGTGCTTTGCCATTTTCGTTATAGTCTGTAAGTGGGCGACTTGGCTTATTGTACAGAGATGTTCAGATAGCAGCAAGGCCATTTTTAGGGATAGTTGACTGTTACCTTCCACTGAGAGGTTTTTTGGAGATTATCTTTTTATTGAAGTGGGAGGAAGTGTGTTGGTTCATAGGCAGAATACATAATATCAGCTAAATATAATGAGGGGGTGAATTACACAATAGAATCTAAAACTATGCAAAAAAATAAATAATGCATGTCAGCTATACAATTTACTGTCCCAAATTTTTCTATCTCGTTGTTCCAGCTATGTAATTTGGATGTAGGGATAGGGCCAAAGTTTGAAACAGAGAAGTTCAGAGTTTTTAATGGCTCAGAAAGACTGTCTCCTCAAAACTAAGCAAGCACAAGCCCTTCAGCATTTTCTCCTGAGCTTGATTTGCATCATATTGCAATTCACCCACCAGAACCAGTGACATCCACTATAATTGAGTGTCTGGGAGTTGAAACAGACAAAAGAAAACATGTCTCAATCATCCTTTAATTAGTCTGTGGAACTCCTTGCCATAGGATGTGGTGATGGTATCTGGCCTAGATGGCTTTAAAAGAGGATTGGATAGATTTCTGGAGGAAAAATCGATCACAAGTTGCAAGTCATGATAGGTACGTGTGACCTCCTGGCTTTTAGAAGTAGGCTACCTGAAAGTGCAAGGGTGTCTATTGTGTTACCTGAAAGTGCAAGATGCAAGCCTCTTGTGGTCTTGATTGCTTCCTGAGGCATCTGGTGGGCTACTCAGAGATACAGGAAGCTGGACTAGATGGGCCTTTGGCTGATCTAGCGGGGCTCTACTTACATTTTTATGTCCCACAGCCCTTTTCCTTCTTCCAACCCTACTTGGTTGGAAGACCTACTGGTCCTGACCTTTAGTGATGCCCCAGCATGCTTCAGAGGCAGGCTGCAAATTTAGACTGCAATGTCTTTTTCAGTGCTTTCTTGTGAGGTATCTCTGTCTACAAATCCCCCAGTCCCCTCCCGCACAGCAAAGAATATGCATATCCCAAGAGGGGAATCAGCGAAGGCCTCCCTTGTTGCCTTAGAAACAAACAACCACCAGCACTCCTCTTCTGAACACATTTTGGAAAATTGGTCACCTTGAGGCTGCTAGCCTGCCAGGCTCGCTTTTCTGTCCAAAGGGTGAAGCTCCAAGTCTGCCTGTTTGGCATCTGATGTTTTGTGTGAAGTTGTGTTTTGCTGTCCTCGCACAGCCACCTAGTGCGCCCTGAAATCAAACAGCATTTGGAGATAGCTGCTTTGAGGACCTTGAAGGGGTTTTATTGGCATTTTTGTGTATTTCAGATGATTGTGCAATATGTGAAGCATTTGACATCAACCCAATCGATGAAGTAGCATCTTTAACGTTCTGATTTCAGTCTCCATCTTGGTATCTGCCATGATTTCAGAACCCCTCACCTGCAAGATACCTTAGAGTTCTGAGGTGATGTCCAAGACCGGGATAAGCCATGCATCTCTGGGCCGTCATAACAGCCTGTCGTGAGGGAAACCATTTCCCATTTCTGAGTCACATGAAAAAACTATACATAATAGTGGGATGTAACTGCTACTCCCACCTTTCAGTGAAGGTGACTTCTCTGTGAAGGCTTGAGGTAGTGCTAATTAAAATACAGTTTTCTCCTTGAAATGTAATTTGATCCATTCCTTTGCCATCCTGGTAAGGCTAATATTTGTCTCTAGCCTGTTTTTAAGGATTTGAAGAGGTATTATAGCCTCTGAAGGTTACTAAATAATGGGAGAATTAGGATTCTGTTCATATATAGATAAATGAAAATATATATATTTCAGATTCCAAAAAAGCTTTGTGTGCAATGGCAGATTCTTTCTCATGTTTATACAGAGGTGCCTGGGCCATTGCAGTGGTCACGTCACAGAATGATCTTTCAAGATGCGTTCCAGTTAGGACTTCTGCTCTACAAAAGTTGTCATGGTTGATAGTTGTGCCTGTTTTTGCTTGACCTTTGCTTTCCATGTCATCCTTGGAAGTTGAATATCTATTCCACAAACTAGAGTTTACCTGTGTCCTTTTAAAAAAAATACAAACACATACACATGTTGTTATCATCATTATCATTATTAACAGTATTTATATACTGCTTTTAAATGAAGAGTTTACAAAGCTGTTTACAGAGAAAATCAAATAACTAATGACTTCCTGTCCCAAAAGGGCTAACAATCTAAAAAAAGATGCAAAAGAACACCAGCAGACAGCCACTAGAAAAGACACTGCTGGGCTGAAGAGGTTACTCTCCCCCTGTTAAATAAAAGAGGAGCACCCGCTTGAAAAAGTATCTCTTACCCAGTTAGCAGGTTACACTTACATACGTTGTACGTTATAAATATACATTTATATACTGGTGGGCACTTTCCGTCTGAGGGTTCGGAACCCATGGCTTTGGGTTCCAAACCTGCACTGGAAGTTCGCACCTGACCTCCCGGACATGACCAGAAGCACTTTCCAGTCACATCTGGGAGGCTTTCTGAGGCTTAGGGAAGCCACATGCAGTTTCTTCAGGCCTCAGAACACCTCCTGGAGGCGTGGAAAGGCACTTTCAGTTTTTGCGAAAACTGGAAATTTCTTTCCAACACTTCTGGGGGCTTTCTGAAGTCCAAAGAGGCTGAGTGTGGGCTCCTCGTTCCTCAAAACAGCTCCAGATGCAGCCAGAAGACACTTCCAGTCGCGTCCAGAGATCCTCTGTGACCTGGCCCCGTGGATTTGATTACCTGTGGCTTTGATAATGAGGGCCCACTGTACATATTTGTAGAATTACATACATAAAATACATTTAATGTAATGTACACTATTGTTGTTGGCAACCTTCAGTCTCGAAAGACTCTGGTATCGCGCTCTGAATGGTGGTTCTGGAACAGCGTCTAGTGTGGCTGAAAAGGCCAATTCGGGAGTGAATATACACTATATTAATATACACTATATTAATGAAATATTAATATTTCTGCTTTCATAAATGATGTCTAAGGAAGATTTCTTTCTCTGATCAATAGTGGCAAAAATATCACTTATAAAAGTTTAAAATGTTGGTTGCTTTTTAAAAATTGTTTCTGATGGCCATAGTGAATGTCTGTAGTGGCACTTAATCTGGAATATTAAAAGCATTACGGTGACATCATCACTGTATTTGAAATGCGTAGAATGATTGGACTCTGTGCAGTGCACACACATACGCAGGCTTGTCCTTCCCGGTTGGTCTCCAGACTCCACAACTGCCCAAGTTTCTGGCATGGTTTTTATCCAATCCAGCACCCTGTATTTGCTGCTAGTGAACCTGTGCTAAGGTCAGATAGAAACCCCTTGTAGATGGCAAGATCCCCAAACTCAAGATAGGATTGGGCTGCCTGAAAAACACCTTGTTTTGACACACGATGCCATTGTGGATCATAAGAAACAGAAACATTAGATCCTGTCTTACTTCCCTACTGAACAGTGCAAAAGTTTAATAGATTCACTGGCCACTTTGTTCCCAGGCAGATCTCCCAGTTTCCATCTTTTTTCATGTTGTCTCAGATATGAAACAAGGCAGTTGCAGAATCCACAAGCAAATGTTTAGCATTTGGACTAGAGCAAATACGTACGAATGAAGTGATCGATGTTTGTATGTACTGGTGTTTACATCTTTTCTGCATCTAGCAATTCATAATCTTTATTGTAGAAGTTTTTTCACTGTGTTCTGAGGTTCTATTGACAGTGTTAATAAACTGTTGTTATAAACTGCTAATTCCCAATGAAGCTTTTTAAAAACACTTCTGGATTTTGCGTGTAACGTATCAGAGCTGTAACTTACATGAAAAGTTAAGTGGAAAAATTTTATTTGTCAACATGAAGTTTTCTGATGAATCATTAGCTTACAAGTTCTAGATATATATTACCCTGCCTTATATAGTGATCACAATGTGATATATAACATTGTGGTTAGATATATTAAATACTTAAATAGTTCAACTGAATTGCTGAGCTATATGTGATGCACTCCATGTCCCACTGGGGACACTTGTTATAGTTGCTGAGCAGGTTGTGATTGCTTTTGTTGCAGAGATCTATTTTGGGAATTAATAAACTGCAGATAAGACATTTCTTGGCAATGGGGACCTCAGGTTGACCTCAGTTCCACCCATGTAGGCGTTCTGCAAAGGACAGCTTTGCAACGCCATTATTTCAGTGAATGCTGATTTTTGCTCTCACATCTTGTCCAAGTAATACAATACGTCTTATGTCACATTCATTGTTTGCGTAAAACCTTGCAACTCATTTTTCATTATGCTATGGAACAAAGTCCATAAATTAATCTTCATGACGCAGGTAGCAACGTCCTACATAAAGTAGACATATAACATACTAGAAAATTCTTCATATAGATAGATGTAAGAATTCTTTACCTTTATAGTACCAATTATTTTTTATGGGGAGAATCTTGAAGAGACCATCCCTGCTGACCAGGTCAAAAGCCTTCGTGAGATCTATGAAGGCTATAAAGAGTGGCTGTCGTTGTTCCCTGCATTTCTCCTGCAGTTGTCTACCATATCAGTGGCGGACCTGTTGGCTCGGAATCCGCACTGCGATTCTGGATAAATGCTCTCTGCAAGTATCTGGAGCCTCTTTAGTGCAACTCGGGCAAACAACTTTCCTACAACACTAAGGAGAGAGATGCCACGGTAGTTGTTGCAGTCACCTCTGTCGCCTTTGTTCTTGTACAGCGTGATGATGTTTGCATCCCTCATGTCTTGAGGTACTCCACCTTCTCTCCAGCAGAGACAGAGGATTTCATGCAGCTCAGTAGCAATGATCTCTTTGCAGCACTTTAGGACTTCAGCAGGGATGCTGTCTTTTCCAGGTGCCTTGCCAAAGGCAAGGGAGTCCAGGGCCACGTGAAGTTCTTCCAGGGTTGGTTCACTGTCAAGCTCCTCCAGCACAGGCAGGCACTCAATGTTGTTCAGCGCTTCTTCGGTGACTACATTTTCTCTGGAATATAGCTCAGAGTAGTGCTGCACCCAGCGTTCCATCTGCTGCGCCCGATCCTGGATGACCTGGATGACTGGATGACTGGATGATCCTGGATGACCTGGATGACTATTTTTAAAAAGGGAAAGAGGGGGGACCCGGGAAACTATAGGCCGGTCAGCCTAACATCTATACCGGGTAAGATGGTGGAATGCCTCATCAAAGATAGGATCTCAAAACACATAGACGAACAGGCCTTGCTGAGGGAGAGTCAGCATGGCTTCTGTAAGGGTAAGTCTTGCCTCACAAACCTTATAGAATTCTTTGAAAAGGTCAACAGGCATGTGGATGCGGGAGAACCCGTGGACATTATATATCTGGACTTTCAGAAGGCGTTTGACACGGTCCCTCACCAAAGGTTACTGAAAAAACTCCACAGTCAGGGAATTAGAGGACAGGTCCTCTCCTGGATTGAGAACTGGTTGGAGGCCAGGAAGCAGAGAGTGGGTGTCAATGGGCAATTTTCACAATGGAGAGAGGTGAAAAGCGGTGTGCCCCAAGGATCTGTCCTGGGACCGGTGCTTTTCAACCTCTTCATAAATGACCTGGAGACAGGGTTGAGCAGTGAAGTGGCTAAGTTTGCAGACGACACCAAACTTTTCCGAGTGGTAAAGACCAGAAGTGATTGTGAGGAGCTCCAGAAGGATCTCTCCAGACTGGCAGAATGGGCAGCAAAATGGCAGATGCGCTTCAATGTCAGTAAGTGTAAAGTCATGCACATTGGGGCAAAAATTCAAAACTTCACATATAGGCTGATGGGTTCTGAGCTGTCTGTGACAGATCAGGAGAGAGATCTTGGGGTGGTGGTGGACAGGTCGATGAAAGTGTCGACCCAATGTGCGGCAGCAGTGAAGAAGGCCAATTCTATGCTTGGGATCATTAGGAAGGGTATTGAGAACAAAACGGTTAGTATTATAATGCCGTTGTACAAATCTATGGTAAGGCCACACCTGGAGTCTTGTGTCCAGTTCTGGTCGCCGCATCTCAAAAAAGACATAGTGGAAATGGAAAAGGTGCAAAAGAGAGCGACTAAGATGATTACGGGGCTGGGGCACCTTCCTTATGAGGAAAGGCTACGGCGTTTGGGCCTCTTCAGCCTAGAAAAGAGACGCTTGAGAGGGGACATGATTGAGACATACAAAATTATGCAGGGGATGGACAGAGTGGATAGGGAGATGCTCTTTACACTCTCACATAATACCAGAACCAGGGGACATCCACTAAAATTGAGTGTTGGGCGGGTTAGGACAGACAAAAGAAAATATTTCTTTACTCAGCGCGTGGTCGGTCTGTGGAACTCCTTGCCACAGGATGTGGTGCTGGCGTCTAGCCTAGGCGCCTTTAAAAGGGGATTGGACGAGTTTCTGGAGGAAAAATCCATTATGGGGTACAAGCCATGATGTGTATGCGCAACCTCCTGATTTTAGGAATGGGTTAAGTCAGAATGCCAGATGTAGGGGAGAGCACCAGGATGAGGTCTCTTGTTATCTGGTGTGCTCCCTGGGGCATTTGGTGGGCCGCTGTGAGATACAGGAAGCTGGACTAGATGGGCCTATGGCCTGATCCAGTGGGGCTGTTCTTATGTTCTTATGTTCTTATGACCTCGCCTGCAGCAGACTTCAGAGGGGCAATTTTCTTCTGTGTTGGACCTAGGGCCTGCTTGATACCGTCATACATCCCCTTGATGTTGCCCGTGTCAGCTGCTATCTGTATCTGGGAGCAGAGTTGGAGCCAGTAGTCATTAGCACATCTCCTGGCAGTCTGCTGGACTTTGCTGCGAGCAGGCAGGGCTGTGTTCTTGCACCAACCTTGTTTGAGATTTTCTTCGCTGTCCTGCTAAAGCATGACTTTGGAACTGCAACAGAAGGCATCTATCTCCGGACCAGATCAGACGGAAAGCTCTTCAACCTCTCCAGACTGAGAGCAAAGTCCAGCTGAAATGTCTGCATGACTTCCTCTTTGCCGACGATGCAGCTATCACTACCCACTCTGCCAAAGATCTCCAGCAGCTCATGAATTGTTTTAGCAAGGCCTGCCAAGATTTTGGACTGACGATCAGCCTGAAGAAAACACAGGCCATGGTTCAGGATGTGGACTCACCTCCCTGCATTACAATCTCTGCGCATGAACTGGAGGTTGTCCATGACTTTGTATACCTTGGCTCAACGATCTCCGACACTCTTTCTCTTGATACCGAGCTAAACAAATGCATCGGTAAAGCAGCTGCCACGTTTTCCAGACACACAAAGAGAGTCTGGTCCAACAAGAAGCTAACGGAACATACCAAGATCCAGGTCTACAGAGCTTGCGTCCTGAGTACACTTCTGTACTGCAGCGAGTCATGGACTCTTCCCTCACAACAGGAGAGGAAACTGAACGCTTTCCACATGAGCTGCCTCTGACGCATTCTCGGCATCACCTGGCAGGACAAAGTTCCAAACGACACAGTCCTGGAATGTTCTGGAATCCCTAGCATGTATCCACTGCTGAAACAGAGACGCCTGCGTTGGCTCGGTCATGTTGTGAGAATGGATGATGGCCGGATCCCAAAGGATCTCCTCTATGGAGAACTCGTGCAAGGAAAGCGCCCTACAGGTAGACCACAGCTGTGATACAAGGACATCTGCAAGAGGGATCTGAAGGCCTTAGGAGTGGACCTCAGCAGGTGGGAAACCTTGGCCTCTGAGCGTCGCGCTTGGAGGCAGGCTGTGCAGCATGGCCTTTCCCAGTTTGAAGAGACACTTTGCCAACAGTCTGAGGCAAAGAAGGAAGGCCCATAGCCAGGGAGACAGACCAGGGACAGACTGCACTTGCTCCCAGTGTGGAAGGGATTGTCACTCCCGAATCGGCCTTTTCAGCCACACTAGACGCTGTTCCAGAACCACCTTTCAGAGCGCGATACCAGAGTCTTTCGAGACTGAAGGTTGCCAACTGCATATTTTTTATGACTGTTTTAAAAATCTTAATTCATGAACATCCATTTCACATGACCTTAAGATACAGTTATTTATATTTATGGAAGTATTGGGTGCTTTTGACAGCCTCTTAAAAACACTTTGCGCACTTAGACACTTCTAGTGAAGCAGTTTTGATTCTATAGTTAGGCAGATGTCACCACCAGCTGCTTGTTGGACTCTTAATGAGACTCTGTGAACTGGCTTCCAGATAGGTGGTGCCTTTTGGTAGTCATCCAACGCCTTGAGTTGTGCACTTCTTTGCACAATGGGGATGGAGGAAGAAAGTGCCAGGACCAAAGGAATGAATCTGCTCCCAGCAAAGCGTTGCCCTGCAATTTCTTTCTACTTCCAAAATGCCAGAGTGAGATACTCTGCAGAACAAGAGTTCTTGGAGAGTTCTCAGCGTAAACTGTTAGTGGATCAGAAGGAACCTTTCCAGTTTTGCTGGGATCCTGTGTGGAGCCAGTGCAATGAGGAGGACAGGGTTTTATGCTCTGGTTCACTCCTGTTGCTGCCACTGCATGAGGCATGCATTTCTCTGCTTCCTAGTATTCCCTTCTTGTTGCCCATGTTGTCTTAGTCCTATTTATGTCCTGAAGAATCCTCACTGAAGAGAATTCATGCATTGTCTGGCATTGGGCCTTAAGAAGCTGTTCAGAAAATTAACTGCATAATTCTGAGAGAGATTTATTGAAGTGCCAAGGCCAGTATTCTCAGTTTCTTCTGAATGCACTGAAGTAAACATGTAAAGCTACGATAAAAGGACATCTGCAAGAGGGATCCAAAGGCCTTAGGAATGGACCTCAACAGGTGGGAAACCTTGGCCTCTGAGCGTCCCACTTGGAGGCAGGCTGCGCAGCATGGCCTCTCCCAGCCTGAAGAGACACTTGCCCAACAGACTGAGGCAAAGAGGCAAAGAAGGAAGGCCCACAGCCAGGGAAACACACCAGGAACAGACTACATTTGCTCCCAGTGTGGAAGTGATTGTCACTCCTGAATTGGCCTCTTCAGCCACACTAGACGCTGTTCCAGAACCACTTTTCAGAGCACGATACCAGTCTTCTGATACTGAAGGATGCCAATGACTGACTGTTGGAGAAGACTTTTGAGAGTCCCCTGGACTGCAAGGAGATCGAATCAGTCGATCCTACAAGAAATCAACCCTGACTGTTCATTGGAAGGACAGATGCTGAAACCGAAGCTTAAATACTTTGGTAATCTCTTGAGAAGGGATAACTCTTTAGAAAAGACCCTGATGCTGGGAAAAAATTGAAGGCAAAAGGAGAAGGGGACGCAGAGGATGAGATGGGTAGATAGTGTCACGGAGGCAATGAACATGAATTTGGGCACACTCTCTAAGTTAGTGGTAGACAGGGGGGCTGGCGTGCTGTGGTCCATGGGGTCACAAAGAGTCAGACACGACTTAACAACTGAAGAACAACAATCTGCAGAGTCTCCTGGGACTTTAGATGAGTAAAAAGTTGACTGAAGGGTGTCTTTACATAAACGTGATGTATCTTAATTGATACAGTATTCTCTTCAGTTAAGGAAGGCTGCTCAGATATTACTTGCAAAGGTGTTTGCTTTGAAACATGATGATGACAATGGAATTTGGACTCTTAAAAGCTCAGCATCCCACCTGTGAATGAAGCGGGGACAGCTCGCAACGGGAGGGCTGAGTACAGAGCAGAGGAGGGGGAGGCAAAGGAGCGGAGCGGAAGGGGATTCATAACAGCTGTCTTAGTTTCCTTTCAGCCCCAAGTGTCAGGCTGTATTCTGTGTAAGGCTGACCTGCGCTGTAAACTTAAAATTGGAATTTCTTAGTCCAGTGTTTCTCAAACTGTGGGTCGGGACCCACTAGGTGGGTCATGAGCCAATTTCTGGCAGGTCCCCATTCATTTCAATATTTTATTTTTTTTATATTAGAGTTCATGCTCCCATGGTATGTGACTGCATCTGGAGAAATGTTACAGGCCTGTACTTTTAACAAGCTACTATGTATGTGCTTTGAACAATGATAGTCAGTGGGATAGTCAGTGGAAGAGGAAACTGAGCGCTTTCCACATGCGCCGCCTCCGACGCATCCTCGGCATCACCTGGCAGGACAAAGTTCCAAACAACACAGTCCTGGAACGAGCTGGAATCCCTAGCATGTATGCACTGCTGAAACAAAGACACCTGCGTTGGCTCAGTCATGTCGTGAGAATGGATGATGGCTGGATCCCAAAGGATCTCCTCTATGGAGAACTCGTGCAAGGAAAGTGCCCTACAGGTAGACCACAGCTGCGATACAAGGACATCTGCAAGAGGGATCTGAAGGCCTTAGGGATGGACCTCAACAAGTGGGAAACCCTGGCCTCTGAGCGGCCCGCTTGGAGGCAGGCTGTGCAGCATGGCCTTTCCCAGTTTGAAGAGACACTTTGCCAACAGTCTGAGGCTAAGAGGCAAAGAAGGAAGGCCCATAGCCAGGGAGACAGACCAGGGACAGACTGCACTTGCTCCCGGTGTGGAAGGGATTGTCACTCCCGGATTGGCCTTTTCAGCCACACTAGACGCTGTTCCAGAACCACCATTCAGAGCGCGATACCAGAGTCTTCCGAGACTGAAGGTTGCCAACACACAGTCAGTGGGACTTACTCCTGGGTAAATGTGGGTAGGATCACGGCCTAGGTTTGCTAAAAATTTTCCTGCTTGATGATGTCACTTCTATTCATGACATCACTTCCAGTGGGTCCTGACAGATTCTCATTCGAAAAAGTGGTTCCCGATACGAAGTGTGTGAGAACCACTGCCTTAGTGTGTAGCATTATCCTAGAAATAAGTCAACATTTCTATTCTGAAGCTGTGTTTCTTACCGCAGACAATGCCAGGAATAGCTGGGAGCTGCCAGAGCAGCTGTGGGCTGTCGCAAGCGCACACGGGCAGACATTCCCCAGCCAAATCCCTTAGAGCTACTCCAACAAACCTCCAGAATTATATGCCCCCTCATGCACTGCGTAGTGCATGGGGTGAAAATCCACACAATTCCTGGGCCAAAGTCCTGCCCCAACATCAAGCATCTTTTTATTCACCTCTCATTCGGAGGAGCTCAAAGATGACTTACTTAATTTCTTAATTTAAAATATTTACTTAACCTACTTAATTTCTTGATTTAAAATATTTTTAACTCACCTTCCTTTTCCCAGAGAGTACTTGTAAGGTGGTTTCAGTAAGATAAAAATAGGTGAAACAATAATCAGATTAAGCAAAATAACGCACACAGGATAAAAATATCAGTGGAGGGTCAGAGCAGCCAAGCCTAAATGGAAGCCAAACTCCCCAAGGAGGACAAATATTTTTGATTGACACTGCAATACTGGCAGAGGCGGTGCCTACCTGATACAAGGAGGGGTTTCCACGTGTGGGGTGCTGCTGTGGAGAAGGTCCTCTCCTGTGTTACCGCCAACTAAACTTTGGCTATTGGTGGAGTATGCAGGAGGCCTATTACGTGGTCAGCATTTTATCTGCTTTCTGTTTACTTCAAGATGTGCAAGATCCTGTGCACCTGGTGCTTAGCGCCTGCCTGGAGGGCAGCGGGCCAGACCAGTAACGTGTCTGTTTGCGGGACTGGGGAGGGGAGCCACAGGTCCAAAGGCCAGGATGGCTGCGCTTTCCATTGGTGCCCTGTCATCACTCCCCCATATTAATTAATCCACGGAGCCGAATGCCCCACCTTTGAATTGAGATCTAACGTAAATGTAAATCTTCAATGTAAATGGAGTTCTCTTATCTCCAGAATACAGACAATGCTGTATCCAGCTCCAAATCGGGCTACAGTGGCATATTTGATGTCTTGCGACTCTAGCCTGAGTTTGGAGGGAAAAGAAGCTTTGTGAAACCAAGTGAAAGCTCCATCCCATCAATGGTCCTCAGCCCCCCCACAATTAAGTGCAATCTAGGAAAAAACCCAACAGCCATCCAAGTTTCTAGTTACTGCAAGATCAGCTGTGTAAGAAAATGAAGGTAGAATCCTGCAGCATTTCTTGACTAGAACAGAGAATCTCCTGATTGATTTACACCACCTAAGAATCCAAAACCTTTGGTTTTAGAGTTTGGTTTTTTTGCATTCAACTGGGCATCTTGTTCATTGTTTATTCTTTCCTGCCTGGCTATCCCTTCTGAATTGTAAACCCGCCTGTGCTGAGTTAAGTCACCCTATTCCAGCCATCATTGATGAACCACTCTATCAGCTGTAATTCAGGATCAAACCCACAACCCCCTTTCCTTTTTTGGCCTTCTTCCATCCTCCAGAGAGCTACCACAGTGGCTGAAGTTAGCTTGGGCCGGTCAGCAAGCTACTCTTTTGGACCTCATCCTTTTCTCCAGGCGCCCTTCCTTCCTTCCTTCCTTCCTTCCTTCCTTCCTAGAAAGGCCAGCTGATTCCGTTGCCCTGCTCCCTTCCAGGTTGCTGCCTTAGCACGTGCTAAGGGCTGCTCTGTAGCCCTCCCTTCTTGCCCAGGGAGACTTTGGCCAGTTGGCCCTTTGCTACCACAACCCCGCCACAATCTGTAACAGGCCAAACACCATCATCATGAGCAGATGAACCAACATGGAGATTCCCAGTTCACACTTTTAGCTGCTTTGCTGCACCAGCTTTTCAGGTATACCTTATTCAGGATTATTACCAGGCTATAATGAATGTGGCCACATCAGCTGTTACGACTATTAACCTATATACAAAACTGACACCCACTTATCCAAGTGTTTTTCACTTCTGCAATGAACACTGTGTATCCAGCGCCAAAAAGAAAATTGGAAAAAACAGACAAAAGTAAATAATACAATATATTAATATAATTAGATGACTGTCACAAATGGTGGCAGCAGGAGGGGGAATTTTTCAAGTTCAAACGTACAGGGCTCGAAGTATAATATACTCAATAGCAAGTGGAGACTTTGGGCAGTTGTTTCTGATATGAAGCTATCAATAGAGCTGTGTCAAAACCACAGTTTCAATAGTGAGGTTCAACAGTAAGTAGAACTGTATTCAGACACGTTTGAAATACATAGCTTTATGCTTTAAGATAATGTTAACTCTAACCTTTTGTCCTTTTTGGGGAGAAGGCTTCTCATAGCACCTGCTCAACACTAAGTTGAGCTTTATTCAATTATAATTTCTGACCTTTTGATTTACCAGTAAAATTTTCTTGTTCTGTGAAAATGCAAGTCCTTTTGTGGAAGGGTTTGTCATGACATCAAAACTTGGCATGAATATGAGTGCTAAGAAAACAGGCTGTTTGTTCCCTGGGGAAACTATTCTATAAACTAACTTTGCTTTTATATGCAGTACCCTCCTAGATTAAGTGATTTAGTTTAGCTTGGCCTAGGGCAAAACGTTTCAGGATATTTTAAAAGATCCTGGTCTCTGATTAACACTAGGAAACTGCAGGTAGATTTTTTTTTTCAGTCTTGGCTTCCTTATCAGTTGACTCTGTTATCTCCATTATTCTCTATTATTTCAAAATCCCTTTCATGTGTACACAATCCAGTATGGAAGAAAGAGGGGGAAAGATTGGGCTATGTGCTAGATGTTGGTAAATCGTAATTTCCATTTGTTCTAATCATAGAATCACAGAGCTGAAAAAGGCCTTCAAGACCATTCAGTTCGAACTTCTGCTTCGAATCAGGAAAATCCTTTCTAGAGCATCTCCAAAGGGGGTTGATTACTGGGTTGATTAACAAAATGATTACTGAGCTGGGGCACCTCCCTTATGAGGAATGGCTACAGCGCTTGGGGCTCTTCAGTCTAGAAAAAAAGGCACCTCAGTAGAAACATGAATGAGGCATTCAAAACAATGCAGGGAATGGATAGAGTAGTTAGGGGGATGTTCTTTTCCCTGTCACACAACACCAGAACCAGGGGGCATCCACTAAAATTGATTGTTGGGAAGAGTTAGTACAGACAAAAGAAAATATTTCTTTACGCAGGGTGTAATTACTCTGTGGAATGCCTTGCCACAGGATGTTGTGATGGCATCTGGCCTAGATGCCTTTAAAGGGTGATTGGAGGAAAAGTCCATCACAGGTTGCAAGCAATGATTCAACCTCCTGATTTTTGAAGTAGGGTACCTCAAAAGACCAAGATTTTTTATTCCTAGCGGTTGTACATCCCAAAGATCTCCTACCTAGGAGAAAAGAAATGAATAGTACAGTGGCAACTATCTGAGTTTGGCGCCAGTGGAATAACTGGTTAACCTGTCCCTGATCATGAGTAGTAGAAGCAATGGAAATTCAGGGTAGACGTAATTTCAATTGATTTTCAAAGTGACTCTAGTGCAGACTCTGGAGTTAGGGCAATATGTCCCTTTATACAGTGATGTCTGTTAATGTGATGGAAAGATAATGTGACTGACAGACATAAAAAAGATGAGCTGTTTACAAAATATGAGATACAGTTTTTGCTTCACCCCAAGATACTTGTACATCAGTGCATTGACTTATGAACATTTGTTGTGTCTGGTGTTCAGAATGTTGGACTTTTCATTAGGAGATGTGTGAGGAAAAAAGAGTTCATTTCTCCATCAATTACTACTTTTAGTGATTCAGAACTAATCATTAGTTTTCAGAGCTCATGTTCATTTTCATGTTGATCTGGATTTCAGTGGGAGACCCAGCAAGGCTTCTGCTACGTTTATGCTTTTCTGTCCAAATAATTCAAAGGGTTAACGTGTCAACCATTCGACTCTCTTCAAGGCATCAAACCTGCCAGATTTATTTTCAGTTGCTTTTGGAAGACTAGAACAGATGCGTTTAAATTTCAACAAGGGAGATTTTGACTAAATTTTTGGGAAGAACAGTGTACCTTGGAGGTTGGTAGATTATCTGTCATTGGAGGTCTTTGAGCAGAGGCTGGAAAGCCATTAATCAAGAATGTTGTAGTTGTGGATGACTCACACTGGCAGGGAGTTGGACTCGATAAACTTACCCAAGAAGAACTCTGCTGAACCAGGCTAAAGGACCATCTAGTTCAACTTCCTGGAGCCAGAATCTGGGCTTGCTAGGAAGCACATCTTTCAGTGCAAGGCTTGGCTCTCAAAAGCATGGCATGACCAAAGCATGAACTGTTGTTGGCATCCTTCAGTCTCGGAAGACTATGGTATCACGCTCTGAATGGTGGTTCTGGAACAGAGTGTCCTTTCCAGTGTGCAAAGCCTGGGTAAAGTAGATATGGAGGATATACTGTTTCCCATGCAGCAAATCCCCCCTCTCCACGTCGCTGAAATGGTCCAATGGAAAGGCAGAGGCCAATACGGTTGGTTCCAGCGGCGTCGCAGGAGTTGCCAGAACGTGACTGTGTTCAGCCATGAACTGCCTCAGGGACTCTGGCTCCAGATTTTGCCTCGAAGTTGACTCCTGAAGCCTTTTCCACAACTGGATATAGCCACAAGGCAGTGGAAGTTTGAGGTCAGAGTTTCCTTCTCTCAGATGAGCTGCCTTCCTAGGCTAACGAGTCCCATCTGAACATAAGAACATAAAAAGAGCCCTGCTGGATCAGGCAATAGGCCAATCTAGTCCAGCTTCCTGTATCTCACGTGGCTCGCCAGATGCCTCAGGGAGTACACAAGACAGCAAGATACAACCTGCATCCTGGTACCCTCCCTTGCACCTGGCGTTCCGAGGTAGCCCACCTCTAAAATTAGGAGGTTGCACATACACATCATGGCTTGTAACCCATAATGAATTTTTCCTCCAGAAACTTGTCCAATCCCCTTTTAAAGGCATCCAGGCCAGATGCCGTCACCACATCCTGTGGCAAGGAGTTCCACAGACTAACTACACACTGAGTAAAGAAATATTTTCTTTTGTCTGCCTTAACTCTCCCAACACTCAATTTTATTGGATGTCCCTTGGTTTTGGTGTTATGCGAGAGGGAAAAGAGCATCTCTCTCTATCCTCTCTGTTCATCCCCTGCATAATTTTGTATGTCTCAATCATGTTCCCCCTCGGATGTCTCTTTTCTTGACTGAAGAGCCCCAAACTCTGTAACCTTTCTTTGTAAGGGAGGAGCCCCAGCCCAGTAATCATTTTGGTTGCTCTCTTCTGCACCTTTTCCATTTCCACTATGTCCTTTTTGAGATGTGGCGGCCAGAACTGGACGCAATACTCCGGGTGTGGCCTTACCATCGATTTGTACAATGGCATTATAACTATACCTGTCTTATTCTCAATACCTTTTCTAATGATGGGGAAGGAGACAGGCAAGAGAACACCAGTGGGAACAGGACCTCCCCTCTCCCTTCCAGGCGGATTCCTAGTAAACCTGTACACCTCTTAGGCGTACACCTTAGCCCTTAATATAAATTATCACACATAAATTAAACCCTTTAAATTAAGTAATTAGTTAAACTGCATTAAACTTCCACTGGAACATTATGAGAATGTTAGTTTGCAAAGGCTTTTGTCCAAAAGCAATGAAGAAGAGATCAAACTGCAGACAACCGAGGATAAATGCAGCTTTTTTTGGATGCCGAAGCAACCAATCCTATGAAGCCAACTGCACATGTCAGAGTTGTGCTAAGACCCTAAGTTACATACTGGTTCTGTTCTGGAGATTTGTCTGGAAGTAGAAACATACGGAAGTCAGAACAGCCAAGGCACCCATTGTGCCTGCACAAAAAAGCTCCACAGTGGACTTTTTTGCCTGTGCAAAAATTATGTCCTCAGGTAGGCAGTGATGGCATTAAACAGGTCATAACCAGAAGTAAGCACTTTTTTCTCAGTTAGGAACTCATTGGCTGCAAAAGACAGAAGAGAAAATATGCAAATCTTGATCATGTTTGAAGATATGGGAAAGCCCAATGACGAAGTGGCCCCCTTTCAGCAGTGCTGGCTCAGCCCTGCTCAGCAGCTGAGAGCTTGAGGGCCAGATGTAAAGCTTCAGCAGGCCATATCCAGCCCCTGGGCCCTACGTGGGACCCCTCTGTTGTCTAAAGTAGCTTAATTGACAAAGGGAAATGAAGATCCACCTCCAGGGAAGGGGGTGGAGCCTAGCGCAAGAAACAATGCAAGTTGCTTTGCAATGCCTCTGCTTTCATTTAGCAGTCCTTTTGGGTCTAATGGCCTGAGAGCCTCCACAGCTGTACCAATGTATTTAAATAATATGTCTAAAGTAACAAGGCACTGCGCGTATAAGATTAACTCCCTTTGAGCTTACATCAAAATTGTAATTTAATCCGTTCAAATACAAGTGTTCATCATTAGTCTTAATATTTTAGCAGTATGATCTTAATTTTTGTTCCCTTCTCTCTTCCTTGTTGGCTTCCATGTGTTTGCCTTAGTTTGTGCACCTCCACTTCTTAAAGGTAGCCTTAAGAACATAAGAACAGCCCTGCTGGATCAGATCATAGACTCATCTAGTCCAGCTTCCTGTATCTCACAGTGGTCCACAGAATGCCTCAGGGAGCACACAAGACAACAGGAGACCTGCAGCCTCGTGCCCTGCCTTGTATCTGGCATTCTGAGGTAGCCTACTTCTAAATCAGGACTTTGCACATACACATCATGGCTTGTAACCCATGATAGACTTTTTCTCCAAAAATTTGTCTAATCCCCTTTTAAAGGCATCTAGGCCAGTTGCCATCACCACATCTTGTGACCTTATAGAGCTTCCTGGCCTCTGCTCATTAGCCAAGCAGCATTCTGTAGTATGGACTGGATGGTGTCATTCCTATTCTGTAGCCTACATTGTGGCTGATGTGCTGTAGTTGTTTTAAATGACTTCCAGCCAGTTTGGAGAGATTTGACTCTTCCTTTCAACTTCCTGTTCACTAACTATGTTTATATTTGAGAAGTTTCATCTTTTGAAATCAAATGTGACACGTTGGACTCTCTGGGCAACCCTCTACTTACCTGTACGATAGCGCTGTAGTCACTACCCCAACTGGTTCAGCATCTAACATAACCTTGCATGAGGTTCAGGGCACCACTCCGGAGGAAGTCTAGGGTCCTCTTTGGTCAGTTTCAAGGCAGTCATGCTCTACAGCTCATTTCTTTTCTGATTGCTTTGAGCAGGTGAAGAATGCAGTACTATAGTGTCACCCATTCTGCATCTTTCACATCTCGTTCAGTTTAGTTCCATAGAGGAATGTAGACTTACAGGACGTCGTTACCTGAATGATGTATTCCTAGTAGACATACTTTCAGTGGAGTAATTGCCCCATTCAAATGAGTAATACTTATTTTCAAGTAAATGCGTTAAGGGTTGGGATGGAAACCTTAAAACCTATACATTATTATGTCTAAGTATGTAACAACAGTAAGTCTGCTCATGCAGAAAGAGATCAGTAAATAATGGTTGCTAACTACTATTTAATGTCATTTGATAAACGATATATATACAAATATATGTCTTTTTATAGCAACTGTCATTTTTGAGTCACATTTCCATATGTATATACGCAGACGCCTTCGCTGCATATCGCTGTGTATGTAACTTCAAATTCCTATGAATTAACATAGTATAATCTGTTGTTTAAGGTGAAAGTAAGGACAAGAATTAGTATTTTATAACAGGTGTCCAGTCCTTTGTTGTGGAAAATGCTGGAGTTTCCATTAGTATTAAAATATGTTTTGTATTTACAAAAATCCTGAAACCTTAAGATGTCGATGTGTCTCTTTTAATTGTTTGAATTATGAGAAAATCTCATTTTTGTTTCGGAATACACAAAGGTACTGTTAGATATGTTTTTAAAGATTTCTTCCAGTATAATGTCTGAATCCAAATTCATAAAGAGTTGGAAAAATGAGATGTCTGAGCTATAGGATTCACAGGGATTTCATACGAAGCCTCTTTAATCAGGATAGCACTGTTATTAATATTCATAAAGTCAGCTGGAACACAAATGATAGACCATGGGGCCTGGAAATTTTTGCTTGGTGAATTTATTAAAAGCAGCTTAAAAAATTAATGGAATTCAAGTAAAGTTGGTGAAAATGAAAATCTTATGTTAGCTGAAAAAAATCTTTATTAGAACTTTCTTTAAGACCATCTTGCATTGATATCTTTGGCAGACTTCTTTGGCACTTAGAGGAGGAGGATGCATGAATGGTCATTTAAAAGGATTTAAGCACATTGGCACATTAATTTTTACATGAATAATAAGCAGTTTCCAGAAGCAATTAACTTACAGTGTACAAGATTTGAATAGAAAAATAAGACCATGACATTAAAGGGCAAAGAAAATGTGCTGTACATTTTAAAATTAGTAATATGACTTCTAATAAAATAATTGAATTCATATCTACCAGGAGATATAGTCCTGATGCAGATATTTATCCAATCTGTTTGCTTATTAAAACGTATATTAATATTTTAATAAGAGTAATGCATTTTGTTGCCAGAGACCATGTCCGTGAAGAGGGACTGATTGCAAATGTTCACATTTGTGGTTAAAGCTCTATATTATTATTTGTTAAAATAACAATTTGTTTATCTTCTCTGTGTCTGGGTAGAATGGTGTAGATTTTTCCAGTCTGTTTATGTCTTTGTTCTGCCTAAAATTTCTGGAAATTCTGTTGCACTAAGAGAAGAGGCATATGTGATTTTGCAGTTGTGCAAAGCTTGTTTCCTTCACAATACTGCAATGTTAGTGCTGAGTATAGCTGTTGTTTTGAAGTATATAATGGAAGCTATAAACATTCTCTTTTAGTTGGGTTAAGTTAACCAACTAAGTTTTAAATTTATACATAACCCCAATCCCACTTGAGTAACAGCCCATTCCTGTGCATTCCTACTCAGAAGTTTGTTCCATCATTGTCAATGGACCCTATTCCCAGGTGAGCGTGCATAGGATTGCAGCCTTAATTACTTATGACCCATTGAAATCAGTGAGATACGTTAGTCGTGACTAACTTAAGCTCCATTAATCTCATTATGACTTACTTCTCGTACCAATTTGATTGGGTCTAAAGCGTGACTGACTTGAGCTATATTGTCACATTGTGAATAAAGTAATTGTAGTTATGCTCGTTAAAGTTCTTGTGATATGTGCGTGCCTCTCTCACATAGATAATACTTTACTGGATACCTTCCTACATATGTTTTTATTATACAAAATTAATTTTAGTAATGATGTTATTATCTATATATTTTTTATAAATAATTTTTTTTTACCTTTTCTGTAGGTGTTACTGGTTTTCTAGTTGTCAAATCTACACTGTGATTTTTGTCTTTTCTTTCAAATACTGATCGTATTTTAAGGAATAAGTTGAGACATGTACATAGTCCTATTTTATTACATTCTATTCTAACTGTCAGGCTGATTCTTTGAACAAGCATAAATCTTTCAGAGGATATTTCGGATATTTCCTACCTTTTGGATAGAAAAAAAACTATGTACAAAACGTCTACATACTCATATACTTGCCATAGGTGACTTGATATTTCCATGGGTTTTGGGAAACCATTTCTTAATATGGCCGCACTCTGTAAAGAGGAGTGTTGCACGGTCTTCATGTATGACAGAGAAAATGGTTTTCCTTGTGCAACTGTGTAGGAAGAATTTTGCAAGTTGAAGAGTCCTCCTTAGCCCTTTTTGGATCAGTCAGACTCATTCCCTTGCAAGTCATTGAGCACTAAAGTCTTGGAATGAAGCTTATTCATGCCAGCAATTTAGGAAGGCTGTTGCAATTCATGGTTGTGTTTGTGTATGCAAAAGACAAGTGTGGCTTTTAACCTCCAAAGGTTCTACTGTGTGCTCACCTTGCCGTTTGCCGTTCTTCAAATTAGCGTGCCTGTTTGAATGGCTATTCACAGTAGATATCCAGGAGAGGGCAGCATTTTCCTGTACCAGGTGTATAAAAGAGCATGCCCTGCATAGACTGCCAATGTTTCTTGTAATTACTCCCAGTATATTTGTTGCTTGCTTATGAATTAACTTGCATTTATGGAACTAAATCATTCCAATCATTTAATTACACCTGAGGAGCTGAACTATAATTGCTTGCTTCCAAGTAGGATCTGATATGGCTTGAGCAGTATTAATTTAGTGTTTACTTTTCTGAGTGCTAAAAGCATTAAACTGATTGTGCAGTGGGATTACATTTTACTAATTGCTGGCATTCATTAGCTGGGTAAATGGGGAGGAACTATGACTGTATTCTGTGAAGGGATAAAACTGTAGTTTTAAATAGTATATTACTAGGCACATTAAGGCCCTAAGACATGTTTTAAAAATACTCCAGAGGTTATTAAAGACTGTATTTTCCTCATATCTTGCTATATGAATACCTTATTAAAAGTGCAATTATTATGGACCTTTTTGTGCAATATGTAGGGAAAAGGCTTCATTGACTTAAACACATTTCTTTGATATTAATAATAACCTTCTATATTTTCAGCTAATCCAAAAGTAAATGAGGAACTTAGGAAAAAATTGCCAACTCCAAATCAGCACAGTTACACAGAATTGAAAAAAAGCAAAGTTATAGCTTTATTTGAGGACTTTTGTAAGGAACTCAGACTGCTGAATAAGAGGTAAATATTTTTTTCCCTTGAGAAAGAAGCCCCTTAAAAATACGTGTCTGCTATCTTCATGTATTCTTAAAGTTGAAACAGTAGCAGGCTGCAGAAGCTATAAATTCTTGACTAATAAAATGTAAAATGATTTAATTTGTGCAAAGTGAACTTATTTTGAACTTATTAACCTTTTCAGTGTTCACCCAACTTATGAATGCACTCGTGTTCATTTCATTTCGTTACCTTTCAGGTTCATGAAAATGGCAAAGAGCATACTTCTTAAATTAACAGTGTCAGTGCAGCAACACTGGGTCGAATCCATCTTGCGGACGGGGGTGAGGTGGGGGTGTAGCCTGGTTTTCAACCATTCTGCTTCATTCTCCAGCCCCTTTTGTAGCATATGACAATTTTGTTTGTGAGGGTCCCCAAACCCTCACTAACAGAAATTTGGAGAATGGAGGGGTCTATAGAGGAAAGGGAGAATTGCTGATCATACCCCCCCGCCGCATGGGTGGGAGACAGCGCTTGCACAAGACAAGGTTTAGCTCTGACCCATTACCAGGAATTCTACGTTGACTCCAATAAAATGTTTACATAATTCACCATGTTAACATGATGGATTATGTAACTTAACATAATGAAGAGCTTAAAAATATGAAAACATTTCTTCATGCTACCTGCATATACAGCATATATAAGAATTTTACAGTTCAAAACCCACAGGGTAACCTAATCCTGCAAACATTTGGTATTGCCAGGAACACAGAGTGAGAAGAAGGAATCATATTTGCTTTAGTAGACCTACTTGTTCTGTTCTGTAGTAGTAGTTTTTTGGACCAGGCTTTATTAATACATTTTTAAAAACCATGATTAAATGCAGCAAAGTGCAGAATAAATCACTATATAAACTGGAAAGTGTGAACAAAAAAAATTACTGTGAAAGTCATTTTAGTGTCAACTGTTAAAATAAACAGGGTTTATTGTCCTACTATAAACATTTTTTTGAGTCATTTGTCTTGTAAATTCTCTGACAAATAAGGGCAAGGTATAGGTGTGTTCTGATATATTGTTTTACGTTTATTTATCTAGACTTGGCTTTATTTTAGCTCTGAAGTCTTGGAGCAAGACGCGGTGTCCCTGCCAGATCAAACAAGCTCCAAAATACAAATGGAGGCCTGGTCAAAAGGTAAGAACTTAGGAGGCACTGATACATAACCTCAGGGATTGTGCAATATGAAGCACTGCCTGGAATGCTCTTGTTCATGCTGGTAGGTAAAAGTGGCTTTGGGCAAAATTGTGTGTGTGTTGTATAAACTGCACACCTGTTTGTTTGATTCCAAGCCAGATTTTTCACTTTTCTGTTGAGACTATATATGTAACCCAATCCGTATTTGTTCTGCAGGTCCCCCTCCCTGACCCCTGCCTGCTGCAAATGTATTGGATTCACAGATTTTGGCTACTTGGTACTAACATGCAATGCTGTGTTCTTGCTGAGACGGGAATAAAACTTGGGTCCAGCTGTGCATGTGTGGTATCCTGATAGAAAATGAGTTGCGGCACTGCTCAACCGGAGAGATCAAACAGAACACACTGACCCCATTCCCCCTCCCAGTCAGCTGGAAGGAGCCACTGCCGCGGAGGGATCTCTGGCAGGCAGCTGAGAAGGACAGACAGTAACAATGAGCCAATCCAGTTAACCAGAGTCTACAACTAGGGAAAGAAGCAGAAGGGACGAAGGTTTGAGACGTTCCCTGTAGGTGCAGCAGGGAATGAGCTGGAGACTAGAAACTTGGGGTTTGGGGCAAGAGAACTGTGTTTTGAGGGTTAGCCATGATTCAAGCCAGGATTTTCTGTATTTGTCATCTGGGGCCACTGGAGGAGGCAGGGGCTATGTGAAGCCTGCCTTGGCAGATCAGAAGGCGCTTACTCTGAATGGTAGCCAGCCTGTTGTGGCTCCACACCCTGGGCACGCTGTTCACTTCTCCTGAAGTGGGCTGGTTGTGAATATTTCCCTGTCAAGCCCTGGATTGCTGCCTGGGCAACAGCTGGACTCTGTCTTGGTTCCTGTGCCTTCCTAACCCTGCTTCAGGTCCTTCAGTGTGCTTGTGTCTCCATTGTTTCCTTGGTCCTGCCCTTATACTTGTCAGTGCACTGCCCTTGTCTGTCAGCGTTCCAACCACTTGCCTCCTTTGTTGTCTGCTTAACCCTTTTGTACCAGTCACCTTATGGAGAGATTTCTTCGTTCAGACCTTGACTTTCAAATAATTCTGCTTCTGTATTAACTCTCCTGTGAGGAGGATTAAGCATTTTAACATCTTTAACTTGTTTAACGTTTCTTGACCCCTGTGGACACTGGCCTAGCTGTCCCCTCTGCAAACTGGGCCTGTTCCTCAAGATGTTGTCCCCCTTGCCTGACCCAGAAGTAATTGAGGTGACGTAATGACATCACAGCAATTAATTCTGGTACGCTTAGAGCAGTTGCACACTGCCCTGAGTGGTCACCTGCTTTTTTGTTTGGAAAGAATCATTCAGCCGCTCAGAGTGGCTCACAACTGCTGCTTGTGGCTGCAAGGGGAGCAGGAGAAGGTCTTGCAGCGACGAGGCCCCCTTGCCACTGCAGTACCCTCTCCTGCACCCAAAGCCGCACTGTGCAGCTGCCCACTCTTTCCTCTGTTTTCCCTGCTTGGAATAAAATTGAAAGAAGTGGGCAGCCACTCAAAGCGGTGTGCAGCCGTTCTGAGTGGCTGCGAGGGGAGCAGATGAAGGCATTGTAGTGACGAGGCCTTCGTGCACTGTATCCAATGCAGGATTGTGACCAGCAGCGACTTAGCCAGAGGCAAGGGGAAACTTTTCCCCTTACCCCTGGGGTAAGGGCTTCTGGTGCCTATGGGTCTCCTCGGACTTGCGCCACCTTCTGAGGTGGAAGAGGTTCTCCCCGGGGACGGGGGTTGGGATCCGGCATAACATAATCTGTTTTAACCTGAGCTGACTGTTCTGTATTTAGTAACAGAACTGGATGTTAGAATGTTCACAAGTGAGGTCTTTTCGGTGTCTAGTTTCTCCACAAATGGTCACTCTCCATACTCAACTCTCACATGGAACAAAATTGTTCCACAATTTCCAGATAAATTATTAACACATGGTTCAAGAAAAACTAGGCCCCCTTAATCCCCCAAAATGCAAAGGTGTGCTCGGCCTTCCCTTTTTCTAGCCAATGGCAGAGGCTTCTTCATGCAACTGTGTTTTGGAACCTTTGCAACCAGTTCAACTTTAGTACCTTTAGGGGTCACTATACCCCTAAGAAAGGTTCAAAAGGTTAACATTTCAAAGAGGCCAACTACAAGCATGTCATTTGAATATCCAGTGGAAAATATCTGCCATATTGCAATAAATTTTTATTTTCTTGGCTTGCGCAATCTTTGGACACAGGAGGCCAAGTTGTCAGGTGACCCGTGTGAAGGAAACGTTTTTGATTCTAAAACAGTAAAGTTTCAATGGAAGGAATATTTTCTATACATTGGTTGTGTAGTACAGATCTGAAATTACCTTGGTGTAAGAGACAGTATTTTCCCAATTGTTCACATCCCAAAATCTGTAATCAGTCTGGGAATCAATCACTAATTCCAAATATCCTTTGGACTTCCAAGAAGTGTCCTTTAGAACGTAATATCATATTGTTTTTATATTCTAATTCCCTGAAGACTATTTCTTCTCCCAGATTGGATTCAGCATTGCTGTTGGTCAGAAATAATGAGTGTTGGCAACCTTCACTCTCGAAAGACGATGGTATCGCGCTCTGAATGGTGGTTCTGGCACAGCGTCTAGTGTGGCTGAAAAGACCAATCCAGGAGTGACAATCGCTTCCACACTGCGAGCAAGTGCAGTCTGTCCCTGGTCTGTCTCCCTGGCTATGGGCCTTCCTTCTTTGCCTCTTTGCCTCAGTCTGTTGGCCAAGTGTCTCTTCAAGGTGGAAGAGGCCATGCTGCACAGCCTGCCTCCAAGCGGGACGCTCAGAGTCCAGGGTTTCCCACCTGCTGAGGTCCATCCCTAAGGCCTTCAGATCCCTCTTGCAGATGTCCTTGTATTGCAGCTGTGGTCTACCTGTAGGGCGCTTTCTTTGCACGAGTTCTCCATAGAGGAGATCCTTTGGGATCCAGCCATCATCCATTCTCATGACATGACTGAGCCAACGCAGGCATCTCTGTTTCAGCAGTGCATACATGCTAAGGATTCCAGCTCGTTCCAGGACTGTGTTGTTAGGAACTTTGTCCTGCCAGGTGATGCTGAGAATGCATCGGAGGCAGCGCATGTGGAAAGCGTTCAGTTTCCTCTCCTGTTGTGAGCGAAGAGTCCATGACTCGCTGCAGTACAGAAGTGTACTCAGGACGCAAGCTCTGTAGACCTGGATCTTGGTATGTTCTGTCAGCTTCTTGTTGGACCAGACTCTCTTTGTGAGTCTGGAAAACGTGGTAGCTGCTTTACCGATGCGCTTGTTTAGCTTGGTATCGAGAGAAAGAGTGTCGGAGATCGTTGAGCCAAGGTACACAAAGTCATGGACAACCTCCAGTTCATGTGCAGAGATTGTAATGCAGAGAGGTGAGTCCACATCCTGAACCACGACCTGTGTTTTCTTCAGGCTGATTGTCAGTCCAAAATCTTGGCAGGCCTTGCTAAAACGATCCATGAGCTGCTGGAGATCTTTGGCAGAGTGGGCGGTGACAGCTGCATCGTCGGCAAAGAGGAAGTCATGCAGACATTTCAGCTGGACTTTGGACTTTGCTCTCAGTCTGGAGAGGTTCTCCGTCTGATCTGGTCCGGAGATAGATGCCTTCTGTTGCAGTTCCAAAGGCCTGCTTCAGCAGGACAGCGAAGAAAATCCCAATCGAAATTGGGATAGAAATCCCAGTCAGAAATAATAGGCTGGTACAAAGAATTGTGCTCATAATGTCCTGCTGCTTCTGCTGTCCTAGGACCATTTAGCATTGCTGAGGCTGTGCTTTCCTGTAATCAACTGTAGACAGAATTTAAAACAGTAGTGGCACACAGGACAATATAGTGCAGTTCTCCAAGTGAAGGAAATGCAGGGGGGAGGTAACTATTGGAAAATAAGAGAAGGGTGGAGGGCAGGTTTTGCCAGACCTGGGGTCAGGAACCATTTGGAGGAGGCAACTCTGAAGAGTGGAGAAGGGGCAGAAGCAGGATTAACTCTTGCACTCTCAGAAATGTCAGCATTTCTTTGGTGCAGAGAAGTTCATGCCCTATAACACAATACATCAAGTCCTGGTGAGGGGAGGTTTTTCATGGTCCCAAACACTGAAGAGGTGAGGCTGTCAGAATTGGGAGATGTGTCTCACTGTTCTGCAGAGCTTTCTAAGACCGCCTATAAGCGAGAGGGATTTGCCTCTCCTCCTGGGCTTTCTCTGACTTGGGTGAGAAACTCCATGAGCTTGACAGTCACATAGTTTCTGACTGCGGTACAAGTTTTGTGGCTCTGCGTAAGTTGGAAATCTGAACTGGGGAGGGGGGGGTGATGTGGTCCATCTGTAAAGAGATCAACACCTTTAAAGAGGCTTGTCACCTGAAGCCTCTTTCTGCCACTGCCCCCAAAGTCAGGTCTTCTGACCTGGAGAAAAGGAAGCAAAGAGAGTCACATAGTCAGGGACCACTGCCCCACCCAGAGTGTTGTGGTCCAGGATGAAAGATCACAATCAGCCTCCCCAGAATTTCCCCATGGGTTTCATGGCGTCTGTCTCTCCACATCCTCTCTTTCAGATATCCCCCTTATTCCTGTTCTCTTACTTTTGTGAAAAACAGGAAATGAGATTTATTTTTTTAAATTAGGGAAAGATGCAACACTGCAGGCATCTCAATAGCACTCTGCTTGTTCACCTGGGACAGGTAAGTGCATTCAGTCAGAGCATTTTCTACCACTCAGGTATGGAAAAAAGAAAAACCTTTAGAGGGGAATGTTAGTTGTTGTTGGCAACCTTCAGTCTCGAAAGACTATGGTATCGCACTCTGAAAGGTGATTCTGGAACAGCGTCTAGTGTGGCTGAAAAGGCCGATTCAGGAGTGACAATCCCTTCCACACCGGGAGCAAGTGCAGTCTGTCCCTGGTCTGTCTCCCTGGCTAGGGGCGTTCCTTCTTTGCCTCTTAGCCTCAGTCTGTTGGCCAAGTGTCTCTTCAAACTGGGAAAGGCCATGCTGCACAGCCTGCCTCCAAGCGGGCCGCTCAGAGGCCAGGGTTTCCCACCTGTTGAGGTCCACTCCTAAGGCCTTCAGATCCCTCTTGCAGATGTCCTTGTATCGCAGCTGTGGTCTACCTGTAGGGTGCTTTCCTTGCACGAGTTCTCCATAGAGGGGAATGTAGAAACATTGAAATCAATGATTTGGAAGCGTTATGTGGATGCTCTTTAGAATGCAAATGAATAGAGGGTGGCAGCTGCAGAGAGAAGAGCGGGTGTGGGAGCACCCCATGTCTAGTAGTAAGTACGACCCAGTGATCAGTAGAACTCTGTTGGCTGTTGCTTGCAGTTTTTGAATGTTGCAGAATTCTAGTGTTATGTATTTGACAAACTTGACATGGTATATTCTAGTGATGGCAAACCTTTTGGGCACAGCTTGTCAAAAATTTAGAAGATGCCTAACTTGACTCTGCCAGCATGTCACCTCCCCCCCAAAACAATTATTTACATATTCATTTATTTAAAAAACAAACTGTCCAATCGTATGTGGTGCTCTGCTTTATATAAAGAAACATCAAATAGTTACAAAAATGAAATATAAGTAAAACAAACTCAGTTGTCAGGTTTCGGTGAATGCTGACGTGACACCCAAAATGTCGTGGTGTGTCACCTTGGACATGCATGTCATAGGTTTGCCATCACTGGCATGGTCTTGTCTTGGTGTTGTCCACAGGCTGACAACCAGCTAATTCCATATAACTTCCTCCAGCTGGATATCTTGCTGCCGGGCGCCTGATTCCTTTGTTCCAATAATATCTCTGTCACCTCCTTCTTGTCAGAATTCCAGCACACAACTCCTTATGCATACAGAATCATGTTCTGTAGCACCCTCGCTCATTACCTACTTGTATACCCATCTTTCTACAGCTGCCTCAGCCCTGACATCAGGTTTGGCACTCCAGCATCACTCTTTGTTGACTTGTAGAAATTCAGATCACACCCTCTCGCACCCTGCTCTGTAGCAATTTAGGATTTTTGGACCTGAGAGGTCCAAAGCATTTCTTACTCTTTTGCAGTAACCTTGTACTTACTTGTCTGCACAGATCAGGTCTTTCAGAACTGCATCTTAATTAGATGGTTTGGGTTTATCCCAATGTCTGTGTTAGTAAGTAGAAAATCATGGTCAGAGCTAGAGCACATCATGATGGCATCAATCCATTTTTTAATTGAAATAAGAACTTTTCTTACTGCTCTTGGTAGAGGTGAAATCTGCAGCTCCTTCCACTTGCATCCAAGTTCACTGTGGCCATGTAGGGGCAGATAATTCAATCACCATTGGAAGAAGAAGGGGCATTTTCTATTTTCATTTATGGTTAGTGAATATGGCTCCCATCTGTTTTTTTCTTTCTTTCTATTTCTTTTTCTTTTTTAACAGAGAAGGGGTGAAGGGCAAAAGCACTGTAAAGAACTACAGGAGAGAGCAAGACTCTGGAAGAAAATCGAGCATGACATGTCCCTTAATTTGGCCCAAAGATGTAATGGGGAAAATGGTAGAAGACTGTGAAACAGGCTTCCCAGAAGAAGTGCTTGGAAGTGGCTAAATAGGTTAAGAAAAAACATGCCTTTGGGGTGTCGGTTATGTTTATCATAAGGCTGACTGTGTGTGTTAGTAAAAACAAAGGAAGCTTGCACGGCATCTGAACGTTTCACTGCAATCCTGTTCATATTTACTCAGAAGTAAGTTCCTCTGTGTTCAGTGGAGCTTAATTCCCAGTAAGTGTGTTTATGATTGCAGCTGAAGACTTCCGTTGTGGTGTGTGCTTTTGTTAACTAGAGATTCCTTCATCAGTTGCATGAAATACTATAGTATTAAATCAGTATTTCTGCTTTCAGAAATTTCAGTATTAAAGAAGTAAATCTGCTAGCCTTTAAGGAACCATGAAGCTCCCTTTCAGATTATATTTAGAATCTTTTGGTTAAAACTCAACCTTCCCCCCCTTTATAATCTTCCATCCAGTATGTCTTTTTAATTTTTTTTTACTTTTTCCTCCTCCAGATCAAAGTTTTTATTATAAACCATATTGGGAGGTGTAGAAAGAATTCAGCATCCCATGTATAACTTCCATCCATACCAAAACTGTGCAATACCAAACTCATGGATGTTTTTTGAAATATGTTGAAAATCTGTTAAAAGTGGGTGCTATATTACTGCTAAGTACTATACGTAGATACTCACATATAGTATGTCAAATTTTTGCCAAGTAATCAAGCTCCAGTTCTCACTTTGCCTGATCTCTGGGTCAGTCAGAGGGCATAAGAACATAAGAACAGCCCCACTGGATCAGGCCATAGGCCCATCTAGTCCAGCTTCCTGTATCTCACAGCGGCCCACCAAATGCCCCAGGGAGCACACCAGATAACAAGAGACCTGCAAGGCCTCCTGGGAATTGTAGTTAAGAACATAAGAAGAGCCCCACTGGATCAGGCCATAGGCCCATCTAGTCCAGCTTCCTGTATCTCACAGCGGCCCACCAAATGCCCCAGGGAGCACACCAGATAACAAGAGACCTGCAAGGCCTCCTGGGAATTGTAGTTAAGAACATAAGAACAGCCCCACTGGATCAGGCCATAGGCCCATCTAGTCCAGCTTCCTGTATCTCACAGCGGCCCACCAAATGCCCCAGGGAGCACACCAGATAACAAGAGACCTGCAAGGCCTCCTGGGAATTGTAGTTAAGAACATAAGAAGAGCCCCACTGGATCAGGCCATAGGCCCATCTAGTCCAGCTTCCTGTATCTCACAGCGGCCCAACAAATGCCCCAGGGAGCACACCAGATAACAAGAGACCTGCAAGGCCTCCTGGGAATTGTAGTTAAGAACATAAGAAGAGCCCCACTGGATCAGGCCATAGGCCCATCTAGTCCAGCTTCCTGTATCTCACAGCGGCCCACCAAATGCCCCAGGGAGCACACCAGATAACAAGAGACCTCATCCTGGTGCCCTCCCTTGCGTCTGGCATTCTGACATAACCCATTTCTAAAATCAGGAGGTTGCACATACACATCATGGCTTGTACCCCATAATGAATTTTTCCTCCAGAAACTTGTCCAATCCCCCTTTAAAGGCGTCTAGGCTAGACGCCAGCACCACATCCTGTGGCAAGGAGTTCCTCAGTCCGACCACACGCTGAGTAAAGAAATATTTTCTTTTGTCTGTCCTAACCCGCCCAACACTCAATTTTAGTGGAAGTCCCCTGGTTCTGGTGTTATGTGAGAGTGTAAAGAGCATCTCCCTATCCACTCTATCCATCCCCTGCATAATTTTGTATGTCTCAATCATGTCCCCCCTCAGGCGTCTCTTTTCTAGGCTGAAGAGGCCCAAACGCCGTAGCCTTTCCTCATAAGGAAGGTGCCCCAGCCCCGTAATCATCTTAGTCGCTCTCTTTTGCACCTTTTCCATTTCCACTATGTCTTTTTTGAGATGTGGCGACCAGAACTGGACACAATACTCCAGGTGTGGCCTTACCATCGATTTGTACAACGGCATTATAATACTAGCCGTTTTGTTCTCAATACCCTTCCTAATGATCCCAAGCATAGAATTGGCCTTCTTCACTGCTGCTGCACATTGGGTCGACACTTTCATCGACCTGTCCACCACCACCCCAAGATCTCTCTCCTGATCTGTCACAGACAGCTCAGAACCCATCAGCCTATAGGTGAAGTTTTGATTTTTTGCCCCAATGTGCATGACTTTACACTTACTGACATTGAAGCGCATCTGCCATTTTGCTGCCCAATTGACATTGAAGCGCACTGCCATTTTGCTGAAAGGGCAGAGCCTTTCAACTCTGAACAGTTTCCTTTCTCAGCTCAGCTCAGGCAGGCACCTCCTTAGTTGCTCTAGTTCCTTTCCAGGGACATTCCAGCCAAAGTTAACCTTTTCTTCTCCTTCCCTCTGCTGCAGCCTGGTTCTGCTTGGCAAATGCTTGCAAAGCAGGTCTGTTTTTTGAAACACCAGGATGGGACCCTCCTTCCCAGGCTACAATTCAGTGCACCATTACTTAAGAATAACACCCATGGAAAGCAGTGGGTCTACTTCTGAGTAACAAGGGTTGCAAATATCTCATCTCTCTGCTATGAATTGAATTGCACACTCTCAGTTATGTGTTATGGGTTGTATGTTGTACATAGAGATTCTGGCTTAACACACCAGACACCTTAAAAGGTGTCTTTGATTCATGGTTCTCCTCATGTCCACCTTAAAGGTGGATTTAATTCATGGATCTCCTGCAGTGATTCCCAATCTTTTTCACTTGCTTATCGCTTGACAGCCCATTTCCATAAATTGTACCCTTCATATTAGCAAAATGTTTGTAATTAATAATACAAGCCTTCATCTTCTCCATATGAAAGCCCAGACTTCATGTACTCATCACATATTTTCTCTTTTCATCTGTTTGAAGACCTGAAGTCTCGGCCTTTGCACTGTTTTGCACCAAAAGTGTGCTGAGAAATTCTGGGTGATTGATCACGTTCCATATTATGTTTCAGCTTTTTTACTGGGCTGGTTTTCAATCACTGGTTCATAAATGAACTGATGACCAAAAACTAGCTCTTGGTGGGGCTTTCCCAGCCAACTACCTCCCTTCCTGCCTTGCTGGTCCTTGAAAGGCATTCCTGCCTTGCAAGGCATTCTGGAGCACAACCTGCCTTTTTCTGCCATTATTCCATTCTTTTTCAAGTACCCCTAAAGGTCCTGTTGAGTGTCCCTGGGAGTACATGAATAACAGGTTGGGAACCACTGTTTTACTGGTATGTAGTTTACAGTGCACTTACTCTGATAGTGTTTACAAAACGGTGGTGAAGACCAGAATTTAAAAAGAATAAAAATGTATCTTATGATCTTTTACTATGTTTTTAATAAACTGGAGGCTACAGTTCTTAGGTAACAATTAGTGGTAGGTTATTTTTCAGGATCTGGCCTGGGGTAAAATAAGACAAAACTATAGTCAGACACCCCCCTAAGTTTAACTCCCGACTTATCCGAGGGTCATAGAAAATTCCATGGTTGTTGGCTCAAAACCTGCCGTTGGCTTATCTGTGGGATCGACTTATGGGCGAATGTCTTCGGTGCTTGTCTCTGGGCTCAGGCAAATTGGTATCCTTCAGTGCTTTGTCCACTTTCATTTGATTTGGTATTATGGACAATTTGGACTCCATGGCTCTCAGACTTCTGTCTTTTGGGAGGTATCATTTAGTATGTGTACTTCCAGACAAGGGTTAAGACAAGGGTTAGAAAAATGGCCACATGTTATCTGCACAAATGGGGTGGTTGCATGTCTTATAAACCTGCACTGCAAGTATTTTATTATTAAGGAATATAAAACTTAAATTTAGATCAGGCCGGTCTTAATACAGGTAAGATGAGCAAAGACATAACAAATTTTTCATTAAAACCCAGTTCATGTCCCCTGGGCAGATGCATCAGAGCTGAGATTATTTCGCCTGCATGTTTAATAGACTGTTTTCTCCACAATGACATTTATTGGCTCATTACTGCCTAAAGTAGCCCTAACTTTATTATTAGTATTTTATGGTGCACGTTTCAAAACAAAAACAAAATGCTTTTAAGGTAGAATATATAAAAATAGGATGCTTCTGGGGTGTATTTGTCCTGTTTTATGTTTTCTTTTTTTACATTTCTAAATATGGTAGAATTTATCATATCAAAATGTTAATATATGAATAAATTTGGGTGACAGACAGGATTTCTGTTTAATTAAAGTGTGTCCAGAGACATAACCCTGTTCCAAATTTTTTTTTAAAAAAAGATAATTAAGATTTAGATAATTGATGAGGGCAAATATAATAAGAGTGTGATTATCACAGTAACAAAAGAGTGGGGAAAATTTGGTGTAAGAGCTGCTTTCCTCTCTTCATGTTGGTTTTGATACGTAGGTACTAGTTTGCCAAAGTAAGACTCTACCAGCTACTGTGTTTGGAAATTATGTAATAAATACATATAGATTGTAATGATATCCTGAACCCCTGTATTTAAACTAACCTGAATTACAGTGAGAGATAAACAGAATATTTACTCATCCCTTATGAGCTGCTGCTGATATGTAAATTTATTCTTCTACTTTGCACAAATACACTTTTGAGCTACTGCTTAAACACTTCAAGGTCCTTAGCCAAACAGTTTTAATGATGCCTCCAATATTATGAAAGTGTGACATTTGATGAATACCTTTGTAGTTGTGATACCTGTGGGGGAAATGTAAACAAAACAAGCCAAAAAAGCCCTGCACATCAAGCCATGGTGCAACATCTAGAGATGATTTATAATTTTACTGTTTATATCCATCTTGACATTTTTTATCTGCCAAAGGCAGGTTTCATTTGGATTCTTAATCTGAGATTTATTTGGTGGATCTGGAAGTCATAGCTAGAGTTCCCACAGGAAATGGTCCATCTACCAACAGATTAAATGGCAGTCCTGCAGTTGTTAAGGGAGCTCTGCATTTAACACACATGCAGACTCATTCAGCCAGCACTGTGGAGAAAAATTAAAGTAGTAACCCAGGTTTAGGAACAATGTAGCTAAAAAGTCCCATATTTGCTGAATGACAAAGGGTTATATAGCAGCATTTTCATTTTATTATTCGTGCTTGAATTTCTTGTTTGCTTTGTTGAGTCTGCTGACGAATACTAATAAATGCCTGCAACAATCCAGACGGGAGATGCCTGGCAACAAAGCTATGCGGTGGACCTCCCTGATCTTCTCCAGTTCACAACCTGACCTTTTGAAAAATTGCCTGGGCTAAGCTGCAGAATTTGGGTGTAATGGTTATTGTTAACTCCAGCTTTAGGATTTATTAATTTGTGTGATCAAGACTTACCTATACTTCAAAGTTTCAAAAGACCAAACACAATCATCCGTCCATTAGAACTAACATTGTGTTCCACTGAATTTTCCCCTCCCCCCTTCCCCTTTACCATCTGTCTAGCAATAGTCCTGTTTTGGGGCTGTGTGTGTACATGCACCTATGCATAATCTCAACAATACCTTTTAAAGCATAGGCTAAAAGATCTGTCTAAGAAAAAAAATGATTTATTTCCCAAAATCTAATGCTGGAAAATAATGTGTTAATGAATTGCAAAACTTTAAACAAATACCTAAGGAAGCCAGTGAAATTTACGCAATAACGATTCATGATCACAGTTGACATTCAGTGCTACAGTTATGATTAACCAGCTATGTGAAGAGGTTATCTAGAGCTCTTTCCATCAAACTGGGGAAAAATAATAAAATTTGTGTTCCTGGAATGGAGGAAATAGAACTACTTAATCACATATAAGCCCCATTGAGTTTAATAGGGCTTAGTCCCAAGTTAGTGTTTATAGAATTGCACCCATGATGCCCTGAAGATATTTTTCTATTGTCTTTCTACCAGAACCCGACAGCTCTCTTCATTTCTGTCTCTTCCATGGGCGAAATATTTTATCGGGTGTGTGCATCACAATCTGTGATCATGGTGTTTTATCAAGTAACAAAAATAGGTCTCTTCTTAAAGGAACCTGAAAAATGGGTCTGACAAACAGGGTGGGAAGAGAGGGGATGAGTGTGAGAAAATGCAGTGGCAAGTACTTCGGATTTATTTCTGATGTGAGTGATGAGGCTTCATAGTGAGCAGGGGCCATATGTAGCACCACATTTCAGTGGTTTTTCAGAGAATGAATCCAGAAGCTATTGAAATACTAACTTATAACGCAGAGATGTCGTGCAGCCTTCTCGAGGGACCGTGTAATTCAGACACGTGGGGATGGAGTGCTTGAAAAGGTCCCTTGGTCAGATTGCCTCACATCGACCTAGTAAAACTGTCTCTGCACTGTGAAGACAGATTCTGATGTAGGAGAATTTCAGACAAACAAACCCCATTGGTGCAGTTCCTGGACAGCACCAGTGGTGAAAGTGGTCAGTAATAGATTAATGGATGTGATTTTTATTTATGTGTTGATGCAGTTTTGCAATATGGGGGGAGGGGTGTAAGTGACTTTGTGTCTGAGCAGTTAATCCACAAGGGAGCTGTGCTAGATGCTTCTCTAACATTTCAGTTGGCTCTCAGTTTTTGTTGCATGGATCATCAGCATTGTTCTAAATGTCTCTCTGAATCTGTCTCCAGCTTTCAAAAAGAGAAACTTTGGGAATACAGCACTACACAGTAGTATTTTGGCACACTTGTGTATGCCTACAGGAGACTTTTCTCTCTTTGTCTCCTTCACTCTCTGCTCAAAACTGATTATGTATGACCTTAAGGGCACAAGCCTAACCCCTTCTGTCAGTGCTTTCCAGCACTGGCATAGCAGTGCCGATGGGACGTGTGCTGCATCCTGCAATTGGGTGTCGCTCACGGAGGCCTCCTCAAAGGAAGGAAATGTTTGTTCCCTTACCTCAGAGTTGCATTGCCCTTATGTCAGTGCTGGAAAGCACTGACATAAGGGGTTAGGATTGCACCCTAAGTAAATTAATTGCTATGGCAGCTTTTCCCCCCTTGTAATAAACATGGGTACATTTAGGCATTGTGTCTGAATGCCATCAATAAATCTCAAATAGGAACTTTCCAGGTCCCTTTTATGTTTTTCTTGATCTTCTGGCTGACTCAATATATGTATTGATCAGCCCTCGTCTACAGATACTTGTATTTCTTATTACTTAGGTAAACCCAGGGCTTATCTTATAACACGGAGGCCAAAAAGTGTTGAGTAGTGAGGGAGAATCATGGTGCATAAAGCACTTCTGTGACTGAGAGGACTTGCTAATCATTGATTAGCAGCTGTGGAAAGAGAGAGCTTCATGAAACTGCAACTGTAATACCCTTAATGAGCAGATTGTTCTTCAAGTTTGATGGGAAGAATATTGCAGTCCTTGATCTCTGATCACTCCTGAGTGCTCCATTCAGTACCAGGAAGAGACTTGGATAAAAAGTAGAACCAAGATGTGTCTGTAGTTTACTGGTGAGGGAGGACTGCATGGACTACACCAGTTCATGGTGTTATTTTCTACTATGTGATTCTGGGAGTGTGTACTTTATTCTTGGTGGAACAGGAACAAAAACCATGGGGAACCCAGGTGGATTCTTGACACAAAGTACAAGTATCCACAGTTAGGCTGAGCATCTGTGCAAATGGATCTAATGTTTGCAATGATGAGTGGCAGCAGAATGTCAGTGGAACACACGTACACACTCCACCCATGATGGGCTTGGTGAAGCTTGGCTTGAGGCAACAAGCTCCTCCGTAGCACTGGAGCAGTATTAGCAGCAACTGAATGTGTGTCATTGTTATTTCTCCCTCAGGAAAAAGGATATTGCCACAATTTCAAATAGATTTTGCAGGAACTGACTTCATCTGAGTGTTCTTGGATTAGTCTCTGATTGTCTGCTTTACGTGCAGAACACCTCCTGGCATTATTTCATGGGTACCTTAAAGGTTATACTTAAACTAGCATCAGTGAATGGATAATATTGTTGTGTATTTGCTTAGTGTAACTGAAACAATGAGTTATATCAAAACATTCATAGAATAATAGTTTCATTAAAACACACAGGTAGAATGGGAGATACATGTCTTGGCAGCACTACATGTGAGCGGGATCTTGGAGTTGTGGTGGATCACAGGATGAACATGAGTCAGCAGTGTGATCAGGCTGCAAAGACAGCAAATGCAGTTTTAGCTGCATTAACAGAACCACCGCTTCCAGGTCACAGGAAGTTGTGGTTCTGCTTTACTCTGCACTGGTCAGACCTCACCTGGAGTATTGTGTCCAATTCTGGGCACCCCACTTTAAGAAAGATGCAGCCAAACTGGAGCAGGTTCAGAGGAGAACAACAAGGATGATCAGGGGGCTGGAGGATGAGCCCCATGAGGAAAGGTTGAGGGAACTTGGCATGTTCAGCCTGGAGAAGAGAAGGCTGAGAGGGGATATGGGAGCTCTCTTCAGATACCTAAAGGGCTGTCAGATGGAAGAAGGGAATCATTTATTCTCAGCTGTCTCTGAAAGTAGAACTAGAACCAATGGGTCCAAACTGCAAGAGAGGAGATTTCGATTAGACGTCAGGAAAACATTCAGGGTGGTCCGGCTGTGGGACAGACTGAGAGAGGTGGTGGACTCTCCCTCGCTGGAGATGTTCCAGCAGAGGCTCAACAAGCACCTGCTGGAGATGCTCTAAGGCAGGGGTGTCAAACTCATTTCATACAGAGGGCCAAACAACATTCATGATGCCTGCTGAGGCCGGAAGTGATGTAATTAGCCAGGAAGTGATGTCGTGAAACAGGTCATAACCAAAATCAAGCGTTTTTCTTACTTAAGAACTCATTAGCTGCAAATAACAGAAGAGAAAATATGCAAATCTTGATCATATTTTAAGATATGGCAGAGCCCATTTTCATGCGGGCTGCCCTTTCAGCAGGAACACCTCAGCACTGCTCAGCAGCTGAGAGCCTGAAGGCCAGATGAAAAGCTTCCAAGGGCTGCATCCAGCCCCCGGGCCTTATGTTTGACCCCCTGCTCTAAGAGAATTTCCTGCTCTAAGAGAATGTTCTGCCTAAGACAGGGGGTTGGACTGGATGACCTATTAAGCCCCTTCCAGTTCTGTGATTCACACACAACATTTTCCTTGAACATGTTTAGCATTTCAAGGAATGTTTAGAAGCACCAATCCTTGGGTGTAAATGTAGAACTAATAACCATTCCCTTTCCACAGGAAATCTGGGGGACTGTATGTAGTTCTGTGGTAGTGAGATGTCCAACAATGACTTCTTGGCATCTTCGTCAAACCACATGTTTGAGATTGTTTTGAGGGAAGCCATGTCAGTTGAAACTGTGATTTTAAATGGTTCACCCAAAATCCGTATTTCTTACCTTGGAAGTCTAAATTTGGGGTGCCTGTAATACTTTTCTTTAATTCAAGGTCCACATGCTGGTCCTGAAAGTTCTCCTTCAGCTCAAATTTTCATCTGAGAAGGCCTCCCAACCCGCTAGCTTATGTTCTGTGTTGCTAGAGCAGTGGTTCCCAACCTTTACAAGCCCGCAGACCACTGAGGCAAAAATTGGAATTGTCATGAACCACTTGTGACTGTGGAGAGTCTGGTCTCCGCCCTCTCTGGTGGTCCATCACCCAAGCGTTCCCCCATGGACTGTCAGAGAGGACAGAGAATGGCCTGCCCGTAACCACCACGGCTGCCACTTCAATGGTTGTGTCTGTGGGCAGTCCATTCTCTGCCCTCTTTGGTGGTCCATGGGAGATTGCTTGCATTGCGAGACACTGGAAGTGATCAAAGGTGGGGTTTTTCTTCCTCATGGACCACTTCTCAGAGTCTCATGGACCACCTGCAGTTCCCGGAGCACATGTTGGGAAATGGTGTTCTAGAGCAATGGGAATGAAAGGAAAAAGGTCTTTTCCCCCTTTCTCCCACAATAGTATGTCAAGTGTCCGAAGGAAGGTGGTGGTGGAGGAAAAGAGGGTTCTTTGTTTTCCTGCCACTGGAGCTAAAACAAAGGCATGTGGTGGAGCCTGGAGGCTCTGGTTGGAGGAATCGGCCTGTTTCATGCCTGCTGTTGTTAATGGGGTTGTTATGGAAGGGTTTGAGTAAACCATGCTATTTCAGAGTTGTTTCTGTGCCCAACTGAGGGCATTCTATCTCACCAATTCAAAACTAATTCACATTTGTGGTGTTGGTGTTAGTGCTTGTACTTTGAATTGTCAATATTAAGCAATATTAAATTATTGCTTTATATTGTGTGGTATTTAATTAAATAGTAAAATGTTGCTGTTTTCCAAACAGAAATGTTAGACGTGGAGCAGAATTCTGAGCAAGAGAAAGACAATTACCTGCCTTTTCAAAGTAGTTCATCAAGATTGCAGCAAAGAGGAGAACTGGCCACTCAGACAAACAGTGAGCAAATAGAGCCTCCTGATCAGCCAGCAACTAGTCTGAGCTCTGTGCAAACTGCTTGTTCCCAAGTTTCGCATCTAAATATTGTCGCTGCCTTTTGCACTGACGAAAGGTCAAGGTAAGCAACGAAGTCATTCCAGATTATATTTTAATCATTTTCTTTCAATAGCATGGACAAGATTTTTCGGTGTAAGCCATTGGAAAATGAGTGACTGTTTACAGTTTTTTATTGGAAGAAGACTGCCAGGCCTGTCCCATCCAGCTGAGGCAGGTGCCTGCCTTGGTCACACCTCCACTGCTCCTTCACCTTCTATTCTCTGGATACAAATAGAGAGAGGAGCTTGGAGAGGAATGTAGAAGAATGTTGTGGGCTGGAGCACCAGGGGGGGAGTACCGTCTGATTCTCCACTAAGGGAGCAGCATTTGGTACACTGCTTCAGGTGCCAGGAGTTCATAGATCAGTCTGGAAGACTGGTTGTACAGTGGTCAAGATTGTTTTTAAACAGGAACAGTGAGCACATTCTCAGTTTCTAGTGATACGAAGGGATTAGGATTTAAAAAGGAAAAAACCAAGAATTTTTAATTATCACAGTACAGGTGTTTACCGCTTTGCAATCTTCTGGCTGGGATTACATACATGGTCATGTGGTTGTCAGGAGGCACACATCCCAACCCTCCGAAAGCAAGGGGAGCTCCACTGCCCCCCAGAAGCTCAGACTAAGGGAAACTGTGTCTCTTGCGCAATTTCTAGTTTTCTCCATGAAACCAAAAGTCACGCAAGAGATACGATTTTCCTTCTTCTGAGCTCCACAGAGGCAGCATGCAGATGCGCACTGCCTCTGGGAAGCTCAGAGGGGAGGGGAGCACCCCCTTCCTTGCGGAGGGTCCAGATTGCGCCAAGCTCCACTTGATGACAGGGATCGCAGTCCCAAAGATGATCTATAAAATTAGGAGTGCACTTGCAATGGAAGTCAAAAGAATATTGAGAGTGTTTCAGTGACAGGAGCAAGATAAGGCCATTCTTGGGTAATTGAGTGTTGATTTCAATATTTGTTTTAAAATGTTTGTGTCCCCATTTGTCTGTCACTTATAGTGCACAGCACCTAACAGTATTAAAATCAATCAAGAAATCACACACACAAAACATTACTATTAAGAATACTTACATACTGCTTTTCAACAAGAGTAGTTCACTAAGTGGTTTCCATAGTAAAATACAGGTTGTCCCTCGTTAACCAGTGGGGTTCCATTCTGGATTTTAAAAATCTGGATTAAAAAACAGTGGAAAAATAGATTTAAAGACCCACTTCCATGTTTCTTGCCCCTCCATTGCTCCAAATGAATTAAGGTCTTGCCTCAACATCCTCAGGGATTTGATTCTGGGACTCCCTGCTGATACCATAAAATGTGTTAAATGTGTCCCTTTGCAACTGTGGTTTAAAAACAGGTTTTCTTACTGTTGTAGAAAGGCGGTCAGCAGTTAAAAATGCAAAAGACCCCCTGCCTTTGCCTGGCTCAACTGAAGAATGGAATGACCACTTGCATGACTGTCTATCTACAACAGTAAGAAAAGCAGTTTTTTTTAAACTGTAATTTTAAAGGCATGCATTTTTTCCCTTCTCCAGGGATCAGCACATTCCTTCTCATTTGTGGTGGCCATTTGTACTGAGTTAAATCCATGTATAAAAAATTCATGTATAACAAGGTTGGACCTGTAAGTCAGTAAATGGTTCCCTGTCCCCAAAGAGCTCCCAATCTTTAAAAAACAAACAAACAAAAAGGACAGGAAGCAAATCCTCTGAGCTCTGTAGCTCAGCATTCTCTTTACGTTTTGTCTTCTCCTCTTCCTTTCTCTTCATCCCTTTTCTCACCCTGTCTCCCTAGTCAGGGCTTGCCCCTCACACAGGCAAAGGAGGGAGATCTGTTATAAATACTGTTAATAATAATAATAATAATAATAATAATCTCGGTAGGCTTTCTACAACCATTGCTGTGACCTGAAAGAGCCTTTTCCCCTGTGCTACTGCATGAGGGAGGCCTGAGGCCTTCCTACCAACTTGGGCCTGGCAGACCTTCCCCCCAGTGCTAATGTATGGTGGTGGCCTAGCCTCTCAGCCATGCAGGGTACTGTTAGGGTCCGCTTCTGCTGACCCCCCCCCCCAACTGGAGAACATAGGGTAGCATTAACCCCCTGTGCAACCCTTCAGGGCAGCAGGCTCCCCGTGCCTTACCTACACTATTGTGCACACGTGGCTGCTGCCTCCATTCAGGCTGCCTGACTCACGCAGGCGAGCCACATTTTGAATTTCACGCCCAAGTGTGCCTGGAGCGCCTCGCCCCCCATGCAGCTGGGTGCAGAAGACAAGCCTGCGAGTGCTCCGGATGCCTCAGGCCTCCAGAGCTGCCTTGTCCCCAGCCACACAGGAGATGCGGAGCCCAGTCCTCCTGCCCAGTTGGGCCCTCTCCTCCATGCAGCAGACGGCTGCCATCTTGGACTTAGCATACAAGGTGTGCAAAAAGCTTGACACACACCCCCCGCCGAATATGGGCCTTGGAGGCAGGCTTGCAGTCACAGCAGAGGCTGCAGAGCCGCTCGAGCCTCCTTCCCATGTACCCAGGAGAAGCAAGAGGAGGACGAGGAGAGCTGGGACGCCTCAGCCCCTACTGGCAACTCTGTCCTCACTGCGGTGGCGGCCGCCATTTTGGAGGTGCATATAGCTGCCCAGGGCCAAGAGGCCACAAGCCAGTGCTCATCAGAGCCTCGGTGAGTTCCCCACCGTGCCCAGCCCTGGCGGACGCCCCCCATGGCGAATTCCACCAAGGCCCCAGAGATGCTTGACCCTCGCACAGGGCTTAGCTCCCTGGATTGGGGGGGAGCTCACCAATGCCATCAGGGATATTGTCTAGGCCAGCATCTGCACTGCCATGGAGACCTACCAGAGTCCTGGAGGAGCTCCACCCCCCCCAGCCCTTTCCACTGATCTCCCAGCTGCCTCTCCCTGGATGAGACTGAGGTGGTTCCCCCCCAAAAGGCAGAGGGGACCCAGCGCCCATTGCTCTGAATCAGAGCACACCCCAAGCCCAAAGGACCAAGACCTGGGTGAGGTGGGCTCCAAGACCCTGATGAGGAGGGCAAGATCTCAGGTGAGGAACAGGAGCCCCAGGGAACACACCTCTTCTCAGAGCAGTTCCACAGGCTAATATCTGGGGTGATCCAAGTCCTAGACCTCCGAACTGACCAGGCCCCAGTTGAGGCCCAGGGGTCCAAGACCAAGTGAGGGTCCCCGGCAGTCTTCCCAAGCCAACAGGAGACCCCCCCAGTGGTTCGCAATGCCCCCCACCTTCCAACAGCTGATCAACAAGTGGTGGGCCAACCCTACCAGGGCTCAGGACACAAGCAAATCATCCACAAGTTTCTACAACCTCCCACTCGAGGTCATGGCAGTCCCCCCTTGTGGATACACCATTAGCAGACCTGGGCACCTCTGTCTCCTACCTTCAGACAGCGATGGTTTCCCCAAGGAGACCCAAGGCATGCGGATGCAGGAAAACCCATGGACATAATATATAACTGGACTTTCAGAAGGCGTTTGACACGGTCGCTCATCAAAGGCTACTGAAAAAACTCCACAGTCAGGGAATTAGAGGACAGGTCCTCTCATGGATTGAGAACTGGTTGGAGGCCAGGAAGCAGAGAGTGGGTGTCAATGGGCAATTTTCACAATGGAGAGAGGTGAAAAGCGGTGTGCCCCAAGGAACTGTCCTGGGACCGGTGCTTTTCAACCTCTTCATAAATGACCTGGAGACAGGGGTGAGCAGTGAAGTGGCTAGGTTTGCAGACACCAGTTCCCACTAGTTTGCTGTAAACAATCAAACAGGAGTAGAAGCTGTAAGGAGGTTTGAAATAAAAATTACTTTACTTACTGTTTTAGAAACATGTTTATCCCTGTTGCTAGTACTGGTCCTAGACTTTGGCACAGGGAATCCTATGCTGTCCCCTTTGCATGGTCATGTGCATGTTCATGACATGCTCAAACCCATGCAGTTGAGAGCTCCTGTGTGCTGGAAAGAAGGAAACAAGGATAGAGATGCACCTCCACGGGACAGAGAACCAAAATAAAGGTCTGAGACAGGTAGCCTCTGAGTCATCTGCCTTTTGGACAGTACACTGCACCCCTTTGTCCTGCAGATGGCAATGTGCCCATTTCCCAACAAACTGCACATTGTGTCCCAAACAGAGTGTAACCAGTGTGGAGTGAAGAGGTGGTGTAGCCTAGGGGTTGAGAAACTGAGCTGTGAATTGGGAATTCCCTGGTTCAAATCTCCTCTCAATGTAAGGTTGATAATACTTGCCTCACATTAGTGTTGTAAGGATGTATATTAACAAAATCATTGTGCAGTACTTTACACTTGGATCACTCTCGTGAAATGCTAAGTGGTGGTATGTCCTGTCACTGTCACAGACACAAATATATTATTTTTACACCAGTGTTAATTCGTACTCACAATGAAAGGAAAGCATTCAATCCATTCAGGGACCTTCTGAAGCCTGCAGAGTCTACCTGCGTCTACCCACGGCCTCTGCAGGTTTCAGAATGGCTCTGTAGTGCTAAAAAATGCTGCTTCCATTTTCCCTTGGGAAAATAGAAGTGATGTTTTTATGACTTAAGGCAGGGGTCTCTAAACTTTTTGACCAAAGGACCGCTTCAAACATCTGGCACAGTGTCGAGGGCCAGAAAAAAAAATTAAATATAAAATTTAAATAAATACATTAGAGATGGAAGTTAGATAAATGAATAAATGGGCCTAAATGTCCAGGATTTCTCCAAACACCAACACAGTCCAAAGCACAAACTTAAATGGACCCCCATTCCCCCACCCCACAAGCACAGCTCTGGTTGTGTTTGGTCAACTGGGCCAGAGGCTCTCAGGTTCAGAGGCTTGCCGCGGGCCGCATCTGGCCCCTGGCCCAGGTTTTGGAGACCCCTGTTTTAATGCATTCTGAGGCCTGGGGAGGGCTTCTAAGAACGAATCCTTCACAGATACTGAGACCCCATCTGTAGTTCATGTTTGAAATCCTGGCTGCATCACAGCATTTTAACTGATGAAGCCAGTGAGTGAATCTGGGACCTTCTGTATGGAAAGAATGCACTTTAGCGTTGCGCCCTTGTCCTCCTCTGAAAGTAGCAAATGTCTGGTTGAATGAGAGAACCTTTTGTTTTTAAAAATTTTATTTTATTACAGTTCTACTGCAAACCAAGGAGGAAACGTTAAGCCTGACTTCATGAATTCTTTTCATGTCACTGCGGATATGGACAGAGAAAAGGATGTTGCACTCCTGTTAAAAGAGTTGGACATTCTAAGGTCACGTAACAAAAAGGTACAATAGAAATATTATAAAGCAGCTGTTTAACCAACCCTAATTTTTACTTTTATTGACAAGATAGAGCTCTCTTTTGTAGCAGCAATGGTCTATATTATTTGATTGGTTAATGTTGGTATTTTTATTTGCCCTGACCTTTTTAATTGGTGGCATCAGGAATATATTGGCATAAGTACAAGTGTCCTCTCCTTTCTTGTGCAGTTCTCTCTGGCTCAGGGCTTTTTGGAAATTAGGGAAGGAAGGCAAAACTCATTCAGAACCTTCTGTGGTTTAATTAAACACTCTGAATAACCTCAGTCGGCTTTCGGCCAAGACTGATCAGGAGATAACCCCGTATAACAATAGAACCTCTCTAGTTTGCATTGTTGAAGAAGAGATCCATTGTAGATCACAGAATTTTACATATCAGCAATATTTGTTCCACTTCTCAAAGCAGTCAATCTGGACAACCTCTTTGAAGTAAATAGATCAGATAGCATTTCCCACAAATGTGCTTAGTTATGCTAGGAAAATCTAATTTTCATAATTTTTAAATAGTACTGACAAAATCTGTAGTGAATTGTTTTACAGATATAATGATGCTTTATAATCTAATTGCAGAGTGACTGTTGAACCTCTAAATGAGATAAATTCATTAAGCCCTATGGGTAACAGGAGGAATAAAAATCTCTGTTTTAGACCCCACTACTCAAAAGATACGTGGATTATGCCCAACTGAAACAGGTCTTTGAAGTTAATTCTTTGGGTCCGGTGCAGTGTTGCTAAAGATTTTTTTAAAAATAGTTTGCTTTTTGTTCAGTTTATTAACTGCTTCCTTTTCTATGCAGCAATAATCTCCATATGCTGGCTGAGTTGTCTCACTAATATTTACCATGTGTGGCCATGATCCAGCAATGCGATTGTGGGTATAAAAAATTGGGCATGTGACCCAGTGCATGGGCACTGTTGTTTTCTTTCAAAATTGTGTCTGCCAAAGGGTACACTCTGTGCAATGTGCGAATTTCAAAAGCAGTTTATAAAGCAGCATCAGGGACAGCTGTTTTCTCAGGGATGGGAAAATCCTATTAGGTATATAGATTTGGCCTGTCATTTTGATTTGCTACTTTCATTGGGGAGAGGATTCTTATTCTGGAACTGCTATTCCAATATCTGACATCATACAAAAGTTTATCTAGCAGAGCTGCTACTAAGTAGAATATGTAATTGTGCTCCTATTTTACACTGTGTTTTGAAAATTGCCATGGCCATTTGTGGAGACAAGTTGATGTCCAATCTCTCTGCATTGGTTGGCAACCTTCAGTCTGGAAAGACTATGGTAGAAGCCTACAGCACCCGGTATTCCCAGGTGGTCTCCCATCCAAGTACTAACCAGGCCTGACCTTGCTTAGCTTCTGAGATCAGACATGTGCAGGGTCTCTTGGCTATGCCGCCATCATGTAAGAGCAGGCAGTCCCTAAGGCACCCAGGGCCATTTAGGGATTTAAAGGCAGCACCCTACAGCATGAATTGCACTCAGGAAGACACTGTGCAACTTGAATCCTCTGCCTCAACTTCTCAAGGATGTTTGTTGCTGCTATAATGTTTTGTTCTGCTATTGTCCCTGAATCCCACAGCCAACCAATTCTTCCTGGCCCCTACAGCAATTCATAAGCTGCATTTCCCACACACATCCCCAGTGAAGTGATGACCACACACCACAGTTTATTGGGACAACTCTTCTGCTGACATTAATGGAGCTTTAAAGAGCTTAACTTTGTTGGACTTTGTTAATGTGTGAAATATCAAAATGGGTAGGACTTCCATTTTTGATGGTCTTTCTAGAATAACTTGAACTCAGTCTGTTCTGTTTATTTACTAGCATCCTGATTTTCTTGTCTTAAATGCATTATCAGTGTGTCTTTTAATTAAAGTAATTAAGTAACAGTAATTAAAGAGAAATTGTCATACTCTGTGTGCCAGGAAGATCTTGGTCATCCAAGGTCATCTTGCCCAATCCCCTTCCTGTAGCAGGAAATCCTCCTAGAGTATCTCCAGCAGGTGCCTGTCAGCCTCTGCTTGAAAATCTCCAATGAGGAATTTGATAGCACCTACTTGGGAAGTGGAATTATTCCTTCACTGGCAACACAAGCTATCCAGTTGGGCGCTTTATGAAACCAGCACAAGATATTAAACTTCTTGATGAGACAATGGTAGCTGCAACTGCCAACTTAATGTAAATGTTTTTTGAATTTGGATTACAAGCATTAATAATAATAAAATTATATACCTTCTTTCAACAAAAACATCACAGAGTGGTTTAAAATAGATAGATGGCTAAATAAATAAGTGGCTCCTTGTCGCAAAAGGACTCACAATCTAAAAAAGATGCAGAAAAAGCAGAAGGAGGCAGGCATTCGGAAAAGTGAAATGCTGGGTTGATGAGGGACAGGTGCTCTTCTTCAGCTACATATGAAGAGGTACCTCATTGCCCAATTAGCAGCAAAATAATTTTAAGCTATGCATAATTTTATAGTTATGTGTGCCCGTTGGGCAAAAAGGCGGGGTATAAATTAATAAAATAATAAAAAATAATAATAATAATATAATTTCTTCTTTTTCTAAAGTGATCAGGAAATTGTACTGTAAACAGTGTTTGTTTTAAAAAAATATGTACATAACTACACAAAGAGAACAGATGCAAAAAGCCAGCACTCCTTAGTGCATGGCTTCTCAGACTGGGGAGTCACGATGCCCCAGCCTGTGGGCCCTGGACTCTGCCCCCTTAAGGGACAGGGTCAGAGGGAAGGCAGTGACACGATCCCCAGGATCGCATTGCGCAGGGACTGGCATGCACTTACTGGAGGTGCAGGGAGCCCTGCGCAATGCTCTGCAGGGCTTCCCATGTCTTAGAAAGTGAAAGTGGAGTGTTGGCGCTCCACTTCTGGTTCATAATTACAAACCAGGGGCGGAGCGTGATTGCTCCGCTTTCACTTTCTGAAGCTTGGGGAGCCCTGCCTTCCCCTGCCCCCGCCCCCACTGCCTTCCCCACTCCCCCACAAGGACTTACTGCGGTCCTCAAACTCCCTGCAAGTTTGAGAATCGCTGCCTTCATGTCTTGCTTGTTTTAGCCAGCAAACCAGATTGCTATGCAGGACTGCAGAGAGATTTGGTGGGACCTGGGGAAGATTTGTAGCAGGAGCCCTTTCCGGCATCCGTGCACCATGTCTTCCACTCTCCTGCCCTCTCCTGTTGCCTTGGCAACTGGGATGTGCTTTGGAGCATTTGGGAGCTGTATAGGTTGATTCCAATCAGTTCCCATAGGGTATGCCTGCTCCTGCACACCATTGAAGACTGGGTGATAACCCTACTTGGGGCCCCATTTAACTTGAGGGACCTGGAGAATTATGCCCCACCTCTGCTCTCTCCTGTGGCCCCGCTACTGTGAAAAATTGTTATCCATAATCCAAAGTGCAGGTTGGGGTTTTTGACTTTTTCTTCTTGAACTGCAAACCCCTTGCCAAACCATAACCTTTCTCTGAAAATCTCTTTGGTGTCAAACGTGCTTTGTCATTTCTTATTGGGTGAGGCTGGGGAAACTGCTTCTTCAGAACCGCAAATCTGAGCGTCTCCGAGTTCATGGAACTTGCTGCTCTCAACTTAAACACACAGGCCAGGATGTCGGTCTCTTCTTTGCTGTTTTCCCTGTATGTGAGAGTTCATCCGGGAAACACTCAGAAGTAATTTCAGAATGTGTGAAATTAAACAGGGCATAGCCTTTATAGCCAGACTGCAGCCTGGTTCAGGCCGGGGGGGGGGGGTAGGGAGGGGAAAGGAACCTTTCCTCCCCTTTCCCATTCCCTTGAAGGCCTCCCTTGGCCTTTTCTATAGCAATGGATGGTGAGGATAGCCTGCCAGCCCCAGACGGAAGCATCTGATTGCTGTATAATAGTGGGGGCGGGAGATGGAAGCTGGGAAAGGTCCTCTTTCAGTTCCTCCTGAAACATCCCTTCCCAGTTCAGGGATGGGAGTTGAACCTCATGACAGGTGCATCCACCTCAGCAACATACTTATAACCTGTTGTGGGCTCCTCCCCTCCCACCTTTCATTGTTGTGTTATTGTGTGTGTGTGTTTTAACCTACACTGTACCGTTTCGTGTCTGTCAGGTGCTGTATGCCTTCAGCTTTCTGTAACGAAAGCACAGGCCCAGGGTTTCTTCTTAATTTGCAGATGTCTACATTTCTCTGTACTTAATGGATCCGAACGGTTTCCTGAGGGCTTTGGGGGATTTTCCTGCTGCTAAGGCCAGTGACTCATCTGAGGCTCTGGTTGCCCTCTGGAATAGGGAGTTGGCCAGGGTCGTGGATGAGATTGCTCCTAAGCAGCGTCCGCCATGTAGCAGAGTCAACGTAGCTCCTCGTAGCTCCAAAGTAGTGGCCTAGGGCCCACTATAGGGCCTACTTTGTGGCGATGATGGCAGCGAAGCGTTCCTTCTTCTCTGCCACCATCGCATCTGCATAGAGCCGACCAGCGGAACTGTTCCATGTTGTACGGGGTCTTCTCCATCAGATCCCACCAACTAATCAAGAGGAACACACAGACGTTCGCTGTGACATGTTTGCCAGGCACTTTGTGAATAAAATAGCTCAGATTCACCACAACTTGGACTCCATGTTGACAATGTCTAGTGATGTCCCCATGGCACCTGTCAGTCCTGTTTTGTGGGATTCTTTTCAGCTTGTAGAACCTGAGGATGTGGACAGGATCCTTTGGAGTGTGAGGCTGTCCACCTGCCCGCTGGATCTGTGCCCAGCATGGCTGATTAGATCTGCCCAGGAGGGACTGGCCGAGTGGACAGAGAGGGTAGTAAATTCACCTTTGAATGAGGGGGTGCTACCTCTGGCATTAAAGCAAGCAGTGGTTCGCCCCCTCCTGAAAAAGCCCTCTCTGGACCCCTCTATATTGGATAATTATTGGCCAGTCTCGAACCTCCCGTTTCTGGGCAAAGTGATCGAGCTGGTGGCCTCTCAGCTCCAGAGGATCCTGGATGAAGCAGATTTTCTGCATCCCTTTCAATCTGGCTTCAGACCTGACTTTGGGACGGAGATGGCCTTGTTCGCCTTGGTGGATGACCTACGCCAAGGGCTGGATGGAGGGAGTGCATCCTTGCTAATCCTTTTGGACCTCTCAGCGGCTTTCGACACCATTGACTGTGGTCTCCTGGGACGGTTGGCCGAGGTGGGGATCGTGGGCACTGTTTTGCAGTGGTTCTAGTCCTTCTTGGCCGACAGATCCCAGATGGTGGTACTGGGGGACTCCTGTTTGGCACCCTGGCCCTTGAGGTGTGGGGTGCCGCAAGGTTCTATATTGTTCCCCATGTTGTTTTGCATCTACTTGAAACCACTGGGGGAGGTCATCCGGGGATTTGGAGTTGGGTGCCATCAGTATGCTGATGACACTCAGCTCTATCTCTCCTTCCCACCAGACTCCAGGGTGGCTGTCTCTTTCCTGGAGCGTTACCTGGAGGCATTTGGGATCTGGATGAGGGCGAACAAGCTGAGATTAAATCCGGACAAGACAGAGGTCCTCCTGGTGCAGAAATCCACGATGCGGGTGCTGGACGATCACCTTACTCTGAATGGGGTTGCACTCTCCCTGAAAGATCAGGTTCATAGCTTGGGGGTTCTCCTGGACTCGCAGCTCCTCCTGGATGTCCAGGTGTCAGCTGTGGCCAGGGGTGTCTTTGCCCAGCTTCGGCAGGTGTGCCAGCTGCGGCCGTACCTGTCTCAGGCGGATCTGGCCACGGTGGTCCATGCCATGGTGACATCAAGATTAGATTATTGTAACGCGCTCTACGTGGGGCTGCCTCTGAAGATGGTCTGGAAGCTACAGCTAGTGCAGAATGCAGCGGCTCGTGTCGTTGCTGGAGGTCGGCAGTTTGACTCTGTCATGCCGCTGCTCCAGCGGCTGCACTGGCTGCCGATTTGTTTCCAGGCTGAATTCATGGCACTGGTTTTGACCTTTAAAGCCCTAAACGGCTTGGAACCAGCTTATTTGAGAGACCGCCTTCTTCAGTAGTCTGGTTTGTTCTCTGAGGTCATCAGAGCGGGCCCTGTTGGTTGTGCCGCCATTAAGAGAGATGAAGGGGATGGCGACCAGAAACAGGGCCTTCTCGGTGGTGGCACCTGCACTATGGAATTCCCTCCCCTTTGAATTGAGGGCAGCTTCCTCGTTAGTAACGTTCTGGCAGGGCCTGAAGACTTCTTTATTCAGGAAAGCCTTTGAGGCACCATAAGGGCTGTTTTTATAAATTATGTCTTTTACTGCGTACTTTTAATCTGCTGCAGATATATATTTTATCTTGTTTTAATTGTTTTTAATTTTTTTATTTTAATGTTTATTTGTATTTTACTTTGTTTTGTATTTTAAATGTGATTGTTAGCCACCTTGGGTGCCCTTTGGGGAGAAAGGCGGTATACAAATCTAATAATTAAATAAAATAATAAATACTTAGGGAGATGCCCCTGTGTGCTGAAACTCTTGCCTTATTTTTGGCTGACCTCATTTCCATGCTGAAGGCACTCAGAGCCCGATCCTGTGGTCTGCGGCGTGCCTCCGCGGCACGGACCACAGTTGCAAATGTGGCTTACCGTTGCAAATGTGGCTTACCGCCGGGCTCCCGCCAGAGCTGGCTCAACTCCAGCTGGTGCTGAGCCAGCGTGCGGTGGGCGCCCGGGTTCCATGGCTCAGCGGTGTCCGTGACCACCAGGCTATGGAACGGGAATTGGAGGCGTGGTTGGGGGCATGGGGGAGGCATTCTGGGGAGGGAGGAGACATGGTTGGGGGCGTGGGAGAGGCGTGTTGGGGGCGGGGGAGAAGCGGATCCGCGGAGCCAAGCTCCGCAGGATCCAGGGCGCTCGGGTAGGGCTGCTCGCCCTACATGAGTGCCTTCACTTTAGCGGCAACCAAACAGTCGCCGCTAAAGTGAGTAAACCTATTGCGGAACTGCTTCCCTTACTCGGGGGGACGAGCGTCTCCTTCTCCTGAGGAGCCTCCCGTGGTAGCACGGGAGGTGCTGGATCCGGCGGGAGCCCTCCGTGGAGCCGCCAGGTCCCACAGCTCAGGATTGGCTGCCCATCCTCTGAACTTGCTTTTAGAGGGAATGCTAAACACATGTTCAGGCAGTGGTCATTTCTGGTCTTTTATGAGGACCATCCCTATGGCTTTTCAAGTGTTTTCTGCTGGACTCATGAGGCTACCTGCAATTTTTAAGCTTGCGTGTATCCTTTTTGTTATATTTTAACATAGTGGCCATACTGTTGACCTGGAGATAACCATCTTATCCTCTGTTCAATTCAGCTCCAGGACAACCTGTCGGAAAAGGACAAGGAGCTGAAGGCCCTAAAGCTGAACTTGGAGCTGCACGAGAGAGCCACAGAAGCCAGGATTGCAGAACAGGCTGCAGGTACGGCAGGCAAATGTCTAACAGATGGCCGTGTGGGCCTTGCAGCCTGCGTGGCTGCTGTGTGACATGGCCTAATGAACGTTGCGTCTGTTTGCTAAAGGAGGGGTGGTTTGGCTTTTTTTATACAAGGCTGTTTAAAGTTGCTTAGAAAATAGGTGGATTTAACATCCTGGTACTGGTATTAGTGAGAGCTTTACCTGTAGTCATACTGATTTGGGTATTAAATGCATTGTTAACACCATGTCAATCCAATCACAAAAAGGTTGTTTGTTTTGTTGGAAGGTCCTGAACAAACAAGGGAAATAATGATTACCACTGCCACTACCTTTCAACCGGCAGTTCAAATACCCACTTATTGTTTTCACTTGCTCTATAAAGTTCCCCGCCACACACACCTTTGTATGGGTGACGCTCATGTATTCACCCAGACCTGTTTGATGGGGCAAGAAATCTTGGTTTTTAATGATTGATTTATTAATGATTGAAATTATGTGTTCCAATAACTAATTCCCACCTACCAAGTCTTACAAAATTTTCCAGAAAGTTATCAATGAAATTGGAAATCAACTAATAATTTCCCTGTGGTTTAAGTGATGCTTCCTTTCAATTTTTTTTTTTAAATTATTGCTTTCTTTTACAATTTGGTGGGCTGTTATGAGTTTCATGGTTTTAGAATATTTTGAAGCTGTAATGCTGACAGCACTGAGTTTTGTTTTTTGGTTGTTTTTTCATTTAAAAGGAAATGCTGATATCATAAATTCTCACCAGTTTAATTTCTGAAAAAGTTGTAAAACATTACTGACAATTCCTCTCATTTATATTATTATGTTTAGTACTAGTTGCTTTGTATCATGGTAAACTTTTACATGAATTGTGCAGTGGATCTGGCTGGGTAAGATACACTGTCTACAGGTCATCGGCGATGGTAATGGAATGGAAACAAAATAGAGTAAATTCTTCAGTTATAAAAACATATGGTTGACTTTCTGCAGTGTCACTAATCTTCAATAATTTTGCACACATTTGCTGTGTGTGTGAGTGAGAGAGCATCATAAAATAGGCTAGTCATTCTAAAAAAACACATTAGCAGAATATTTACACCTTAATATTTACACTACAAATTTTAAAAAGTATTTTTAAAGTAGCGCTATGGACTAAAAAAAAAAAAAAAGACCACCATAAAACACTCACCTAGATCATGGTTACGTCTTGATTATCTACCAACTAAACATTTACAGTATGTGAACTGTTTGGATTAAATTCCAAGTTATATGTTTGTTTTGGGGATGTTTGCACAGTGTTTTACCTATGTGTCTATAATAGAGAAATAATTTATTCAACATAGACTTTCCTTGCTCACTGAAGTCCATGGATTCCCCCCCCCCACCCATGAATTTAAAAAAAGTGTCTTGACCAAGAGAGGCTGGGCATCTTGCATTGCCCCCCCCCCCAAACCGGCTCTTATGTGCTGCTGGGGATCTCCGTGTCCTGCCCTTGAAATGGCACTTGGTGCCCTTTCTAGTATGAGGGATGTGTGCTGACATTATACAGAGTATTCTAGCCTTAAAATTCTCAATAGTAGCTTTATCCTACATATACTTGAATTAATTTAGTCTTTTTTTTCTTCGAAAGGAGAATAAAGATGTTTATCATATATTCTATTGTCCAGATTTGATATTCCAGACAAATATTTATAGATTTTTTAAAGATAAAATTTATTGCAATATATCATAAAAAACTTTGAGAGAAGAGCAGTATAAACAATTAAAGTGAGATTTATTTTTGCAATATGACTTTTGCAAATATTAGCTCTCTGCTCCTGTAATAGTTATAATATTTAGCGTTTATATATCAGAGCACTTTACATGTGTTACCTTGTTGGCCTGACAACAACATTATAAGGCGTAAGTAAGAATTAATGTCACCGTATTGCAGATGCAGGGAGTTGCTGAGGCTGAACGAGTGGCTTGTCAGATATGTATGCAAGAAAAGCGTCCCTGGCTTTGAGCATCTGCGTCTGATGTGCCTCTCACAGGTACAGAAGAGAATGTTCTTGTAAGCTGACCATTTGTCTAGCCACTAGAGGCCGCTGTACTTGCTTGTTGTTTGGAGGTCACCTCTCTCAGTTGTGTTTCATACTTCTCATTGTAGAAGGGAAGTCTGCATTGTTGTAGGTAGATCAGGCCCAGGAAGGGGGGTTGATATGGAGTGTCCCGGCATTGCCAGTCTCCCTCCCTCCGAGGCCCATTTCACCTTCCCCTTGCCCCATCCAACCCCCTCCCCCATCCCGCAGTGGACTTGCCTGCTCCAATGGGCCTCCTAGTGACCACTGGCACCAGAGGGAAGGCTCCTAGGTCTTGTGCTGTTGCAGAGAACTTTATGGCACTTTTGTGATAGCACACACTGTTGGAACGCGCATTCCTCTGGCGCAGACCCCCGTTAGGATTGGGCCCCAAGTTTCCAAGATATTAGGCTTCTCTTGTAATGTATACCTCCCTGCAGAGTGAAGACCTGCCTAATAATATGAAGAACTATGCACTGGAATTCAAGCAAATAAAAGCAATCATGTAATGAATACTTGGAGAAAACAGAACCATAAAGTGTGTGTTGTGCCATAATTTAGAATTAATAATCATAATGTCCAGTGAATGAATGGCACTGGCTGTAGATGCCTGCTGCCTTTTTTCTTCTAACATCAGGACTTAAGTATAGCACTGGAAGTGTCTGCTTTGTCAGGAATAGTAAGTAACCTGATCTTCTTGAGCCTACAGATGGCTCGCTGAAGACCAGCACCCTCTTCTGTAGAGCCAGCACCAGTGTTGAACCAATGAATGCACTTTGGCCTCTGTCAGGTGGCACAAGTTCAAATCCCTGTCTCAGCTGACCATCTCTGAAAAAGAAACAATATGAAAAGCGCTACTTTTTGATAGTTTTTTGTGCAGTGAAAAGTTGGGCAGTTGTTTGATACTTTTGCGTTGCCTTGTAAGCAAGTACACTGTGCAAAAAGACTGTGTTCATAAATTTGTTGATTTTATTATTGCCATTGTTAGTGGTATCAACATTTATTTGGCACTTTAAAGTTCATAGAGCATTCTGCATATATCACCTCAGTTCCCCTTACAATGCCATTTAAAGATTATTCCCATCTTGCAAACAAGAAGCTGAGAGTTGGTGACATGCGTCAGCTTATTTGCGAAGATCGTGGCAGAGACAGAATTTGAACCTAGGGCTTCTTGGTTCACATCCCAATCTCTTAGCTACTTTTCTATTAGCTATGTAAACAAATTTAACTTTAACCTTTTTGCTTTCTGTGGCTCAAAATATAATCACTCTGCTGTTGTTTTTTTACCAAGTCCTATATTACCTCCAGCCAGCCAGCTAAAATTGACATGTGTGAACCATGAACCTCCTTTGCAAGTACTAACTTGTTGTGGTTCAGTACTCTTTTATTAGCCCAAGATATAATTGGCTAATTACAAGCCATTGCAAGGATATAATGACGAGGTTCAGACTGTAACTTGATTTGATAACAAATGTGGGGAGGCTTGAGACTACTTGACCTCCTTCCCCATGACCCTTCTCTTGCAAATTGTGGTTTGATGTCCTGGTTAGCTCTAACTCTAGCTAGTTAACCAACCCCAGTTCCCTGTTGCATGCAACATTTGCTGCTTGGAACTACCATTTGTTACTTTTAAAGCGAACACAAACACTTTTACTCTCCTTTTGTGTGCAAAGGAGGAAGAGAGAATGAGAATGTTCAAACCTGCAGCTCTCATAGTCAGAAACCATGATTTCCTATTGCAGGCGCACACCACCAACCCCCCCCCCACCCATGCAAGATACATTCCCGCTTCTCCCGCAGATACTAAAACTGCAGATAAAAGTAAACCCTATACTTACTGTAGCACCAAGTGCTCTTTCTCATGTCTCTTTCTTTGCAGCGCTCCTCATTTGCAACCCTTCCTGTTACAGGCAGCACTCAGCCAGAAGGCTAGAGGAGGAAGACGGCCAGAATGCTAACAGGAAATGGACAGCTTCTTTCTTCCTGTTTAGCATTCTGACTATTTCTCTATTCTACCGTTTTGGCTGACTGCTTCTCATGTTCCTCCTCTAGTGTTGTGTAACAGGAAGGGCTGCAAACAAAGAGCACTGCAAAGGAAGACTGATAAGTAATTACCATGTGGGGGCAGAGAACTGCAGATAAGTGAAACCGTGGATATGGGATCTGCAAGTGTGGAGGATGCCTGTATCTATTTAAAACATTTAGATACAGCCTTTCCTCTTGAAAACTAAGATGGCTCACAATCAGTAAAACACAGTACAATAAATAAAATACAAGAGATAAAATGCAACAAAAATAAGGGATACAAGAGTGAGGTCCCCCCATGACCACATAAACCAATGCATTCTGCACTAAAATGGTCTTCAAGGGCAGCCCTGTGTAGAGTGCATTACAGTAATCAAGTCTTACTGTCACCAGTGTGTGGACCCCTGTGGTCAACTCTAATCAACTCAGGTAAGGTACATGAGCCAGAGCTGGGAGAGTGTCCCCCTAGCCATTGCCACCCCCTGATTATCCGGGAGCAACAGCAGTCTAGGAGGACAATCAAACTGCACGCCTGTTCCTACAAAAGGAGTGCAACCCCATTCAGAACAGGCTGGTAGCCCAGTAGCTGCATCGTAGTTCTCTGGCCCATGAAGACCTCTGTTTTGCCAAATGTGGAGGCCAAGCCTAGGCATGTCTACTCAGAAGTAAGCCCCATTGTAGTCAATGGGTCTTACTCCCGGGTAAGAGTGGATAGGATTGCAGACTTAATGATAGCAATCATAGCACATAAAGATTGCAAACTCACATCAAGCCCAGTCTTTCACTGTTCCCCAATGGCTCTCATTTTCATCTTCATCTTTAAAAGCAGCAATGCAATGAGCTTTGCTGTTCGTTATTACAGTTTTCCTGGGCTGGTGCTGTCATACATGCCTGTTCCTCACCCTCATATATCCCCATGTTGATGAGGCAGGTCATCTTGAGAAAGCATGTCTATCACAAGGTCACCCAGTGGAGATTTGAACCTGGCACTCTCCAGTCCTGCATGGGACCTTTACCCACTGCATCACACTGGCCTTCCTACTTCACTCTTGGGTTGCTAGAGGTTCTCTCATCTATTGCTCCCACATAGCAGCTTTCCATGGCAAAGTGAGAGGCGAAGTTGGGTGCATTTAATGCAGGAAGAGCATGTGGGTGTGGAGTCTTGACCTCCTGCTCTCATCTTGCCCTTCCCCACATATGCTTCATTGAAGCTGAACTTCTTTGCAGTAATTGAGGTCCATCTGGGGGAGGAGATGATCCTGGGTGATGGACTGAAGAAGTGGGAGTTTAGCACCCACTAGTTGTGCACCCTTCTGTATCTTGAATCACACCCTGACACTTGGGTAGGTGCCAGAGGTGGCCGGAGTCTTCTGTCTGCTGCCACTGTGCATAACTTGTTCTGAGGCTCTGTTCTATACCGAGAGTCTGAGCGTTCGGACCTTTGCCATTTGGAACACCCCCTTTCCTAATCCTCATAAGACAGAGATGCGCGTCTCAAACCTCTCGGAGGGCCACCTTCCTATTTGACCAACTCAAGAGGATGGCACTGCTTAGGTTAACCAAGGAGAAGCATTTTTGCTACAATCTCCCTTCAGTTGGGGTGTTTCTCTCTTCCCCTCCCAGGCCCACTTTGTCTCTTGTTACCACAAACTATGTGCTTTCTCCTCTCTGCACCACTGCAGGTTTTCATCCCACAGCAAGCCCTCTTGTCTCTGCACCATCACAGGTCTTGCCCTCAGCTTTTCTTAACCCTGACCTTTCCTCTGCAACTCCATGCCTCAGTCCATCGCTTCTTTTCTGTCTCCTCTCCTTGTTCCCTCTAGGATTTCTCTTTGCTCCCCTCTCTCCATTGTCTCTTGTTGCTCTGCTTTCACGGCCCATTTTTGCTGTTTCTCAGTCTCTTCTCCACTGCATTATTGCTACGTTCAGCATTCATAGCACATAGCGATTTTCCTCTCCCAGCAATCCTACAGCATGATGGTGCACCTCTGAATCCAGAGAGGGAAGAAACCATTAAGCCGTAGTGACACCAGCATTCTTCCAACCCATCCCTGCTTTTGGTGCACTGTGGGTCTTAGAGACGTGGGAAAGGGCTACCTGTAGAGGTGGAGGCACTATTCATTCCAGGGCTTTTCGATTTTGCAGGCTGGGCCTGTGGGGTAACTCAGACCCTGCCCTGCCTTAAAAGGAGTTTTAAGCGTCAGAGCTTTTAGCCAGCTCACTCTATGGGAGGAGTGTTCCAGATAAGTGTTGCCAGACAGTTAATATTTATTGTTTTTCTTAAGATTCCTGGCTGTTGTCCATGTTGTAATTGACAAATCTTTCATTTTAAAAGACTGATAATTGCTACTGTTGTAAATAGGAATTTATTCCTGTTGGAGGAATAATTTTAAACTATACTTTAAAAGCTTTTTCTTCATTGTGTAAAAATTACCTCTATTGCTGAGCCAGCAGGTGATTTGAATATCAATGTTAGAATAGGTGTAAAACATTATTGAACAGTAATCTTAAATTCACAGAAAATCTGGTTAGAGAAACAGAATAACAGCACAATCCTATGCATGTTTACTCAGAAGTAAATCCTTCTGTGCCCAGTGGGCCTTACAATCAAATGTGTATAAGGTTGAAGCCTCAGTAAAAGACTGCTTGCCTACTCAGAAGTAAGCCCATTGAGTCCAATGGTACTTACTGCCAGATGACTATATATAGGATTGCAGCCTAAGAGACTGTGAAAGAGCACATGGTCTAATTTACTGATTGATGCAGAACTCACGTTCTGGAACTCAGGATTTTGACTGAAAATAAAACTTTAATCACGCCACTCTTGTGAGATTAAAATAAAGTAGTATCTAGAAGATATGCATGTATGAAATATGCATGTTGTAGCAGCTCTGCAAGACTTTGTGCAAGTGATGACATTCTGGGATTTTGAAAACGTGAAATTCCTTGAGATGTGTCAGGTGATGATGATCTTTAATAAGAAAATGTGACGTTGGCTGTATTTATGATTTAATGACATAGTAGTTCTCCTAAAGGATGCTTGCTTATCTCTATCAAAGACCGAAGAGGACTTTTCTAATGCCTTGTTTGTCATGAGTTCATAGCTTTCAGGGTTCTGGTGGCAGTATGGTGGTAATTTAGAGGGCAGGCAAAGTTTTAACAATTCCCAGCCTGTTTTTTGTATAGTGTGTGTTTCACATCTCTGTACCTTGACAGACTTTCTTAAATGCCCCTTCAAAATTCTAATTGTGCCTGGAGCTTTTCCTTGAAATACTTGAAGTGGATTAATATAAAAATGGATAAAATGTGGTATGCATTAAGAATGTCAGAAGAGCCCCGCTGGATCAGGCCAAAAGCCCACCTAGACCAGTTTCCTGTATCTCACAGTGGCCCCATCAGATGGCTCAGGAAGCACACAAGGCAACAAGAGACCTGCATCCTGGTGCCCCGCTTTTGTTCTTAAATATTCTTAAAGAACAAATGCATTGTTCTTAAATGGAATGAAAATAGAATGTTATAATAATGATAAATAGGAAACTATTTGAATTGTACTTGAAAGACAAAATAATCCAGTCAGAATCAGGGAGTAAACATTTATTTAGCATTGGTTATTTCCTCTTCCCGTTAAAAGGGCTCTTTTTAATTTAAGGTGTTCATCATGGAAGGGAGACTCCAACAATTTCTTTTAAGCACTTTGGAGACTACTTTTTAGATGCCATTTATTTTTCTTTCTTGCATGTCATCCATTAAAGATTAGCTGTGGAAGGTTGGAGCATGGAGAGATTATGAATGACAGAGCAACTCCTGTGGAATAATAATCAGTTTTTGATATTTAATGCTGTTTGACTTTTGCAGACACATTTCTTATTAACCTTTGATACAAAGAGAAATCCAGGTTCCTGATATCTCATGGAGAAGATGAATTTGAGATCCTCTTCCAATTAAACTGAAATAAGGCCAGTATTGGGCTTTAGCCAAAAGATCTCAATAGTTCCCAACCCCTGTGTTTATAAATCTAAATATGTGTGACATTCTATTTTTAAAAGTATGTAATGAACATAGTTTTACTAATAATTTGGTTCTAAAATAATTCTTTCTATATACAATATGTACTTAGCCTTAGTTTTGTTGTAAGATTGTTACTTTATGCAAATATATTTTCAAAATCTTTCATTAAACAGTGCCTTGATAAATTCAGAACCTTTATTACACTGTAGGTGCTGTTCAGTTCTACAAAAATCAGTTGGGGTTTTGCATGGACTTCTGTGAAAGGTGAATCGTGTCCTGCCGTTGCTAAACTTTCAGTGTGATGATATATTGACGCAAAGAAGTTTTGGCTTGAATTTTTCCGGTATTTATACTAGGAATATGTGTTGGATGGAAATTGTTGTTTCAATTTTTCTTCTCAAAGTTTATGGATACTTTTGTGAATTGTTGAACTTGTCTCATGAATGCAGAGTTGCAAACGTTGATTACATGGAATAGTTCAATGATTCAGTCGTTGATGTGGCTGTGATACCTATGGGTATTTCAATCTAGCACTTAATTACTTATGTTTCTGCTTATAAAGCACACTCCCATATACCCAAAAGAATCCCAGTGTCATCCAGAAAAAATCTAGGCTCTTGGGAAGATCTGTCCACTCACAGCACAATTCAGAATTTTTAAATGTGGTGACAATTGTTTGATGTGTGTGTAAATGGTTGAGCAAATCTCATCAAAAACTGCTGTTGCTAAACAATATTGTACTGTTGTTGATTTTGGAAAGTCATTTGTGCAAAAATTACTCTTTTGAAGCAGGAAAGGTGTGTTTAGTGTTGAACAAGGAGCAGTTTTGACCCAAAAAACCAGTTAGGGGAATGTGGCAGAGAGCAGTGCATATAGTCTCACTTGCATGTTCTCGCTCTCTCTCGCTTTCGTTTTCTTTACATGAATCTGGGTAAACAAGAACACTGCAGTGAAGAGTTTTTCCACTTGCTTATTATTAAACAGTTCAGGTCCTTGGGTAAAATCAGTGTACTTAACCACAACACACAAAGAAATTTAGGAGCAGATGAGTACCTTCAACCAAATATGTACCACAAACACAAAGTAAGAAAGGTGTCCGAATATTCTATCTGTGTTTGGACACATTGCAGATAAAGCAGAGGCACATTTATATGTAAAGAGGTTTTAGTCTATAACTCCTATTAGTGACCAGTTAAAAGTGCTCTATTTGTATTTATTTGTGCATCTCTATAATGCTTCTATTTTTCAGCATGCTCTACTGACATCAGAACAAGGTCTTTACATATTTTTTGTAGGTGTCTTGGGATCTGAAATGACAGTCATTTTAATGCGACCATGATTCAGGTTTTGGGCTTAGTCTGTTTCTGAGAATTATCAGCATTTTGCAATAGGATGTGTGTACAAGCTGATAAGTAACAACGTGTTGTAGTGACACTTGCATTTGTGCATTCAATCTATTTTAGTTTGTGTGTTATTAAGGTACATATCTAAAGGTGATGTCACACATTGCGTGGCACTCCGGGTCAGTACAGTTGTTAAATACTGGAAAAAGCAAAGCAATTTATTCTCTGTGGAACTTTTTCCTCACCTAATTCTTACATAAGAAAATGATTAGTGTGAAATAATTTTAAGCAGATTCATCTTGAAATGAACTAGAAAACAAATACAAGCAAGCAACTTGTTAGAGGAATCTTATGTTCATTGCTTGACCAAACAACCCTTATTTTCCTCCCCTTTTCTTTAAAATAGGGAGCAAAGTGAGGGGTAAAAGGACTTTTTCCCTCCATCTTCTTCTCCCATGACATGAAACTCTCTTATTAGTTTGGAAAAGCTTTATGTTTACTAGAGATATCTAAATATAAAATGTGTCGTCTTGTCTTTCGTGTTTACCATTGTGGGGAGAAGACATCTGTGCAGAGCCATTAGAAAGTGCAGTGATCCACCATCTCTAAGGAAAATCCTCGGTCACACAGAGTTCAACAGCCACTAATCCTGAATACTAAGTCCCAAATCACAAAAAACTCACAATAGCTCATTATTGCAGTAAAGTTTTTTTGTTTCTTTGTTCTGTTTTTTTAAATGTTGTTTGCTAAAGATACCTGAGAAATTATTGAGAACCAAAGTAGTGAGAAACTATCAAAAATGTGCGCACTTTGAAGAAAAAAAATCAAGGTACACAATAGGAAGGTATCAAAATTTTGTTATGTGTGTGCATTTGTGTTTTGATTTTGCTCTCCTGGAGTGGAGAATGGTAGGTATGTTTTTCCATTTAAAAAATGTAAGGGAGAAGCACTTCAGAATATTGTTGAAAAATTTGTAACAAGATAATTTTCAGAGCTTCACATCACACTGTAATTAGTACAAAGCAGAATACAGAGCTATACATAATCATCTTGTTTTAGTGTAGATAGGTCTTACACGGTCTTAAGTTTTTACTTTCTTCGTATGCTTAACATGAGTTCCATAGTAGACATTTAAAAATCCTTACAATTTCTTCTGTGACTCATTTGCGATTCCCTTTCTATATTTACACAGATGACCTCCAGGAAGCCGGCAAACAGTCGTCTTTTCTGGGAAATGTCCTCTCTCTCTCTCTCTCTCTCGCTCACTCACTCCCCTCCCCTCCAAGGTTCTGTTGTTTGGAGAATCCTGAACCAATGTTTATCCTAGAATCCCTCTCTTGCTAGTACTGTATTTTAAAGGTAGTCTAAAAGTGTGGCCACAAGGTTTGCCAACAGAATCAGGTTTAACTAAGAAAATATGTACACTGCTTTGACTCAGTAAACTCATACCCCGAATGGTTCGGCTTCTTCATATTTGCTTTATCCCATATTAGAAAACAATTAGCTTACTAAACAAATTTGAGTATTTGGGGGTGAAAAAATCTACTTTGAGTCTCTCTCATTTGACTAAGAATTACAGGATATCTGATAAGCTTGTTTAAAAATGGACATATCCAAATATTATCGTAAACACCCAATGATTTGTTTTACCTGCAATATAAGTATTTTACTTAGTTGGCTTACATAGTAGCTAATAATATTTGTTAATGTAATTTAACTGCTGTGAACCTTTGCTGAACAAATATTGAAATTTATACAAGTCAAAGAATGAGGATCTCTAATGACTTTTGTAAAGACTTCCGTTTAATAGTTAAAGAGAAAAGTTTATATGACATAGCCAATGTAATTAACAGCAGGTTTTACATTTAATAAAAAGAAAGAAGCATATGTATTTGCTTTATTCATTTCAGCATAATTTGCATTACAGTTATGGGTATTTAATAAGCAAATTCCAGCTAAAATGCTATGTTGATTTTCTAAGTGAACTTTGAAATAGCTGTGTACCTTCCAAAAACTGTCTGTTTACAATTATTATCTGTCTGAAAACTACAAGTGTTTAAGACTTGATGGGTTTAGAGACCATTATCTTTCTGGAAGGGGAAAAGAGAGATTTTGTGTAGTCCTGGTGTTGGTATTGGCTCTAACTGTAGATGTGATATTCAACTGCTATCAGACTCGTAATAACAAGTCATCTAACTGCAGTTCCTGAGCATGCTTATCTGAGAGTAAATCTCATGGAGCTCAGTGAGAATGAATTCTAAGTACACATGCCTGGGATTAAGTTGTAAATGTTTTAGAGGTGGAAATATATATTGTTGAAATCATTTATGAAGCAAAAATGTATATTCAGTAAATTGGTTTGCAGGAGCAGTAGTCATGCTTAACTTTTTCATGGAGAAAGTTTTAATCTGCTTTGGTTGTTCCTTATCATCTTCCCCCCTTTCATATCGTAGCACCTGATGTTGAATAGAGACACATTTTATTCAGTCAGCGTCACATTTCAGCTAAAATGTCACTTTCAAAACAGTCTGCTGGGTTGAGACATTGAAGTAAATCGAGGTGTTCCAGGAGTTGCCAAGATAAACCTCGTTGTTCCAGGAACAACAAGGTGACTTTGTCGCAGGAGTCCTGGACGCTTTTGCCAGCAGTTCCGTTGGGCTGCACAGGACAACTTACAAACCCTTGTTTTAAAGACAGCATCTGGTGGTCTCTGTTGTGTTGAGGGTTGTTGATTGGACCGAAATGGGTTTCTGTGGAATTGTAAGGAGTCCATGCTGTGGTTTCTTGAGAACCTGTGCAGGGGGGTGGAAGGTGTCTCTTGTCTCTTTGCGGAAGCAGCCTCAGCACCTTTGGGACTGCAGCACAGCCAGGTGCACAGATTCCCTCTGGCACTCAGATCTGTGAAAAGACATTTCCATACTGCAGCCCACATTTTTCTTTAACTTTGGGATTCATGACTCTGATCATGGCCCACTTTGCCTCAGCAACCCCCCTGTCATTGGATCCTGAGAGACATCTTGGGCTGATTTAGAGGCAGTGCCAAGCCATGCTTGCAAGGCTTGGGCTCGCTTTTCTGCCTCCCCTTTCATCCTCCCTGGTTCCTGATTTTGCAGCAAGTCCTAGTTTGGCGTGGTATCTGAACTGCCTCTGTCCATGCTTATTTGTCTTCTTGGTGCAGTGCCTCTTAAAAATGAGACCGTCCCAATGAGTTAAAACCAAGAACTACATATGATTAATAAAAAGGAATTGGACTAGAAAAAAACTGGTTGTGTGGAAACAAAATGCAGTTGCTAAACTGCCACTTGAACACAAGAATTTAAAACTATACCAGGACCAAACCAGAGTCTTTAAAACAACAAAAGTCCTCGAAATTGGAGAAATCTGCTGCCAGTTGGCAAGATCCTACATGACAAACACAATGTGGGGCATTTTATGAACTACACAGGAGTTTGTCTGCATGATATCCCCTTCCATAAAATATCATCTATTACTTTGCAGTTCTCATGTTATGAAGTTATTCCTATGTGCAACTTAAAACAGTTAGTTCTTGTCCCACCTTCAGTGGTTTGGGTCAGCCTTTTCCATCTGATGTACTTTTATTACACTAGGTAGTCATAGCATGCTCTGCGTACTTAAGACTTTCTTCATACTCTGATTTCTAGCTTCTTCTTCTATGTCACGCTCCTCCAAATCTTTTCTGACTTGTCATTGTCCTTGCCAGGAAGTGAACAAAAAAGTATTCTTTTTTGTAGTCTTAATTAGTCTTAATTAGTCTTAATTAGTGCTATGCAATTGCAATGTTACTTTGGAGACTTAGAAATAATACTTTTTTTGTTGAAATAGCTTATTTATTGCATTTTTTTTCCAGGGCGCTCAGTGTGTCAATTTTTAGGCAAAGTAGGTTAGGTTGAAAGTGAGCGACTGATATCCTTCATGTCTGAGTAGGAGTTTGAATAGGGTCCAGAATTGTATTTGCTATTCCAAAATAGCTCAAAGAGGGGTCTTGACCACATGAAGCTGCCCTATCCTGGATCAGACCACAGGTCTATCACATTCCGTTTTGACTCTGCAGATTGCTTCTCCATGTAGGCCTTTCCCCAGCACTGCCTGGAGCTTCGGATTGTACCTGCAACCTTCTGCATACACAAAGCTCCTGCACCACTATAATCCCTCCCTGGGAGTGCTTCAGCATTGCATTTTTTACTTGTGATCAGTGTTACCCTTATAGCTGCTTAGTCTTTTCTTCTGCTGCTTCCTAGCCACTTATCATTGTCTTGTCATGGATATGCAGTCAGCCTCCTGCATATGTTGCTTGGATTTCAGAAAAATTCCTGGAGGAATATGGTATAGGACAGTTATAGAGACAAATATTGAAGGGTGGATATATTGTAGTGGTGAAGTGTCTGAATTGTGATTGGAATGTCCTTGGTTTGAGCTTCTGCCATGAATTCACTTGGATTACAACGAAATAATTGAAGTAAAGTGCTTTAAACTCTCAAAAGTGCTCTACAAATGCTAACTGCAGCTATTAAATTTACAGTGTGTATCACATTTCATTGGCAAAGGATCATACAGAATTCTATTGCTTGCTCCACATACCTTACGCTAATCTTAATGCCTTGGTTTTTTGTTGTTTTTTTTTTAAACTTCAGCCCTTTATGCCACATAGCATGACAATTTTCAAGTTTAGGTCAAACTTTTTCTTACAATTCTGTCCCATCCTTCCTGCAAGGTGTCCTTTGTCATTGTCTAGACTGAGAGATGGTATCTGGCCCAAGCTCATCACAGTGGGGGTTTCACAACTGATTGGGAAACTGAACTTGGATCTTCCTGCAATGCAGTCTGACTACTACACCACAGTAGTATTATGCCAAACTACATGAGGATGCTGTCATTACCCACTGTCCCCATTATATATCTCCCTAGAAGGCCTGTGATATGATATTATTCCCCACCCCCTATAAACAACAACTAATGAAGTGGAACAAGATTGGAGGAACTAAGTGCAAGTCATGTCACAAGTTGTCTTTTAGGAGACATTACCAGAAAGGGGGGGATGCAGCTGGCGGCCACATGTCTTTCGTACCATTTAGTTTGGCCCTTAGATGATGCCATATAGGAACTTCTGTTTAAAGAATGAACATACGATTGGATGCTTCACAGCAAAATCCTAACTTGCCCTGGAGCAGGCAGGTTAGCAGGCCTGCGCTGCATCCAGCACAAGTTTGGGGCCAGATGCGGTGCAATTTGAGGCAAGGGGAAAACTTTTCCCTTACCCCGTGTCACGCTACACTGGCCCCAGTGGGTCTACTGCTCCGTGTCGCCCAGTAACAGGGTCAGGATCCGGCATAACCAGAAGATCCTGGCCCTGCCTCCCGCACCCGCCCGTATGTTCAACCTCCTGATTGTAGAAATGGGCTATGTCAGATGCAAGGGAGGGCACCAGGATGCAGGTCTCTTGTTATCAGGTGTGTTCCCTGAGGCATTTGGTGGGCCGCTGTGAGATACAGGAAGCTGGACTAGATGGGCCTATGGCCTGATCCAGTGGGGCTGTTCTTATGTTTGTGACACCCCCGGATCAGCACAAATGACTTGTGCAGGCCTAACCCAGGGGTTAGGATTGTGCCCTCAGTGCCATAGGTTAAATATGTCTAAAAGTCTCTCTAGATTGCACTAGAGACTGTGTTTAGTTCTGGTAAGTGGTAGCAATAGCTTTCTCTCTACAGTAGGGAAGAATTTATCTTGCCTTTGTCATGATCAGTATACAAAACTTGATTATCTCCCCTTTTCACATTTCTGTGTTTAAAATACTTGCTCTATTGCAGCTCTAGTAGAAGAAATTCATTCTGCTCAACGGGAACGTGATGAAGCCATCATGGCCAGACTGAAGTTGGCCAGTGACGAGAGAGATGATGCACAGAAACGAGTAAAGCAATTGGAACAGTTTTTTGAGACGTACGTACACATTTCTTTCTATGTGTTAACTTGTTTAAGTGCACTGAGGATTTGGCAACTACTCTGCAAATAACCAATGAACATGCACATATGTACCAAAAGATGTTTCATGCTTCAGCCACTGTGGATCTGCTCAGTCTTGAAGACCAAGGCCACCAGATCTTATAGCTAACAATTACCCTTTTGTAGGGTTGTGCGTTCCTTCTTCGGTGTAACAGTACAGCCTGAACCGGAAAGGGCAAAATGGCTGGCCAGAGACCTTTTGGGAGATGGGATGAACTGACCATGCAGGGAGTGCTCTGTTGCCTTGTTAATATCTGGATGCTTTTGTTAGCTGAGCCTGTGAGGTGAGAGTTACTTTCATGCTGCTCTAGAAAACAAGAGTCCTACGCAGGCAATTGGCTTATTTGTTGCAGGGTTTATTATGGACTGAGGTCATTTTTACTCCCAAGACAAAAACGAAGTGAATGACTAGGGCTATAAGGGGACAATCCAGCATTGATTTTATTTGGGAATAAATCAGGGAAATGTGACATTCTATACAGGGGTCCTATGCTTGGGCTGTGAGGTTGTCGGTCAGAAGTTTCACTGTATAGAAAATCGATCAAGCCCTTGATGACACTTTCCATCACAGAAGGAGCAATAATCAAACCACGCACTTCATCACCCCCTGCATCTGCTGTGATGTAAAGGTTTCCTTTTTGGGGAGAAAAAGATATTAAAATGGAATAAATTTTTTTTAATGACTGTGTCTGATTTCTTTTGCTGCCTCCACAAGAAGAAGACTTGTTGTATGCTTAAAATGGTGCAACTGCAAATGGCACATCTCCACCCAAAGCATGCCATTTCTCATTCTTCATGCAGACCTGCCACCCTGATTCCCTGATGCGACGGATGCTAAAGATATTCAAGCTTCAGTCAGTTAGAGCTTGAAAACAAATATTAAAAGGCCAGAAATAGAGCTTGCTTCTCCATTAGCCTTATTTATCTAAAAACATCTATACACTACCTTTTCAAGCCTAATGGGAAGCTAAAGGCAGCTTACAGGAATAAACATAATTGGTAAGGCAGTGTCAGAAAACAAAAATCCAGTCATGATCATCAATCGAAACATCAGCTCAGTAACTTTGAATCAGCTAAAGAAAAAAGGCAACCAAAGGCTCAGCAGAACACAAAAGTTTAACTCCCCTGTGGAAGGCCAGCAAAGGGAGAGTAAATTTGGGTCTCAATTTAGGGTGAGTTCTACATGCCGGGCTCTATAACTGATGTCGCCCTGTCATGTGTTGTCACCTACTGTGTATCTAAGGATTGATGGCACCTGCAATTTTTAGCAAGGGGAGAGTAACTGGCCCACCTCACCCCTGCAGTGTCTTTTCTAGTGGCTGTCTGCTGGCGTTGCATCTTTTTAGATTGTGAGCCCTTTTGGGACAGGGAGCCATTTAGTTATTTGATTTTTCTCTGTAAACCGCTTTGGGAACTTTTTGTTGCAAAGCGGTATATAAATACTGTTAATAATAATCATCATAATAAATAGGCAAACTCCTATGGGGAGAGATTGTCATAAAAACATAAAAACTTAAGAAGAGCCCCACTGGATCAGGTCACAGGCCCATCTAGTCCAGCTTCCTGTATCTCACAGTGGCCCGCCAGATGCTCCAGGGAGCACACAAGACAACAAGAGACCTGCATCCTGGTGCCCTCCCCTGCATCTGGCATTCTGATGTAGCCTACTTCTAAAATCAGGAGGTTGCACATACCCGTCACAGCTTGTAACCAGTGATGCACTTTTCCTCCAGAAAGTTGTCCAGTCTCTTTTTAAAGGCATCCAGGGCGGATGCCATCACCAGATCATGTGGCAGGGAGTTCCACACACTAACTACATGCTGAGTAAAGAAATATTTTCTTTTGTCTGTCCTAACTCTCCCAACACTCAATTTTCGCAGATGTCCCCTGGTTTTGGTGTTGTGTGAAAGGGAAAAGAGCATCTCTTTATCCACTCTATCCTTCTTGTGCATAATTTTGTATGTCTCAATTATGTTCCCCCTCAGGTGCCTTTTTCTAGACCGAAGAGCCCCAAATGCTGTAGTCTTTCCTCATAAGGGAAGTGCCCCAGCCCAGTAATTTTTTTGGTTGCTCTCTTTTGCACTTTTTTGATCATGGATCTTCTGATTTCTTTTCCACTTCCCTGTAGAAAGTCAGCAAAAGGTTGCATCCCACTTTTGGCCACATCCCACTTTTTCACAGACGACTCTACTTGGAAGTAAGTTCCATTAAAGGCTATTGAACTTACTTCCAAGTAAATATGTTTAGGATGGGTGTGCCAGTTTTGTTTCATTTAGGGCTGCAGCAAACAAAACTAAAATTGTATAATGTCTGGTAAAAGTTGTGGGTACGTAAATAAATAAATAAATAAATAAGAGCATCTGTGTGCCTGTCACTGGGGAACTTTCTTCATCTAAGCACATATGAACAATTGATCCTTGTAGTCATATATAGCAGTAAACATTAATAACTTAACATTCGGAAGTCGGTGCCAAAGATATGGTGCATTATTGAAAGATGGAATCGAGCAGGTGGCACTTTAATATGTTCAGTGTCATGGTTGACTCTAAAGACTAGTAGAATGAAATTACTTGAGGTTCTAAAGATTTAAAAAGCGAACTCATTTTGCTGCACTCAGGAAATGCTACTGATCAAGCTTTCTGTGTCCCTTTTTCCTAGGCTAGAAAATATTAACCCTGCAGAAAATGACATGGTAAGCCATTCTCTGAGGAGATTTCTGGATGTCAGTCTTGTATCTTAGAGGCTTAAGTTCAATTGAGTGGGTTTCAGGAACTAAGATGTGGGAAAAAGAAGAATTGACACACTAATAATGTACATCTTTGCTGCAGTATGAAAATTCAATAACTTCACTCAGTCAATTTACAATTCGCATGTGCCTATTAATTAAAACCCTATATTAAATAAAATATATTAAAACTTCTTGTCTGACTAACATATAATGCTGTTGGTAGACATTACAGGAATTACTGAACAGAATAAACAATGCAGACACCAGCATGGCTATACGGAGGAGTGGAGCTATAATTGTCGATCGAATATACAGGACCCAGGAACGGAAAAAGAAAATAATCGCTGAAGAAATGAATGCAGTGATTGTGGAGCGAGATGCTGCGTTGGCTCAAGTAAGTCCACATTATTTTATAAAGGATCCGTTGGCATTCCCCTTCTCCTCGTGACTGGGAAAATGAATTGTTTTCCTGGTGAACATTTAGCTTGGTAAAAAACCTTCTCTCACACAAAGCCGTGCTCAAAATTACTTTGGTGGAGGAGGCATAATAAATCATGGGGAGCTTGAATGCTTCCAAGCCGCTTTCCAAAATAATAATATATGAAATTGCTGGGGGGAAAACTGTGCTAACTTTAGGTTATATGAAACTGAGAGAGACAAACTCCAAACACCAAAGGATGAGATTAACATCCAGTATGACCTTGATAAATTCCAGGTCGGATATATAAAGAATAAAATGAAACTTAGCATGGACAGTTGTAAAGTAAAGCACATCAAGAGGAAGGGAATTAAGAAAGAATAACGGTGTATGTAAAAATTATATAAATATAAACTATGTGAAAATAGTTCAAGTGCTGTTATGGGTGAAGGTGTGGTGTTAGAGGTGTATTATAGGACACCACGATGAATCAGCAAGGCTGCACACGCACACATGTAAAAGGGCAACCTTACTGAAGAAGAGTCTCTGCTGCCCTTGTCTCCCCCTCCATTCCAGCGTGAAAAGAAATAGAGTAGAAAGCCGTCTAAGCACGAATGCCTAATTCAGAGGCTGCACTTACTTTATGATGGTATTGATATGATGGGATTGTTCCACTGTGTGGTGGGAAAAGCCTGGGGAGTTATTAGTAGGCACAGTTTTCAGAATGTTCTCAGTTGGATGTGTCAAAAATTGCTCACAGAGGACAGAAAGATATGGAGTAGAGAGGTAGGGGGGTCTGGGGGTCACAGCTGGCAAGCACCCCTAATGTGCATCCTCTTGCAATTTGGTTGGAGATAAGGGAGCCAGTAGTTCCCATGTAGCCTGTACTGACCTCCTTTGTAAATGGGGGTGAGTGGCTGCTAAAGGAAGGATGTGCTGGATGGAATCTGGAGCACTGCAGCAGAACAGGAAGGGGACATGCTTAACAGACCAATGGAAAGAAGGAAAATCCTCCGTGGCTGCCAGAGCCTTGACTGAGGCCTTCCTTATCTCCAGGCTGGGCTTCTGGACTGAAGTATTCAAATTTAAAATTCGAATTTGAAACTGTTAAAATTTGGAAAAAAAGTGCTTATTAATATTATGATGAATAATTATATACCATTTTCCCAAAAGAATAGTTTACAAAGTAAAATAAATCAGTACATGGTCCCCTATACTCAAAGGTCTCACAGTCTAAAATCTGTGTGCAACCAGCATCTTTTAATCCTACTTGCTTGTCTTTGAACCCTTATTCAAAATGTGTTTTTTTAAAAAACATTTTTTTATAGGATAGAACTTAGGCCAGAATCCTAAAACTAGCTCTGTGGGCCCAAAGGGGTGGGTGGAGTTTTTGATCTGCCCACCCCCAAACAGCAGCTTTTCACACCACATAGTAAACTGCTTTTGAAACCAGGCATGAGAATCTGTGGCTTAAAGGAAATAAGTCAACAGTTCCACTGGGTTAGCACCATGAAAAAGACAAATTCAGTGTTAGGAACTGTCAGGGAAAGATTTGAAATAAAATAGCAATGATCATAATCAGGAAATACCCTGATTTTAATTCTAAAGGTAAACCTGTCTTTACAGTACTGGTACTATTCTAGTTACAGGTGGAGACTGAAATTATCCAAGGATTCTACATCCATAGATCTGGCTCAAAACTGGTCCCCCGGACACATGTTGGACCAGACTTGGCCCCACCTGAACCCTCCGAGGGGGTTTCTGAGCCCTCCAGAGGACTTTCTGCAGCCTGCAGATGCAGCATGAATCTGCCTGCTGTCTCTGTGGGCTTCAGACTGGCTCGTAGAGCCAAAATAACCCAAGGGAAACAATGTTTTAATGATTTTTAAGGCAACCATTTTCAACCACTGTACCATGGCACATTGGTGTGCAGCGAATGGTTTGCAGGTGTGCCTTGGGAGTTTGAGGGAGGGCACAATTATTAATAGGGTCATTGGGGGAAGTGAGCCCCTCATCAACAGCATGTTGGGGCTTGTCATTGTCAAAAGACTAGTGGTGTGCCTTGACAATTTTAGTACCTTATCAGTGTGCCGTGAGACAAAAAAGCTTGAAAATCACTGTTTTAAGGTATTCTGAGGCCCAGGGAAGCCCAGGGGAAACTGGAATTCACACAACACAGAAAAGAATTAATTTACATTTCAAATTTGAATAAACTTGAATAAATTTACATAAATGAAATGAGAAAGGGAGTAAAGCCTTTCTAAATGCCTGGTGAGAGACTGATTGATGGATTGTCTGGTTAATGACTGTTTTACATCACAAAAGTCAGCAAGGCTCTTTTTAAATCACTTATCAAAGGGACATTGTTTTTAAAATGGATTTGTTTCAATATGATTTTTGCCATTCCCCTGAGTTTTGGGAAACGGAATCCTCACGAATAATGAGGCTCAACCTGTACTCAAAGCAGTGCACAACACTGAAATAAAACATGCTAACATATTATTAAAGTAGGAGTAGTATCTTAATATAAGTGGGGTGCTGTCGGAAGGTCCTCCTTGTTAGGGCTTTGCTGCATGCAGAACCCATAGATGAAAATGTAGTGCAGTGGACTGCTGGCTCCAGGTGTGCTCCAGGAAAGGCCCAGGAAGAAATAACACAGACAAGGCGGGTGTCCACCACCAAGCTGTATTTACAAAATGTACAGATAAGCAGTCTCTCCAGCAGGAAAACAGCAAGCGTATTTACAGCACAGTTCTCCAACCCTCCGACACAGACTCTTGCTCTTTCCAGCTCTACACAACAACCCACGAAGGTAGGCTGTGCCTACCTCTCTTTTTTATTTCTGAGCACCAATCAGGTTGAGGATGACCTCATCCCATTACCTCATCCTCTCGTGACTGATTGCATCAGCCTCCCAGAGTGCACCTGTCCCACCTTTACATTGACTTGCTTTGTGCTTGCAGTCGCTGTGACTCAACATTTGCCCATGCATATGATTGGTCAGATCAGAGTCACATGGTATACAGTGAGTTACACAGGTTCATACACTTTTGCATGGACTTACAAACACAGGCCCAGACATCAAGGCCTTGCCCTATTCAGACAGCAAATTTTAGGCTTATTGGACCAAATAATCCTGACACTCTGGTCCTGAAAGTTCCTTTTAGAAGGACCCTTTATGTGAGTGGGAGTATCCAATGACAGCCTGCACTGTGCCAGAGAAAAAAAGATGCAGCCCCAAATCTCTAAGAATGACCTACTCTTTAGAAAACTTGGTGGAAAAGGGAGTGGTGACTTGCCTGCCTGGTGCGAAGGTTGCGGACATCACTTCTTGTCTAGACAGGCTAGTAGACAGTGCTGGGGGAGAGATAGCGGCTGTGGTGTATGTTGGCACCAACGACGTGGGCAAGTGTAGCTGGGAGGTCCTGGAGGCCAAATTTAGGCTTTTAGGCAGGAAGCTGAAAGCCAGGACCTCAAAGGTAGCGTTCTCTGAAGTGCTACCTGTTCCACGCGCAGGGCCAGCTAGGCAGGCGGAGATCAGGGGTCTCAATGCGTGGATGAGACGGTGGTGTAGGGAGGAGGGGTTTAGATTCGTTAGGCACTGGGGAACGTTTTGGGACAAGCGGGGCCTGTACAAGAGGGACGGGCTCCATTTGAACCAGAATGGAACCAGACTGCTGGCGCATAACATTAAAAAGGTGGCAGAGCAGCTTTTAAACTGATCCCTGGGGGAAGGCCGACAGGAGCCGAGGGGCATCCGGTTCGGGACTCCTCATTCCTATGGGATGAGGATGGGGAGGTTAGAGAACAACAAGACAAAGGCAGGGTAGGAGAAGAAATTGGGAAAGGTAGGGAGATGGGATGTGATAGACGGTTTGGCACAATGAGAGGATGCGGGGACAAAGGAGCGAATAAGCAGCCCATCCTGGGGCATTCCGTGTATAAATGCTTTTATGCGAATGCCCGAAGTCTACGAGCAAAGGTGGGAGAACTGGAATGTCTGGTGACAAGGGAAAATATTGACATAGTGGGCATAACGGAAACCTGGTGGAATGCGGAGAATTAGTGGGATACCGCAATCCCAGGCTATAAACTCTACAGGAGGGACAGGCAGGGGCGAGTTGGAGGTGGGGTGGCCGTTTATGTTAAGGAAGGGATAGAATCCAGCAAAGTAGAGATTGAAGGTGGGTCCGACTCCACCATAGAATCTCTGTGGGTTAAATTACCAGGCTTGTGCAGCGATGTAATACTGGGGGCGTGCTATCGTCCTCCAGACCAGAAATCGGATGGGGACCTTGAAATGAGGAAACAGATCAGGGAGGTGACAAGGAGGGACAGGGTTGTAATCATGGGGGACTTCAATTATCCTCATATTGACTGGGTCAATTTGTGTTCCGATCATGAAAAGGAGACCGGATTCCTTGACGTGCTAAATGACTGTGCCTTAGAGCAGCTAGTCATGGAGCCCACCAGAGGACAGGTGACTCTGGATTTAATATTGTGCGGTACGCAGGACCTGGTTAGAGATGTAAACGTTACTGAGCCATTGGGGAACAGTGATCATGCTGCGATCCGTTTTGACGTGAACGTTGGGGGAAGAATACCAGGCAAATCTCTAACAAAAACCCTTGACTTCCGACGGGCGGACTTCCCTCAAATGAGGAGGCTGATGAGAAGGAGGTTGAAAGGGAGGGTAAAAAGAGTCCAATCTCTCCAGAGTGCATGGAGGCTGCTTAAAACAACAGTAATAGAGGCCCAGCAGAGGTGTATACCGCAAAGAAAGTTCCACTATATCCAGGAGGGTGCCCGCATGGCTAACCAGCCAAGTTAGAGAGGCTGTGAAGGGCAAGGAAGCTTCCTTCCGTAAATGGAAGTCTTGCCCTAATGAGGAGAATAAAAAGGAACATAAACTGTGTAAGAAGGTGATACTGGAGGCCAAGGGAGATTATGAGGAACGCATGGCCAGCAACATTAAGGGGAATAATAAAAGCTTCTTCAAATATGTTAGAAGCAGGAAACCCGCCAGAGAAGCGGTTGGCCCTCTGGATGGTGAGGGAGGGAAAGGGGAGATAAAAGGAGACTTAGAGATGGCAGAGAAATTAAATGAGTTCTTTGCATCTGTCTTCACGGCAGATACCGCTGCCCGAATGGCCCCTCCTGACCGAGGAGTTAAGTCAGATAGAGGTTAAAAGAGAAGATGTTTCAGACCTCATTGTTAAATTAAAGATCAATAAGTCACCGGGCCCTGATGGCATCCACCCAAGAGTTATTAAGGAATTGAAGAATGAAGTTGCAGACCTCTTGACTAAGGTATGCAACTTGTCCCTCAAAACGGCCATGGTGCCAGAAGATTGGAGGATAGCAAATGTCACGCCTATTTTTAAAAAGGGAAAGAGGGGGGACCCGGGAAACTATAGGCCGGTCAGCCTAACATCCATACCGGGTAAGATGGTGGAATGCCTCATCAAAGATAGGATCTCAAAACACATAGACGAACAGGCCTTGCTGAGGGAGAGTCAGCATGGCTTCTGTAAGGGTAAGTCTTGCCTCACGAACCTTATAGAATTCTTTGAAAAGGTCAACAGGCATGTGGATGCGGGAAAACCCGTGGACATTATATATCTGGACTTTCAGAAGGCGTTTGACACGGTCCCTCACCAAAGACTACTGAAAAAACTCCACAGTCAGGGAATTAGAGGACAGGTCCTCTCGTGGATTGAGAACTGGTTGGAGGCCAGGAAGCAGAGAGTGGGTGTCAATGGGCAATTTTCACAATGGAGAGAGGTGAAAAGCGGTGTGCCCCAAGGATCTGTCCTGGGACCGGTGCTTTTCAACCTCTTCATAAATGACCTGGAGACAGGGTTGAGCAGTGAAGTGGCTAAGTTTGCAGACGACACCAAACTTTTCCGAGTGGTGAAGACCAGAAGTGATTGTGAGGAGCTCCAGAAGGATCTCTCCAGAATGGCAGAATGGGCAGCAAAATGGCAGATGCGCTTCAATGTCAGTAAGTGTAAAGTCATGCACATTGGGGCAAAAAATCAAAACTTTAGATATAGGCTGATGGGTTCTGAGCTGTCTGTGACAGATCAGGAGAGAGATCTTGGGGTGGTGGTGGACAGGTCGATGAAAGTGTTGACCCAATGTGTGGCGGCAGTGAAGAAGGCCAATTCTATGCTTGGGATCATTAGGAAGGGTATTGAGAACAAAACGGCTAGTATTATAATGCCGTTGTACAAATCTATGGTAAGGCCACACCTGGAGTATTGTGTCCAGTTCTGGTCGCCGCATCTCAAAAAAGACATCGTGGAAATGGAAAAGGTGCAAAAGAGAGCAACTAAGATGATTACTGGGCTGGGGCACCTTCCTTATGAGGAAAGGCTACGGCGTTTGGGCCTCTTCAGCCTAGAAAAGAGACGCTTGAGGGGGGACATGATTGAGACATACAAAATTATGCAGGGAATGGACAGAGTGGATAGAGAGATGCTCTTTACACTCTCACATAACACCAGAACCAGGGGACGTCCACTAAAATTGAGTGTTGGGCGGGTTAGGACAGACAAAAGAAAATATTTCTTTACTCAGCGTGTGGTTGGTCTGTGGAACTCCTTGCCACAGGATGTGGTCCTGGCGTCTACCCTAGATGCCTTTAAAAGGGGATTGGACAAGTTTCTGGAGGAAAAATCCATTATGGGGTACAAGCCATGATGTGTACGCGCAACCTCCTGATTTTGGAAATGGGTTAAGTCAGAATGCCAGATGTAGGGGAGGGCACCAGGATGAGGTTTCTTGTTATCTGGTGTGCTCCCTGGGGCATTTGGTGGGCCGCTGTGAGATACAGGAAGCTGGACTAGATGGGCCTATGGCCTGATGCAGTGGGGCTGTTCTTATGGAGTGCTGGAAGTTTGTAACATTGCTAAAGGCTGAGAACTTGCACTCTGCATACACTGATGTGGGGGCTGCTCCTGAAAACTTTCTCTTTTGAGGTTTGTGAGAGCAGAAGGGCTCAGGCCTGAGCAGACCTGCCCACTTTCCAGATTGGTGCACCTCTCCCGTGGTCGTGCCTTACTCCCCTGTATAAGGCCCAGTTCAGCCGCTGTGTCTGTTCTCAAAGGCAATCACACAGTAACTGCAACCAGCCTAATGTTTAGTTTGGCCCTCAGTGACCCCAAACACCTTGACAGGCATTCTCGATATATTCAGTGTATTTCTTCATTGCCAGGCATTTAGGACGGATACAAGGAAGAGTGTACTATGTTTAATAAACGTGCAGAATTCATTACCACAGCATATGGGGATGTGCACTACTTCAGGTAGGTAGACTCTGTCAGTGATACAGTTGTGCAGTGAAACCTCCACGTTCACACATGATGTCTCAGAGGCTGAGGATTCAGTGTGGAATGGCCATCATTGGGAACGTCCAGTGCACCTGACTGGCAACTGTTGAGAACACAGTCGGGCATTAAAAAACACACAGTTTGATCTGATCCATTCAGGCCTTTCTTCCAGCTTGCTCAAATGACGCTGCTGCGTGAGTGCCTACAGTTTCCACCTGCATGGAGGGAAGGGATCATCCCTGGTTCCCAGTCCCCCTTGTCAGAACTCTGGGTGGTTAGAGGATGTTCCTGCGCAGCTTTTCAGGGTGCTGCACATTGGCAGTGCCCGGGGCAGAGGCAGGGTCAGGCAGAACCATGCAAGTGGAAGGGCTGCTGGCTCAGGCCGGAGACTCCTGCAGTCCGACTCCTGCGGCTCTTCTGTCATTTGGAGCTCTCTCTTACAATCCCTCCAGGCTTTGATTTCTGTCCGGCTTGCTGTTTGAAAATGAAGGCTGCTACTTGTTGCTGTCTCTTTTGCGTGGAGGCATCTCTTAAATTACAGAAAAGTTTGTGATTGTGAAGTCGCCATGGGAGGTTTTTGTTGTTTTTGTGTTTAACTTTGCCTTCCACATTTTTTTTTAACACAGAACACTAAAACTGAGCAAAGATGCCGGCAACAGAAGTGGGAATTTTTGCATTGGGTTTGTGGCAGTCCTGGTTTGTTCTCCCTTTTTTCACAGTACGTTCTCTGGGAAGGAAGGGCTGGCATTCCTACTGCTGGGATGCCCCTCGTCCTGGGAGGCAGGGTGGGAACCTCTGCCAGTTCTGAATACTCCTCCCTTGGTGGGGCATCTCTTCTGTTCTCCAGTTTCAGTCCTGCCTTCCAGGACAGACCTCTGTTCAGCCCAGCACGCAACTAAGGGAAAAAACAAAAAAGCACAAGGACGTTGCAGCAAGATAGGGGGAAGGAGAAGCACCCCCACCACCCCCACAACCAGGCTGCACACAGCAGCAGTAGCCCCTGCTTGGATTCAGGCAGAGCGCAACCCCACACCCGCCTCACCAGCGCCAGGGGGGTTGGGTGCCCAGAGAGAGGGCTCCCCAGCACGTTGAGAGCCAGCATGGGCAGCCTCAGCCTCCTCAGGTGCCTGCAGAGGAGCAGTGCGGCGGTGGCGCCATCTCCAGCTTGCCACAAGCAGCTGGCAAGCTAGAAAAGAGACGCCTGAGGGGGGACATGATTGAGGCATACAAAATTATGCATGGGAAGGATAAAGTGGATAGAGAGATGCTCTTTACACTCTCACATAACACTAGAACCAGGGGACATCCACTAACATTGAGTGTTGGGAGAGTTAGGACAGACAAAAGAAAATATTTCTATACTCAGCATGTGGTTGGTCTGTGGAACTCCTTGCCACAGGATGTGGTGACGGCATCTGGCCTGGATGCTGGATTGGACAAGTTTCTGGAAGAAAAACCCATTATGGGTTATAAGCCATGAGGTGTATATGCAACCTCCTGATTTTAGAAATGGGCTCTGTCAGATGCAAGGGAGGGCACCAGGATGAGGTCTCTTGTGATCTGGTGTGCTCCCTGGGGCATTTGGTGGGCCGCTGTGAGATACAGGAAGCTGGACTAGATGGGCCTATGGCCTGATCCAGTGGGGCTGTTCTTATGAGAAATGGTCTCTTGGGCTGCATGTGTGACCGCTATCTGACATCAGACCTTATTGGATGATGCCTGTCCTTGTCTCTGTGCCCTAGGTATGGGAGGGAGTAAGAGCGCATATTTTCTCCCTCCTTGCTCTGGGTCCAGTATCATCAGACAAGGGCTTGTGTGTGAAATCTGCATAAGATCATACAGTGGCTTCCCAGATTTTACCACAATATCACTGCACACAGTGAATTGGATTTTGTGCTCACAGCCCATACTGGCATGCTATGGTCCCATGTTGGCATCTGGTGATGTTGACTGTAGTGAAGGTGTTTGGAGAAAAATAATACACACTTTAAACATCTTTCTCACAAAATTCAGATCTATAAATATGCACATTTAATAAAGTATATTTACTAAACCATCCTGTCGATTCAGCAGAGGTTTCTCAAAATAATGCCCAGTATTGATACCAGTGATATTTCCCTTCTGTTGAGTGATCAGCCCTGTCAGAGAAATTCCCCTGCATCCCTGGGATGCAGACGTGAGCTGGCCCCTGTAGGTAAGTGGGTTCTTGCAGATCACAGGAGGTGATAATGGGGCTGCATGGGGCAAGAACCAAGGCTATGGCTGCGGTTGGCTGATGGTGCCCAGCCTTAGGCAGCAAAGTGCCAGATCGCTGGGCTGCTAGTGAGAAAATGTAGGAGCTAACAAGCTACACAGCTTCTAAGGTACTTTATTTCAGTGGACGGTTTCTACAGTTCCTTCTTACTGGCTTCATACTGTGTCTTCTGTGAGTCTCCAGTTAGAGCCTAGTCTGTATTTGAGCTTGTCTTTCAGGTGCGTTTTGGCACCACATTGCTATGTAATGTAGTAACATTTTAATTAGCCTATAATAAACTTGCAGTTGTGCACTGAATGTGTCTGAAATAGGGTGTTTTGTTGCACTTTGCTCTACTGGCAGACTTGTGAATTCTTTGGCAAGAGGATTGTGGAGTTCTGAGTCCCAGATTTCTCTGTATTTATCTGTTATGCAAGATTTTAACTGCAAGCTCAACACCTTGATAGTGTGATGGGCATTATCATCACTGGGGTTGAATGGAACATGTGTCTATAATCTGAGATCATTCTCTGGATTGCTGAGCAAATATACAAACTACTTTTTCTGTGTGCAAAAACAGATAGAATGGTATAAACTCAAATATTTGATACTACTTTTCGTATGCATTTTCAGGCTACTCAAAAACAAACTACAAAGGCATAGCTAAACATTGACAGCAGTTTCCCTTTTGACTCTTGGACTTTAAAAAGAACAAAGACCCAAAACTCTGAACCACTTACTTTCAGTGGCCAATATTGGTCAATAAAGTGATGTTGTATTGTCCTGTGGAACCTGTTTTACTTTTCTTTGTTGTGCAAAAGAAATGATACATTTGTGAAATGTAGAGCATAAACAAGGGGGTTGTTATGCATCATTTGGTTTCATTGTTTAACCCGTCAATGGAAATATCCCCAAAGTAACTGGGGATCCCCCTTAATTAAAGCCCATGTTCTTAAGAAATTGGTTTGCCAGCAGTGGGCAGTGTGATGAAATATCTCAGAGCTGGTACTGGCCCCCTGCCATTTACACCTTCTGGACAGGAATGTTTAACGTGAGAGAGACTTGGCAGCTGAAACTGGGTAGTGGAGGAAGGGACGCCCAAGGCTCTTTTCTGCGTTTGGGGACTGGGAGACAGCTATCTCCCCTTGCCACATGGGCTTTAAGCAATCTCTTTTGAGCTGCACTTAGTGTGCAGCCTGCCAAAGGGAATCTGTTGTCAGAGAAAACCAATCACTTCATGGCCAGAGTGGCACTGTCTGTTTCATGCTCGCCACTGAAGCAAGAGCGTAATTGGCAAGCAAACCTGGTTTTCCTGCTCTAAGTAGTTTGATCACATCCTGCTTTGCAGGAACTTGCTTTGGACTATTCATGAGCAGAACTGGCACTGGCCCAGCTGCTCATCTGAAACGAACTTGAGTCCCTTTCTTCTGCTCGTGCCACCACTTGTCAACAGCCCTGCTGTTGCTCAGTCACTGCGAGTGCCCAGATTTAGAGCCATGCACTTGACTGCCTGTCTTTGTCGCTTGCAGCTGGCCAGTGAGAACTAGTGAGCGTCAACAGGGCCAGCTTCAGAACAGTCTCTTCTGCCACTCGATTGACCGAAGGGAGGCATCAACAGAGCTCTTTTCTGCCTTTCAGAAAGTGCTCAAGCGTTCTTGCCACAGGCCAGTGAGCATTTCTCATTTGAGAACTACGCCCCTGAGGTGCAGCAAGGGATTTTTCTTTAAAAGCTATTAGGCAAAAAAAATAGAAGACCGCCTCCCCTGGATTTAGGAATCTGTGTGCTGACATGCCGTGGCATTGCCTCACTATCAGGAAATTATTAAAACAAAAAAACAGCCGCCTGATGCTGTTAAGATCTGAACTTGGAGAAGGTTGTCTGCAACTTCACTTTAGTATTTCATTTCTGTAACCTTTTGCAGCTCCTGGACAAATGGTGTGGGTTGGGATAAAGATCTTAAAGTGGACACAAAATGTTTAGCACTTTGTAAAAGGCTTTGAACATCCCCCTCCCCATTCATTAGTAAAGGGTGAGGTCCATGCACAACCCTATTCTATTGTTTGTTCCTTTGCTCAGTTCTTGTATGTGAAGTTATCCTATTTTATCTTCACAACAATCCTTTGGCGTAGTCATGCTGGAAAAACATAGCAAATGCCACAGCTAAACAGATGTATTTGAGTTCAGGCTTCACAGTCCAAGTTCCAAAATATTGGCCACTGTGCCCCAAGTAGTTCTTGGGTTGATGGATATCTGTAAAGGGGAAGATGAAGATCCCATAATCCATCAGTGGCTACCAGTAATAAGGGGAGCGTTTTCCTAAGGAGCGTCTCTATTAATCAGGCTGGACAGCGTGGAACCAGACAAGGTGCGGGAATCGCTGAGTGATTCTCATGCTTGACTGAAAGGGAGCAGCAGGATCCAGATTTAACTGGAACTGACTCCCCACTACTGCCCAATGCTGTTGCCCAAGTTGCTCCCCAAAGCCACTGTTATGCTTAGGTAATGTTTATACTCAGAAATGTCATGGAGTGAAGGGTTAACACACACACCCCCGCAGTGTGGCTATTCTGGAAAAATAGACAAATTCAGAGTTTCCATACTTCCCCCGTTACTGCCTTTAGGTTTTAAAAAATCAAGCGACCCAGTTACAGATCTCCTGTGGGCTTTCCTTCTTCCCCATGACCTGATCCATGAGATGGACTATCTCTTCCCTTTACCTGTACTGCACCTGTCAGTTATTACCTAAATATAGACGGGAGTAAAAAATTCCTATTCAACCCCCGAACAGGCAACCAGGAAATCCCCTCCCCCTGCGCTGTTCGGGGGAGGAAGGGTAGGCTGCTGAGTATGCCTGAATGTGAGGGCGCTGAGTGGGGAGACCCCCAATAGCTGCATAGCTCCTCCCCCCATATCCTTTCATTCAACTTAATGCCCCTCACCTTGTGATTCCTTGGAGATGTGGCAACCTCCAAGCTTGAGGAACGAGTGACCAATTGAACATACAAGGATTCAGCAAAGATTATGAACCTGAAACAACTTGTGTTAAATTTGCTGCTATATAATCTGTGCATTAATTTAAAGAAAAATCATGTTAAAAGTTGCAGAATTGAATTTTTTCAGTAAGCACAAGTGTTGCTTATTTGTTTTAATAAATATTTAAATCAAAGACAATAACACATTTTAACATTGTTACCTATTTTGAGCACCTAGGATGAAATGGGCTAAAAATAGGGAGAAATATTTTGCTGTTCTCCAGACTCTCTGACCAGTTTATTTGACATGACTTTACAGCATCAGCAAAATCTCCTTTCCCTGCTTTATTGTTAATAGTTTTTGAGGCTGATATTAAACAAGAGGAAGCAGAGCCTCATTTGCATTGGAGGGTCAATGCAGTAGATCAAAACCCAGGATTAGCTCAACGGCATTTCCCTAAGAAGGCCCCTCCTTGTCTGGTCGTCCAATGAGTCATTCCTGCCCTTCAAGATGAATAAAGGTGAAGGGGAAATAACTGCAGAATTAAAATCCATTTGGACTGGGTGCTGAAGCCTTCCTTGGAACTGGTGGTGCAGGGCAACTGCCTGCCAGGTGGTATTATTCTTGAAAATGGCAGGAGGGAAGCCATCTTCTTGCTCCATATGAAAGACAAGCCAGGAAGCCTTGACAGGCTGGTGTCTATTAGACTCCTTCATAGAAAATGTCCAGTCTCTAAGTGTGTTGTTAAAAAGATTGATCACGAATATCTTGGGAGAATGAGCAATTTAGCCCGTGTTGAATGCAGTCACCTTGTGCCTTGATTGTGGGGCTTTGGGGATGGAGCTTCTTGTGCTCCCTCACCTGCAAGCATTGCCCCATTCCTTCACAGGCAGGGACGTGCTATTCCCATTGAAATGAAGCAGTGACTGGCACACGAATAACTGTTGTGCATGCATTATTAGACTCAAGCCTGGATCATTTACATTGTCATAGTGTCGGAGCCATTTTGCATTTCTTGACCTACTCTAAATGTATATAGGCACACTGTTTACTTATAGAGAGTCACACCGTTGGCCTACCTAGCTCAGTACTGGCTACTACTCCAATGAAGCAGCTGTCCAAAAGGCCTCCTTGAGCAAAAGTCCGTCATCCAGTTGGACAACAGTAACTGAGGTCCTGTAACTGGAGAGGTCAGGGTCTGAGTTTAGAAACTTGTATCATATTTATCATTTTGAGCTTACCTATAAAGCAAAGTTCATCTGATAAGATGTGAAGCTGTGTCTTACTACAATAAGTACTTGAAGCAATATGTTCAACAGTACAGTTGTGCGTTGCTTAACAACAAAGATGTTTTCCCGCACCCCTGTTGTCAAGTAAAGCCTGACGTTAAGCGAAGCTGAGGGGAGCTGCACTTCCCTCACTTCCAGAGGCACTCACGTCTGCCCACTGCCTCTACAAGGCTCAGGACGGCCAAAACCGGCAAAAAGACGCGACTTCTGGTTTCCCAATAGGATCCAGAAGTGATCTTTTTTGCTTTATAAGGAATGTGGAGGTCCAGGGAAGCCCAGGCCTCTGAATGCCGTATAAGGCAAACAAAGGCATTTCTGGTTTCCCGAAGAAACCGGAAGTTGTGTCTTTTTGCCAGTTTCAGCCATTCTGTGCCTCGCAGAGGCAGCATGCGGATGCTCACTGCCTCTGCGGAGCTCAGAAAAGCCCCCGGAGGTGAGGGGAGTGCAGCTTCCCTCAGCTTCAGAGGCTTGGGGGGTGAACAGGGACCAGCAGCAGCTATTGCATATGCAGCCCGTCACCTTTTGGAATGTCACTAAGCGACATGCAGCTGTATTATAATAGTTTTTTAATGTCACTGGTAGATAAGTTTAACACATAAAACAGTTGCAGTTGTCGTAAGGAACAAGGTACAGAGGAGATATTCATTTATTGGACCAGCTTATTGCAAGGAGGGACATAGCATACAGGTTGCACAGAATTTTCCTTCAAGCATAATTAGTGATTTAAATCAAATTTCACTAGATCAATTTAATTTCAAGAACGTTTTTGAACATTTGAAAAGAACTCTTTTTAAACTCAAGCCTAATCCAAATTGAGTCCTGTTACACTTCCTTATTGTAACCCTGTAATAGAACACAAAACCCCACCATTCCCTTCGCTTCCTCAGACTTACCCCAGTGGGCCAAGGCTACCCAAATTCATAGGACAGAGGTTCCCAAACTGGGGTGTTGTGACACCCCAGCCAGGGGATTTCTGTGGCTGCCCCCTTAAGGGGTGGGGTGACGGCAGCGATGTGATCATCACTATCATCACTGCAACAGGCAAGTGTTAGGAGCCTCTCACAAGCCAAGCAATTAGCAGGTCTGTAAACCCATCAACCCTCTAATTAGCCTGACTGGCTTCTGATTACTGCAAATTGCTCTCTCAATGCAGGGAGCTCACAGGCCATACAACAGGTCCATTTGCAAATGCCCTTGAACAACCTTGGCTTCCAGCTGGAGTCCCCACTCAGCTTGAAACAGGGAGCCAGGCACAACTTACTGAGTGCCAGGGTAGTGCAAGACCAAGTCACTGGGCTACATTCACAACCACTTCCCCCTTTTGTGATCCCAATAATCCACACTGCTGTACATAGATAGGATTTATTAAAGAATAAGAATAACAGAAGACAAGCACTTCCTTCAGGCATCGATTGAGGAATCTTTAAAAAGGGAAAGAGGGGGAACCCGGGAAACTATAGGCCGGTCAGCCTAACTTCTATACCGGGTAAGATGGTGGAATGCCTCATCAAAGATAGGATCTCAAAACACATAGTCGAACAGGCCTTGCTGAGGGAGAGTCAGCATGGCTTCTGTAAGGGTAAGTCTTGCCTCACGAACCTTATAGAATTCTTTGAAAAGGTCAATAGGCATGTGGATGTGGGAGAATCCGTGGACATTATATATCTGGACTTTCAGAAGGCGTTTGACATGGTCCCTCACCAAAGGCTACTGAAAAAACTCCACAGTCAGGGAATGAGAGGACAGGTCCTCTCGTGGATTGAGAACTGGTTGGAGGCCAGGAAGCAGAGAGTGGGTGTCAATGGGTCACCACATCTCATAAAGGACATAGTGGAAATGGAAAAGGTGCAAAAGAGAGCGACTAAGATGACTGCTGGGCTGGGGCACCTTCCTTATGAGGAAAGGCTACGGCGTTTGGGCCTCTTCAGCCTAGAAAAGAGGCACCTGAGGGGGGACATGATTGAGACATACAAAATTATACAGGGGATGGACAGAGTGGATAGGGAGATGCTCTTTACACTCTCACATCACACCAGAACCAGGGGACATCCACTAAAATTGAGTGTTGGGAGAGTCAGAACAGACAAAAGAAAATATTTCTTTACTCAGCATGTGGTTGGTCTGTGGAACTCCTTGCCACAGGATGCGGTGATGGCGTCTGGCCTGGACGCCTTTAAAAGGGGATTGGACAAGTTTCTGGAGGAAAAATCCATTACGGGTTAAAAGCCATGATGTGCATGTGCAACCTCCTGATTTGAGAAATGGGTTAAGTCAGAATGCCAGATGCAAGGGAGGGCACCTTGAGGTCTCTTGTTATCTGGTGTGCTCCCTGGGGCATTTGGTGGGGCTGCTGTGAGATACAGGAAGCTGGACTAGATGGGCCTCTGCCCTGATCCAGTGGGGCTGTTCTTATGTTCTTAACTACAATTCCCAGGAAGCCTTGCAGGTCTCTTGCTATCTGGTGTGCTCCCTGGGGCATTTGGTGGGCCGCTGCGAGATACAGGAAGCTGGACTGGATGGGCCTGTGGCCTGATCCAGTGGGGCTGTTCTTATGTTCTTATTTTCTTTAATTTAAAGATAGCATAAAATGCACAACGAATTAAAATAATAAAAGCTAATTCCTAACACTATCATTCCTCTAAGTCTCACATCAGTAAATCTCAGTCCATAAACCAGCCTTGCCATGGTCAGGGTAGTCCATCTTGGAACAAAGTGGTCAAAGTTGAGGCCCCACAGACCAGAGAAGGACTAAGACAAAGGGACTTTCCAAAAGGTGGTTCTTATAGCAAACTTGAACATAAGAACATAAGAACATAAGAACAGCCCCACTGGATCAGGCCATAGGCCCATCTAGTCCAGCTTCCTGTATCTCACAGCGGCCCACCAAATGCCCCAGGGAGCACACCAGATAACAAGAGACCTCATCCTGGTGCTCTCCCCTACATCTGGCATTCTGACTTAACCCATTCCTAAAATCAGGAGGTTGCGCATACACATCATGGCTTGTACCCCATAATGGATTTTTCCTCCAGAAACTTGTCCAATCCCCTTTTAAAGGCGTCTAGGCTAGACGCCAGCACCACATCCTGTGGCAAGGAGTTCCACAGACCGACCACACGCTGAGTAAAGAAATATTTTCTTTTGTCTGTCCTAACTCGCCCAACACTCAATTTTAGTGGATGTCCCCTGGTTCTGGTATTATGTGAGAGTGTAAAGAGCATCTCCCTATCCACTCTGTCCATCCCCTGCATAATTTTGTATGTCTCAATCATGTCCCCCCTCAAGCGTCTCTTTTCTAGGCTGAAGAGGCCCAAACGCCGTAGCCTTTCCTCATAAGGAAGGTGCCCCAGCCCCGTAATCATCTTAGTCGCTCTCTTTTGCACCTTTTCCATTTCCACTATGTCTTTTTTGAGATGCGGCGACCAGAACTGGACACAATACTCCAGGTGTGGCCTTACCATCGATTTGTACAACGGCATTATAATACTACCCGTTTTGTTCTCAATACCCTTCCTAATGATCCCAAGCATAGAATTGGCCTTCTTCACTGCCGCCGCACATTGGGTCGACACTTTCATCGACCTGTCCACCACCACCCCAAGATCTCTCTCCTGATCTGTCACAGACAGCTCAGAACCCATCAGCCTATATCTAAAGTTTTGATTTTTTGCCCCAATGTGCATGACTTTACACTTACTGACATTGAAGCGCATCTGCCATTTTGCTGCCCATTCTGCCAGTCTGGAGAGATCCTTCTGGAGCTCCTCACAATCGCTTCTGGTCTTTACCACTCGGAAAAGTTTGGTGTCGTCTGCAAACTTAGCCACTTCACTGCTCAACCCTGTCTCCAGGTCATTTATGAAGAGGTTGAAAAGCACCGGTCCCAGGACAGATCCTTGGGGCACACCGCTTTTCACCTCTCTCCATTGTGAAAATTGCCCATTGACACCCACTCTCTGCTTCCTGGCCTCCAACCAGTTCTCAATCCACGAGAGGACCTGTCCTCTAATTCCCTGACTGTGGAGTTTTTTCAGTAGCCTTTGGTGAGGGACTGTGTCAAACGCCTTCTGAAAGTCCAGATATATAATGTCCACGGGTTCTCCCGCATCCACATGCCTGTTGACCTTTTCAAAGAATTCTATAAGGTTCGTGAGGCAAGACTTACCCTTACAGAAGCCATGCTGACTCTCCCTCAGCAAGGCCTGTTCGTCTATGTGTTTTGAGATCCTATCTTTGATGAGGCATTCCACCATCTTACCCGGTATAGATGTTAGGCTGACCGGCCTATAGTTTCCCGGGTCCCCCCTCTTTCCCTTTTTAAAAATAGGCGTGACATTTGCTATCCTCCAATCTTCTGGTACCGTGGCCGTTTTGAGGGACAAGTTGCATACCTTAGTCAAGAGATCTGCAACTTCATTCTTCAATTCCTTAATAACCCTTGGGTGTATGCCATCAGGGCCCGGTGACTTATTGATCTTTAATTTATCAATGAGGTCTGAAACATCTTCTCTTTTAACCTCTATCTGACTTAACTCCTCGGTCAGGAGGGGCCGTTCGGGCAGCGGTATCTGCCCAAGGTCTTCTGCCGTGAAGACAGATGCAAAGAACTCATTTAATTTCTCTGCCATCTCTAAGTCTCCTTTTATCTCCCCTTTCCCTCCCTCACCATCCAGAGGGCCAACCGCTTCTCTGGCGGGTTTCCTGCTTCTAACATATTTGAAGAAGCTTTTATTATTCCCCTTAATGTTGCTGGCCATGCGTTCCTCATAGTCTCGCTTGGCCTCCCCTATCACCTTCTTACATTTCTTTTGCCACAGTTTATGTTCCTTTTTATTCTCTTCATTAGGGCAAGACTTCCATTTACGGAAGGAAGCTTCCTTGCCCTTCACAGCCTCTCTAACTTGGCTGGTTAGCCATGCGGGCACCCTCCTGGATTTAGTGGAACCCTTCTTTCTTTGCGGTATACACCTCTGCTGGGCCTCTATTACTGTTGTTTTAAGCAGCCTCCATGCACTCTGGAGAGACTGGACTCTTTTTACCCTCCCTTTCAACCTCCTTCTAACCAGCCTCCTCATTTGAGGGAAGTCCGCCCGTCGGAAGTCAAGGGTTTTTGTTAGAGATTTGCCTGGTATTCTTCCCCCAACGTGCACGTCAAAACGGATCGCAGCATGATCACTGTTCCCCAATGGCTCAGTAACGTTTACATCTCTAACCAGGTCCTGCGTACCGCACAAAATTAAATCCAGAGTCACCTGTCCTCTGGTGGGCTCCGTGACTAGCTGATCTAAGCCACAGTCATTTAGCACGTCAAGAAATCCGGTTTCCTTATCGTGACCAGAACACAAATTGACCCAGTCAATATGAGGATAATTGAAGTCCCCCATGATTACAACCCTGTCCTTCCTTGTCACCTCCCTGATCTGTTTCTTCATTTCAAGGTCCCCATCAGATTTCTGGTCTGGAGGACGATAGCACGCCCCCAGTATTACATCGCTGCACAAGCCTGGTAATTTAACCCACAGAGATTCTACGGTGGAGTCGGACCCACCTTCAATCTCTACTTTGCTGGATTCTATCCCTTCCTTAACATAAAGGGCCACCCCACCTCCAACACGCCCCTGCCTGTCCCTCCTGTAGAGTTTATAGCCCGGGATTGCGGTATCCCACTGATTCTCCGCATTCCACCAGGTTTCCGTTATGCCCACTATGTCAATATTTTCCCTTGTCACCAGACATTCCAGTTCTCCCACCTTTGCTCGTAGACTTCGGGCATTCGCATAAAAGCATTTATACACGGAATGCCCCAGGATGGGCTGCTTATTCGCTCCTTTGTCCCCGCATCCTCTCATTGTGCCAAACCGTCTATCACATCCCATCTCCCTACCTTTCCCAATTTCTTCTCCTACCCTGCCTTTGTCTTGTTGTTCTCTAACCTCCCCATCCTCATCCCATAGGAATGAGGAGTCCCGAACCGGATGCCCCTCGGCTCCTGTCGGCCTTCCCCCAGGGATCAGTTTAAAAGCTGCTCTGCCACCTTTTTAATGTTATGCGCCAGCAGTCTGGTTCCATTCTGGTTCAAATGGAGCCCGTCCCTCTTGTACAGGCCCCGCTTGTCCCAAAACGTTCCCCAGTGCCTAACGAATCTAAACCCCTCCTCCCTACACCACCGTCTCATCCACGCATTGAGACCCCTGATCTCCGCCTGCCTAGCTGGCCCTGCGCGTGGAACAGGTAGCACTTCAGAGAACGCTACCTTTGAGGTCCTGGCTTTCAGCTTCCTGCCTAAAAGCCTAAATTTGGCCTCCAGGACCTCCCAGCTACACTTGCCCACGTCGTTGGTGCCGACATGCACCACAGCCGCTACCTCTCCCCCAGCACTGTCTACCAGCCTGTCTAGACGAGAAGTGATGTCCGCAACCTTCGCACCAGGCAGGCAAGTCACCATGCGGTCCTCACATCTGTCGCAAACCCCCCTCTCTATGTTTCTAATAATCGAATCCCCCACTACAAGAAGCCCCCGACCCCCCTCCCACCGAGGAGTATCCCGAGTGCGCTCGGATCCGGGCCCATCCCCTGGAGAAGGAACCCAGCAGCCAACCAGAAATCGGAACCAGCCGAACTTTCCAGTAGCTCCGTCATTCCCAGTTGCTCCCTCGTGGTGGTCCCCCATCCAACCTGGAAACCTGCAGCTGGAAGAAATTCCTAATCAAGGTGTCTTTGGCCAATCAACCATTCTGGGAACTGCTATTGCCAGAGATGAGGGCAAGCTGCTCCCCCGTATCTCCAGGAAGCAAGCTCCTTTGATCTGCTCTAGTGAGCGGTTTTCCCACAGCTCTCCAACACACATGGCTTCAGGCAGAAGCCTACACTTTGCATTGACCCAACTTTGACCTTTCTGTCACAATCACGCTGCAGAGAACTAAAGGGCTTTTTAAAACTTACCTGGGGGTCACTACGGCTCTCTGGAGGGTTCGTTCTGCTGCTCTGAAGGGTTTGCTGTTTACTCCTGAAAATGGGGGGGGAGCCACTCCCTGTTTCCATTGTGTTTCCAGTGCCTTTTCACTGTTCACAGGTGTTTGGAGGCACGGAGAGGACTGCAGAGGGGTTTGCAGGCTGCCTAGTCCCTCTGAAGAACCAAGTGACCCCAAGGCAAATTTAAAAGAAGCCCTTTTGTTCCTTTTGCATGAAGATGGTGACAGTCTTGTTACTAGCTGTCCCCTCCCCTGCAAACACAGCATTCCAATCTCTTCCTGACAGTTTGGGAACTGCTGCCATAGGGACTCCATTTAGCATGGTTCCATTTATCATGGGCATTGCTGTGCCTACTCAAGCCGGTATACAGACCCTAATTCAGTGTGGTAGGTGGGCCAAAATGAGCCCCTTCTTCAATCTGGGCTTGACTCTAAAGCAGGGGTGTCCAAACTTTTTGGCAGGAGGGCCACACCATCTCTCTGATACAATGTCGGGGGCTGGGGGAAAAAATTAATTAACATTTCAAATTTGATTAAATTTATATAAATGAATATATTAGAGATGGAACTTATATGAACGAATGAAGGTCTTGCAATAGCTCAAGGCCTGTGAAAGACCTTGCACAAAGCAAGGCCAACCTTTCTTTGCTGCCACTCCTGCAACACAGATGTGAAGCAGGAAACAGTGGAGGATCCCTCGTCCCACAGCTTACACAAAAGGTCGAACAGTTGAGTTCTTTGCATCTGTCTTCACGGCAAAAGACCTCAGGCAGATACCGCTTCCGTAATGGCAAAAGGGAATCCCCTTTTAAAGGCATCTAGGCCAGATGCCATCACCACATGCTGTGGCAATGAGTTCCACAAACCAACCACACGTTGAGTAAAGAAATATTTCTTTAATCTGCCCTAACACTCCCAACACTCTGTTTTAGTGGATGTCCCCTGGTTCTGGTGTTCGATGATAAGGCCACACCTGGAGTATTACGTACAGTACTGGTCGCCACATCTCAAAAAGGACATAGTGGAAATGGAAAAGGTGCAAAAGAGAGCAAATAAGATGCTTACAGGGCTGGGGCACCTTCGTTATGAGGAAAGGCTACAGCGTTTGGGCCTCTTCAGTCTAGAAAAGAGGCACTTGAGGGGGGCCATGATTGAGACATACGAAATTATGCAGGGGATGGACAGAGTGGATAGGGAGATGTTCTTTACACTCTCACATAACACCAGAACCAGGAGAAATGCGCTAAAGTTGAGTGTTGGGAGAGTTAGGTCAGACAGAAGAAAACATTTCTTTACCCAGCGTGTAATTAGTTTGTGGAACTCTTTGCCACAGGAAGTAGTGATGGCATCTGGCCTGGATGCCTTTAAGAGGGGATTGGACAAATTTCTGGAGGAAAAGTTCATTATGGGTTACAAGTCATAGTAGGTATGTGCAAGCCCTTGGTTTTAGAGGCAGGCTGCCTCTGATTGCCAGATGCAGGGGAGAGGACTGGGACGCAGACTGTTTCTGTTGTCTTGTGTGCTTCCTGGGGCATTTGGTGGGCCGCTGTGAGATACAGGAAGCTGGACTAGATGGGCCTTTGGCCTGATCCAGCGGGGCTCTTCTTATGTTCTTATATGAGAACATAAGAACAGCCCCACTGGATCAGGCCATAGGCCCATCTAGTCCAACTTCCTGTATCTCACAGCGGCCCACCAAATGCCCCAGGGAGCACACCAGATAACAAGAGACCTCATCCTGGTGCCCTCCCCTACATCTGGCATTCTGACTTAACCCATTTCCAAAATCAGGAGGTTGCGCATACACATCATGGCTTGTAACCCGTAATGGATTTTTCCTCCAGAAACTTGTCCAATCCCCTTTTAAAGGCGTCTAGGCTAGACGCCAGCACCACATCCTGTGGCAAGGAGTTCCACAGACCGACCACACACTGAGTAAAGAAATATTTTCTTTTGTCTGTCCTAACCCGCCCAACACTCAATTTTAGTGGATGTCCCCTGGTTCTGGTATTATGTGAGAGTGTAAAGAGCATCTCCCTATCCACTCTGTCCATTCCCTGCATAACTTTGTATGTCTCAATCATGTCCCCCCTCAAGCGTCTCTTTTCTAGGCTGAAGAGGCCCAAACGCCGTAGCCTTTCCTCATAAGGAAGGTGCCCCAGCCCCGTAATCATCTTAGTCGCTCTCTTTTGCACCTTTTCCATTTCCACTATGTCTTTTTTGAGATGCGGCGACCAGAACTGGACACAAGACTCCAGGTGTGGCCTTACCATAGATTTGTACAACGGCATTATAATACTAGCCGTTTTGTTCTCAATACCCTTCCTAATGATCCCAAGCATAGAATTGGCCTTCTTCACTGCCGCCGCACATTGGGTCGACACTTTCATCGACCTGTCCACCACCACCCCAAGATCTCTCTCCTGATCTGTCACAGACAGCTCAGAACCCATCAGCCTATATCTAAAGTTTTGATTTTTTGCCCCAATGTGCATGACTTTACACTTACTGACATTGAAGCGCATCTGCCATTTTGCTGCTCATTCTGCCAATCTGGAGAGATCCTTCTGGAGCTCCTCACAATCACTTCTGGTCTTCACCACTTGGAAAAGTTTGGTGTCGTCTGCAAACTTAGCCACCTCACTGCTCAACCCTGTCTCCAGGTCATTTATGAAGAGGTTGAAAAGCACCGGTCCCAGGACAGATCCTTGGGGCACACCGCTTTTCACCTCTCTCCATTGTGAAAATTGCCCATTGACACCCACTCTCTGCTTCCTGGCCTCCAACCAGTTCTCAATCCAGGAGAGGACCTGTCCTCTAATTCCCTGACTGTGGAGTTTTTTCAGTAGTCTTTGGTGAGGGACCGTGTCAAACGCCTTCTGAAAATCCAGATATATAATGTCCACGGGTTTTCCCGCATCCACATGCCTGTTGACCTTTTCAAAGAATTCTATAAGGTTCGTGAGGCAAGACTTACCCTTACAGAAGCCATGCTGACTCTCCCTCAGCAAGGTCTGTTCGTCTATGTGTTTTGAGATCCTATCTTTGATGAGGCATTCCACCATCTTACCCGGTATGGATGTTAGGCTGACCGGCCTATAGTTTCCTGGGTCCTCCCTCTTTCCCTTTTTAAAAATAGGCGTGACATTTGCTATCCTCCAATCTTCTGGCACCATGGCCGTTTTGAGGGACAAGTTGCATACCTTAGTCAAGAGATCTGCAACTTCATTCTTCAATTCCTTAATAACTCTTGGGTGGATGCCATCAGGGCCCGGTGACTTATTGATCTTTAATTTATCAATGAGGTCTGAAACATCTTCTCTTTTAACCTCTATCTGACTTAACTCCTCAGTCAGGAGGGGCCGTTCAGGCAGTGGTATCTGCCCGAGGTCTTCTGCCGTGAAGACAGATGCAAAGAACTAATTTAATTTCTCTGCCATCTCTAAGTCTCCTTTTATCTCCCCTTTCCCTCCCTCACCATCCAGAGGGCCAACCGCTTCTCTGGCTTCTAACATATTTGAAGAAGCTTTTATTATTCCCCTTAATGTTGCTGGCCATGTGTTCCTCATAGTCTCGCTTGGCCTCCCATATCACCTTCTTACATTTCTTTTGCCACAGTTTATGTTCCTTTTTATTCTCCTCATTAGGGCAAGACTTCCATTTATGGAAGGAAGCTTCCTTGCCCTCCACAGCCTCTCTAACTTGGCTGGTTAGCCATGCGGGCACCCTCCTGGATTTAGTGGAACCCTTCTTTCTTTGCGGTATACACCTCTGCTGGGCCTCCATTACTGTTGTTTTAAGCAGCCTCCATGGACTCTGGAGAGACTGGACTCTTTTTACCCTCCCTTTCAACCTCCTTCAACCTCTTATGAAGAGCCTTCCACAGTCCTTGACAATTAATGCAAAGACCCTGCTTCTGGCCACAGCCACTCTTATCTCTCAGGGCAATGGATGCAGGTTGTATTGTATGCTCCCTGGGGCATTTGGTAGGCCACTATACAGGAAGATACAGGAAGCTGGACTAGATTGGCCTTTGGCCTGATCTAGTGGGGCTCTTTTTATGTTCTTATTAGTTTATTCTACTGATTGAAAGAAAAAAAAATTATTATTGGCAAAATGCATCACAAATCCTGGAAAACTTTTTCCCTTTCCTTTTTATTGGTTAGATGTTTTGATGCAGCTAGTGAATAAATATTAAAATATGCAGGTTTTAACTCTTTTTTTAATGTTGTGAGCACATTCTTAATGAAACTTTCATTTAAAGCCATGAATTGTGACAAATTTCTGCCCTGATATTTCTGCCTATATTGCAAAATCACCTGTTGTGCTTGTTCAAACACTAGTGTTGTGGTAAACTTGCAAAATCCATGTCTGTGTTGCATTTGAGCGCACAATGAAGAGCTGTATCTTCATTTCAAATTTCAGTTTTTAATATGGAAGATGCCTCTCACCTTGAGGGCTGCTCCCCTTTTGAGAGTGACTTTCGGTACCATCCCTAAATTTGCATGAAAGCCTGTTAGATTAATGGTTGTTTGACTCTTCTGTGAAGGTGCTAAGTTCTAAGTTAGTGCTAAGCTCTCCGCTGGTTCAGAGCAGACTCCCTAACCCAGTGGTTCTCAAACTGGTGGGTCGCAACCCTTTAAGGGGCAGGGGAAGGGGAAGCAGCAACACTATCCCCAGGATCGCGTCGCTAAGGGTGGCACTGGGGTGCTTGTGACTTACTTTTTACAGTGTAGGGCTGCAGCAGGCTGCAGGAGATGCGGGGAGCCCTGCGCAACCCTCTGCAGCACTCCCCGACACTTGGAATCTGCAATCAAAGCTGGCGCAAAGCACCTCCTGCAAAACGGAAGTGCTTTGCGCCCGCTTCAGTTGCAGGTTCCAAGCATTGGAGAGGGCTGTGCAGGGCTCCCCACACCTCATGCAGCCCTGTCTTCATAAAGTAAGTCGCAAGCACCCCCCCTCGCCCCCCCTTAGCAGTGCGATCTTGAAATGACCACCCAACATTTCAGATGGAACTTCCTGGTCTGGTCTCCCTTCTGGCCTCCAGTTGCCTCCCACGCAGGCTGACAAGCAGCTCCTTCATCTCTCCCTTGAAGGGCAGCCAAGAGGCTTCTTCGCTCACATCAAAGAGCAGGTGGAATAACTCAGCTCAGCTTGTCAGCTGCTTCAAGGTCTCGCCATTCACGGAGCTGCCGGTGGCCTCAAACTGGCGACCTTCTGATGTTATCTGCGGGCTAACGGAGGCTCTACCCTCTAGACCAGACCTCCTGCCCAATAATAATTATCCTCAAAGTTTGAGATCCACTGCCCTAGCCAATTTTGGGAATGAATTTAAATACTGAACTTTGGGAGAAGAACTTTGGGTGAAAACAGAAATCTTCTTACAATGCCATTATCCACAAAGTGAGCAACAGCACACATGCAGCACATTAAAGCTCAGAGCAAATACATGTTGTTGTTTAATCCTGAATGCAACTAGAAAGGAAATGTTGTTGTTTTACCAGTTGCATGCAAGAGCCCCAAAGCCATATGCCGAGCTCCTGGGTTGAGATACCTCCTTGCTTAGGCAGAGCTCCATGCTCTGTTGAACAAATGAGGAATCCATCAAGCAGTGCAAATTGCACAATGATCTGCCAGGGAAATTGGTGATGGTCTCATATGCTTCCTTGATGCCTTTAAAAATCACATTGACCTTTAATACCTTTACTTAGTTGATGTAAAGGTTGACGCAGTTCTGCTTGGGGAAAAAAGGACCACATTCTTGGAGAAAACCACCTTTTCTTTTCTCATTTAAATGAGGTGGAGAAACAATTTACTTGAAAGCAGTTTCACGCTCACATTTCCTCCTTGGAGTTGCTCATAGATCACCCGTTTGAATGACTGCTTTGTTTTATAACTTCCAGTTTTGCTGTTTTTGTTACATTCTGTGCTGTATGTCTTCATAAGAGGAAACTTGTTAAAAGCATTTCATCCTGGGCAAAAGGGTACAGAAGGGTGAGGAGCTTTGTTTTTTATCTCTCTGATATGCTCAAGTCTCAATGGCCAAGGATTTTTCAAGCAGGCATCGCGAAACCCACTTGCAGATTTCAGTCACATTCAGGCTCTGAGGTCTCCCTGCAGGGCACTGGGCAGAGATGTGCTCCCAGCTGCCGCCCTAGTCAGCTGTGCTGCTGTGCTCTTCTTGTGTTTAGTGCTGCCTTCAGTGCAGAAGGTGGGGATGGGTCCTCCCTGCCGCTGAGGTCCTGGAGTGTTCCAAAGTCTCCCAGTTGTGGAGAGTAACCTCTCCGTGTTCAGCATTTTCCGGCAAACATGTGGCAGGTGGGTGGTTGTGTGATCCCTCTGAACTCCTCCTGTGGCTGATCTTCATGGAGAACAGGATGCTCGAAGAAGGCCTTCCACTATTCAGAATGTGTCAGCATTCAAGTGCTATGGACAGTGGATGAATTGAGTCAGGGTTTGTCCCTTACTACTTTTTCAACTTGTAGGCCCATTTGAACTTGAGTGAAGCAATGTCTACCAGATTCCAAAGAGTTATTAGAGAGGACTTGCCCGCCCCCCAAAAAACTGCTTTATCTGTACACCGAAAAGTGTTATCACAAACTGCTTAAAACCTTCCCCAGCACCACAACAGGTTTGCCACCTGGCACGGGAGGAGCCTGTTGTTTTGAGGGTTGCTAAGAGATGCAAAAGGAAACCTGCCTAAACCCTTGACTCCAAGCTCTCCCCCTTCAGCTTGTGCTTCTACAAGACAGCAGCCTTGGCCCAAGACCTCCTGGCGTCTGAGGCAAAGTGCTGCCACCCATATCTGGTGATGGGCCAGCCTCTGCTCCTTCCAGGCCCCGGATTGGAGAAGGAAGATGGGGCTGGAGCAGAAAAGGAAGTGTGGAGGAGCAGCGCTTATCCAACACTGCCCCCCTCCAGTCTGTACTTCCTGTCTAGTTTCGTCCCTCTTCCTTTTCCAGTCTAGGGATTGAGAGGAGCAGTAACCCTGGTGGTGAGTGGGTGGGCAGAGGAGGGCACCCCTCACCAGTCTGCTGCCTGAGGCAACTGTCTCAGTCAGCCTCATTAGGGGGCTGGCCCTGGCAGAGGGGGTGGCAGAAGATGTTCAGCTGCTTCCCCCTTCCCTCTCTAGAGTTTCCAGAAAATCTGCTCCAGAAAACCTCAGCGACAAGATAATGCCCTGAGGTGGGGAGGATGTAGTGGAAAGAGGGACGTTCTCATATTCTGTCCCCCTCCTTGACATGAGGCAGCACAAGCCAAGAAGACGGGTTGGGTCTGGGCCCCGGCCCAGCTGTTAAAACAATATCATCTCCTAGAAAGGGCTGCTTTGCAACTGCTGCCGCATTTCGAGCTTTACTTAGCTCAGGGCAACAGGGCTCGGAATCCTGCATTGCAAGGCTCATCCAAGTCTTCCTGGCCTCAAATTTGGCTGGCAGGACAGTCCCCTCTCACCATGATTCTGTTATGCCCACTGCCTCTAAACCGTCTGTCAGGGAGGAACCAGCAGCCTAATGACCATTTGTAAGTGTTGTGGTCTCCAAAAATAGGATTTGGACACCTTAAAAGGCAGTAGTCTTGCTGAGCAGGTGAGGATAATTGTGTTATACTACACAATAGCACCTGTACTTCCTTGTTATCCACAATTTAACTTTTTCTAAAGCCATGGTGGAAAGAGAATGTGAATTAAAACAACCACTTATGAACAATGTTCTTGTCATGAACAATAAAGGAAGTGCAACTGTACTGTCAATGGTATGCAGAGTTGCTCACCCCTGAGATAGTATAACCATAACCCAGACAGATGGACATGCACATGCAACTGTTCTAGCTAAAAGGCTATGTAGGAAATGTACCATTGTATATATACCTATGTGTATTTGTGCCAGCACAGATGACTCAGTGGTGGAATTTTAGACGCCCAGACTACAAGGAAGAAAAAGACTGTGGAATCCAAACCCCTTCTGCAAGGCAGGAATTCATGCCTGTATCAAACCACACAATTCTTATCAATGCCACAGTCAGAAAACAGGTGCTCCACCACAAGGTTCCTACAAAGCCAGTGGCTCTAACTGACTGTGACCTAGAAGTGCTTCAGTGTGCATTGCAGAGGCTGGGCCTAGAGAAGTTGTTCGTTTTATTGTTATGTATGTTGTGGTGTTTTATGATAGTGTTTAGAGAATCTGAATTTGTTACCCACTTTGAGCTCTGGAAAAGCAGGATATAAACATTTTAAGGAAGTAATAAGCTACAAGTGACCAACTCAATCTCACAAGTGGCAATCAGACCCTATGCAGTTGTGTGGTTCATCCGTGGACGGTAACCCAAGTGGAGAGCTGCATGCTAGCAAAGACTTATGTGGCATAAACAGCACTTACTGTTTCACAGGGGAGCCTCCATAAAGCACATCCATGTGTCCCCATTCTTCCCTGCATCCAACTGCTTTTGCCTGGAAATCTGGGTACAAGGCCTGTTGGGGTGTCAGAAGCTGGAAGTGGATGGATGTTGGGAAGAATGGGGGGGGGGCTAGCTATTACCAACACTACTGTTGGCACCCTTCAGTCTCAGAAGACTCTGGTATCGCGCTCTGAAAGGTGGTTCTGGAACAGCATCTAGTGTGGCTGAAAAGGCTGATTCGGGAGTGACAATCCCTTCCACACCGGGAGCAAGTGCAGTCTGTCCCTGGCCTGTCTCCCTGGCTGTGGGCCTTTCTTCTTTGCCTCTAAAGAGGCAGACACTAAAACTAAACACTAAACACTAAACTAAAACTAAACACTAAAACTAAGTTAAAAACTGAAGTTTTTTAGTTTTCAGTTTTTAACTTAGTTTTAGTGTTGGTAACAGCTACCCCCCCTCTTTCAGGATTGGTTTAGGCTCATTAGACAAAAAAGCTAGACCACGGCGCCTAGCCCAAAAAAGTTCAGTTAAGTTCAGTATGGATTCCAGCCCTGAAAGCCTTAGCATGTTTATCAATCATTTTTGCCGTTGTGAGGGCATAGAGTTATTTATTTATTGAATTTGTATTCTGCCTTTCTCCCTGAAGGGCACCCAAGGTGGCTAACAATCAAGTTAAAAAATACAAGGCAGATAAACATTAAAAGTACAACACACTTAAAAACCATTAAAAACATATAAAATACATGGCAGCAGTCTGAAAGCACACAGTAAAAGACATAAGTTATAAATGCCTCAAAGGCTTTCCTGAATAAAGAAGTCTTCAGGCCCTGCCAGAACGTTACTAACGAGGAAGGTCCTCAATTCAAAGGGGAGGGAATTCCATAGTGCAGGTGCCACCACCGAGAAGGCCCTGTTTCTGGTCGCCATCCCCTTCATCTCTCTTAATGGCGGCACAACCAACAGGGCCCGCTCTGATGACCTCAGAGAACAAACCAGACTACTGAAGAAGGCGGTCTCTCAAATAAGCTGGTTCCAAGCTGTTTAGGGCTTTAAAGGTCAAAACCAGCACCGTGAATTCAGCCTGGAAACAAATCGGCAGCCAGTGCAGCCGCTGGAGCAGCGGCATGACAGAGTCAAACTGCCGACCTCCAGCAACGACACGAGCCGCTGCATTCTGCACTAGCTGTAGCTTCCGGACCATCTTCAGAGGCAGCCCCATGTAGAGCGCGTTACAATAATCTAATCTTGATGTCACCATGGCATGGACCACCGTGGCCAGATCCGCCTGAGACAGGTACGGCCGCAGCTGGCACACCTGCCGAAGCTGGGCAAAGACACCCCTGGCCACAGCTGACACCTGGACATCCAGGAGGAGCTGCGAGTCCAGGAGAACCCCCAAGCTATGAACCTGATCTTTCAGGGAGAGTGCAACCCCATTCAGAGTAAGGTGATCGTCCAGCACCCGCATCGTGGATTTCTGCACCAGGAGGACCTCTGTCTTGTCCAGATTTAATTTCAGCTTGTTCGCCCTCATCCAGATCCCAAATGCCTCCAGGCAACGCTCCAGGACAGAGACAGCCACCCTGGAGTCTGGTGGGAAGGAGAGATAGAGCTGAGTGTCATCAGCATACTGATGGCACCCAACTCCAAATCCCTGGATGACCTCTCCCAGCAGTTTCAAGTAGATGCTGAACAACATGGGCAACAATATAGAACCTTGCGATACCCCACACCTCATGGGCTAGGGTGCCGAACAGGAGTCCCCCAGTACCACCATCTGGGATCCGTCAGCCAAGAAGGACTGCAAAGCAGTGCCCCCGATCCCCACCTTGGCCAACCGTCCCAGAAGGACACCATGGTCAATGGTGTCAAAAGCCACCAAGAGGTTCAAAAGGACTAGCAAGGATGCACTCCCTCCGTCCAGCCGTCGGCGTAGGTCATCCACCTAGTCAACCAAGGCCGTCTCCTTGAAGTCGAAGCCAGGCCTGAAGCCAGATTGAAAGGGATGCAGATAATCCGCTTCATCCAGGATCCTCTGGAGCTGCGACGCCACCACCCACTCGATCACTTTGCCCAGAAACGAGCTAAATGGCTTAGAACAGTGATTTTCAACCTTTTTCATCTCGCGGCACACCGAAAGGACAATAAAATGTTCAAGGCACACCATCAGTGTTTGAACCATTGACAAGGCACACCATGCCGTTGGTGGGGGTGGGCTCACATCCCCCAATGGCTCTACTAATAAACGACCCTCTCCCAAATTCCCGCAGCACATCTGGGGACCATTTGCAGCACACCAGTGTGCCACGGCACAGTGGTTGAAAATGGCTGGCTTAGAATATACAGGGCAACAGTTTTTTTCCCCATTTCCATTGAAAAGACCAATAAACTAGTGCATAGATCAAGTCAAGCTTCCTGGGTGACCTTGGGCCAGTCACTTTCTCTCAGCCTCACCTACCTTACAGGGTTGTTGTGAGGAAAACAGGAGGGGAGCATCTGCGTACACCACCCTGAGCTCTTTGGAGGAAGGGTGGTATAAAAATGTAATAAATAAATAAATCCGGCAGAGATGCTGTTCCTGAAGCATCCCGCTTCAGGTTTATCTTCATCTAAAACTCAAAATTAGCATTCTAGGGCCAAGAGTTCCACTCAACCTTCTTCCTGTGATATATTTAAGTATGTAAGACATTTTTGAGAGGGGAGCATTCAAACATTAAAAAAAAAACCAAACAAACCTACCCTACCATAGTGGGCCGTTCCCTGTTCTAGGAACATTTTTTAACACCTGGTTATATTCATATGAACTACAAAATCGGCAGTGGTTGCACTGTGCAAGTTGAAAACGTTTAGTTCATAGGAAGTTCTGTTGAGACCAGTTATAAGAGTTGATGATTATAATAAAGGCTTTACCGGTCACATTTGTTTGAAGAGTGCATCATTCCAAAATAACTGCACTTGTTACTCATTCCCATTCTGTTTGTGTCCATATTTATCAAAGCTTTTCAGCAGAGGGTGTGCTGTTTCTTGTGGTCTATCTACTTTAGAGTAGCTTTGCTAGGATTTAAAGATGTTTGGAGAATGCGTATTACACACCAAGAAAATCAAGAAGCGACATTTCAGCTGTTGACTGCTCAATGAGCAGTACAGTATGTAAAAAGCAAACAAATAACTTGTGTACCATGTGGCAGCACCTGCAAAGTCTCAAAAAAATAACTGCAGGAGAAGATTAATAAATAATTTGCTAGTGGCTCTGGTGATCCATGGTGCTTATTTCCTGAATGGCTATGATGATATTTTGCAAAGGACAAGAGACGTCCCTGTCCTTTTGTGCTGTAACTGTCAACTTAACATTTAGGCAATAGTCTTGTTTGCATATGGATTTCAGGAAAATCCATTGCAGCTTATTTGAAAACCAGCTCATTAGAATGACATATTGTTTACAGAATTTTGTTTTCCTGTCCATCTACTTGCATTCAACCAAGCAAGAGTTACAGTTATTTTTATTTAAAAAAAAAAAAAAGCTGCCTGTGTTCGCAGCAGGCTCTTCTGCATTAATCAAAGGTTCTTCTGTTTTACCGCTAAGGAATGGTTTGGCAAGAACCAGATTAAGCTATAAATATTTGCTCTGAAATTACAGTAGACAAAAGCGCAGAATACCTATTCTTTACCCAGAATTGATCAAACATACACACACTGCCCCAAATTCTGCCCAGAGAACAAATTGTGCTAATCATTCACATGCAAATAATTCAGCTTAATATGCCCCACTTTGTTGCAAGTTATTTGGGATATTTTTTAAGAAAGTAAAATGAGGAGAAAGTGCATACCACTGGCTGATGAGAGGAAATGGATGTTCACAGAAGTCCTGGCTCATAAAGGTTGTGGAAAGTCTGCCTAGATCTTCAGGGCACAATCCGATCCAACTTTCCAGCACTGACCTAGCCACAATGCAGCCCCAAGGTAAGGTAACAAACATGCACTTGCCTTGAGGAGGCCCCCTTGACTGCCTCCCCACTGCAGGATGCAGAGAATGCCACACTGGCACAGCTATGTCAGTGCTGGAAAGTTGGTTAGCATTGCGCCCTCAGTTTCACATCTGCAGAAGATGCTGAGTTTTGCAAACCTTTTCCTGAGCTTCAGAAGAGCGAAGAACGTGCTTTCAGAACACCTGAGGAACTGTGACCTCATTCACAGTGCCCAGTCCCACCTTGTCATGTAGTTGTGGTTGCAGCCCTTGCATGCTGAGTGCTTTGCTTGCAGTAATTACAAGGACACAATTGCTGCTCATTTCACAGCTCACTATGGCTGCATTAGTTTTTCAGCTTCTAGCACTAGAAGTGCTCGAGAGCAGAGTTCTTCCTCCTCCTTGCATTCTAGGCTTGTGTTCATTTTTCACCACCTAGCATGCTTGCCGTATTAGGCATCTTTCCTGCAACTCAGTGCTAGAAAACATGGTCTCCTCCACTGTACTGATTCTGTGTGGAGGTGGTGTCTCTCTAACCACTGCATCTCTACAGTCTACATAACACACACCATGTGTATACCTTTGAATTTGACACCATTTTCTGTGTAGTTTGACAATTGTTTTTGAATCACACTTCTAGCATGCGAGTGACTTCCCTCGAAAAGTGAACGGCCGCCACAGCATCCAGCGCGCCCTGGGCAGCCCCCACCGCCCAGTAAAGGAAGTAGCCTGCTGCTCAGTTCTCTGGCAGCGCTGGAGCCCAACACGGGACTCAGGATCTGGTGGAGCAGAGCTCTGCTACTCCCTCCCCCAACACGCCTCCGCCTACCCTCCAACACCTCCCTTGCCCCACCTCCCCCCATGCCCCTACTCACATCTCTGCCACCCAGCGGTCCGGGTGACCACCAAGTGATGGACTGTCGGCCTTCTGCTGGCACTGGCCCAGCAAATGGTCACGCTGGGCTAACTCTGGTACTGGGCCAACTCTAAACGCCACGCACATGTCTTACAGCATGTTTGCAACCGTGTGTGCCAGTGGTGAGCTGCCACGCAGAGCTCAGGATTGGGCTCTGAGATCCCCCTGGACATGCACCAGGTTCTCATTCTTCTGACGATTGTCTTCTTGACGGTGTCTGTTGTACAGGGGGGCATCTTGGGAGGAGGATCAGAGGCTCCTGCAGCTGTGAGCGATGCTGCACTCCCTACCGCAGATGAGGAGAGTGGTGCGGCCCAGCTTTGCCACAGAAGGAATTACCAGGATCGTTCTCCAAGCATAAGAGACACAAAATAGTCCAGACAATACCTCTGCGCTCTACCTCTGTCAGCGGTAAATGTCAGGACCTTGCCTTGGTAGTCAGACACCTGTAAGCCCCGTTAGCCGATGACTCTCCTCATATAGCTCATCACTGGAAAGGAGGGAAACACGTCCAGTCCCGGGCTTGAGGGAGGCCCTCTGAAGGCTGGGCCTGGTGGGCTTTCCGTGTTGCAGGTGGGAACAATTGCGGTCCTCTCAGCACTGTTCCAACTTGATCTGCTGCTGATTTCCCCACAAAACCTCCCACTGCATTCCAGACAATCTGGGGGAATAAAAATGGTGGCTCAAGCTTCCTGGCAAGAAGGAAGAAAAAGAATGTAAAGAAAACAATTCCTGATGGTCAGGGAAGTTTGGCAATGCAACGGATTGCCAAGGGAAGTGGCGGATTCTCCCTCACTGGAGGTCTTCAAGCAGAGGCTCGACAAGCGCCACTGGAGATGCTCTAGGAGGATTTCCTGCTACAGGCGTTGGACTAGACGACCTTTTAGGTCCCTTCCAACTCTATGATTCTGTGAATGTAAAGAATTCAGTGGCACTGCAACATCGCATCAGTGGGGCTTTCTTTGCTGCTTGACCCCCCAGTTTGCTGATGAGAATGTTGTGTGCTGACACCAGCCCTGGTGTGTACAATGTGTATGTGCTGTGAAAGTGGAAATCACTGTGTGATGTTCTGAACCTTCTGGAGTCCATTGCACTCCATTGGTCTCCTGTTGTTTGAACAACTCAGCAAAGGTGCGTTATCTGGGGTTTGTAAAGTGTGCATGAGCATACTGAACTACTCTCTGGAGTCCTCTTTATCGTCTTACATGCTTTGTTTATAAATAATTTATTTGAATAAGAGGCATGAAATTAGAAAATTGAATGAATAATAGGACCTCAGTGTAAAACAGCGTTCTTATTTTATATATGAGATGCATTTAAAAAATCCTGGATACGTTTTTTGTTTTTTTTAAGTCTGGTATGGAATTGCACACAAATGTCTGATCCAGATTAAAGAGTAATTAGAATTTTGTTCTGCGGAGAGAAGTGAAATGAAAATAACAGAGGAGACAGAGGAAAATCCTGCAACCGCAATAGAAAACTGAGGGGTGTACATGAAAATGCACATAAATGTGTGCTCTGAGCCACCTAAATAGTTTTTTTCCCCCACCAGAAACACCAATCAACCAAATGCTTATTTTTAATATTGCATATAATATCTCCATATGATTGATCTTTATGAAGGTGCCGTAGCAATACTTGCTAATCAATGTCAGCCAGTGAGGAGGGAGTGGGGCATATATCCTGAGCTCATGGCTGTTTACTATCCCCGAGCAATGGAACTGGTTGTGGATAATGGACTGTTTTCAAGGAATCCTCCTAGCCTCTTTGAATTAGGCTACAGCAGGGGTGTCCAAACATTTTGGCAGGAGGCTCACATCATCTCTCTGTGTCAGGGGCCAGGAAAAAAAAAGAATTTATTTACATTTAAAATTTGAATAGATTTACATTAATGAATTTATTAGAGATGGAACTTATATGAATATGGCCTTGCAATATGAAGGCCTTGCAATAGCTCAAGGTCTATAAAAGGTCTTGCACAAAGCAAGACTGACCTTTCTTTTGCTGCCACTGCTGCATCACAGATATGAAACAGCAAGCAGTGGCGGGAACCCTCGTCCCACAGCTCATGCAAGCGTCAAACAGTCGCCCTCACACTGACAGCAGGTGTGTCGGGCCAGCATGGGCTCCAGCCAGTCTTCAGAGGACCAGAGGCTCATTGGAGACTGGGGGCTCCCCATGGACCAGATTGGGCACCCCCCAGGGCCGCAAGTGGCCCCAGGGCCGGGGTTTGGGCACCTCTGGGCTACAGCAACACTGATGTGAAAGTAACCTTGGGAGGGGGGTTCACTGGGAAAATGGGAGAGAGTCGAACTAGATCCAATATCCCAGGTCCATTAGGTCTGTTTGGCCCAACTCTTGACATGCAAAATACTGATCTTTCTAGAGTAAAAAATGCAGGTGCAACAGACACTATCTATGAGTAGAATACCCTTTGAGATTTTTTTTAACCTTGCTTTTGTTGTCCTTGACATACATTTGCCTTCCCTTTTGACATATACATCTGATCCACTTGCTTGTTTTTGAGGAATGAGGCCACCTATGATGGCATAGTTACTGTCACTTCACTAAAAAAAAAAAAAAAAAAAACACTTGAAGAGATGTATACCCCCTTCATTCTCAGAGTGATCTAAGGCGGCTTACAATATAGTTTAAAATACATTACACTACAAATACACTACAAATACAATACCCCAGCAGAAACTCCTGGCTGCCTGCTAGTTACCTTTTCTCCTCCTCCCTCCCCCCCCCCGATGTCTTACCCAATGGTTGTAGAGCTCCCCCTGTGGAACAAATGTGAGGAGGGCCTGGAACCCACTAAAGGGTTTGCGTAGAATCACCTAATGAGAGAACCAGCTCCATTAAGCTTTGTGCAGATTGTATTCTATTTAATGGGATTTGTACTTCTCAAGTGAGCGTTGCATCAAAAACCTCACCTTTGACTTATCCTAATGAGGTTTGCTTTGTGCTTTTCTTTATCCTGTTCATAAATAGATGTTTATTAGGAGAGAACCAAACATACTGAACAAGAACTGATTCAGCAGTACTTCTATGACTTCTGATTGGCAGGACTTTGAAACTACACTGCAACTTTTTTTCAGCAAGCCAAAATGTTTCTTTTGCTAATCAAATAAAAATTTCTAAAAATGCAGATGTTCTAGGGGCCTAATCCTAACCAAAGATTCCCCCCACTCCGTAAATCTAGGAGGTTTAAAATGGCTAGGCATTAAAAAAAATAATCAGTTCCACAGTCTTGTTGACTGTTTGCCAGAATTCTACAGCAAAGATTTTACATTTCAAAGGAAGAAACTTTAATTTAAAATTCTGGAATAATTAAATAAATCCATGAAGATCATAATTTAAGAGAGGAAAAGAAAATTAATTCTTTTAAATGGAAAAGAAAAGGATAAAATCAATTTAGATAAATATAAGTGCCTTCCAAACATCTGCTGTTCAAAGTACATAATTCACATTGACACCAAAGGTTGGTTTGTGTTTTGACTGGAAGAGTTTGATATTATTTTTGTCTGCAGCGGAAGGAGTTGTGTAGCATCCAAGTGGTGAGATATTTGCCGCCAGCAATCATGATGACTTTGGGACAAGAGGGAAACTGTTTTTTAAAAAAAATCTTGCTTTCCTGTAGGAATCTTTGGGTTGGGAGCTATCCTCATGTACAGATCTTTCAAAAGAAAATAAAGAAAAGGGGAACAGAATAATAAAACAAGTTGGAAATCTGTTAAACTGTTTTTGTCTGGAGCATATGAATGTATTCAGATATGTCTGCTGAGCTTCAGTTTTGATAGAGAGGTAGGATATATATTTGAGAAATAAAATCTACGTGATGACTAGAAGACTACAGCTAAAAGACAGCTCTGGGATCAGCACGCCAAATAAACATGACCATTTTATTCTGCTCATTTGTTATTGAACATAGTCCCTTTCACTCATGGCCTGAACCTGTGTGCATTTAAAAATGGTCCATCCCATTGGGCTGAAGAGGACTTGCCACCTTTGCATGCCTGTTATCAGATGTTTACAGCCCTTCCCAAGTGCAAGAGAGTTTTCCGTGTGGGAAGGGTATCAGTGCAGATGATTTGTACCAGCTGTAGCTTCCAAACGATCAAAATCTTATGTGCAGATTGGTAGGTGCAGGATAGAGAAGGAAGAAAGTGATGAGCTCTGACCCTCAGTTTCATAAGATTCCAGGTCTAATACATTGGGTGTAAGCCCCTTTGAACACTCTCGCTGTTAAGAATATTTATTTAGAATAGTAATTCACCAAGTGCTCATATAGCTAAATAAATCAATAAATTTTTCCTTGTCTCATAAGAGCAGCCCCCTGGATCAGGTCATAACCCTGTCCCTCCCAAAACTCCCCCTCCCCTCTCCCTCCTTGCCCGCAGCATGCCCCATCCACCAACTTACTGGCGCTGGCGGAGCCTTGGGGAGCTGCTGCCACATACTCTATGCCTCTCTGAACATAAGAACAGCCCCGCTGGATCAGGCCATAGGCCCATCTAGTCCAGCTTCCTGTATCTCACAGCGGCCCACCAAATGCCCCAGGGAGCACACCAGATAACAAGAGACCTGCAAGGCTTCCTGGGAATTGTAGTTAAGAACATAAGAACAGCCCCGCTGGATCAGGCCATAGGCCCATCTAGTCCAGCTTCCTGTATCTCACAGCGGCCCACCAAATGCCCCAAGGAGCACACCTGATAACAAGAGACCTGCATCCTGGTGCCCTCTCCTGCATCTGGCCAGTAGCTGGAGGGGGGGCGTTGATGGATCGTGGGCATCATGTATCTGGTCTTTTCAGGGATTACTTATGTTGCAATTTCAAATTGATAGTCAGTGGCAAAAGAAGGGAATACTGTACTTACAAAAAAAGACCAGAGTTTAAATACGCATATTTAAACACATCCACTAAAATTGAGTGTTGGGCAGGTTAGGACAGATAAAAGAAAATATTTCTTTACTCAGCGTGTGGTCGGTCTGTGGAACTCCTTGCCACAGGATGTGGTGCTGGCGTCTGGCCTGGACGCCTTTAAAAGGGGATTGGACAAGTTTCTGGAGGAAAAATCCATTACGGGGTACAAGCCATGATGTCTATGCGCAACCTCCTGATTTTAGAAATGGGTTATGTCAGAATACCAGATGCAGGGGAGGGCACCAGGATGAGGTCTCTTGTTATCTGGTCTGCTCCCTGAGGAATTTGGTGAGCCACTGTGAGATACAGGAAGCTGGACTGGATGGGCCTATGGTCTGATCCAGTGGGGCTGTTCTTATGTTCTTATATATCCTAAGTGTCCATCTGATCAGACACAGGTTTCCTAAGTGGCATGATTAGTTCTTGACACATCCTTTAATGGGTGATTCATCATCTTTAGACTGTTAGGTAGGAAGCTTAAAGTCAGGACCCCAATGGTAGCGTTATCGGAAGTGCTACCTGTTCAGAGCGCAGGGCCAGCTGGGCAGGCAGAGCTCAGGGGTTTCAATGTGTGGATGAGATGGTGGTGCAGGGAGGAGGGGTTTAGATTTGTTAGGCACTGGGGAATGTTTTGGGACAAGTGAGGCCTGTACAAGAGGGATGGGCTCCACTTGAACCAGAATGGAACCAGACTGCTGGCGCATGACATTAAAAAGTTGGCAGAGCAGCTTTTAAACTGACCCCTGGGGGGAAGCTGATGAGCCAAGGGGCATCTGGTTTGGGACTCCTCATCCCTATGGAACGAGGATGGGGAGGTAAAGAACAAGGTAGTAAGAGAGAAGAAGAAATTGGGGGTGGAAGTGTGATGGGGTGCAATAGACCCATCATCTCTCTGACAGTATGTTGGGGGCCAGAAAAAAAGAATTAATTTACATTTCAAATTTGAATAAATTTACATAAACGAATACATTAGAGATGGAACTTATATGAATGAATGAATTTTACTGAGCTTGTTTATAATATACATGAGAACTATAATACAGGCATTTAGAACCACATGAGAACTATGAACTGTTTTGCCACACACCACTTGCACAGTGAAAACATGCAGACCAAGCCAGAAACACATGGAGACACAAGCAGTCACAGGCCAGAGGCTCACTGGAGACTGGGGGCTCCCTGCAGGCCGGATTGAGGTTCCCCAAGGGCTGCAAATGGCCCCTGTGTAAGAGTTTGCCCACCCCTGGTCTAGAGAAAAGGCTCCTGAAGGGGGGACATGATTGAGACATATAAAATTATGCAGGGGATGGACAGAGTGGATAGGGAGATGCTCTTTTTCCTCTCGCATAACACCAGAACCAGGGGACATCCACGAAACTTGAGTTTTGGGAGAGTTGGGGCAGACAAAAGAAGATATTTCTTTACTTAGTGTGTAGTTTGTCTGTGGAACTCCCTGCCACAGGATGTGGTGATGGCATCTGGCCTAGATGCCTTTAAGAGAGGTTTGGACAAATTTCTGCAGGAAAAGTCCATCATGCGTTACAAGCCATGATGTGTATGTGCAACCTCCTGATTTTAGGTTACCTCAGAATGCCAGATGCAAGGGAGGGCACCAGGATGCAGGTTTCTTGTTGTCTGGTGTGCTCCCTGGGGCATTGGATGGGCCGCTGTGAGATACAGGAAGCTAAACTAGATGGGCCTATGGCCCGATCCAGTGGGGCTGTTCTTATGTTCTTAACTACAATTCCCAGGAGGCCTTGCAGGTCTCTTGTTCTCTGGTGTGCTCCCTGGGGCATTTGGTGGGCTGCTGTGAGATACAGGAAGCTGGACTAGGTGGGCCATGGCCTGATCCAGTGGGGCTGCTCTTATGTTCTTATTAGCCACTTTCACAGTGTTTGAAGAAATCAACACAATCTAATTCTGTTTGGTGTTCAGATTCTTTGTCGTGTGAGTGCTGTCATTCGCTCATGTAGGAGAGGAAGGTGATTTTGGTGATTCCCCTTTCCTTCTCTAACCCCCTGCCCCACCCCCAAATCTACTCCAGGGGAACTGGAGAGGGAAAGAAGAATTGCCAAAAACCAACCCCTCCTGCTCTTATGTGAGCACTTGAGCAAGCAAATGCTGGGATACAACTCTGAATTATTCATCATCACTTGATTGAAAAGGTAACATTATTAAGCATTCAGGCATAGCTGTAGCGCATGATCTGCTTTCCAACTCTTATCTGATGTTTGCAAATGTCCAGCTTTTTCTTGGAATTAAGGGCCAATGTACAGTTTAAGGCCACCATGCTTAAAATCCCACTGCATGGCTTCTGTCACCAAATTCTGAGATGTTTGTGTGCAGTGAATCCAAGAATGGCTCAATATAAAGGTCTGTGTCCCTGTGAAGAACTTGGCCCATGCTTCCGTCAGGAGCTTTGGAAAATATGTTGTTAGCCATTCTGGAAACCCTCAGGCTGAAGAGCATAAATGCTGGAAGTAACTGGCAAAAATTCTGGAGAGTATTTCCATCAAGAATTCCTGAGCCTCAAAGAACATAACCAGGTACGATTTTTGCTGTGGCTTGTATAATTAGGCTGGAGAAATGAGTTTGGAGCGCATGTTCTATGGCAGAAGAACCAGGCTTGCACATCAGGATGACGTCAATAAGGTCTTCTATTTATCTAAGGAGAAAAAGTGATCTGAACATTTCCTGAAAGTTACAGTGGAGGATATTTGAAAAGATCAGTTTTCCGTTGTTTACCAGGTTTTTGTACCAACTTACAGACATCAGCAAAAATAATAAAAATACTCCCTTAATGTTGGGTTGAGTAGTGTTTGCTTATTTGCGTTTTGTTTGTGTTACAACAATGCTGCGTTGCTTGTATTTATCACCTTTCCCTGGACACGGTTTGTATTTACAATGAATTCAGCGCTGACCCTGTTCAGGTTTTTCACTGACTTCCTCACAAGTTTTCCAATTTTAAAATCTGTTTCTTGCAGTTCTTTAAATTTCCCCACATAAGTTAATATCTTATAATAAGATATCATAAGTTAATACTAACTAATAATAAGTTAGTGTTATTAACAGTGGGAGTGAAAACTGTACTATTTTATTTCTGTGGCATTTCTGGAATGCAAAGCACTTCACAGTACTTTTCCCACCTGACTTCATGCTTTCAGAGATGCCGTTCTCTCCTTTTCCTATCAGTAGAGGCGAGACCCCTTTAAGGTGTCGCCAGGCTCTGCTGATTTTGCTAAACACATTGCGGATCTTAGGTCTTAAATTCTTCTGTTTTTATTAGTCATCCATCCCCCTCCCCCCGCTGTCAATTCTGCCCTTAAGCCAGGATAGCCATGAATTGCACTTCATGGCCTTCTTGAAAATTGGTATGGTGACGATTGGACTACATTCAGCAACTTGTCCTCCATATTGGTTATTGAGTTCTTTGAAAGACACTCTCTCTTGGACACAACATTAACCATTGTTTCCTCACTACTAAATTAGAATTGCTAGTACAAATGCTTGCTGCTTTCAAATATATTGTTAAATGGGGTCAGATCAGTTCTGCAGTGAGTGTGACCTGTGCAGCATTGTGGGCTTTTGGCTTGTCTGTTTTGGCATTTTCTGAAGCAGTGCACAATCTTGTGCCTTCTTCGTATCTTCTGAATGGGTGTTTTAAGATACAAGTGCACTTTTCTTCAGTATATTTAACTATTTAATGCTCAAATTTCTCTTTGCACTTATTTTTGTCAATAATTCATATAATTTAAATATTGTGTATTGCTGCTGGATCATTATATTTGCATTTTTGTCCATGCCAGGGGGGAGAATGAATTAAACCAAGACCCCCGTTATTGCCTCTTCTGGACCACAATGTGTTTAACTCTGATGTCTGATTGACTGCAATGTGTTGCATCAGAGCTAAACTATATATGGTGGTCTTATTTACATTAATTCATTGGGCTTGTTGGGAGGAAAAAAGAAACTGCGCTGCCTCAGCTCCTCTCCTTAATGGGATTCTTGCCTCGTTGCAGTGCAAACGGCTGGAGCAGGAGCTTCATCATATGAAAGAGCAGAACCAGACTTCTGCAAACAACACGAGACATCTGACTGCTGAAAATAATCAGGAACGTGCTCTGAAGGTAAATCTCCATTCCTTCTTGCAGGCAAATTAAGGTTGTAAGCCCTGGGTGCCAGCTTTCGGGGCTGCATATATCAGTTGTGTACATTTCGGCAGAAGTGAGCTGCGCTGTTTGCCAACAACCCCTTCTTTAAACACAGATACAGCACCCTTCTGTTATGGTATTATTTTGTGGTGTCTGTGAGCACCACAAGATAAAAACAGCCCAGCCATGTTATGGTAACGAGCCTCAAATGCTCACGGCTTCTCTTTTGGCAGCATTCTAGTTTTGCAGCATTTGGGAAACTGTCACTGTTTGCCAAATGGTAACTGTACAAAATGAATATTCTTCAACAGTGTGTATTTGATATGCTTTAGGCAGTGTGTGCTTTATTAATAAGACTGTTGACCTATCCTAGTAGTGACCACGTAGCTGATACTGCTGTTTGCAAAAGGGCCATTATTATTCCTCTCCCTGGCTCTAGGTGAAAAAAAGTCTTGTCAGAAAGGAAAAAAGGGAGGAGACAGGCACAGGAGAATATGCGAGAGGGCTTCAGACTTCCGTTTTAGAAAGGACCTGTCATGGTGTCTCTGGACATCTCCCCTTAGATACCAGAAGACATCCTTGATCAAAAGAATGCTGAAAAATATCCATGTTCTTTCACTTTACTCATGTGTAAAGAAGACAGAAGAGACGTCTCTGTCTGGTATATTAGTTGCAGCTTGTTTTTGCGTTTCCACTTTTTATGTTGTTTCGTCTTTATTCATGCAGTAAGTGCTTAGGAACAAAATATCTATGGTCTTCATTGGTTGCTTTGAGATGTGAAAGCAGTCGTCACCCTTAATGAAACAGACTCCACCCAACTGTCTGAGCTGGGTTACTGTTTTCATTTCCCTAGTCTTAACTTGTCAAGGGAGTGCACAGTCGACCCTGTTGGACACAACAGGACAAAATTGAGGAAAAAATGGATAGAATTGCACTGTGAAGGTGCATTCAGACCCAGGGCGAAAACATGCTTGGTCCTTATGTGTTGGTCTCCGCCTGCTTAAAAACCTCTGCTATGCTATGACGTCTGAATTAGCAAACCATTGATTATCAAGTTCCGGCTTTTGCCCTACCTCAAAAGCCTGCCGTGCCAGGGAGATGGGAGTGAATTTATGAGACTGAGTAATGAACAGATGGAAAATAAAAGCAGACAAGTGGCTGGAAACCAGGGCTTGCCATGTCCAGATTGGACTCAAAGACATACATGTGCATTTGTGTGTTGATATATTTGAATGCACAGCTATTCAAAGTTTGAACATGTATAAAAACAGAGCATGAACACACAAGTCCACTTTTTTATTCTTCTAAGGAAAATGGTATCCTGTTTACAGTGCATATGTCTGGATCAGAAGATACCCCTTTGCTCATGGAAAACTCATGGCTGTATCTTTCTTTTCTTAAACAAAGGTTTTGTTCTGGAAGTGACTTTTGTGACTTAGTAGAAGAAGCCATGCAGGTGATTGAACTAGCCTGCCACTTTGTACTGAGAGATTTTGATTTTACAGATATTTCCACACAAGGTTATCTTTACACAGGCAGCACTATTGACTGAATTAAAATTATAAGAATAATTTTAATTGTGTGCCTAAGCTTCTGTTTCATTGGAGATGGAAGCACATGTTAATAGTATTCTTTAGATTGTTGCTTATGACAAATGGATTAAAGCAGAAGAATCTCAGTCCTTGTGGTCAGGAAGAGATACTTGATCAAGGAAGGTATCTTTCCAGAAGTGAAACAGATGGTGTAAGTGCTGAGTTAATATGTGCTCACCACATGTTGATGACTGAAGTAAGGAAATGTTTAATGAAAGGTTAAGAATAGGTAGCAAGTTCAGATATACAAGGAATCCTACCAGTCTGTCAATTTCAAGTTGATAGAGACCCGTGTCAGTGCTTTAAGATACTAGCCCTAGCTTGGGTTTTCATTTTGTTTGTTTGTTTGTTTGTTTGTTTGTTTGTTTGTTTGTTTGTTTGTTTGTTTGTTTAACATACTCTGTGACTGCAACTATCCTGCACTGTGGATAAGTTTGATAGCCTTTTTTCAAACTTCTAGTTAAAGACAAGAACGGTTTGTAGATGTGAAGAGGTCAATCTGCTTACGTATTTATCAAAAGAACATACTATCCACTACCCTCCATTATACTGTTGTGGCTCTCATAACATCTGTATGAAACCAGTATTTTAGAAAATAGGAGTGTCACTCAAATAGAAGTATAAATCAGTGTCCGTGCTGCATTATTTGTTAGGAAAAAAAAATAAGATGATTTTTTTGGGGGAGGGGGGGGAACCTGATAGTCAACAGGTGGGATATAAATCTAATAAATTTATTCCTCGGCTGTAGATTACAAGAGGTGAAATGTTAAATGTCCTCTTTCCTTTGAAGTGCAGTTTGATGCAACTTTCTTGATTTATCAGATTTCAGTTTCAGAGTCAAGGTTGACCACCTTTTGTCTTTTAAAACTGGATCTGAAAAATACAAAGCAATACATTATATAGTACACATAGTAATGCATACTATACTATAGTATACATAAGTATTAAAGAGTATAAACTCTCTTTAATATCACACTAGTGTGCAGTTATATATCTGGGGCTCTAAAAGGGCTTTTAGAAAGAATAGTGACCAGTAAGTTACCAGTAACCGAATGGAGTTGTACACAGTTGCCTAAGTTATGACAAGCTTAATGAAATGAGACCTTCTCTGCTGTGGCTCCACAGCTGCAGAATTTGTTTCTTAAGGGATGTGCCTGGCTTTCATCTCTAAATAGTATTAGATTATTATTAGTTCTGGGCAAACTGCAGACCATACTCAAAAGTGCGCAGTGAAGTCCCAGAGGCAGTTTTTTGTGAAGGGGGAGAGCAACTTCAGGAGTTCTTTTCAATGAAAGAAAGAAAACCATTGACATACACATCATGGCTTGTAACATGTGATGGATTTTTCCTCCAGAAATTTGTTCAATCCCCTTTTAAAGGCATCCAGGCCAGAAACCATCACCATATCCTGAGGCAAGGAGTTCTACAAACTAATTAAATGCTGGGTAAAGAAATACAGGTGGAGCCTGTTTATCCACGAATTATGTATCCATGGATCTCGCTCAATGCGGGTCCCCTGGACCCACATTGAGCAAAACTTGGCTCCACCTGAGCCTTCTGAAGGGGATCGGAGCTGTGCTCCAGTCCCCTCTGGAGGGCTTTCTGAAGCCTGGACAGACAAAAAAAATGTCACTTCCCAGTTTCACCTTTTAAGGCATTCTGTACCTTAAAAGGTAAAAATATGTCAGCGTTAAAAACAGCGTTTTTAGAAACGCTCCAGAAAACCCTCCAGAAAGGACCGGAGCACAACTCCAGTTCCCTTTGGAGTGGTTAATGGAGCGAAGATCGCAAATTTGAGTATCTGCAAAAGTTGGTATCAGTGGGGGGTCCAAGAACAGATCTCCCGCAGATACTGTGGCCCCACATATATTTTATTTTGTCTATCCAAACTCTCCCAAAATATCCCCAACATACATCAATTTTAGTAGATGTCCCCTGGTTCTAGAGTTATGTGAGAGGTTCTCTCTTATCTCTAGCTCTCTAAAAGAGCTTCTCTCTATCCATTCTATCCATCCCCTGTATAATTTTATACATCTTAATCATATCCCCCTTCAGGCAATTTTTTTCTAGACTGAGGAGCCCCAATCACTGTAGCCTTTCCTCATAAGGAAGGTGCCCCAGCCCAGGAATCATCTTAGTCTCTCTCTTTTGCACCTTTTTCATTTCCACTATATCCTTTTTGGGATGTGGCAAGCAGAACTGGACACAATACTCCAGGTGAGGCCTTACCATCGATTTATACAACGGCATTATAATATTAGCCATTTTATTCTCAATACCTTTTCTAATGATCCCAAGCATGGAATTAGCCTTGTTCGCTGTCACTGCACATTGGGTCGATGCTTTCATTGAGCTGTCCACCAGTACTCCAAAATCTCTGTCCTGACCTGTCAGACAGCTCAGAACCCATTAGCCTATATGTGAAATTTTGACTTTTTGCCCCAATGTGCATGACTTTACACTTACTGACATTGAAACGCATCTTCCATTTTGCTGCCCATTATCCCACTTTGGAGAGATCCTTCAGGAGCTCTTTACAATCCCTTCTGGTCTTCACCACTCAAAAATTTTAGTGTCATCCACAAACTTGGCCACCTCGCTGCTTAACCCTGTCTCCAGGTCATTTATGAACAGGTTGAAAAGCACCAGTTCAGGACAGATCATTGAGACAAGTCACTTTACACCTGTCTCCACTGTGAAAATTGCTCATTGACACCTACCGTCTGTTTCCTGGTCCTCAACCAGTTCCTAATCCATGAAATGCTGAGTTCTGGAAGGGGTTAGGTGAGAAACCACCCATGTAACATACTCTAATGGACTATAAATTGTCTTCAACCACCTAGAGAAAGAGTCTTGGGGTCTCATTCATTGAAAATATTGCCTGAAAGTGCTGCAGCAGTGTCAAAGTCAAACTCAGTAGCAGAAATTATTGGGAGAGGGGTTGAAAATAAAAGCCTACGTATAGCAAAAAAAAAAAAAATTCAGTTAGATTTTCCGTTTTCACTCTGTGTGCCTAGTGGGACACTGTTGTTTGTTCTACAGTACAGTTGTATAAAAGGTGTTGCCCTGAACTCTCCACCCCCAACATGAGCTGCCAGGGTCTTTTCTGTGACCCCTGCAAAACCTCCTTATCTGTAACACTGCTCCAAGTTAATAAACTCCACCTCTGGTCTGCTGTAGACTCCTAGGAGCTTAGGTGGGGCGTGGTGTGCATACGTATTTCTCAAGGTACCAGGCTCTCTCTGCCTGAAAATGTTCAGCTCTTTTGTGGGCCTTGAAGGCTGCAGCTGACAGAAATGGGTGATTGTTCTCCTGAAGAGGAGATCAAAGCAGGCCTGAATGCAGGGACGGCCATAGGAGTTGTGGGGTCCCATTTGGAACGTTTTTGGTGGGGCCCCAGGTTCACAGCCAAGGTCTGTAGAATCTTAGGGATATAAATAGCGTTTATGATAAACTTTATATCTCAATGGCAGAATGAAAAGCAATCAAAATCCTGTGAACTAATGGACCACATTGATCTAAACTCATTTTAATATAAAATTGCATACATGATATTGGCAACCTTCAGTCTCGAAAGACTATGGTATCGCGCTCTGAAAGGTGGTTCTGGCACAGCGTCTAGTGTGGCTGAAAAGGCCAATCCGGGAGTGACAATCCCTTCCACACCGGGAGCAAGTGCAGTCTGTCCCTGGTCTGTCTCCCTGGCTATGGGCCTTCCTTCTTTGCCTCTTAGCCTCAGACTGTTGGCAAAGTGTCTCTTCAAGCTGGGAAAGGCCATGCTGCACAGCCTGCCTCCAAGCGGGCCGCTCAGAGGCCAGGGTTTCCCACTTGTTGAGGTCCATCCCTAAGGCCTTCAGATCCCTCTTGCAGATGTCCTTGTATCGCAGCTGTGGTCTACCTGTAGGGCGCTTTCCTTGCACGAGTTCTCCATAGAGGAGATCCTTTGGGATCCGGCCATCATCCATTCTCACAACATGACCAAGCCAACGCAGGCGTCTCTGTTTCAGCAGTGAATACATGCTAGGGATTCCAGCACGTTCCAGGACTGTGTTGTTTGGAACTTTGTCCTGCCAGGTGATGCCGAGGATGCGTCGGAGGCAGCGCATGTGGAAAGCGCTCAGTTTCCTCTCCTGTTGTGAGCGAAGAGTCCATGACGCGCTGCAGTACAGAAGTGTACTCAGGACGCAAGCTCTGTAGACCTGGATCTTGGTATGTTCCGTCAGCTTCTTGTTGGACCAGACTCTCTTTGTGAGTCTGGAAAACGTGGTAGCTGCTTTACCGATGCGCTTGTTTAGCTCGGTATCGAGAGAATGAGTGTCGGAGATCGTTGAGCCAAGGTACACAAAGTCATGGACAACCTCCAGTTCATGCTCAGAGATTGTAATGCAGGGAGGTGAGTCCACATCCTGAACCATGACCTGTGTTTTCTTCAGGCTGATTGTCAGTCCAAAATCTTGGCAGGCCTTGCTAAAATGATCCATGAGCTGCTGGAGATCTTTGGCAGAGTGGGTAGTGACAGCTGTATCGTTGGCAAAGAGGAAGTCACGCAGACATTTCAGCTGGACTTTGGATTTTGCTCTCAGTCTGGAGAGGTTGAAGAGCTTTCCGTCTGATCTGGTCCGGAGATAGATGCCTTCTGTTGCAGTTCTGTTGCATACATGAACGCCTACACAAAATGTGTAGATTGCCTTTGAAAAGTAAATGGTTATAAAACCACTTGTTTTTGTGACTGTGAAATTATTTTGTAAAAATAATGATTTTATTTTTTGTTTTTACTCTAGTGCAGGGCCCAGTTGGGAGCAGTTGGTCCAGTTGGCTTAAAACTAGACCTACCTTAATGTGTTTGTACCACTGCAAACTCGCCAAGGCTCTAAAGGTTGAACATAATTATCAGCAGATTTTGCATCCAAGGTTTTGACTCAACGCAAATGTCAAGTTGCTTAAAAAAGTCCCTTTAAATGTTTTTCAACAAGAAATAAGTGTGTGTGGGGGCGTCCATTAGCTCACGTGGCCAGCTGGTGGGCAGTCCAAGGGCACTTAAGGAAGCTATTTCCAGATCCTGTTGCCCCCCCCATCACCCTCCATTGTGGAAGCTGCTCGACAACTCACAGCATGGCCACCCCGGTTCCTGCTGGTCTCTCTCTCTCTCTCTCTCTCTCTCTCTCTCTCTCTCACACACACACACACACACACACACACACACAGAGGCTGTGCTTTCCTAAAGCCCTGCAGTCCTCTTTCCCCCTCCCTTCTGCTTCTGCTCCTGCTGTCACTCTGCACCCCATGGGGTGCGCCCCCTCCTCACAAGCCAGTCTTGGCTCAGAGGAGAATTTAAAGAGACATCTTCGGGATGTTTCTGCAAAACGACTGGCTGAGATCGCCAGTCTTCTCAGCTACCTGCCTGCTTTGGGGCTCGCTCATGTCCCTTAAGAACAATGAAGCAAGGGGAGAAAGTTTTGGCTTCTGCATCTTCGTGTGTTGGGAGTCAAGAGAAGCTTTGCGGCTGGCCGGCTGGCTGGCTGGCCCTTCATCTTATGGGTGAGGAGGAACCGGAGCCGGGTGAAGCCTCCTTGCTTCAGTGTTCTTAAAGGACGTGAGCGAGCCCCAAAGCAAGCCTTTCTGTTTCTTGTTTTTAGCAGAAACCGGCAAAACATTTGTAGATTTTTCTCTGTAACCATGAAGGCAAACACTTACTAAGGATCAATTCAGAGATCATACTGAACCGTGGTTGTGGCCTTTCATCTTGAAATTAGAGTGCTTTGAGGATTTTCTTCATCCCCAGAAGTGGATGCAACCTGAGGATCCTGGAGCTGATCTTAAAATGGTTGGGCAGATAGATGGGAAAAACTTGTACAAATTAGAAGCAGCACGATATTGCTGCTTCCCCCACCAATGCACATCCAGGGGTATAATTATTATTATTTGTTATTATTCACTTCATTTGTACCCCACCTTTCCCCCCTGAAGAGACCCGAGGCGGCTTACAATGATCAATTAAAAACACAATTAAAAACATGAATTAAAAACAAGATTAAAAAACACCTTATTTTGGATCTGTTGTGCAAGTGACCCCATTGGCATCAGACCCAGAATTCCTTGTCTGGTGCTGGTTTTTGTCTGACGGTTTGGCATTACGCTAATTCTGTCTGGACCTGCAGGCCCCCAGGCTGTATCCTCTCTCTTCCTTCTGCCTTCACACGTGGCAGTTCCCGGTCTCTTTCCTCATCTGGGGCAAACCATGGTTGCGTGAGCGGACAAACTGAGGTTTGCACATGCCTCAAAGGTGGAAAAGCATCTGGGAGTCACCAGATGAGGGATGGGGAGTCCAAGGGAAAAGCTGGACTTGCATTTGTGACAGCAAGCCATGGCTTTCCATTGCATTTCAGCCAGCTCAATATACCTTTCACAAAGACTTGCCAGCTTCGGTGTCAATTGGTCTTTATTTTCAGTGGCTTTGAACTGTATTGAAACAGCTGAAAATAAATACTTTCTGGCATGTTGTTCCTGGCAGTGACTTTTTGTGAAATGTCATTGCTCTGTAGGCCTGCTGAGTGCTGGCAGTTGGCAAAGTTTCCATTCCACACATCTTTACTTTACAGGTTCTAGGTGTTTTTGTACCATTCCTCCAGCCAGTGCACCCATTGTGGTCGTGGCTGAACAGCCAGAAAGGAGCACAGTTTCCCTGTGACTTCTCCCCATGCATTTTCACCACTGTCTGAATGACTGCATGATGCAGGGTGGACAAGTATACACGCCCTTCCCACCTGATCCCTGTGAACCTGAGCAATGCCATCCTGCCGTTGGAGTCTGGTTCAGACATTTTGCAAGCCAGCATGAGTCTGTGGTTGAGGAAGAGCAGGTGTACCTCCTACCCTCCATCGCACACCACATGATGTCAAGCAGTTCATGAGCGCTCCATGTGGGCATCCAGTTGTATAGATTTACAGTCCTTCCCTCTTTCTCAATTTTGTATTAGTATATCATTAATGTTCCATTCCTGTGTTTCTCATTCTGCTACCCCAGAGGTTACAAGACAGCCAAGACACAAGGCCATCCTTATTTCTCGCCCCCAACATCTCAGGGACCTCAGGTGTGATGTTTTCTAAGCTTTTGCCAGTGAAATATGTGCCATAGCAACAGATGGCTCACTGTCATTAAGTGATCCAATAACAGGTGTCTGGACAGTTGTCCCAATGATATTATGTTACTAGGTTTAGCAGGATCTCATTTCCAATAACATAGTTTATCCACTGCACAAGATGAGTCCAAAATTGCTAAACCTTAATGCCTATTTCTTTGAGGGGGATGATTGTCACAACTGGGCCCCCGTATAGTACATGTAGGGTAACCTTTTCCCATCAAATCTACCCACGTGCTGAGGTCACTGAGGAAGGCACTCCTCTGAGTCACGCTGATCATAGTTAGGTTGGTGGGTACCCAGGACAGGGCCTTCTTAGGTAGCCGAGGGCGCAAGCCTGAGTCACCTGTTGGGCCTGCGCAAGTCCCTTGAGCCAACCTGGAGATGTCGCAAAAGTGCAGGGGTCTGGGGAGAGTGAAATGGGGACATTCTGGGACGAGGGAAGGGCGAGCAGCGGGTGGGCCCATGGCTGGTTGGGCCAGTGAGGGGGATGGAGCCAGGATCTGGCACTTAGGCCACATCCCAAACACACTCTTTAGATGGCACAGATCCGAGAAGCCCCACTGGGGCTGCTGCTGTGTTATCCAAGGTAAGGGGAGTCAACTGTCCTTGCCCCAGTCTGAGCCGCAGCCAGCCCCAACCCGTGCTGGATATGGGGCAGGCAACTGGCCTGCCTGTTCCAGTATGGGTTAGGACTGGGCTGCAAATCTCTTCCTTGTCTCAGAGTCAAGACTGATGATTGCATCACAGCCTCAAGACTCTGAGTCTGGCAGAACAGAGAACCTGTCACTAGTTGGCATTAGGAGGAAACTAAAAATCAGCTTGGGTTATTTGAGGAAACCTTTGATATTGTAAGAGTTACTTGGTCGAGCAGAAATATTTCAGTATCCACTCCGCTTTTTCCATCTGCAGACTATTTTTCATCACACATCCTTGACTGAAGTGTTCACCCAAAATCTCCAGATGACCTCTCAAGGAAGAGTGAAACTTACTTGCTGCCATCTCTGCTTTTTCTCCACAGGAGACCAACAGCTCTGTCATTTTAGAACATTTGAAGTGCTGTATTTACAGATAAGCAACCTGTCCCTATGCACAGTACATTGATTGTACATATCCACAAAGACCTCTGCCTGTACAGAGATCAGTGGCTCAGAGTTTGAGGCATTCCCTCACTTGCTGGGAGATCTACCATCTAACCAATAAAAAGGAAAGGGAAAAAGTTTTTCAGGATTTGTGGTGCTTTTGTCCAATAATAATATTTTTTTTTTCTTTCAATCAGTAGAATACACTCATAAGAACATAAGAAGAGCCCTGCTAGATCAGGTCAAAGGCCCATCTAGTCCAGCTTCGTGTATCTCACAGTGGCCCATCAAATGCCCCAGGGAGCACACAAGACAACAGACACAATCTGCGTCCCAGTCTCCTCCCCTGCATCTGGCAAGCAGAGGCAGCCTGCCTCTAAAGCCAAGAGCCTGCACAGACCTATCATGACTTATAACCCGTAATGAACTTTTCCTCCAGAAATTTTAAAGGCATCCAGACCAGATGCCAACTACTTCCTGTGGCAAACAGTTCCACAAATTAATTACACTCTGGGTAAATAAATATTTTCTTCTGTCTGGCCTAACTCTCCCAACACTCAACTTTTGTGGATGCCCCCTGGTTCTGGTGTTATATGAGAGGGAAAAGAGCATCTCTCAATCCACTCTGTCCATTCCCTGCATGATTTTGTATGTCTCAATCATGTCCCCCCTCAGGCGCCTCATTTCTAGACTGAAAAGGCCCAAACGCTGTAACCTTTCCTCATAGGGAAGGTGCCCCAGCCCAGTAATCATTTTGGTTGCTCTCTTTTGCACCTTTTCCATCTCTGCTATATCCTTTTTGAGATGTGGCAACCAGAATTGGACGCAATACTCCAGGTGTGGCCTTACCATCGATTTGTACAACGGCATTACAGTATTAGCTGTCTTAATGCCTTTCCTAATTATCCCAAGCATTGAATTAGCCCTCTTCACTGCCGCCGCGCATTGGGTCGACATGTTCATCGAGCTGTCCAGAAGGACCCCAAGATCTCTCTCCTGATCTGTCTCAGACAGCTCAGAACCCATTAGCCTATATGTAAAGTTTTTATTCTTTGCCCCAATGTGCATAACTTTACACTTACTTACATTGAAATGCATCCGCCATTTTGCTGGCCATCTCCCAGTTTGGAGAGATCCTTCTGGAGCTCTTCACAGTCTATTCTTCACCAATCTTCACAAAAATTTGGTGTCATCCGCAAACTTGGTCACCTTGCTGCTTAACCCTGTCTCCAGGTCATTTATGAACAGGTTGAAAAGTACAGGTCCCATGAAAGATCCTTGGGGCGCTCCACTTTCCATCTCTCTCCATTGTGAAAATTGCCCATTGACACCCACTCTTTGCTTCCTGGACCTCAACCAGTTCCTAATCCAGGAGAGGACCTGCCCTCTAATTCCCTGACTGGAGTTTTCTCAGTACCCTTTGGTGAGGGACCGTGTCAAATGCCTTCTGAAAGGCCAGGTATATAACGTCCATGGGTTCTCCCGCATCCACATGCCTGCGGACCTTTTCAAATAATTCTATAAGGTTTGTGAGGCAAGACTTACCCTTACAGAAGCCATGCTGATTCTCCCTCAGAAAGGCTTGTTCGTCAGTGTGTTTTGAGATTCTATCTTTGATGAGGCATTCCACCATCTTACGCGGTATGGATGTTAGGCTGACCGGCCTATAGTTTCCCAGGTCCCCCCTCTTTCCCTTTTTAAAAATCAGTGTGACGTTTGCCATCCTCCAATCCTCTGGCACTGTGGCTGTTTTAAGGGAACAGTTGCATATTTTAGTCAAGAGATCCGCAACTTCATTCTTCAGTTCCTTAATAACTCTTGGGTGGATGCCATCAGGGCCCAGTGACCTATTGATCTTTAATTTGTCAATTAGATATGAAACATTTTCCCTCTTAACCTCTATCTGACTTAATTCCTTGGTCAGAGGGGCCATTCAGGCTGCAGTATCTGCCTGAGGTCTTCTGCCATGAAGACAGATGCAAAGAACTCATTTAATTTCTTTGCCGTCTCTAAGTCTCCTTTTATCTCCACTTTCCCTCCCTGACCATTCAGAGGGCCAACCTCTTCTCTGGTGGGTTTCCTGCTTGTAACGTATTTGAAGAAGTTTTTATTATTCCCCTTAATGTTGCTGGCCATGCGTTCCTCATAGTCTCTCTTGGCCTCCCGTATCACCTTCTTACATTTCTTTTGCCACAGTTTATGTTCCTTTTTATTCTCCTCATTAGGGCCAGACTTCCATTTACGGAAGGAAGCTTCCTTGCCCTTTACGGCCTCTCTCACTTGGCTCCTTAGCCATGCGGGCACCTCCTGGATTTAGTGGAGCCCTTCTTCCTTTGCAGTATACCCCTCTGCTGGGCCTTTATTACTGTTGTTTTAAACAGCTTCCACCCATTCTGAAGAGGTTGGACCCTCTTTACCTTCCCTTTCAACTTCTTCCTAACTGGCCTCCCCATTTGAGGGATGTTCGCCTGTTAGGCTGTAAAAGTCACTGAAGGTTTTATCAATATTCAAGACCGGGGAAAAAAATCACTGAACAGGATTATATCCAAAGATATAAGTACCATTGCAACCAATGAGATAAGTTAACAGTGAGTAACCTAAGGCTGCAGCCCTATACACACTTACAGGGAAATACGTCCCATTGAAAAAATGGGATTTACTTCCATGTGAAGGCTTGTGCCCCCTTTTTGATTTCAATGGCAGTTAGACTTGACTATAAAGCAACTGCACAGACCTTGTATCTCCTTTGTGATTTGTTATTTTGTCTCAGTGAACTATGTTGTGTGAGGAAAGAGAAGCTCTCAGTTCATGTTGGTCTTCCATAAGGGTCTGTGCACAGATACAAACCATGCCTCCTTTCCCACAATTCAGACCGAATGCAGTCCCACTGTGTGGAAGATATTAAAGTCATGCAAATACTTGGCGATCTCAGCAGAGACTATATGAGGCTGTGTCGTCCTTGCAGAACCTGATTGCTCACTCCTGGCGTGTGCTTTGATTTGAGTATTTAATTATACTTATACAAAAATGAATTATTCAGGAGGAAGCAATAAGCTCAGAGAAGTTCTTCTCCTCTGATCGCTATAAATGCAGTGCCCCGGCATTCCCAGCAAAGAGTTCAAGCTCCACTAATTTGAATATTCACTTAGCAATATTGTGATTCCCAAACTTTTATCTACCATTAGAGAATAATTTAAATGTAGCTAATAGAAAAAGCATTAAGAATATTATAGTATTGTATTGGCAACCTTCAGTCTCGAAAGACTATGGTATCGCGCTCTGAAAGGTGGTTCTGGCACAGCGTCTAGTGTGGCTGAAAAGGCCAATCCGGGAGTGACAATCCCTTCCACACCGGGAGCAAGTGCAGTCTGTCCCTGGTCTATTAAGAATATTAACACTGTGAATAAACTAAAGATAGTTCAGGATGGCAGCAGAATTAACTGAACATGCTTGTTCAAAGTCTTCTAGTTATGACACTTCGTCATGAACACCGTCTGTTCCCGTCCTAGTCCCAAATTTGCAATTAAAAGCCCAATCCAGGAACTGGTTAACCTGATGCATGGGGTTTTTGAAGTAGACTTTATTCCATAATCAGTATGGGGGAAACAAAAGTTGAATTAACTCACTTCAGTATTACAGGATGTGGGATTGGGCTGCAGCATTATAAATTAAGCAGTGAAGCATGGTAAGTAGAAAGATAAGAGTGCAAAGTCAAGGCCAATTCATGAAGCCAGAGTTGATCGGGAACCCTTAGGAATAGATTTGGAGGGGGACACGAGGAAAAGGGATATTGGCAGAAACTACCTGTTCCCCCCTTGAATAAACAGAAGATGCTGTTAGGATAAACTCATGGAAGAGCAGCATGCACATCTTAAAAACAAGTAAGCAAATCTGCACAAATAGCAGCATGTAAGTTCCTTCTTCTAAATAACTACAGTTTGAGCTATACTTTGCATCTGATCACCCTATCAATGATTGCCCCTGCAACCCTCCTCCTATGGGCAGGAGGTCTGGTCTAGAGGGTAGAGCCTCCGTCTGCCTGAAGATAACATCCACAAGGTCGCCAGTTCGAGGCCACCAGCACTGTGCGACCTTGGAGCAGCTGACAAGCTGAAGCCGAGCAATTCCATCTGCTCTGAGCGTGGGAGGATGGAGGCCAGAATGTGAAGCCAGATCAGAATGAAACACCTGAATGTAGCAGTTCTTGAAAGAAAGAACCTTCTTTCAATTGTAAAAATCCCTATTAAATAAGGATTTATTAAGGATCCCTATTTAATAAGCCTGCCTATGTAAACCGCCTTGAATAAAGTCTTGAATAAAGACCAAGAAAGGCGGTATATAAATACCTGTTGTTGTTGTTGTTGTTGTTGTTATTGTTATTGTTATTGTTATTATTATTATACCTACTTCGCAAGGAACATTCCCACTGAAATCAAGCTTAAATTATAAATTATTATGTTTCAGCTTTTTTACTGTGCTGGTTTTCAATCACTGATTCATACATGAATTGATGACCAAAAACTAGCTATTGGTGGGGCTTTCACAACCAACTACCTGCTTCCCTTCCAGCCTTGCTGGCTCTGCAAGGGATTCTAGAGCAGTACCTGCCTTTTTCTGCTATGATTCTAATCTTTTTCAAGTACCCCCAAAAGTTCTGTTGGGTGCCCCTGGGGGTACATGAACACCAGGTTGGGAACCACTGTTTTACTGGTATGTTGTTTACAGTGCGCTTACTCTGATAGTTTTACAAAAAGGCGGTGAAGACCAGAATTTAAAAAGTTAAAGAATAAAATGCATCTTATGATCTTTTACTGTGTTTTTAATATATTAGAGATGTACAGTTCTTAGGTAACAAATACTGGTAGGTTATTTTTCAGGATCTGGCGGGTAAAATCAGACAAAACTATAGTCAGACACCCCCCTAACCCCCATCTTATTCAAGGGTCATATAAAATTCCATGATTTTTTGCTCAAAACCTGCCCTTGACTTATCTGTGAGATCACTTATAGGCGAGTCTCTTTGGTGATTTAGCTTACTTCTACGTAGAATGCATAGGATTGCACTCTAGAGTAAGGTTTAGTAAACTGAGGGCCCAATCCTGTCAAACCTTCCAGCACTGATGCAGCCATGCCTACAGGGTCTGTGCTGCATCCTGCGGGGGTGGGGGTCAAGGTGGCCTCAAGATAAAGGAAGATTTGTTCCCTTACCTCAGGGATGCATTGCTGCTGCATTGGGGCTGGAAATTTGGATAGGATTGGGCCCTTAGTGGAATTACCTCTGAGTAAACACTCATAAGCTCGCATGGTACAAAACTCTAAGAATCAGAAGTGACCTGAATACACTTTGGATCACAGCCTTAGTTGTAAGGTACATAGTTGTTAAGTCCTGAAATCTAGTGACTGTAAACATGGAGTGTTTGATGGTTCAGACATTCATGCTGTAAATCTACACAGAATATAAAAATGATTGTGTTTTTGTGTGTTGCCTGGTTTTTGTTCTTTTGTTGGAGTATTAAAAATAGATATTAAATTTTATCATTAATGCAGTGCATGGTCTCTCTTCAAATCCCCTTAATTACAGATTGACTTCAAGGATTAGGCAGCATGGATTTTAATTTTAACTGAAACAAAAAAGGAAAGCTCCTTAAAAATTGTTCTGGCAGATCCATTGTCAAGCCACAAAACAATTTAAATGTCTTTTGACATGTGAGCCTGTCAAATTCAAAACATTAAAACAAAGTTAAGTGAACCTTTAAACCTAAATTGTGTCATGTCGTCTTCCAAATGTTTTATTAGCTATGACCTTGCCGAGGAATGTCTGCCGCTCTCAGCCTTTTGTTTTTTCAGTTTTTCTTCTGGAAAATAGATTCACACTCTTGCTGGGTTTTGTTTACATTGTGAGGAAGATGACATCAGCCCTTCTTGGTTCCTCTCTTTGGTCGCTGGAGAAAAAACTTGCCTGGCAGAGCTGACTTTATAGTAGCACCAGAAGCCACTGAAGTCACTCTTGCTTCCAGCCAGCAGGACTTGAAGACATAGCTGTGCAGGCTTCATTCCAGGCTGCCATGGAGCAGATGTGAGGCCAGAAAAAACATTTTTAACACACAGATGCTGAAATGCAGGTTTTCTTGTTCAGTTTCTAAAGAAAATCCTCCAAGCCTGCAAGTGTGATGCATTTGTCAAAAATAAAATTAGCCTGTCTTCTTAATTCCTCTTAGTAACAAGTTCTTATATGCTGCTCCTGCTGCTACCATTACTGATAGTATTTCTGTTCAGTCTGACAGGCATGTATAATGCTCAACGAACATGTGGAAATACCACGTTTGTACCAAAAATGTTCACAGATTTAACAAATAAGCATTTTATTAAATTTGAAGTTACGAATGTTCTAAAAGCTGAAGGAATGAGGTAAACCAAGAAAGAAACAGAGTATTTCTTTATACCGAGGGCATTATAGGAGTGCTAAAGACTACAATTCTGAAACTGGCTATTCCAGAGCAAATATACTCAAGTCAACCTGATTACTAAATATCTGGTAGTTTCACGCGTATAAAGAGAAGTTTGCTGTCTTGCTAGATGGAAAGTGCGATTTCAGTGCTTTGCGCAGTTCCAAGGATGGCTGGGCCAGGGTGGTCTATTTTGTCATCATTTAGCAAGAGATCTGTGTAGTTGCCATAATCTTAGGTAGTCATTTGGAGTTGACATCAGGGATGCAATCTGATAGCTCCTGAAAACTGAGGTGAAATCACCAGGTGTCAGGAATTGTTGATCAGCCAGCTGAAATCAGAATAGAAGGAGTCCCAAGGTGGATTTCAAGGTCACCAGTGTCTGAATAATGACATAAGAACATAACTTAACCAATGAAATCCATGTTTAGATTCTGGACACCTTGTACGTCATCCAGAGATGGCGGCTGCATTTCAGCTACTATGCATACAACCCTACTACCCTCAGCCACTACACATACAACCCTGACAGACAGTTCTACAGCTTTCTTGATTTCTGGCATTGTTATAAATGTAGAAGGTTCTTATAGATATGAAGGCTCACTGGGCTTCCTGACAATGGAAGTGAATGCCTGGCTCTTTCCCAGGCTGTTTTAATGCAGAGTTGTATACTTGAGGGATCAAACTCTATGTGTGAAGAACCTTGTTACTGGCCCTTAAGGGGCGGGGCGGGGAGGGGGAGGGGGAGAAGGCAGCAACACGGTCTCCAGGATCATGCCGCTGCTGGGAATGGGGGGAATTTCAACTTACCTCCCCCTGTGCCGGCCTCCGGAGAGGGTGGTAGGGGAGCTCTACAGATGCCTCTGCAATGCTCCCCAAGCTTTAGAAAAGTTAAAAAATACGAATCAGAAACCACTTCTGGTTTCCAAATTGGAAACCACTTCCAAAAGAGACTTCCAAATAAACACCAATGCAATTATAGATAAAACAATACTAGTGCATAAAAACAATTTAAACATAGCAGTCTCCAGTGGCTCACAATTAAAATTACATGTCATAAAAAATCCAACCCCCAATGTCAGCAGTCAAAGGTTTCCCTCAATAAGATGGTCTTAGGACATTTACCAACATATTGGCAGCATCTTTTGTTTTCGCCTAATAATGCACAAATAAGTAGAGAGCGTAAGTAGATGAGTAGAGAGCATTTGGGTTGCAACACCAACAGAGCCCAAGCAGTGTGCTAGTTGGTCAGGTTTTGGTTCCTCCTTCCTCTCACCAGTTAGCACACCCCTGAATAATGCACTGATGTTGCTACTCAGCCTGGAAATGGAAGTTTTTCTGACTTTGTTGCAAGTAAACAGTAGCATCTTCTGTCATTTAGCACATGAATGTGCAGCTTATTTTAAGACATGAAGCCATTCAACTGCATAATCTTCTAACTAGTGATGTCTGCCTGTATCCTTCTGTTACAAGGATCTCAGAACAAGTTCACGCTACTGTTCTAGTTAACCTGTTAACCTGGTCCTAAAGGCGCACGAAGCTCCATGCCTGGGGCATTTGCTCCATGAAATGAATGGGAGGTCCGCCACGGAGTGCAGTTTAAGAATGCTTCCCCTTCACAGTTCTAAACTTAGGGCCCAATCCTATTCTGGTGTTTGATATATTCCCTCTAGCTAGCTTTAGCAGCTCATACCGGTTCTTGAGAAGGGCATACTATTTCTTACAGTACACTACCATAAAACAGATATTTGTTCAATATTCCCTCTCTTCTTGCACAAGAACCAACACACTCAGGGCCCAATCCTATGGTCCTCACCGCGCCTCCACAGCGCAGACCACAGTCTCAAACATGCTGTAAGTCACGTTTGCGGGGCTTACCACGGGCGCCCGGGTTCTGCGGGCTGTGGAACAACAAACGGAGCAGGGACAGGGGTGTTCCGGGAAGGGGGGAGTCCAGCATGACGTGGGGAGGGGGGCATGCCAGAGGCGTGCCTGGAGCGGGCAGGAGGAGGAACCGCGGAGCTCCGCTCCCCAGGATCCTCGGCGCTCGTGGAGGCTGCGTGCATTACATGAGTGCCTTCATTTTAGTGGTGCCCTTTGGGCGCTGCTAAAGTGAGTAGCCCCATTGTGGGGCTGCCTCCCTTACCCGGGGGAAGGGGACGAACGTCCCCTACTCCCGAGGTGCCTCTCGCGGTAGCGCGGTAGGCGCTGGATTCGGCAGCAGCCCTCGTGGTGCTGTTGAGCGGGGGCTCCCTGGGCGGCTCAGGATTGGGCTGCCCATTAGGATTGGACAGTCAATTCTTTATCTTATCTTCTTTTATCTTTTGGAGTTTGTCGGCCACTGCAAAATTCCCTTCCTTGCATTTTATAGCTACATTTGAAATAGAGTGCAGGTGTATAAGTAATTAAGGGAACTGGGGAAGGCAAGACTGCTCTGATGCCAGAGACCTTAACTGACAACTTCAAGAAGTAGCTGTGTGAGGGCCCAATCCTAGCCAACTTTCCAGCCCCGGTGCAGCCACAATGCAGCCCTGGGGTAAGGGAATAAATGTTCCCATACCTTGAGGAGTCCTCTGTGAATGCCTCCCCACCACAGGATGCAGTGCACACCCCCATTGGCGTGGCTGCACTGGCACTTGAAAATTGGGTAGGATTGGACCCTTAGTTTGTTGTGGCAAAACCAGCAAAGAAACTTGTGGTACCTTAAAGACAATCAAATGTATTGCGGCCTCTGCTTTCATAGCCTAGAGTCCATTTTATCAGATGTGTGAGGTCTTATCCTCAGTTCCTCTATACATGGGTAAAGGAGGAAAAATGTAAATTCAGTCTATAGAATTCTCAGGGACTGTACTATTTGCATTTTATGACCATCTTTCCCCACAGTTCAGAGGCAGAGGCACTCACACTAGCACTGAGGATAGTGCTTTATGCAACAAGCAAGACAGGCCTCCTGCCACAATAAACTGCTTTGTCTGTACAGTGCCACAAAACTGTTCTTTTGTCTTTAAAGAGAGGAAAGTATTTTTGCACACCTCCTGGAACCCTCTTTGCCCTCACACGTGTAACTCCCCAGGCCTCAAAGGGGGCGGCCATGAATTAAAGAGGCCTGGCGTTTGGAAAGGAAAAGGCGTCAATACGTCCACTGGGTTCAAGGGGTTCGCTGAGTGGGGCTCTTGCTGGTGACCTCTGTGCCTCAGAACTGGAGTGCTTTCCAAGAAATTTGTGCTCCAGATAAAGTAGTTGCCCTCCAAAAAATTTACATGACTAATTCTAAGTTGGCTACATTTGAAAAGAAACTTTTAACAAAGAATTATTTGCTTGAGATTTCCTAGACAATACTTTAAGCCCCAAGTTATTTTGAGGTGTTGAAAGGTGAAACATTTGACATTTTCTTCCTAAGCTCTCCTTTTAAAAAGAGAGGGCGGGAAAGAGGCCCAGCCACGCTGGAGCGCAGGCTGTTTGTGGTTGTCCCTGACAGCGGCTCCCCTTGTAAAACACCTGTGTTTGCTCTCCAGCTTTTCTCAATCTGCCTGGAAGTGGCCAAAGAATGACACGGGCAGAACTGCCTGGTGGCTGCCTTGTCTCTGCAGCCTGAGAGAGAGAGGCAGAAATCCCGCAGCTAATCATTAACAGCGCTTCTGACCCCAGCCTGAAATATTTTGAACTTTTCTGTTTGGTGAACAGTAAACGTCCTTCTCCCCATATGCTCCGTCCCAGTTTAAAGTACATGTAGAATTCTTGGAGGGGAAAAAAATGAAATTTCAGTTGAAATACTTTTAACATTTTTTAGCAAAGAGAAGAGTATCCATTAAAACAAACATGATTCAGATGCTTTTAAATATTTACAGTTTTGAAAAATCATGTTTTTGTTCAGTTGCACTTTGGTTACAAAACTGCAGCCCTGCCTAGTCATGAGGTCATTTTTCTTTGCAATCATCTGCATCATATTAATTCTCCAGTGAGCCTGAAATTCAGTTTATTGTGAGCCACTGTGGTTTTTGTGCGGATCTTCTTGTTTCTTGTTCCTCCCTTTCATACTCAGTTAAAATGTTTTGCTTAAACGCTGGTTTTATAAAATGTTAAAGGAAGTCCAATAGAAGTGTATTTGCATCCTGTTTTCTGCTCAGCCAAGAACTTGTCATCACGCCAGAGGAAAGGCCATTTTTGTCAGTTCCCCCCTTACCCACAAAGCCAACCACCACCATTTTCCTGAGGGTTCCTCAACAATTAGCAGCAGATTTTCAAAGTTGTAGGAGGCTGGAGAGGGAAAGGGGAGACTAATGAAAATTGCCCCCATCTTCTGTGACTGAAGTTTCTTCTAGGAACAAAGACCAAGATTGGTATACATCCCAATAAATATAATCTTGGCTTCAGGACACGGACGTTATATTTTGTCTTAACATCTCTTATAATTTATTTGTTTACTATTTTTATGGAAAAGCCATTGCTTTGATTTTATGTATTTGGTTATTTTAAAAAACTTATTCTGCACCTTTCCACCCACATGGATCTTTAGAGCAACTTACTTACCAGCTAAAATCACAATAAAACCACAATTTAAAAAACCAAAGCAATGTAAGGGAGTGATTGAGAGCTCAGATTTTTCATGGTGAAGGGGTCCTACCAGCACTCCTCACCAGTCCCTCCCTTGCCCAAGGCTTACCCTTGAGTAGGAGAGATCAGTAATTGCGGGTTGATAACAGAGACCCAATTCTGAAGATGCAAATCCTTCATTGGTGCTTCATCTTTAAGACAGTGGATTATTATCCTGAATATACTTGAGAATGTATTTTGCCCTTCAGGATCAAAGGATGTTGGTCCAATCTGTAAGCTACACTCTCCATACTCTTCAGTACAGGCAGATGCTCTGCACTAATAGCCACACTTGTCTATTGTGAGGGGTCTCATGCTGGCTTGAATGGTCCCATCAATAGTTCGCTCCTTTGTGACAGTACATTTGGGGAAGGCAACGACTGCAGGCGGAAAGACTAACTGGGGCTAGTCAAGCCTGCTGTGAGCTGGGCCCAACCTTTGGAGATGTTTTGATCTCAGCTCATGACAGCTTTGTGTCTTCCAAGAAATAAGAGCCCTTCCTTTCCTTACTCCTCCCTGCAAATGTTCAAGAGTGAATGGACAGGGAGCACACTTTGTGCAGACCTTCTGCTTCTGACTTTTGAGTTTTTCCACAATGCCTGTTTGTGTTCGTTGTTTAAGAAAAAGTAATAATAATGTTAAAGTATTGAACACAACAACCTGCTGCACAAGGAATCCAAGAAAAGTCAGACTCTGGTTTTAGGCCTGGAAGTAAGAACCTGTTGCAATTGTTGCAGTTCATTGCATGTGTGAATGAAACCATGAATGAAATTCACCAGACAGTACAATCCTCTGCATATCTACTCAGAAGTAAGTCCCATTGAGTTCCATGGGGCTTTCTCCCAAGAAAGAGATTGGATTACAGCCCAAGTCTAAAATTCTCTCCTTTAATTGAGTCTCTGCTTCATCCCCAATTGACATCTCCTGCCCCTTTCTTCCCAGGGGTGTCAAACATAAGGCTGCAGGTGGATACAAATGCACAAGCTCTGTATCTGGCTGCCGTGATGATTGCGCTCTCCCAACACCACCCTCAGCTGTTCTCAATTGCTAAGCTGCAAAATGAGGCATTGGCAGAGGTGAAGCTGCAAAAAGGCAGCACTGGGGGAGCCCAGTTATCACCACGGCCACCCTTTCAGCAGCAGCACTTCTGCCGAGGCCCTGGCAGGGAGCGATGGAAGGAGGCCTTCAAAGGCAAGGAATGTAAGGAAAAGCGGCAGACCAAGAGAGGTGGCAAAGGGGAAGCTGCTGAGGCTCTGGGAGAGCCCAAGTGTCATCTGGGATGCCTTTTCAGCAGCACTGCTTTGGCCGAGCTGAAAAGGGACACCTTGACTGAAGCAGCACTGCTAGGACGGCACTCAAGGTAGCTGGGGTCTCCCAGATCTTCAAAATATGATCAAGTTTCACAGATTTGCTCTGCTATCATTTGCAGCTAATGAGTTCCTAAGCGAAATTAGTATTGTAATTAGTCTGTGGAACTTCTTGCCACAGGATGGGGTGTTAGTGTCTGGCCTGAATGCCTCAAAAGGAGATTGGACAAATTTCTGGAAGAAAAGTGCATCACAGGTGACAAGCCGTGATAGGTATGTGCAACCTCCTGGTGTTAGAAATAGGCAACCTGAGAATGCCAGATGCAAGGGAGGGCACCAGGGTGCAGGTCTCTTGTGGGCTCCGTGAGGCATCTGGTGGGCCACTGTGAGATACGGGAAACTGGACTAGATGGGCCTATGGCCTGATCCAGTGGGTCTGTTCTTATGAAAAAAGAAGTGCTTATTTCTGGTCATCATCTGCTTGATGATATCACTTCCTGCTTAATGACAGCACTTCCTACTGTAGCATGTGCAATGAATTCTGCTTGACCTACGGTATGAAACAGGTTTGACATCCCTGGTATACCCTATTTGTGTTCTTCTGAGTTGCTGCACTTCAGACAATCATTTAAAAAGTGGTCACTTGTCATGTAACTGTTGTTTGATCAGCTGGTTGTCTGTAACCTCCAGCTGTTTTGGAGAATCTTGGTCTGTAGTAGCAAGTCAGTGGCAAAATTCTTCTTAACATTTCACAGAGGACCAGATCATTAATAGACTGGAGTGCTGACATGCACATCGTCCCGTGGTGAGTTTCTGCTTGGCAAGTGACTACCTGTGTCCACCTTGTGTGTCATTTGCGATTGTCCTGAATGACGATGTCAAATGTTCACTTTTTTCTTTCTTTTTAATCCATTTCCTCATGGTCTGGCAGGAACTTCTTCTGTTCCAATAATGCAATATGGTTATTACTCTGATAAGGAGATTACCCCAGTTGATAAAGAATAGCTGCTCACTTGAATGAACTGAAGAGTCTGAGATAAGTTGTGTATAATAGGCAATGCCTGATGACTGTTGGTTGTTAAACAGTCAAGGAACTGATATTGTGTTTCATAATTCAAACTGAAACAAATATAGGGAATGATGGTAAACCGCTGGGTTAATCAGTTTGCATCCAGTTCTTGATACAGCTATCCAGTTCCATAAAGCATCTGTTTAGTGAATTGGCTGTTACATTTTTAACTAATATATTTCTTTAGAGATTCAGGAAAAGATCAGATGAATGTAAAGTATAAAACTGATGGAAAAGGGTTACATTCTGAAAGGTGTGTGTTTGTGTCCTACCAAGATGAGACAGACTACATTTTTTTTTGTGCACAATTCATAAGAACATAAGAATGCTGGATCAGGCCATAGACCCATCTAGTCCAGCTTCCTGTATCTCACAGTGGCCCACCAAATGCCCTAGGGAGCACACAAGACAACAAGAGACCTGCATCCTGGTGCGCTCCCTTGCATCTGGCATTCTGACATAGCCCATTTCTAAAATCAGGAGGTTGCACATACACATCATGGCTTGTAATCCATGATGGATTTTTCCTCCAGAAATTTGTCCAATCCCCTTTTAAAGGCATCTAGGCCAGATGCCATCACCACATCCTGTGGCAAGGAGTTCCACAGACCAACTCGTATTCATATTCAGGGACTGTTGGAATGTTCAGCAGGGAATATTTTCACACCAATTTAGTTTGAATAGTTTTAGGACCACCTCAGTGGATGCAGGAACTATTTCATACATTTCAATTAAAACAATGAATTAACATGGTTGAGACATGCAGCATACGTTTATGCAAGAGCATGTTTATGCAAGAAATAAATCCCACTCGATTCAGCAGCGTTTGCGTCCAGTAAATGTGCTTCGGATTGTAGCCAGTGTTCAGCATATTCAAGTCGTGTTGATTTCAGTAACAGTGTTAGGGATGTAAAATCACTGGACTTGAAAATACTCAACAGCTGGATCACACCCCTCTGATGAGTCACTCCAACCGCCTCACCAATGAGGCTTGTTTTTCATGCTGACTGGTGGCTTCAGTGTTTGCCATAGCTTGTTTTCAAATCCTAGCATGTCGTGCTTGGGCTGTAATCCTAAAAATAACTGCAGCCTAATCCTATTGGGCAGTGGTCTTCAATTTTTTCATGCCATGACCGGAATGAATGAGACTGGGAACCCCCGTCAATCCCGGTCCCCCTTCTGGGATCCTATCTGCCCACCCCTGCCCATGTTACACCCTCCCAACACTGTTCACTATAGCCAAATATTCACATTGGAGAGAGCAGAAAAAGTTACTATGAAACCTAGCACTAGTAAAAACTATTTTTGCACAAATGCTAAGAACCAGAGCAGGACTAAGACACCAGTTTGTGGTATCTGAAGGGTACACCACATGCCTCCTGCTTTGCGTGGTGGTGCTCCAGTCCAGCAGTCTTCAACCTTTTTCATTTCTATAAGTTGCTGTGACCCCCCACAACTGAGGCTTCCTGACCCGAAGGTTGAAGAACACTGCCATTGGACATTTGCAAAAATGGATCTCGTTACCTGCCACTATAAGAGTGACTGACATTGTGAACATCATGCCACTGTTGTGTCTGTTGGAGATCCAGGCGCAAATGGCCAGAGCCCACCAGAGACCGACCCAAACCAGAGCAGAGAAGGTACATAAGAACATAAGAACAGCCCTGCTGGCTAAGACCCTTGGCCCATCTGGCCCAGCTTCCTGTATCTCACAAAGGCCCACCACCAGTGGCGTCACTAGGGTTCGTGTCACCCACTGCAGGATGCCCCCCATGCAGTGGGTGGGCAACACCCCAGGTGGTGGGCGTGGTGATGTACCATCACTGTGCCCCCACTGGTTTTTTGGCTGTACCTTTTGATAGAACAAAGATAGAACACCTTCTGCATGAAATTACGCATTGATTGATGTATAACCTAATGGTATTATTCCTCCAAACTATTATTCCCAGAAACTTTGATTTTAGTGATTTTGGTCACTAGTGGTGTCATACACTCCCCCCCCCCCCCGGTTGTCAGCTTACTAGCACCTTATTATAGCAGTTCTCAAACTTTTAGCAATGGGACCCACTTTTTAGAATGACAGTCTGACCAAGTCCCACCAGAAGTGATGTCATGGTGGAAGTGACATCATCAGGCAAATTAAAATAAATAAGTATAAATAATTTAAGTAAAACAAATAATTAAATAAGCAGAAACCAGCCCTGGTCCACCAAGTGAATTTCCTCTGTAGCCTGCCTGCAATAATCCCCCCCCCCCAAACCAGTAAGGTTTTCAGCCCTACCCAGTGCCCAGTTCAATTGAAGAACTTTGTTTAAACCAGATCTCTGTCAGGATCCACCTGGCTTTGCAAGTCTCAAAAAGGTTCACCTTATCAGTTGAAGCCTCCGTTTTGATCCTTTTAGTGGGGGGAGGGAGGCTGCCTTCTGGAGCATTTGTTGAGCTCCAGTTCCATCAGATCAGGACCATTCTGGTGGCTTCACATTCCCCTTTGCCTGGCCTGACCACCAGCCAGGCTTACTCATGAGTAAATGCGACTTTCTCGTTTAACTTTGCTTTCCATAGGGCTCAATATAGTCATCTGCTTGGAGGTGAGCTGGCACATGGAGGCAACCCAACCTCCGTGGTGTCTTGCACAGAGAGCCTTGCGTTGGCCCAGCTGGGCTGACACAAAGCTCTGGGGTGGGCAGGGAGGAGGTGGGAGGGAGGCATTCCAGGATGGGGGGAGGGTGAGTGGTGGGCGGCCCTGGGGGTAAGTGGGTGGGAAGCAGGAGGTGGGGCTGGGTCCCAGCAGTTATGCTGGATCCCAACCCCCATTCCTGGAGCGTTCGGAGTGGCTTCAAGCCACTCCCTTCCCCTTAGACTTTTGCCACCTCAGGAGGTGGCGCAAATCTGAGGAGACCCATAGGGGACAGAGTGGCTTACCCAGAGGTAAGGGAAAAAGTTTCCCCTTACCTTTGATTTAACCACTTTGGGCACCTATCCTTGCACTGGACACAGTGCAAGCCTCTTGTCTTGCCTGTTCCAGCGCAGGATAGGATTGCGCCCTTACTTACACTAAAATGCATCTGCCATTTTGCTGCCCATTCTCTCAGTTTGGAGAGATCCTTCTGGAGCTTCTCACCCTCTCTTTTGGTCTTCACCCCTCGGAAAAGTTTGGTGTCGTCTGCAAACTTAGCCACTTAACTGCTCAACCCTGTCTCCAGGTCATTTATGAAGAGGTTGAAAAGCACCGGTCCCAGGACAGATCCTTGGGGCACACCGCTTTTCACCTCTCTCCATTGTGAAAATTGCCCATTGACACCCACTCTCTGCTTCCTGGTCCTCAACCAGTTCCCAATGCAGGAGAGGTCCTGCCCTCTAATTCCATGACTGCGGAGTTTCCTCAGCTGGTGAGACTGAGAAGGTGCTAGCAGTGGTGGTCAGGAGAGGAAGGGGTGGCAAGTGGGGAGGTCAGGGGACAATTCAGGGTCATGAAAGGCTGCATTTCCGTGGCAGAAGCACAAGCCAGATCCTATCCTGCTCTTCCCGCCCATTCTGCCCCTGCTTCTCCTCAGACTTACACCAACAAAAGAGCTGGTGTCGGTCGAAAGAGAGCAGCATATGGACAGGTAAGTAAAAATTATTTTCACTTGCCTCTTCCAGGCCGCCTGGTGACCTCCCCTCCCCCCACAGCATGTAGCCCACCTTCCTGGCTGCATAGCATAAAATGGCAAGGAACAGGATTGGGCTGCCCGTCCTGCGGAACACTTTGGGCCACTGCACGACCCCCAGATTCTCAGCACAATTACTTTAAAGTGCAGTCCACGGAAATAAAGAGGTTCAGGATTGAGGTGGTGCAGAATAATCGTTACTTATTAGTATTAAAGTTAGTTCAGTGATATTGAGAGACTTTTTCAGAACTTCCAGTGCGATATCTGACTGAGGCAAATGACGCCAGGCATATGGTTTGAAACAATCTGTATTGTCTTGGGATAGAATATATTTCAAATCACACACCCAGTATCATTTAAATTACCTCATATTCTGGGCATACCTTGAGGTGTCACAAACTCTACCAAATGAGAAATGACCCTTTTAGTCTGGAAGTTTTGCTCATCAACTAGTTATTATTTAAAGTGACCATTGGCTGTCTTGCTTACTCAGTTGGGAAAGAAACATGTAAATATTCCCTTACAGCAGTCCAAATTTAATGTTTGAAAACTAGTTTTGAAAGGGGGTTGTGGGTGCAACTTATAGATTTGCTTTCCTATGGCTCATAAGTTATTGATATTAAAATGACCAGAGCTCAGTTTTAGAGTTATGTAAAACTTAGAAATTGCTTCTCTGAAATAAACAATTGCAATGTTATCATAATTATTGCAGCCTTTACTCTGGCCAAGATGTTGTTGTATTTGTTCTTTCTTTCATCATGAGATACCAATAAAGGATCCTCAATAGAAATGTGAGGCTCGTACTGAAACATGATTCTTAAGTACAGATAGTGAGAAGTGGTTGTGAATCAAACAGTAATTCTATGTTTCTACCTGTAAGAAGCAAGCAGGAAAATATTTCTAGGAGTGGTATATTGTATAGGCCACTCCAATAAACACTAAAAGTACAATCCTATGCATGTCTTCTCAGAATAATATCCACGGAATTCAGTGGAACTTACTCCCAGGTAAATGTGTATAGAATTGCAGCCTTGGTCCTAGGGAACTGTATATGGCAGTGATTATAAGGACTAATTTTTGAGTAGACGTACACAGAACTGTACTACAGGTTGAGTATCCCTTATCCAAAATTCTGCAATCTGAAATGCTCAAAAATCCTAAAACCTTACCACCCTGTGGGTGCAGTTCCCACCTCAACACCCTTGAGTGGAGCTAATTTTCCTGCACCCAGCTGAGCAAAACCATGCCTCAGCATGCAGCGTCCATCTGATGAAGGAAGAAACAAAAGGGTGGTGCTATTCCAGAGAGGGGAGAAAAGTTCAGCTGCTTCAGGAACTTGCATGAAGGCAACCACGAAAGTGGACAGCAGAAAGTGAAGTTTGACACGTCTGGGCACTGTTGCTTGACAGTCAGTCTTGTGGATGTTGGAGGGGCTTCTTTCCAGGGGAGGTGCACACCACAAAACTGCAGCTTATACAAGCTTCCAGAATCCACCCAAAACCTGAAACACTTGTGGTCCCACACATTTCAGATAATGGACACTCAACCTGTAGTAAGTGCTGCTAAGGGTTTTTGGTGATAACTAGTCTAATATAATTAATCAGCTCAAGTTTAACATCCCCAGATATATCGATCCACTTTTGTAAAAATTAAGTTTTTAAATTGATCTCTCTCTCAGTTTTTGCATTTAAAAAGTCACATCAAGTAGGAGAAAATTAGGTTCTGGAAAGTGGTTACATTAGTGCAGTGGTTCCAGTGGCGTAGCTAACGGGGTGCAGGGTAGCAGTTGCATGGGGCGTCAAGCATTGGGGGGGGGCAACAAGCTGAGCTTGACTCTAGTGACCAAAATTGTGAAAATCTTGGTATGTATGATGAATACATAAGAACATAAGAACAGCCCCACTGGATCAGGCCATAGGCCCATCTAGTCCAGCTTCCTGTATCTCACAGCGGCCCACCAAATGCCCCAGGGAGCACACCAGATAACAAAAGACCTCATCCTGGTGCCCTCCCTTGCATCTGGCATTCTGACATAACCCATTTCTAAAATCAGGAGGTTGCGCATACACATCATGGCTTATACCCCGTAATGGATTTTTCCTCCAGAAACTTGTCCAATCCCCTTTTAAAGGCATCTAGGCTAGACGCCAGCACCACATCCTGTGGCAAGGAGTTCCACAGACCGACCACACGCTGAGTAAAGAAATATTTTCTTTTGTCTGTCCTAACCCGCCCAACACTCAATTTTAATGGATGTCCCCTGGTTCTGGTATTATGTGAAAGTGTAAAGAGCATCTCCCTATCCACTCTGTCCATCCCCTGCATAATTTTGTATGTCTCAATCATGTACCCCCTCAGGCGTCTCTTTTCTAGGCTGAAGAGGCCCAAACGCAGTAGCCTTTCCTCATAAGGAAGGTGCCCCAGCCCCGTAATCATCTTAGTCGCTCTCTTTTGCACCTTTTCCATTTCCACTATGTCTTTTTTGAGATGCGGCGACCAGAACTGGACACAAGACTCCAGGTGTGGCCTTACCATAGATTTGTACAACGGCATTATAATACTAGCCGTTTTGTTCTCAATACCCTTCCTAATGATCCCAAGCATAGAATTGGCCTTCTTCACTGCCGCCGCACATTGGGTCGACACTTTCATCGACCTGTCCACCACCACCCCAAGATCTCTCTCCTGATCTGTCACAGACAGCTCAGAACCCATCAGCCTATATCTAAAGTTTTGATTTTTTGCCCCAGTGTGCATGACTTTACACTTACTGACATTGAAGCGCATCTGCCATTTTGCTGCCCATTCTGCCAGTCTGGAGAGATCCTTCTGGAGCTCCTCACAATCACTTCTGGTCTTCACCACTTGGAAAAGTTTGGTGTCATCTGCAAACTTAGCCACTTCTCTGCTCAACCCTGTCTCCAGGTCATTTATGAAGAGGTTGAAAAGCACTGGTCCCAGGACAGATCCTTGGGGCACACCGCTTTTCACCTCTCTCCATTGTGAAAATTGCCCATTGACACCCGCTCTCTGCTTCCTGGCCTCCAACCAGTTCTCAATCCACGAGAGGACCTGTCCTCTAATTCCCTGACTGTGGAGTTTTTTCAGTAGCCTTTGGTGAGGGACCGTGTCAAACACCTTCTGAAAGTCCAGATATATAATGTCCATGGGTTCTGCCACATCCACATGCCTGTTGACCTTTTCAAAGAATTCTGTAAGGTTCGTGAGGCAAGACTTACCCTTACAGAAGCCATGCTGACTCTCCCTCAGCAAGGCCTGTTCATCTATGTGTTTTGAGATCCTATCTTTGATTAGGCATTTCACCATCTTACCCGGTATGGATGTTAGGCTGACCGGCCTATAGTTTCCCGGGTCCCCCCTCTTTCCCTTTTTAGAAATAGGCGTGACATTTGCTATCCTCCAATCTTCTGGCACTGTGGCCGTTTTGAGGGACAAGTTGCATACCTTAGTCAAGAGATCTGCAACTTCATTCTTCAATTCCTTAATAACTCTTGGGTGGATGCCATCAGGGCCCGGTGACTTATTGATCTTTAATTTATCAATGAGGTCTGAAACATCTTCTCTTTTAACCTCTATCTGACTTAACTCCTTGGTCAGGAGGGGCCGTTCGGGCAGTGGTATCTGCCCGAGGTCTTCTGCCGTGAAGACAGATGCAAAGAACTCATTTAATTTCTCTGCCATCTCTAAGTCTCCTTTTATCTCCCCTTTCCCTCCCTCACCATCCAGAGGGCCAACCGCTTCTCTGGCGGGTTTCCTGCTTCTAACATATTTGAAGAAGTTTTTATTATTCCCCTTAATGTTGCTGGCCATGCGTTCCTCATAGTCTCACTTGGCCTCCCATATCACCTTCTTACATTTCTTTTGCCACAGTTTATGTTCCTTTTTATTCTCCTCATTAGGGCAAGACTTCCATTTACGGAAGGAAGCTTCCTTGCCCTTCACAGCCTCTCTAACTTGGCTGGTTAGCCATGCGGGCACTCTCCTGGATTTAGTGGAACCCTTCTTTCTTTGCGGTATACACCCCTGCTGGGCCTCTGTTACTGTTGTTTTAAACAGCCTCCATGCACTCTGGAGAGATTGGACTCTTTTTACCCTCCCTTTCAACCTCCTTCTAACCAGCCTCCTCATTTGGGGGAAGTCTGCCCGTCGGAAGTCAAGGGTTTTTGTTAGAGATTTGCCTGGTATTCTTCCCCCAACGTGCATGTCAAAACGGATCGCAGCATGATCACTGTTCCCCAATGGCTTAGTAACATTGACATCTCTAACCAGGTCCTGAGTACCACACAATATTAAATCCAGAGTCACCTGTCCTCTGGTGGGCTCCATGACTAGCTGCTCTAAGGCACAGTCATTTAGCACGTCAAGGAATCCGGTCTCCTTTTCATGATCGGAACACAAATTGACCCAGTCAATATGAGGATAATTGAAGTCCCCCATGATTACAACCCTGTCCCTCCTTGTCACCTCCCTGATCTGTTTCCTCATTTCAAGGTCCCCATCCGATTTCTGGTCTGGAGGACGATAGCACGCCCCCAGTATTACATCGCTGCACAATCCTGGTATTTTAACCCACAGAGATTCTACAGTGGAGTCGGACCCGCCTTCAATCTCTACTGGATTCTATCCCTTCCTTAACATAAAGGGCCACCCCACCTCCAACACGTCATGTTATATACCATCATGTTATATATCATTGGAAAGGTAATTTAATGCTGAATGCAGTGCAACAAGCTGCACCAGAACTTCTGTATTCCATCAAAACATATGGCCAATTCACCAGAAAATGAAAACACAACTGGCTTATGGAACAAAAAGTGGATTTGCTTAACTCCAATCTGACCTATAAGACTGATTGCTCTGAGTGCCAATGTTATTATGACACCACATGGAACCAATAACTTTTTATTTATTTACTTAATTAAATTTGATTTTATCATGCACAAAATCTTCTTTGACCCGAGGTAGTAGATAGATGCCTTAGCTATGCCACTGACTGGGGGGAGGCAGCAGAGCAAGTGGGTGGTGAGCTGCTGGGGGGAGGGGGTGAGTTCTTCCCAATTGTTACTTTTTAAAAAGCCCAAGTGTGACGTCACTTCCGGTTGTAACCACTTCCGGGGCAACATTTTGAACTTGGCACCTGGCTACACAATTATTAGCTATGCCACTGAGTGTTTCTCACACATTTAGCACTGGAACCCACTTTTTAGAATGAGAATCTGTTCAGGACCCACCGGAAGTGATGAAAAAAATTACGGAACCAAAGAAACCAGCTACATAGCACATTCTTTGTAAACAGGAGTAACAGAATATCTGTAGGTATGCAGTTTTATTTGGCTATAGGGGAAGGGGTACTTTTAATGTCCAATGTATCTAGAGGTTTGAATTCTCAAAGCCCAGCTCTGGCAAATAACAGAGGCAGTTTGAAGCCATGATTTGGATATTATCATTAATGATACAGACCATGCATTTCATTCTAATATTCCACAGTTTTTACAGTTCCAAGAAAAAATATGTACTGCTAACTTTAATGTGATGTATTTAACTTTGCCTTTGCAATGACATAGGGGGGAAAAACAGTAATTAGAACCTTGGAAATGAATCTTTTTGTGTATTTATGTACAAGAGAAACAGACTCATTACTGGCAGCATCCCATACCTGGTTCAGTTTTTCTTGAGTGTAGTTTTGGCTTTTTTAGGCGTGGTGGTGGTTGTGGTGCTGGTGGGGCGTGTGTGTGTCTTTAAGAATCCTGCACTGCAGTGCTACTAGTAATAGTAGTCATGGCTGTTAACACAACAGCAACATTCACCCCAGGCTGTTGATAAGTCATGCAAATCACATTAATCTAAACACTGTCACCAAGATCTTTTTCTTCCTTTAGAAAGGAGTGACTTTTGATAGATTGATTTAAATCCAGTAACCCACTGCTGATTCCCATTTTAACCTTTAAACTGTGATTCAACTGTGACTTTTATTTCCTTAGGAACACGGAACAGTCAGTGCTACTGTTCTGGCAGCACCGTATGTTTCTTGATCACGTCAATTGAGAGAAGAAACAAATTAGTGCATGTTTCCCCCTGAAATTCTTCCTTTCCTATTCTGACCTTGAAATTCAAAATTTGGGTATTGATGTCTCCTTGTACTATGATAAAAAGATGGCAAGAAGAAAACAATGAATCTGCTTATATTTAGCGATGACACTTCAGCAAACCCCTTTCAGCCTCCAGTTGATGGATTACCTCCTGGGATCCGTTTATACTAAAATCTTGCCTTTGTCCTCTTTATCCCTTGCTCACCATTTCATTCTTTGCATGTCAATTATTAACACTGTGACGTTGCTTGTTGCTGCAGTAACTTTGTTTCAATGCAACTGTTGCCCGGTGAATTTTGTTGAGAGCTTGATTGGCTCATATGCCAGCATTGTATGAAATCCATCAGGAAAGAACCATAAATGGACAGCCAGCAGTCGCTTAGAGTTTTATTAGACTTCTGTTCTTATTCTATATTGTACTTACCATTTCCAAACCCTCATATGCCCCTTGGGTCCTGTCAGCATGCCTTGGTACAGTGAAGATTTGCGTATTAGGGGTGTTGGGGGTAGAGAGGGCGTGTGTATGGCATGAATGGGGCAAATATTTTAAGTGTAATCATAACGTTTTCCAGACTCACAAAGAGAGTCTGGTCCAACAAGAAGCTGACGGAACATACCAAGATCCAGGTCTACAGAGCTTGCGTCCTGAGTACACTTCTGTACTGCAGCGAGTCATGGACTCTTCGCCCACAACAGGAGAGGAAACTGAGCGCTTTCCACATGCGCTGCCTCCGACGCATCCTCGGCATCACCTGGCAGGACAAAGTTCCAAACAACACAGTCCTGGAACGTGCTGGAATCCCTAGCATGTATTCACTGCTGAAACAGAGACGCCTGCGTTGGCTTGGTCATGTCGTGAGAATGGATGATGGCCGGATCCCAAAGGATCTCCTCTATGGAGAACTCGTGCAAGGAAAGCGCCCTACAGGTAGACCACAGCTGCGATACAAGGACATCTGCAAGAGGGATCTGAAGGCCTTAGGGATGGACCTCAACAAGTGGGAAACCCTGGCCTCTGAGCGGCCCGCTTGGAGGCAGGCTGTGCAGCATGGCCTTTCCCAGTTTGAAGAGACACTTTGCCAACAGTCTGAGGCTAAGAGGCAAAGAAGGAAGGCCCATAGCCAGGGAGACAGACCAGGGACAGACTGCACTTGCTCCCGGTGTGGAAGGGATTGTCACTCCCGGATTGGCCTTTTCAGCCACACTAGACGCTGTGCCAGAACCACCTTTCAGAGCGCGATACCATAGTCTTTCGAGACTGAAGGTTGCCAATATAATATATATAATCCATAACCACTGGGACCTTTTCCATTGACTTCCATGATTGTGTCATATGTAATACAAGCAATGCAGCACCATACTGGAAGAAAACCAAGGTCTGAATCCCCCCTCCCACACACACACACACACACGTCTCCATAAGACTATGTAGTAAATATTACTTAACTGAAGTAGTTAGGGGACATACGTTCATATTATGTTCTAATTGCTAGAATGTGGGGAATTATCTGCTTGCATTGCCATTTCATTCCCCAGGAGTACTTGACAACATGTGAGAATAGACTATGCAATATATCCATCCAGTGTATGCATTTAGGATATTTAGCCATTTGTTTTATACACTTTTAAAGGAGGCTTATCCAGAACCAGGTGACATCCACTAAAATTGAATGTTGAGAGGGTTAGGACAGACAAAAGAAAGTATTTCTTTACTGAGCGTGTGGTTGGTCTGTGGAACTCCTTGCCACAGGATGTGGTGACAGCGTCCGGCCTGGACGCCTTTAAAAGGGTATTGGAAAGTTTCTGGAGGAAAAATCCATTACAGGGTACAAGCCACGATGTGTATGCACAACCTCCTGATTTTAGAAATGGGCTATGTCAGAATGCCAGATGCAAGGGAGGGCACCAGAATGAGGTCTCTTGTTATCTGGTGTGCTCCCTGGGGCATTTGGTGGGCCGCTGTGAGATACAGGAAGCTGGACTAGATGGGCCTATGGCCTGATCCGGTGGGGCTGTTCTGATGTTCCCTCAGTGGCAGACCTCCCCAGCCCCACGCCCCAGGGCAAAGGTCCTTGATGGTGACCCCCCACAGTATGTTGCCGTCCCCCAGCTTGCAAATCCGCCCCCCCTTACCTGAGGCTTACAGAGCCTCGTGCGACCACAGACTGCATCGGGGAAGCTTCCTGAGGCTTCTCCAAGGCTTTAAACTGCTTCTGGAAAAACAGTTAAGAGCATAAGAACATAAGAACAGCCCCGCTGGATCAGGCCATAGGCCCATCTAGTCCAGCTTCCTGTATCTCACAGCGGCCCACCAAATGCCCCAGGGAGCACACCAGATCACAAGAGACCTCATCCTGGTGCCCTCTCTTGCAGCTGGCATTCTGACATAACCCGTTTCTAAAATCAGGAGATTGCGCATACACATCATGGCTTGTACCCCGTAATGAATTTTTCCTCCAGGAACTTGTCCAGTCCCCTTTTAAAGGCGCCCAGGCCAGACGCTGTCACCACATCCTGTGGCAAGGAGTTCCACAGACCGACCACGCGCTGAGTAAAGAAATATTTTCTCTTGTCTGTTCTAACTCTCCCAACACTCAACTTTAGTGGATGTCCCCTGGTTCTGGTGTTATGTGAGAGTGTAAAGAGCATCTCCCTATCCACTCTGTCCATCCCCTGCATAATTTTGTATGTCTCAATCATGTTCCCCCTCAGGCACCTTTTTCTCGGCTGAAGAGGCCCAAACGCTGTAGCCTTTCCTCATAAGGAAGGGTTACCAACCCCATCGGAAACCTCAGAGAGGCTTCTGCAGGGTCCTAAAGGCTCCTGCCCAGGGTATTCGCCCCATCATCTACAGTGGGAAGTCTGCCACTGGCTTCCCTCATTCCCTTGGTCTAAGTCCAGTGTATTCACACAGCAGTGAGAGCTCATAGTTTTTATTAGTCAATCAGTGACCGTCAGCTGTGGGTTGCCCAAGAAGTTGCTACACACCTTGCTGGACCAAAGTCCAGGAGTTTTCACAAGTCCAATTAATACAGGAATCCATGTGCGTGTCATGATTGTGTGAGGCTGGCTTTGACCTGGGTCGCAAGGTGACAAAAAATGAAATCATGGACCAAAACAGAGACCCAAATCTTTTACTCTATTTGCTCTGCTCTGAATATTGGCACCCCCCCCCTTGCTTTACAATTACAGGTGACAGCATAGATCAGAATCATGGCTATTAAAAAAAAATAACTCAGGCAAAGAAAGATAGGAGGGAGGTGAACCTCTCGGTTATCACTCTTTACCGGTGTGATTTTTATATGTAAAAGGGTAGCTGAAATGTGTTATTGATTAGCTAATCCAACTATTTTATATATACCAGCCTTATACCAAGTAGGTTTCTCCCTACTACAGTGTTTCTCAAACTGTGTGTCAGGACCCACGAGGTGTGTTACAAGCCAATTTCAGGTGGATCCCCATTTATTTTGATGTGTATTTTATTTTTAATATGTTAGACTTGATGCTATCATGGTATGTGACTGCATGTGGGGAAGTGTTACAGGCTTGTGCTTTTAACAGGCTACTATGTATATGCTTTTAACAATGATAGCCAATGGGGCTTACTCCCAGGTAAGTGTGCCTAGGTTTGCAGCTTTTGGGATGTTTGGGGAATTTTTCTTTTAACAGTTCAGCGACTGCTTCGGAGAGTTAGGAGGGTTCTTCTTTATTTTAAATAAATTTTTGAACGTACACTTACTGCAAATTTTTAGTATACTTAATTTGTTTTTTTCTGTATTGAAGGTGTTAAAAATTTTCCTGCTTGATGTCACTTCTGGCCATGACATCACTTCCAGGTTAATGTCATCACTTTTGGTGGGTCCCCACAGATTGTCAATCTAAAAAGTGGGTCTTGGTGCTAAAAAGTTTGAGAACCACTGCCTACTATATTTTCTTCTCAGCTATGTACACAACCATGTTGTTGCTCAGAAGCATCAAAGACAATTTGGGAAGGTTTGCATTTTGTATTTAGCTGCATGTAAAGCCGAGAAACCTATGCACTGAATTTTTATCATCTCAAGTTGTATTACGTGTTAATGTAAACTTCTGATTAGGCTCATGTTATTGTATTTTAAACAAGGTCTTTTGGTTTACCAGTGGAAGAGGGGAGGAAGTTTTGGGGGGAAGAGCATCATTTCTAAAATAGAAGTCTGATATAAATCCTACATTTAGGTTGTGTTTTACTTTTATGCTGTGAATTTACTTCATGTTTTCTTATATTCTTAATAATAATATTTAACACATAATAATGATGCAACAACAAATCAGCCATTTAATTGTTTTACATTACAGTTTACAGTTTGGAGATGGGTGTGTGTTTCCTTTACGATTTTGCGAGCTGTAATGAGCTTTGTTTTGAATAGTAATTATGTAAGTAGTTCAAAGCACAGCACAGTGTTAAAAAACCACTTTCATGGCTGCTTTGTGGGCTGCTGTGCATGTTGGGTTTATGATTGCTTTCCTTGTCCTGTAACGTCTCTTAATTGAATTGATCTTGTCCTTCCTAATGAACACTGAACTTGCTGTCAAGTTTATCTGCTTGAAAGCTGACTGAACAGGCTGTTTATGATGAGTCTGCAGAGACTTAAAGATGCGGGGGACATGGAAGGGTGACTATTCAGCCTGCCTTAATCCTTGTTTTCACTTAGATGGTGCCTTTAAGTGTGATTTAATTAGAGAATAGACTTAGATTCCTGTAGATGTGTTCTTTGTTGAAATAGTATGAACTGAGGTGTGTATATAAAGAAATTAAAATTTCTTTTTTATATATATTTTTAAATGAATCTTAATAAGACAAAACAGTATGAATTAAAATGGGATCCAGTGAAAATAAAGCATTTTACAGTACTGTGTTCATGCAGTATGATACATTCTGGGATATTTCTAACAACATTCGTAGCCCCTCAAAATGTAACCTGGATGTTGCAGTAAAAGTAAAAAATGTGATGAGCTAACATTTGCACGAGAAATTTGGCACTCGCAGGCAAATTTTGTGAATGCCTGAAAACTTGGATGTACTGATTAATGATAAGAATCACCTAAATGTGACTGTCGGTATCCGCCCTGCGTATATGGAAAAAGTGGGGCTTTCTCTTCCTTCCCCTTCCAGGCATTCACCAGATTCATCTGGGATTATCAGCTTTTTCATAGGTCATCTGGCACTAAATTTTGAACATTCACAGTCACAAGGATGAAAGATTATTTTAAAAGTTCTATTTAACATTTTTTGGTTAATCTTAAAAATGTGTTGTAATAATTTTTCTTTTTCTATCAATTTTTGTTCAGAAATGCCCAATTTAATTAGAGAAAACAAGAAAGAATGTTATAGCTTCTTAGCAACTAAGAGATTTATTGTAACATAAAGTTTCAGGGACTAGTGCCTAGCTTCAGAAATCATGAATGACAATAAATTTCTTAAGCTGCAGTCCTTTACATATTTATGTGGAAATAAGTCTCATTGAACTCAATTTGGTTTACATCTAAGTTGACATGACTAGGTTTGCATTATAAATCTATAAGGTGTCATAAAACTTTTGTTTTTGCTGCAACAGATAAACATGATTACCTCCTTTTAATTTTGGAAATATGTCAAAAAAAAAAGCTCATTAAAATAAACATTGGATAATGTAAGAAATCTCATTAAAATAAACATTGAATAATGTATTTAGATTCAATTACAGTATAATTTAATCCCATGCATGTCTCCTCAGAAATCAGTCCCAGTTATTTCGATGGGACTTACTTACATCTGCAGTTCTATATAGGATTGCAGCCCCAATGTGCTTAAGCAGTGACCTGCTGGCTCACTCGTAGCCACTAAAGCACAGGCCACTGAAGCACCACTGCTGGCTCACTGGTAGCTGGCTAAAGCAAGAGGCACTTGCCCCGCCTCCAGTTTATATTTCATTCCTTTCATATTGTGCAGTCAAGCTCTGCAGTGGTGTGAATTCATTTTGCTGAACACAAATGTTGTAGAGCAGGTGACTTTATGTATAACTGTAGTGGCAGGCATCCAGTTGCAGAACTGCCTGAAAGAGCAGGTTGCAGAATCATTGATAAACTGTCAGGCCAGTTTTGCCCTGAAGAGACCCCTAGCCAAATACAGCATTAGATGTAGTTTACTGAAACATGCCATGGCTGTCTAAAGCATGCGCAGCATTCCAGATACAAAGAGCTCTTCCTCAGAATTTTGTGGAACTCGTGACTTGAATCATGTTGTGCAAACGTTAAATATAGTTCAATCAAAGTGGTTTTGCATCTTACATTCTTTGCACCAGCAAAGCACTGTCTAGAAGAAGCCACTTTTGTACACTGCTGTTAATGCTTGCTTGACATTTTGACCCATTCCAAGGCCCGCTCCCCAGCATGTAAATCTTTAGGGTGGGCTATTCGAAGGGCCATATTAGTGCAACATGGTAAACCTTGCAGGTAGGTAGCCAGCACAAATATTTAGAATGGGGCGGTCTGGCACTCAAAATGAAGATAAAGGCTATTTCTTGAATATGCAGTGAACTGTGCTTTGGTTATTGAAACCCAGAGATGGATGTTTTCCTGCCTTTGTCACCTGTATTTTTGATAGGAGATAATTACTGCAAAACAGCTGGCTGTTGGTTTTAGGGAGCATCAATTGTTCTCCTGCCCCAGCTGTGGGCTCTAATAAGGACTGTCAACACATCTGTTTCAACAGCTGGTAATTAACAAAAGCCTAATTGCTGCAACTCTTTTAACATCCAGTCCATGAAAAGAGTAAAGATGCGGAGGAATATTATTGACTTTGTCCTCGGCACTTTTCTAGGAGCAGCTCTCTTTCTTTCTCCTCTCCTTCCTTCCTTTCTCCCTTTTGCTTTGAACACCACAGCCTTTGTCTGTGGCATTGAATGGCAGGAGAACACAATATGGTAATCCAGAGCTTAAGATTTTCAGATCTTTGTTGGTGTTTCTTATTGCAACACTTCTTTGCTAAGTTGCAAGATAAAATGGATCAAAAGCATTTTGTGCAGTTCCTTGCCATAGTCCAAATCCACCGCAGTGGGCCTTCCGCAAGAGACTGCCCTGCTAGAAACTGCCCTGGTCTCTGAACAGAAGACGGATGATGTGTGTCTCCATCGTGATAGATTTGGACCCCTCCCAAAAGGAATTAAGTCACTCGGGAGTTGGCCTGTCAGTAATTCCTCTAGCTGTCCCAGGCACTTCAGGACAGTTTGCCAGAAGTTTTCAACTTATAAAGCTAATTGATTTTTAATATAAAATAAGTGTGACCTGGGAAATTCACAAAACATTTCATCCCACTGATCAGTTCATAGGAAGTACTCACTTTTTTGTACAAATTCCTTTCAGCAGCACACAAGCAATGAGTGACGTGTGACCTCTAATTTTCCATGCAAACGTTCTGAATCTACTTACGCAATGAGCATCCATCAGGTGTCATTCCAAAGCCCATCGTTTACAGGGAACACTGATATATGGTATGATTTACCACCACCACCACCCCCAAGGTTCATTGATCTTAGAATGCAAACTCCAAGCCTCTTGCACAGTTTCCTGCACCTTCTCCATTTATCTGATCAGGCGTGGCTTCAGATTCCATTGCCCTGAGAGATGAGAGTGGCTGTGGCCAGAAGCAGGCTCTTTGCATTAGACCCTGCAGTAGCAGGACTGTGGAAGGCTCTTCATAAGAACATAAGACGATCCCCACTGGATCAGGCCAAAGGCCCATCTAGTCCAGCTTCCTGTATCTCACAGTGGCCCACCAGATGCCCCAGGGAGCACACAAGGCAACAGACACAACCTGCGTCCCGGTGCCCTCCCCTGCATCTGGCAATCAGAGGCAGCCTGCTTCTAAAACTAAGAGCTTGCACATACCTACTATGACTTGTAACCCGTAATGAACTTTTCCTCCAGAAATTTGTCCCATCCCCTCTTAAAGCCCTCCAGGCAAAATGCCTCACTACTTCCTGTGGCAAAGAGTTCCACAGACTAATTACACACTGGGTAAAGAAATATTTTTCTTTAAAAAGAGGGGATTACTCAGCAATAAGGAGGAGATTCAGTGGTGTAGCTAATGATCGTGTAGCCAGATGGAAGCTTAAAATGATGTCCTGGAAGTGTTGTCACAACCGGAAGTGATGCCATACCCAGGCTTTTAAAAAAGTGACAATTGGGGGCACCCCTGCCTCCTCCCCAAAGAAGCTGGCCACCCTCTTACTCTGCTGCCTCCCCCAGCCAGTGGCATAGCTAAGGTATCTGTCTGCTACCTTGGGTCAAAGAGGATTTTGTAGCCCCTCCCCACGGCAAAATCAAATTTATTTAAGTAAATAATTGTGCCCCTTATTGGTTAGAGATGCTGTGCAGGGGTGAAGAGGGATAGTTATTCTCCCCCTGCTAAATATAAGAGAAGCGCCAATTTTAAAAGTGCCTCTTTACCCAGTTAGCAGGGGTAACTATATTGTGATACATGTAAATGAGAGTTGACTCATATTAACACCTTACTGGTTCCGTGCTGTATCATAGTAACATCTCATTGGCTGACAGAACAATCAGTCTCATAGGTCAGTTTTGAGTTAAGAAATTCATTTTTTGTTCCATAAGGCAGTTGTGTTTTCATTTTCTGGTTAATTGGCCATAACTTTTGATAGAATACAGATATTCCAATGAGGTTTGTTTCATTGCATTCTGCATTAAATTACCTTTCCAATGATATATAACCTGATGGTATTATTCGTACATACCAATTTTTTTCACAATTTTGGCCACTAGTGTCAAGCTCAGCTTGTTGCCCAGTGCAACCACTACCCCTTACATCCCCTTAGCTGTGTCACTTCACCTTCCTTCTAGTACTCCTGGCTGTCTTTTCAGAAAGGGTGTAAAATGCACCTTTCTCCACCTTCAGTGGGTTGCTGTGAGAGGGGTGCATGCCACTTGGGGCCCAATTCCATTTTGGCCCCAAGGAAAGAGGGGTAGAAACAAAGGGAGGGGGTTGTGGCCCAACAACTGCGATCCTCCAACCAGGCCTCAGAATTCAGCAATAAGGAAGGGGTTGTTGCCCTTTTCCCATTCTTCCTCCACCTCCACCTGTCTCCTGATGGAGCCCCAGGGGAGCAAACACAGAACTCCCCTCAGGGTGGCCTGTCCAGAGACCTCTCATCAGCAGCTCTGAATGCCTTATGACACCCTGCACCTTTCCCTCCCTGAACTGTTTCTCTCCCCACATTCAACTTTACCTGGTCCAGCTGCGGTGTTAAAGGTCAGCACTGCCCCTCTTCCTTTCCCAATCCAGGGGGTGGGAGGAGGAGGAGCAGTGATGGAGGTGAGTGGGTGGACAGTGGGGGGTGCCGCCCTGCCAATCCGCTGCCTGAGGCAACACTCAGCCTTGTGGGTCCCCTGCCTACACCTGATATCATTGGCTGGTAGTCAGGGGGTGGTGAGACACAGTGACATCAGACTACATGTTGTGATGCATGTTACATTTCACATGAGAGATGTTACAAGGGGGAGTGAGTGAGAGAGAGAGAGAGTTTGCACGCAGACTCTGGGATTCTTACGACATCTGGTCTAGTCCTGAATTCACTTCATTGGCCAGGCACTGGTTCAGACTCATAATTGGGCTTTAGGTCAAACTGACATGGATCTGATACTACAGTAAAACTCAGGTCTCAGTCTTCTGTTGAGTACCTACCCAGAAATTGCACAGATCCCAGTCATTTCCCTCAGTGAACTTCACGGCTATTAAGGCATCATGAGAGCCTCTGTATGAGAGCTGATGGCTTCTTCCACTTTCATCAACTGGGCAATGTAATGACATAGTTTCCATTTAGCAATATTGCAGTTAAATCTAGCAAATTATGTTTTAATGCCTTCATTTTGTTTTTGCCAGAAATCCATTCATTCTTTGCTGCTCATGATGACTTGATGAAACTTGCTTCACTGACACTTCAGCTGGCAAATGTTTTTGGTGCAGTCGGTTCTCGGTTGTCTATCAGTTATGTCGAAATATAGAGGAAACTCTACCTGGTGCTTGCCACTCACTGAATGGAGATTGCCCAACTTTGGAGACGTTTCTGGCGTGCTGCGTTCCCTTCAGCAGGTGTTCAGGAGCTGAACGGGAAGGTAGTCACAGTGACAGCAGGCGAGAACCTTTGAACAAACAAAAACAAAGGGTTGGCAACAACTCCAACTACAGGAGGGCATCGGCATGTAGGGGAAAGTTGACTCTTGGATTTTAACAGGCTGTAAGTTTGCTTTGAAGGCTTTGGTCTGGAAAGGCAGATTTCAGCGCAGAAGCACTTTTCAAGCATTCTGCCAAAAATTTTTTAAAAGGGGTGGAAAATTTGAGAATATCCTTGAAAGAGCTCTTAGGTTTTGTTTTGTTTTGTTTTGTTTTTTCTCATAGGTTTTCCTCATTGGTCCCTAAGGCTCTGGTGGGCCACTGTGAGATCCAGGAAGCTGGACTAGATTGGCCTAATCCAGCTGGGTTCTTTTTCTGCTTCTTTTCAAGGCCTTGAAAAGAAGGGTACCTCCATACACAGCCACTGCTCCCCTGTACAGTTACAGACAATGTCCCAACAATTCCATCCAGCACATTCATAATTTGCATCTATGTGACCAGCTTTTTTGCTTTATTCTTAACTTCAAAACATTTCAATCAGCTGTCTCCAAACAGAGCGAGTTCTGCCTGGAGCATGTTCTGGAGGGCTCAAACTCACTCAGACCTGCTTCGCCACCAAGACAGGAGGTCCACCCCCCCACCCCCCCCACCCCCGTGATGGAGAATGTGATGTGTACGTGGAAGGCCTCTGGTTAAAAGGATCTAAAAGGAAAGGCTTCACTGATATCAAGTGTGGCCTTTCCAGGTGGTCTTACAGGAGAACAATATTTATTGTTGCTGGAACTTTCAGGCTGTTTCAGCTCAAGTGCCAAGATATTCTAGCCAGGTTTAGACAGAGTCCACTGAAGTGGCAGGCCTGCATGTGGAGAGCAGCTTAGGGCTGAGCTGATGTGCTCCTCCACACATAGGAAACCAGCTTTCTGGGAGAAAGATTCTAACCTAACACTCAGTCTGGCATGCAGAGGATTGTGTGTGTTTGTACATGCGCATGGACATACATGTGTGAGTTATATCTGGACTTTCAGAAGGCGTTTGACACGGTCCCTCACCAAAGGCTACAGGAAAAACTCCACAGTCAGGGAATTAGAGGACAGGTCCTCTCATGGATTGAGAACTGGTTGAAGACCAGGAAACAGAGAGTGGGTGTCAATGGGCAATTTTCACAATGGAGAGAGGTGAAAAGCGGTGTGCCCCAAGGATCTGTCCTGGGACCGGTGCTTTTCAACCTCTTCATAAATGACCTGGAGACAGGGTTGAGCAGTGAAGTGGCTAAGTTTGCAGACAACACCAAACTTTTCCGAGTGGTGAAGACCAGAAGTGATTGTGAGGAGCTCCAGAAGGATCTCTCCAGACTGGCAGAATGGGCAGCAAAATGGCAGATGCACTTCAATGTCAGTAAGTGTAAAGTCATGCACACTGGGGCAAAAAATCAAAACTTTAGATATAGGCTGATGGGTTCTGAGCTGTCTGTGACAGATCATGAGAGAGATCTTGGGGGTGGTGGTGGACAGATCGATGAAAGTGTCGACCCAATGTGCGGCGGCAGTGAAGAAGGCCAATTCTATGCTTGGGATCATTAGGAAGGGTATTGAGAACAAAACGGCTAGTATTATAATGCCGTTGTACAAATCGTTGTACAGGTAGACCACAGCTGCGATACAAGGACATCTGCAAGAGGGATCTGAAGGCCTTAGGAATGGACCTCAACAAGTGGGAAACCCTGGCCTCTGAGCGGCCTGCTTGGAGGCAGGCTGTGCAGCATGGCCTTTCCCAGTTTGAAGAGACACTTGGCCAACAGTCTGAGGCTAAGAGGCAAAGAAGGAAGGCCCATAGCCAGGGAGACAGACCAGGGACAGACTGCACTTGCTCCCGATGTGGAAGGGATTGTCACTCCCGAATCGGCCTTTTCAGCCACACTAGACGCTGTGCCAGAACCACCTTTCAGAGCGCGATACCATAGTCTTTCGAGACTGAAGGTTGCCAATATATAATATATATATATATATACAAATCGATGGTAAGGCCACGCCTGGAGTATTGTGTCCAGTTCTGGTCGCCGCATCTCAAAAAACATAGTGGAAATGGAAGAGGTGCAAAAGAGAGCGATTAAGATGATTACGGGGCTGGGGCACCTTCCTTATGAGGAAAGGCTACGGCGTTTGGGCCTCTTCAGCCTAGAAAAGAGACACCTGAGGGGGGACATGATTGAGACATACAAAATTATGCAGGGGATGGACAGAGTGGATAGGGAGATGCTCTTTACACTTTCACATAATACCAGAACCAGGGGACATCCACTAAAATTGAGTATTGGGCGGGTTAGGACAGACAAAAGAAAATATTTCTTTACTCAGCGTGTGGTCGGTCTGTGGAACTCCTTGCCACAGGATGTGGTGCTGGCGTCTTGCCTAGACGCCTTTAAAAGGGGATTGGACAAGTTTCTGGAGGAAAAATCCATTACGGGTTACAAGCCATGATGTGTATATGCAACTTCCTGATTTTAGAAATGGGTTATGTCAGAATGCCAGATGCAAGGGAGGGCACCAGGTTGAGGTCTCTTGTTATCTGGTGTGCTCCCTGGGGCATTGGGTGGGCCGCTGTGAGATACAGGAAGCTGGACTAGATGGGCCTATGGCCTGATCCAGTGGGGCTGTTCTTATGTTCTTATGAGTGTTTTAACATTCAACCACGTGAACCCGCAACTGCCCTGTCTGAAGTGGAGCAACCAGACACAGGTGTATCATCTTCATGAGAAGGAGACCTTAATCACAGGCAACTTGCACCCACATCTGCGGCTGGGAATGTGTGCTGACATCTCTGCTTCATCAGGATTTCACCTGCATTCTACACATTACATTGAGGAGATTAGCTGCAAGCCTAAGGCTGCAATCCTATCCATGCTTTCCTGAGAGTAAGCCACATCATATTGGCAACCTTCAGTCTCGAAAGACTATGGTATCGCGCTCTGAAAGGTGGTTCTGGCACAGCGTCTAGTGTGGCTGAAAAGGCCAATCCGGGAGTGACAATCCCTTCCACACCGGGAGCAAGTGCAGTCTGTCCCTGGTCTGTCTCCCTGGCTATGGGCCTTCCTTCTTTGCCTCTTAGCCTCAGACTGTTGGCAAAGTGTCTCTTCAAACTGGGAAAGGCCATGCTGCACAGCCTGCCTCCAAGCGGGCCGCTCAGAGGCCAGAGTTTCCCACTTGTTGAGGTCCATCGCTAAGGCCTTCAGATCCCTCTTGCAGATGTCCTTGTATCGCAGCTGTGGTCTACCTGTAGGGCGCTTTCCTTGCACGAGTTCTCCATAGAGGAGATCCTTTGGGATCCGGCCATCATCCATTCTCACGACATGACCAAGCCAACGCAGGCGTCTCTGTTTCAGCAGTGAATACATGCTAGGGATTCCAGCACGTTCCAGGACTGTGTTGTTTGGAACTTTGTCCTGCCAGGTGATGCCGAGGATGCGTCGGAGGCAGCGCATGTGGAAAGCGCTCAGTTTCCTCTCCTGTTGTGAGCGAAGAGTCCATGACTCGCTGCAGTACAGAAGTGTACTCAGGACGCAAGCTCTGTAGACCTGGATCTTGGTATGTTCCGTCAGCTTCTTGTTGGACCAGACTCTCTTTGTGAGTCTGGAAAACGTGGTAGCTGCTTTACCGATGCGCTTGTTTAGCTCGGTATCGAGAGAAAGAGTGTCGGAGATCGTTGAGCCAAGGTACACAAAGTCAAGGTACACAAGCCACATCAAACACAATAGAACTTACTACTGAGTAGACATGCATAGGATTGTGCCCTATTTTTGTTTTCTGTCTATTGTTGTAGCTGATTGGCTTAAATCCACTTACTCCAATTCTCTTCTCTCTTCCATTGCCATGAATTAGGAGCTATTCTTGTGCAATGATGCCAGGCCAGCATGTCTGTAAGTGAAAGGATAGTCCGGACCTTTGCCTGCTGACCTTTATCCTAAAAGGATATCAGGTGTGACACCTCTCTGAAGAATCCTGCTGGTAATCTGGTGGGGAGTGGGTGTGTCTGCCACCAGCATTTCCTTCCAGCCTACCCTTTCAATTGCACTTCACATGATACTGAAAATTGTCCAGGATGTTAATTATTGGCCTCTTGAACAACCCACCTATATTGGGATTGCAGCCTGCTTTTCCCAATCTTGAAGACCCACAGTCTTCACCAACAGTACAGTATAATTATAGAACGTGCCTTGATTTGGCTGACATTCTTGAGTTCTGTGGCTTCTATTTGAAAGTCTGTGAGCAGCACTGAGTTCAGGCCGTAATGGCTCAACCAGCAAACAGAGGGTTTTAACTGCAAAGAATGCAGGTTTTTCTGTTCAGAACACCAGACACCGCAGAACCTCGCGTTTAAAACAAGCCAACTTAGGGAGAAAACTCAGGGTGGCCTCCTTACTTCTGTCTTCCACCAGGCACTCCGTCTGCAAATGAGAAGGATTCCTCTCATGCAAGGACCGCTTGCAGGGTCAGGGCACAACTTCAGTGGAGGGAGTTGCCATTTGCAGAGGGAAAACCCAGCAAAGGGAATGCTGATTGGGGTACTACCTGCTACCCCTTAGGTTTAAAGTGAACTTGAAGGTGCAAGGAAATGTAGAATGCAGGCGTTTTGTTGTCTCAGTGCTTCCCAGTGGGCCACTGTGAGATGGAGGGAGCGGGACGAGACGGGCCCTGGACCTCACCCAGCAGGGCTCCTCTTGTGTTCTTGTGAGCTCTGTGAACTCGATACTGCCTACTTTGTAGTGTGCCTTCCTCTGCCTACTGTGGTGTGGGTTCACACCTCTCAGGCGATTTGCAACCCGATCACCTTCTCTTGTATTAGAAATGCCTTCCGTGGACCTGGACGGGGAAGTGTTGAAAAAGGTTGTGATCCTACAGGAGCTAACAGACATCGTCACGTTGGCTCTCTGAATGGATCACGACGGAGAGTCCCATCTCTCTGAGGATTTCCCTGAATCAGACTCCTCTGGGAGTCATGCCTATTATAAAAATTATTTCTTTAACTAATATTTTTTCTTTAGTATTTACTTACCACTATTATTTTTTATTTCCACGTTAGGAATTATGAACTTGCAAGCAGTGATGTTGTAAATTAATCATGCTTTAGATATTTAAGTGGAGCACAGTTCAAGCTAGCATTCATAAAATGCCGTAGATACTTGTCTATAGGGTGAGAAATTTCTGCTGATAAATTAAGCTTGGATCGTCTCCTGGCCTTACCTGTGTGTCACTCAGGGCCAGGCCTATTCAGGCAGGCAGGGGGGAGCAGGAGGACAATGCAAGAACTCGCTGCTAAGCTGCCACTGGGTCCCCTAAGCGCCTGCCAGCCCCTGCCCAGGCAAGCAGCATTAACAGCAGCAGGGGCTCCCACATCTTGTCCGCTGAGCTGCCACAGGTTCCGCTGATGGCAGGCGCTGCAGCAGCCCAAGGCGAGCCAAAGGGAGAGCCAGGCAGGGAGGGAGGGAAGTTTGCGTGCAACGTTTTATTCCCCACTGCTGCCAACTGCAGGCTTTTGGCAGCATCCCCCTCGCCCCTCCGTTCACCTTTGGTCTCTCTTGCAGTCATCACTCCTTCTCCTGCCCCCTCCCTTCCAGGGCACCAGTGTGTGTGAAAGTGTGCAACTAAGATGATTGCTGGGCTGGGGCACCTTCCTTATGAGGAAAGGCTTCGGCGTTTGGGCTTCTTCAGCCTAGAAAAGAGACGCCTGAGGGGGGACATGATTGAGACATACAAAATTATGCAGGGGATGGACAGAGTGGATAGGGAGATGCTCTTTACACTCTCGCATAACACCAGAACCAGGGGACATCCACTAAAATTGAGTGTTGGGCGGGTTAGGACAGACAAAAGAAAATATTTCTTTACTCAGCGTGTGGTCGGTCTGTGGAACTCCTTGCCACAGGATGTGGTGACGGCGTCTAGCCTGTATGCCTTTAAAAGGGGATTGGACAAGTTTCTGGAGGAAAAATCCATTACGGGGTACAAGCCATGATGTGTATGTGCAACCTCCTGATTTTAGGAATGGGCTATGCCAGATGCAAGGGAGGGCACCAGGATGAGGTCTCTTGTGATCTGGTGTGCTCCCTGGGGCATTTGGTGGGCCGCTGTGAGATACAGGAAGCTGGACTAGATGGGCCTGTGGCCTGATCCAGCGGGGCTGTTCTTATGATCTTAACTACAATTCCCAGGAAGCCTTGCAGGTCTCTTGTTACCTGGTGTGCTCCCTGGGGCATTTGGTGGGCCACTGTGAGATACAGGAAGCTGGACTAGATGGGCCTGTGGCCTGCTCCAGTGGGGCTGTTCTTATGTTCTTAACTACAATTCCCAGGAAGCCTTGCAGGTCTCTTGTTACCTGGTGTGCTCCCTGGGGCATTTGGTGGGCCACTGTGAGATACAGGAAGCTGGACTAGATGGGCCTCTGGCCTGCTCCAGTGGGGCTGTTCTTATGTTCTTAACTACAATTCCCAGGAAGCCTTGCAGGTCTCTTGTTACCTGGTGTGCTCCCTGGGCATTTGGTGGGCCGCTGTGAGATACAGGAAGCTGGACTAGATGGGCCTATGGCCTGATCCAGTGGGGCCGTTCTCATGTTCTTAACTACAATTCCCAGGAAGCCTTGCAGGTCTCTTGTTACCTGGTGTGCTCCTTGGGGCATTTGGGGGGCCGCTATGAGATACAGGAAGCTGGACTAGATGGGCCTATGGCCTGATCCAGTGGGGCTGTTCTTATGTTCTTAACTACAATTCCCAGGAAGCCTTGCAGGTCTCTTGTTACCTGGTGTGCTCCCTGGGCATTTGGTGGGCCGCTGTGAGATACAGGAAGCTGGACTAGATGGGCCTATGGCCTGATCCAGCGGGGCTGTTCTTATGTCCTTAACTACAATTCCCAGGAGGCCTTGCAGGTCTCTTGTTATCTGGTGTGCTCCCTGGGGCATTTGGTGGGCCGCTGTGAGATACAGGAAGCTGGACTAGATGGGCCTATGGCCTGATCCAGTGGGGCTGTTCTTATGTTCTTAACTACAATTCCCAGGAAGCCTTGCAGGTCTCTTGTTATCTGGTGTGCTCCCTGGGGCATTTGGTGGGCCGCTGTGAGATACAGGAAGCTGGACTAGATGGGCCTGTGGCCTGATCCAGTGGGGCTGTTCTTCTGTTCACGTGTGAAAGTGCCCGAGGGGACACAGGGAGCATGTGGACCACCAGGAGCCCCCCCCCCATGTCTGGTCAGCACACCCACGACCCTTCTCCAGGCTGCAGCTGGTGCTCAGGAGTCTGCAATGAGGCACAAAGGGCTCCGTGAAGCCTGGGCTCCCTCTGAGGAATGCCTGCCCTGCCTCCCCAAATGGGACTGGGGGGGGGGAGCTCTGCCAGCTGTGTCACTGACCTGCCGCCTCTCCCGTTGCTATTTCAGCCATTGATACCCCCCTGGGGGCCCCTCCTCACACCCACCCCCCAGTTCTGCAGAGCAGGGGGGCAACAGAGCGCTTCCCACTTTGGGAGAAGCAGAGGCAAGGCCCTCCCCTCCCTCCCGTCCACTTTGGGGAAGGGATGGGGATGAGAGACCAGACCCCAGGTGGCCAGAATGGATAAGGTGACAGGTGTGTTTTAGAAGGCTGTGCGATGATTGGTGGTGGTGTGAAGGTATATGGGAGAATTTTGTGCCTAAACAGCTTTGCTAAAACTGGTTTGAGGGCAGTTTTGGTGTAATGGAGTGTCTGGTTCAACAGGACCCTTTTCTCTCATGTTCTTTCTGACTACCACCCCCCTCCCCCCAGCGACTGTGGGATATGCCAGGAAGAGTTAAGGAATGTGGTCTAGTGAGAGGTTGCCACGGAAAGGGACTGGAGGGAGAGAGAGAGAGAGAGAGAGAATGAATACACACACACACACACATTCCACTTTTGTAAGAAAATAGCACAGTACGCACTGCCCATGTGAGTGTGTAATGGATTAACTGTGCCATGGAGTTGGAATAGGAAGTCGTAGCTCATGACACTGCGTCTAAAACCAGCGTTTATTTTGGGCACTCTGCAAAGAACCACCACTGGAGCAGTGCAGGTCCCCCATCCTGGCATTTCCTTTCCTGCCCTAGCATCTCCTCCTGATGGCAGTGCTGCTTAGCTAGGCTCAGCTGCAATCCTATCCACATTCACCTGAGAGTAATCCCACTGGATTTACTTCTGAGTAGGCATGCATAGGATTGGGCTCTCATTCAGCCATTTTTTTTTTTTTTTTTTTTTTGCTTGCTTGTGGGGAAGTCTCTGCAGCCTGGGTTTACTAGCTCTTTCTGATACAATAAACTTGCCAGATACACTGAAAGGTGACCCTTGTTTTTTTTTCTAACACGTCTCCTTAACTGTATTTCAACCCCATGGAACACAAGCCCTGCTCTTTTCAGCACCACCACCCCCCATAAATTGCAGATATCTCTGTGCTGTCTCTTATTTGAATGTTTGCATCTGACATAATGTGGGTTTTAGAGGGTTTTAGAGGTCATGTGATTTCATTTATTTTTTAAGAGGGTGTGCAGACACCTGCCTTCTCCGTCCCATTGTTTACAGTGCACTTACTCTGATAGTGTTTACAAAATGTTATGAAGACCAGAATTTAAAAATGAATAAAAATGTATCTTATGATCTTTTACTATATTTTTAATAAATTAGAGACTGTACAATTCTTAGGTAACAATTACTGGTAAATTATTTTTCAGGATCTGGCCTTGGGTAAAATCAGACAAAATTGTAGTTAGATACCTCCTCCCAAGTTTAACCCCCATCTTATCTGAGGGTCATAGAAAATTCCTTCCCTCGACCTGTGAGATTATCTGCAGTAATACATGTTTTCTGTTGTTCTGGATGAACCAAGGGAAAAAATTGAGCAACTTTTTAAGATGTCTGGGTGGGAAGAGCATAGTGAAGGATTAAAATCTATATTGTTAAAAAGATCCAAAAAGGTCCAACGGTTCATTCTATAACTTTGTCAGGGAAGGAGCCGGGTGGGACACGTTGCTAGAGAGGTCAGAAAGAGCTGGAAAGATGCAGCTGTTAACTGCTTTTTCCTCTCTACGCTCGTTCCCTGACAAAGTTCTGAAAAAGTTACAGAATGAAACGTTGGGCATGGCACGTTAAACTGTTAGATTATTGCTGACCATGAAAATCTACAAACAGTCATAAACTGACCAACTGTGTATTTGTAGGGGAAATTGCTGGCAATGCAACAAGAAAGAGAGATGGCTGTTCAGCAATACAAAAAACTAGAAGAGGAGATCCAGACACTTCGGGTTTATTATAGGTAAGTTGTAATATCGAATAGTGTGATCATATTTTTCAATTGAATTATGATTCCAAAGTGCTTAAAAATGTGCAGTTCAAAGAAGAGCTAATAATATCTCTGCATTCCAGTGCACTTTATCAGATACATTATTTTCCATTAATAATTTCCGTCGTAACATGCTTCAAACCTATATGACAGAACAGAAAGTTGCAACATTATTAATACTGTTATTTCTGAGGGCAAGACTTGGTTGCTGTGGGATTAGAATCAAACACATGATCCATGTGGATCACTGACAGTGTGAAAGCAAACTGTTCTAGAAAATTGCCCATTGTTATGATGGGTGAGATATATATAGAGAGAAGTCTTGGATATTGCAAGGATCCCAAGGGAGGATCCAGGGCAACTGCCCCCTCACACCGCACCATCTCCTACACTGGAATCCCTGTCAGGGGGTAGAGCAAAGGTTTTTGCTCTTGTTGCAAAAGTACCCCAAGTGCTGTGCTTTCCTTTTCTCTATAAGAGTACATGAGAATCATTTGCTTCTATGGAAGCAAATAAAAGAATGGATTCTTTTGCATGCTGTTGGAGGATAAACCTGAGAATTCGCTATTGCAAAAGTGGAAGTGGGTCACGGTCACTGAAGAAAGGAGTTTGGAGCATCAGGGAAACCCGCAGAGGGGGCTGTGAGCCCCTCAGACCCTTCAGATGGCTGGTGCTACCCCCCAAGCCCCCCCAAGTATGTTTACAAGCTCCTTGATTGTGGGATAGCTTGATTGCTATGGTTCCTTTGCTGCAGTCATTTCTGGGCTGCTTGCCTTAAAGGGAAATGGCCCTCTTCTGGTGGGTTGTGACCCACTAGTTTGAAAACCACTGGCCTAGACAATAATTCATGTCTCTAGGCAGATTTCCCAGTTTGCCTTCTACTGAACCTGATGCTTCTTCTTGGCTAAAATCCTTCAAAAATCATTCCAAAGGCAGCATAATGAGGTCACCTCTCCTGCTGTAGGAAAAGTCCACGAGCTCTGCTCCCCTTTGATTGTACTGCTGGGCAGGCAAAGAGATTTGAGATTGGGAAGGAGGGAGGGTCGTTTATTGTGTCCATCTTCAACTCAAACCCATTGTAGAAAAAACTGCCACATTCTGATAGATTCATTCCAGGCTGGCAGCCCAATCCTATCCACACTTTCCTGGGAGTAAGCCCATTGACTCTAATGGGACTTACTTCTGAGTAAACATGCATAGGATTGGGCTCGTAGTCACAGTGGCAAGTGAAGGTACTGAAGGAACAGGAAAAGCTAAGAAACTGAATGTTCCTCTTTGTGCCCATGTGAGTTCTTGGAAGGGGACTGGACACATCCAAGGAGGAGGAGCCTGCTGGCAGCTGTGGGGTCTCCCTTTTCAGTGCAAAAGAGTTCCAGTCAGCAGCACCTGGGAAGCATTTTCAGTCTGCTCCACACTGTTCCCTCCACTCCCCTGCTAGTCACCTATAAATATGAACACTGGTGCTGTGACAGTTGGCAGTTGCCAAGTCAAAGGTGCTGCAGCCCATTTGCGTCAGGAGGCGTTCCAGTGAAAATGGCCACATTCCAGAATATGGTTTTATCTGGAGATTCCTGCCATTAAATTTGATTCCACCTTTCTTGGAAAAACAAAAAATGTTTATAAAATTAACAAGAGCCTATTTTATGTAAGGCAAGAGGAGTGTAGAGGAAAAAAATAGCCAGGAATTAGCTCAGCCCCATAAGCCAAGAAAAAGTTGGCAAAGAATGAAGAAAGGCAAGTTTTTTCTTTGAACTGTGACTCAGGAGAGGTGGCCATTTATCCTCATTCAGTGCTTGAAAATCATTCCTGAAACAAATTTTGCATAACAGTTAGAAGTTACAGTGTTGCCAGTTTAACTACTCTAATTCTCTAACTGCTGCATTCCCTGGATGGTGATTAATGCAAATCATAAAACCCTCGATAATATGCAAAGGTGGTATTAGTATTAGAATAATCCACTCTGCTGTGGAATGAAACCACTAAAGCTACAATGACATCCATAGTGCATCAAAAGAGGGTTTCTTAATAACAGGGTATACAACTTTAGTTTAGCTTTAATAACTTCCAAATACCACATTGTTCAATCATATACGTTATGATTGTCATACATTCACATTTCCTAATTAAGGGCCTGATCCAGAGCTGGCACGCACTGTTGCAAACAGACCATAAGACACATTTGGAGCCTTACCAAGGGCCCAGCACCAGAACTAGCCAGCTTCTGCTCTGGGCCCGCGTTCCACTGCCTGCTGGCTTGCCCAAATCGCCAGGCGACAGAGAGGTGAGTAGGGTTTTGGGGGGAGGCGTTCCAGGGTGGGGGGAGCTGGGGAAGGCAGGGAGTAGGGAGTGGGGCGGGAGGGGGTTGAGACCAGTGGAGCGCAGCTCAGCGCGGTCCAACGCTGGACTCCTTGATTCTGTGCCAGCTAAAGAACCATTGCAGAATCAAGTTGCCCCATCATGGGGCTACGTACCTTACTCGGGGGAAGGGACAAAAGTCCCCTTCCCCTGAAGAGCTGCTGCAGTCTGCCCAGCACACGTTGGATGCTTCAGTAGCCAATTTGGCACCATAGCAGCCTCACACACCAGGCAGTTCAGGATTGGGCTGCCCACCTTATAGAACAGGGGTGTCCAAACTTTTTGGCAGGAGGGCCACATCATGTCTCTGACATGGTGTCAGGGGCCAGGGGGGAAAAAGAATTAATTTGACTATATTTACATAAATTTACATAAATGAATACATTAAAGATGGAACTTATATGAAAGAATGAATTCTACTGAGCTTATTGATAATACAAATATTTCTAGGCAGAGACATGTCTTAGCGTGGCAAGGACACAAGAGGAAAATATTTCTAGGCAGAAACTCATTCCAGCAAGGTAGAAACACAGGAGGAAAGGTTTTCCACCAACCCTCCCCCCCAGCACTTTACAAAAATGCACAGAACCAAGCATCTCAGAACCAACAGAGTCCCACCATTTGTGGACTGCAGGAGGCACACACTTGCCCAGATACAGCAGGACACAGAAGTTAACCCAGAATAAAGATCTCACAAGCAACAGACAGAAAGGGGGGGAGGACGTTTCTGACTTGCAGGAGACACACACCAGGAGTAATTTAACCCAGAATAAGGATCTCACAAGCAACAGAGGGAAAGGGGGGATATTACTGACTTGCAGGGGTGGGTGGATATTACTCCACCCACACCAGGAGTAAGTCAACATGGAATAAGGATCTCACAGGCTTCTCCCTCCCACGCAGCACTGCCCTCACCCACCAAAGCAAGCCAAGCCAAGCCAGCATGTCACCCCGTTGCAACGCCCTCCCACTCAGCAGCCCCCCACCGCACCAGGCTAACAAACCCTCAACTTCTTCCCTCAGGTCCTGCCCACTCCACTCCCCACACAGAGCAAACCAAGCAGCACACTCAAACACGGTGATTCCTCAGCCCCCCATCCCAAGTGCAGCCTCAGCCCTGGCCTCCCCACTGGTAGGTGTGTGGTGGATGGGCGGGGCTTCTGCTGGACTCTCCTGCACGCAGGAGAGCTCTGCAGCCAGCAGTCCCCTCGCTACCGCTGCAACCAGCAGTCGTATCGGGCCAGCAAGGGCTCTGGCGGGTCTCCAGAGGGCCGAGTGCCTGTTGGAGATGGGGAGCTCCCTGGGGGGCTGGATTGGGGCCCCCTGCGGGCCACAAGGGGGCCGGGGTTTGGGCAGCCCTGTTATAGAATATAGCAGAATTGTTGTTTGCGGTTGTTCTCTTGAAATGAAGCACTTCAGATTTAATTTCATTTGAGTGCCTTGTGTTTTCATTACACAATAATTAAGTGCATATGGCCTTGTTTGTCCTTGAGTGTTTTGTTGTGTTATATGACCACACCATCTATTGAGATACGTTTGAGTTTGAGTTTAACACTGTTCTACATAAACACTGAGTTGGATCCCAAGGGATGCTGGCATGAAGAGAAAGTACTTTTCCTCAGGCAAAGAGAGACTCGCTGGTAGCAGTGGCATCACTAGGGAGTGCGGGGGGTGCAGGCCGCACCGGGTGACACTCACAGGGGGGTGACATGCACTGGGGGTGACGCTAAATCACAGTGGTGAGGAATAATCCCATCGTGTCCTAAACCGCTGGATGCGGAATGTCCAGTGGAAGGCAGTGCAAAAAACGGGAGTGAAATATCTCCTTTCCATCAGACGTTATGGCCAAAAAACTGGAAAACCAAAAATACATGGAGCCCTATAGAAAGTGAAACTGAGCCGTATCGCACGTTTACTCGCGAGTAGGCAAACTTGCCTTAGTCCGTCAGAAAGGACAGGCTGAGAGGAATCCAACGACACCAGAATGTTCCTGACCCAATGAATGCAGCCCCCAAAAACACCTGAGAAGGAAGCCCCTCCCTCCAATCAGACAAATGTATTGAGCCCTATGGAAAGCAAACCTAAGCCAAGCGGTCATGTTTACTCATGAGTAAGCAAACATGCCTTGGCTCTGGTCAAGTCAAGAAAAGGGGAATGTGAGGCCACCAGAATGATTCTGATCTAATGAAATTGGAGCTCAGCAGATGCTCCAGAAGGCAACTTCCCTCCCCCTCCCACTAAAAAGGATCAAAACAGAGGCCTCAGCTGATAAGGTGAACTTTTTTGAGACTTGTAAAGCCAGGTGGATCCTGACAGTGATCTGGTTTAAACAGAATATCTTAAATTAAACTGGGTACTGGGTAGGGCTGAAAAACTTACTGATTTTTTTTTTGGGGGGGGGGGGATATTGCAGGCAGTCTTCAGAGGAAATTCACTTTGTGGAACAGGGCTGGCTAATTATTTGTTGTACTTTAATTACACAGGCTTACAAAATTGAGGATCAGAAAAGTTTTTCCCCAACTTTGTGGTGGTTTGATATGAATTTGGGGTGCCGATTCCAAAATTGACATCTGTTTTGCCCTATCACGTCTAGTTTTGCAGATCTAATATAGCCTCATTAGTGAATGGTTCAAGCAGCTTCCTCATGAGGAAGCTGCTTCAACCATTCACTAAAGAGGCTATGCCGTGTCTCCAAAACTAGACATGATAGGGCAAAAAAGATGCCATTTTTGGGATCAGAACCCCAAATATACCCAGGAATTGGTGTAACGTTTAAGGAAGCAAAATGTGTGTTGACCTGTGTTATTTATAATTATTTATTTTAATTTGCTTGATGATGTCTCCTCTACCATGACATCACTTCTGGTGGGTCATGAACAGACTGTCATTCTAGAAAGTGGGTCCTAGTGCTAAAAGTTTGAGAACCGCTGCAATAAGGTGTTAGTAAATTGACAACCAGGGGTGTGTGTGTGACACCACTAGTGACCTAAATCACTAAAATCACAGTTTGGAAGAATAATACCATCATGTTGTGTATCAATCAATGTGTAATTTAATGCAGAATGTGTTCTATCTTTGTTCTGTCAAAAGGTACAGCCAAAAAATCAGTGGGGGGCAGAGCAATGGTACATCACCACCACCACCCCCTGGGGTGTTGCCCCACCTACTGCATGGGGGTGACTCACTGGCCTCCCGCAGCGGGTGACATGAACCCGAGTGACGCCACTGGCTGATAGTTCCACTGACTCCCCTAACTCCTCTCTGCCGCCTGCACCACAATCCATACTGTTTCCCAGAGTTGGTCCCCAGGGGGTTCCCTTCACAGATCCAGGCCCCCTCTCCCCAATATAAAATGTAGTTCTTTGATTTCCAATCCGTTCCATAGTAATAAATATATGCTATGAGTGTTCAAATCAATACATTTAAAAATTCTTCTCCATTTTATATAGTAAAATGATTCCCTAATGATGATTGTGAAGGCCTTGTTTAGACAAGCCAATTGCTCATCTTTATGATAAGCAGTAGAGATGAGTAAGTAGAGGAAGGGTCTCTCACATTCATAGTTGCTGCAAGGCGGCAGGGGTGTGCAAGCGCATCTCTGCGCCCCTCGTCTCTGGGAGGAGGGACAGGTTCCCAATGATGTGCCAAAGTGGAGAGGAAAAAGAACGCTTCCGGCTTCATGTATTCTGGACAGAGGTGCACTCACGGTGGAGGCCGTAGAATAGGAGATCTTCAGAACCAAAAAGCAAGGCCGTAAGAGGCTTTGCTGTTCAAGACATTTGGCTGGCTCTCTGACCTTCAAACCAGGCCTGCTAAACTGGTTGGCATATCTGATGGATGGTTGTCCAGACCCATTGAGGCCACAACTGCAGCCTTTAGCAAGCAGGTGCCTCCTAGTCCCGCCTCCCCTGTCTTGCCTTTGGCTGTCCTTCAGCTTCTCCTCCGATCACTGACTTGCTTTCACAACTCCATCTGAAAGCTCAGCTTCTGCCATTCAGTAGTCAGAGTCGTTCAGATCCTGCATTCTGACCCAGGTGCCTCAGACCTCCTGAGAATGGAGAACAGAACTTGTGTACACAGGTGCCACCTTGCACTTCTTTCGCACGGCCAGTCCAGAGCTCACAGTGGCAGATTGCAAGATCCGCCACCATAAGCCTTTGCTAGAACTGGGCTGTTCATGGCCTGATGTTTCATACATTGTAAAACTGCCAGGCTTTATAAAAATATCATCTCTCTAGCTCTCTTTTTGTCCTTGTTTTTTATCCAAACATTGGAGATTAAAGCCAAGTAAAGGAGAATGTATGTCCATGAATGTCTGGGAGAGACAGGGGAATGCCTGAAGAAGACAGAGGGGAGTCTGAGGGAAGACAGAGGGGAGCCTGAAGAAGATGAGGGGAGTGGGTGGCAGCCCCTGCGAGCCAGGCCCAGAGGAGAGGGGATGTGGGAGAGCCACGCTTCCTTCCCTTTCCATGGGTCACTTGATGCAACTCTTGCCTAGGAGTCCCTTCTGTTTCCCTGGTGCCTGCCAACCAGATTCTTGGCCCTGAACTTGTGCTGTTCCCAGACTAACTACTGTAAGTCTATTCTGTCAAGGAAGGGAGGCTATTGCTCTGGCCTGGACGCCTTTAAAAGGGGATTGGACAAATTTCTGGGAGAAAAATCCATCTTGGGTTACAAGCCATGATGTGTACGTGCAACCTCCTGATTTTAGAAATGGGCTATGTCGGAATGCCAGATGCAGAATGTCTGCCAGATGCAGGGGAGGCGATGTCTGCCAGATGTAGAATTCAGAATGCTAGATGCAGGGGAGGGCACCGGGATGCAGGTCTCTTGTTGTCTTGTGTACTCCCTGGGGCATCTGGTGGGCCGCTGTGAGAGACAGGAAGCTGGACTAGATGGGCCTTTGGCCTGATCCAGCGGGGCTGTTCTTATGTTCTTAACTACAATTCCCAGGAAGCCTTGCAGGTCTCTTGTTATCTGGTGTGCTCCCTGGGGCATTTGGGGGCCACTGTGAGATACAGGAAGCTGGACTAGATGGGCCTTTGGCCTGATCCAGCGGGGCTGTTCTTATGTTCTTAACTACAATTCCCAGGAAGCCTTGCAGGTCTCTTGTTATCTGGTGTGCTCCCTGGGACATTTGGGGGCCACTGTGAGATACAGGAAGCTGGACTAGATGGGCCTCTGGCCTTATCCAGCGGGGCTGTTCTTATGTTCTTAACTACAATTCCCAGGAAGCCTTGCAGGTCTCTTGTTATCTGGTGTGCTCCCTGGGGCATTTGGTGGGCCGCTGTGAGATACAGGAAGCTGGACTAGATGGGCCTTTGGCCTGATCCAGTGGGGCTGTTCTTATGTTCTTAACTACAATTCCCAGGAAGCCTTGCAGGTCTCTTGTTCTCTGGTGTGCTCCCTGGGACATTTGGGGGCCGCTGTGAGATACAGGAAGCTGGACTAGATGGGCCTATGGCCTGATCCAGAGGGGCTGTTCTTATGTTCTTAACTACAATTCCCAGGAAGCCTTGCAGGTCTCTTGTTATCTGGTGTGCTCCCTGGGGCATTTGGTGGGCCGCTGTGAGATACAGGAAGCTGGACTAGATGGGCCTATGGCCTGATCCAGTGGGGCTGTTCTTATGTTCTTAAACTACAATTCCCAGGAGGCCTTGCAGGTCTCTTGTTATCTGGTGTGCTCCCTGGGGCATTTGGTGGGCCGCTGTGAGATACAGGAAGCTGGACTAGATGGGCCTATGGCCTGATCCAGTGGGGCTGTTCTTATGTTCTTAAACTACAATTCCCAGGAGGCCTTGCAGGTCTCTTGTTATCTGGTGTGCTCCCTGGGGCATTTGGTGGGCCGCTGTGAGATACAGGAAGCTGGACTAGATGGGCCTGTGGCCTGATCCAGTGGGGCTGTTCTTAGTTCTTATGTACCTAGGCAAGGACCTCGGGGGCAACAGGAAGGCCATAAGAACAGCCCCGCTGGATCAGGCCGTGGGCCCATCTAGTCCATCTTCCTGTATCGCACAGTGGCCCACCAGATACAGGAACCTCAACTAGATGGGCCTATGGCCTGATCCAGCAGGGCTGTTCTTATGTTCAGTTGCTGTCCTCTTAAGCGTATGAGGGCATAAACCTAATCCCCGGGTTAGGCCGGCACAAGTTCTTGCACCAACCCAGTGGTGTTGCAAACATGCCTTAAGGCATGTTTGCGTTGACTCAGGAGTTGGGGAGATCCATGCCACATCCAGCCCCAGGGGGTAGTTTTGCATCGGCTGAGCTCTGCCAGCTCAGGGGTCTGAGGGAGGCATGGGGAGGGCAGGAGGAGGTGTTTTGGGGTGGGGGGAGGGTGGGCGGCGGGAGTTCCCAGGGTGGAGAGTGGGAGGTGGGGCCTGTCAGATCCTGGCCCCGCCTCCCACTCTCCACCCTGGGACAGCACCTGAATGGATCTGACAGTTATGCCAGATCCGGACCCCTTCTCGGGCGGTGAGGAGTGGCCCCTGGTCACTCTGTTCTGCTTGGATCTGCACCACTCATCAAGTGGCACAGAACAATTGGGGCCAGTGTAGCACAACACGGGGTAAGGGGCACATTTTCCCCTTAGCTCAGGTTGCGCCGCTTCTGGTCTCAAACTTGCACTGGTGCAGCGCAGGCCTGCTGACCTGCCTGCTCCAGTGCAAGTTAGGATTGTTCTGCATGTTGCTGACTTTCAGGCAGCCAGTGGGCACACGCTTGCAAAACGCTGGTCCTGTTTGCAGTTAGAATGGAAGAGCAGGATCTATGCTCAGTTTACTGGCAATGATCACTTTGCGGCGTATTTCATGAATTATGCCTCTGAAGTAGAGTAGACTCCATCAGGGAGCAGTAGCATATACATGACTGGGCAATGCTGACTGCAATTCCATCATTCTTTGCATCCCACCTTTCTTAGGTTTTGTGCATATCACAGAGTGCAATCCAGGTGTAGCTAATGATCATGTAGCCCGGTGCCAAGCTCAAAATGCTGCCCTGGAAGTGATGTCGCAACTGGAAGTGACATCACGCCCAGGCTTTTTTAAAAGTGAAAATTGGGAGGAACCCACCTCCTCCCCCCAGCAGCTTGCCACTTAATTGCTCTGCTGCCTCCCCCCAGTCATAGCTAAGGCATCTATCTGCTATCTGGGGTCAAAGAAGATTTGTAGCCCCCTTCCCCCCCCCCCCGAAAAAATCAAATTAATTAAGTAAATAAATAAAAAGTGTGCCCCTGAAAGGTTCAAGGCACTGTGCTGGGGTGAAGAGGGATGGTTATTCTCCCCTTGCTAAATATAAGCAGGGCACCACTTGAAAAAGCGCCTTTTATCAATTTAGCATGGTAACTGTATTATGATACATGGAAATGAAAACTGACTAATTTTAACACCTTATTGATTTCCTGCTGTCTCATGGTAACATGTCATTGCATCCAGGCCTGGGAGGGGAGGTGGAGCCAGGATCCAGCACTCATGCCAGATCCTCGCTCCCTATCCCAGCTGGCCTGGCCTTACCCCCAGCTGCTCAGATCTGTGACACCTCTTTAGGTGGCGCAGATCCAAGTAGCCACATGGGCAGCTGCCACATGACACGGAGTAAAGGAAGTACCCAGCCCTGCTCTGGATGCAGCGCAGGTCAGCCAACCTGCTTGCTCCAGAGTATGTTAGGATTAGGCTGCCCATCATAGTCTACAAGTAGTCAAAAGCTTTGTCCTACTTGACAGATGCCTTTCTATCACTAATCAAATTACAAAGCTCTGCATGACTGGCTTCTTGCAACCGGTGAAGGAGTGGGAAGGAGGCACAGCCTGAATCCTGAGAATCTGGACTGGGCTTCCTGTGGTCAGAAGTGACAATGTCTTTGCTTTGCAGAGCTTCCTACCTGATACCCTGCAGTGCCTGTCTCTTAATTTTAGTACAGTGATTTTCAACCTTTTTCATTTCACAGCACACTGACAAGGCAATAAAATTGTCAAGGCACACCATCAGTTTTTTGACAATTGACAAGACACACTGCGCTGCCAGCTCACATCCCCCAATGGCCCTACTAATAAATGACCCTCTCCCAAACTCCCATGGCACACCTGTAGACCATTTGTGGCACACCAATGTGCCAAGGCACATTGTTGATCATCGCTACTTTAGTTGTTCCCTTATTGCCTTGCTGAGGCCTTCCCTTCCATCCTCCCAGTCCTTGGCCACGAAGCCAACTATTACAGTCAGGTGGTGCAAATTTTATACTACTTCTAAACAGAGAAGTTGGACATATTTTTTAACGAAACCAAACCATCACATAAGTCACGCAGCCCTGCTCATTAGCATTGCTCTAAATCGTTCTAAATTAGCTTTTGTTGCCTGTCGTAAATTTTTATTTCTACAATGCAAAATGTTTTGTATCTAATCCCAAACTCTATCCCTTTAGTAGATATCCCTTTAAATTTTGATCTGCACATTTTATATTGACATGAGATAAGGAAGCATACTTAAAGATAGTATTTTCAAGTTAGTATTTTGAATAGACTGTTTATTTCTCCTGTCCTTTCATGTCTGCAGACCTATTCTATATATTTTGGAAGAATTATAGGTAAAAGAAAATATGCATGTCTGCACCCAGACAGAGCAAAGTTTCAACCCTGATAATGTAGCTGTTCAGATTTCATTTAATACCATACAGTTTGTTGAATATTAAGATTATTTTCTTTGTTCATACCGTTTTGGGGATGTGTTTGAAGTATACAAATGAGATTTGCTTGCTGCAATAGATATATATTTTTTTCTACTAGCTCTCAGTACAAAAATTGTGTGTGTGCGTATATTTCTTTTAATTTTTTTTTTACTAGCACTCAGAATAGAAAAGGTATGCAAGCTTGACATTCTCATTTTTATTCTTCAGATTGCCTGCTCCACAAAAGAACCATCAAGTGTGTACAGGGTGGGAGGCTAGAGGCGGGGAAGGAATTATCTTTTCCTGCCTTGCCATAACGAAGAGGTCTTTGTTTACCTACTCTGTGCCGTGGGACACAATGTGATATGTCTCGATTTATTCTCTTCGTATGAAAGAACCTAACCCAGTGTAACTTGATATGGTGCAACTCAAGTGGGGCAGAGAAAAAGTAAGGAAACGCCAAGTGTGCTGTTTGTACTTCATTATTAAAAAGAAAAACCAGAGACTGCTTAGGATGCCCTTCTAGTTACCTGAGTTTCCAGAGTGTTCCAAAAGGGAGAAAAGTGAGTTTGGGTCTTTATAGTTTTGGGTTCTCTTCATTTCTCCATGTGCTTTCACTAAAACCCTAATTTAGTACCTGCTAATGCACAAAACAGACATTAAAAGACATATTTAGACATTTCATGATTGCCAAAGGGGAGAGGTGCAGGGAAGAGGACTCTTAGCACAATACAAAGCAGCCTCTGCACCGGTACAACGCGCTGTTGCAAAAGTGCCCTAAAGCACTTTACTTACTTACTGCCCAATCCTGATCTGCCCAGAGCGCAGCACAGCCGCTGTGCCGAAAATAGCTGCCGTGGCATCCTGAGCCCCACCGGGCAGCCGCCGGTGGCAGACTGAGGCAGCAGACCTGACATGGAGGCTCATGATCCGGTGGAGTGGAACTCCAGCAGCCCATGCCTCCCTCCTGTCTCGCTCCCTCCTTTGGCATGCCTCCTCCCCACCCTCTCCAACCCTCCCTCCTCCTCCCCCTGCCCCAAAACACCTCCTCCCTGCCACCACTCACTTTTTTGCTGCCCGGCAGTCCACATGGCTGCCGAGCCACGGAGCACCAGTAATCCACCGGCACTAGTCCAGCGCCGGCCGGCACTGAGCTATCACCTGTGCTGGACCAGTTCTGAGAACTGCAAACGTGCTTTACGGTATGTTTGCAACACCGCCAGCAGAGCGCCAGTGGTGCAAACTCAGGATTTGGCTCTAACTTACTTACATCTTGCTTTATGTCCCTGGTGGGCATTCAAAGCCTCCAGAAAGTCAATAAAAACATTATAATATAAAAAATATAAACATTAAGATTTCCTGAAAAACAGTATGCAATCTAAGAATCTCATTAAAAGCTAGGAACAAAGAGCAGAAAACCAACAGAAAACACTAAAAAGAACATAAGGCCATAAAACTAATGCATAAAACCTTTATCAGTGTTAAAAAGCCCAAAACTCGGAAGGCGAGAGTAAAAAGAAATGTCTTTTAAGCCCTGCCGGAAAACCTCTAAAGAGGGAGCAGCAGAGGGAGACCAGCACACACTGGATGTGGTAAGTGGGGAGGGATGTGAAGGTGGCGATAGGGGTGGGAAATGAGCAGATCCCCCTTCTCAGGCCCAAACCATTGACATGGCGCAACAGGGAGTCGCACCAGCTATGTAGCCCGTGCAGGTAGAAGTTGCCCTTTGTGGCTACTGGGGCTTTCCCCAGGGCAGGGGGACAAATGTCGCCTTACCTTGCGGAGACCTCATGCAAAATTTCCCTGCTGGGTGCAGTGTAAGCTGCAGTGGCACCGCTCCGTTAGTGCAGGGGAACTGGGCTAGGATTGGGCTGTCACTCTTCTTCTGACCACTGTAGACAAGAGCACATTTTTGATTACTGAGGGGTGTGTGTGTGTGTGTCTATTCCCTCATCCACTGCTCTTCCCCTCTAAACCCCTCCCAACCATTTCTAATTCCTGACCTCTCTAGGTGGGCTTGGAAGCCACACGCTCGCTTGGTTGGGGGGAAATGGCTTTGAGCGAAACAGTTTCAGTTTCCCATCTTTTGGAACCGTGTTTGAAACCCCTGAGCCCACCTTTCGTCAGAGTTTTTCCCAAGAAAATTTTCTGCAGAAAAGCTGTCTGCTCCAGTAAGCAGGGGTCAAAGTCATTCCCTTGACATCACTTCTTCAATGTTCTCCTTCAATGTTCATCTGATGTTCTGTCCTGACTGGATGAGTAACATCACATTTGGCTCCCATCCCATCCCAGATGCCTGAAGGACTCTCGCCTCCTGCCCTGCCCTGCCTTGTGCTGCCACCACTAAGGTCCAGGGCAGACCTGACATTTTATTTAACAACTACCCCATCTTGACTCTTGCTAAAAGAAGAATAAATATGAGGACCAGAACTCACTCTAGAACTAATGAAGGAACATATTCAGCGGCCTGATTCATGAGATTGCTGCTGTTGTTTGATTTTTCTTCCTTCTTCAGTTCATGGACGTGGCAGTGGGACAAGCGTGTTGGTCACAAACACCATGTGGAAGCTCAACAAATCTCGCAACTCTTTTCCTCTCTTGTCTCCTACATTACCGGTCATGCTGCATTGTATATTCATGATATTTACTGTTTGCTGGCATTGATGTGACATGGATATTCATTAGCTGGTCAAAAATAATATTCTGAGGTGCCTGAAGGACATTTTTTTTGTAAACCAGGACATGAAAAAACCTATTGAAAATACTGGTTGTATCTTTCCTTGACATGTTTAATGGATCTGAAATTTGACCGTGTCTCTTGCAGAGTCTTTTGCTAAATTTAACCATGTGGACAATTAACAAATTATGCGGTATCTACCACAGATTGCTGGCTGGTTTTACTCCTTGTTCCCGTATGTGGGGAATCTGTTTTTAATGGCATATTACAAGGTTGGAACCTCAGATTTGTCCAGACTGTGTTATGTGTTATTTCATTTACTTGCATCAGAAGAAGCTTCTTTGAGGTCTTTAGCCTATTCTTTGAGAGGATAATAGTAAGAAAGAAGAGCAGTGTTTAGAGGCAGGCCAGTGTGAAGTCACAATGGGGTGCCCACTGTTCGAAGATAGAAGAGAACAATCGTATCTCACAAGCTTATCTGTGTTTCACCACTACTGGTATTAAAGCCCATGATGTTGTGGATAATGCGAGTAATCTTATCAGATCTTTAGATTTCCATGGCGGAGCGCTGTGACCCCAGGTTTCTTACAGAATGGCCTTTCCGAAATGTGGTGTTCCACAGGATTTTAATTTAGTCACCTGAGCCAGACTGACCAAATCCTAAAGGAGAATATGCTGGCTTGGGATACATCTTCATGCAGATGTAGTGTGGAAAGGGAGGCTGGCAGAGCACTGGGTGTAGGAATTGCATTGCTTGACATTCACAGGGTGGGGGTATGGTTTTTTCACCTGATGGGGTTTGGGTTGTCTTTCATGGTGTGTCACGTGAGATGCTCTGGCAGGGAGCTGTAGCCAGTGGTGGCCTCTTGCTTCCTGTGCCATTCCCTGCACCCATTTCTGATTTTCAGTGATTTTCCTTCCAGAGGTCCCCCCCCCCCCCGCATCTCTCAGGAGAGGCTTTTGGGGAGATGCAGGTGGAAGGAGGGAATGGGAAATCCCCTTGGCCCTAGGGGGCTTCCCGAGGTCCAACTCAGTGATGCACCAAGACTGCCATATTTATACAAATGATAAATAAGAAGCTGGTTATAGTTGCACAAGAACTTTGTTGTGTAAAAACCAGTGCAAGTATTTTCTTCATTTGAGTGCAGTTTATGAGTGGAGAAAGTGGTCAGGACTTGGACAAGCAGAGAACTCTGGGAAACCCTTTTCACCCGTGTTTGGCTCAGAATGTAAAATCTCAGCACCACATTGTGAGAGTTCTAGTAAATCCTGCAATGAACATTTGTCTTTGCAAGTACACTGAGGCCATGACCCCAACTACACCTAGTAGTAAGTTGGTCCCCTCAGTTGGAATTACTTTCAGGCGAATTTCCATTAGGCTGCAAACATGATCTCAGTTCTTTTTGGAGTTCTTCTATCAGCGACGACGTCTTTCACTGGAGCCTTCAAACGGCTTTTCAGGCTCGGAGGCGTTTGAGCTCAGGTGCTGAGCTGAGAGCTGGTGAAAGAGCCTCCTGCCTCCATGGGGCCTGCCCCATTTTTTCAGAAAGTTGCTTTGTGTCCTACAACTTTTAAAGTATGTGCCTGTATTTAAATGCCTCACAATTCTCTAAACCTGTCATGGCCGACTGCTAGTGAATGTGCAAATAAAAGAAACGACCTAAAATAACATTCGCGTTTTGACATCTGCCCAGAGATGCTCTGGGAGTCAGAGTGATCCCATTAGCTCAATGTGATCCCATTAGTTGAATGGCTCTGTCTGCGTCCTTTCATCTCAGGAGCAGTTCTCACATTCCATTTGTCAGTACTTGATGAGGCAGGCAGGCTGCTGGAATTCTTCTCCTCGAGACAACAGTCACTCACCCTGGTCTGTTTTTAACACCCGCCCCCCAGATCTCCACAGCGAGCTCTTCTTCAGCAGACCCCAAAGGTGTGTTGCATTTCAGACCTACATGATGTATTATCATAGTGGCTATTCTTTGTGCTTGTGTTTGTGCGAGCGTGTGTCCTTCCCAGAGCTTTGTACAGCTTTTAACAACCTTATTGTTTGTGCTGCCTTGACAAAGAACGCCTTTCATCCCCAAAACGTATCTTGGGTTGACAGTTGTTCAGTCTCTGTCCTTTGGACTCTCCCCTTTTCTTTGCAGAATGACTTTCTTACTTCTCTTTCAGAAGAGAAATGCCAAGTCTGTATTAAGGATTGCCTTCTGAGGAACAGCCAGCTTGCGTCAGGGACCAGGCAGTTTTTAAAAAGTTCAGTGCCCAGTCATGGTTCCCCCCAAATAGTGCATCTCAACATCCGCCTCTTAAATTCCTTTCCAAAACATTTGTTTACATGAAGCACAAATGCATTGGGTGGAAATCTTTTCATTGAGAACTGTGGAGTGATAAAATTCAGAGGAAACAAACCAAGTGTGTGAAATAAAACTAGAATTGAAATGTGAGAAAGCAAACAGCACCCTCAGCTACATCTAACACTGGTGTTTCTAAGCTCCTGCGTACAAAAAGGCTGCCTTCCATTTTTCAGTTAATGAAAAAATTAAAATGTTACTTTTCTACCAGTCAAGGCACATGTAAATTGTTTATTTCAGAGAATCCATAATTATTTATTCTTACCTTGAGAATGTGCATCTCTCTTATGTTAAATTTGGTTGTGACAGGTCTGCTGCAGGAAATACTATGAAGATTAAGGGTGCAATCCTAAAGCGTCCTCGGGCCAATGCAAGTGTCTTCCACCAGCCCAGGAGGGTCACAAACGTACCATAAAGCACATTTGTGCCTCCTCTAGAGTCGGAATCCAGCCTCCTCATCAACTCTGACAGGGAGGGTTGTGTCGGCTGAGCTCAGCCCACACAAGGGTCTGGGGCTGGCGAGAGGGAGGCATTCCAGGGTGTGGGGAGGGTGGTCCTAGGGGCAGGCGGGCAAGGCTGGGACCTGGCAGTTATGCCGGATCCAACCCCATTTCCTGATTAGTGCGGAATGGCTGCAAGCTTCTCCTCTCTGCGCGAACTTATGCCGCATCCAGAGGTGGCGCAAGCCCAAAGAGACCCATTGGGCTTACCAGTGACATACCTGAGGGTAAGACCCAGTGGCTTACCCAGAGGTAAGGGGAAGAGTTTCTGGCGGAGCTGCTTTGGGCCCCTATCTTGTGCTGCATACAGCACAGGCCTCCTGGCCTGCCTGTTTCATTGTGCTGTAAATTATCTTTGAGAGCACTAATATCAAAAACATGCTGCCAACCAAAGAATACATTGCCATGCAACCTCAGCAGGATGAGGAACTTTGGCCAGTAGTGGTGTCACCCCCCTGTGCACCTGGCGGCCCGCACCCCCCTGGTGATGCCACTGCCGCCCACCCATGTTTGAAAGTATCTGGTTGGCTGAAGACACCGGCTCCAGGCCAGGCTCAGAGCTTGGTCTCTTTTCAGTGGAACGATAGTGTTTCCTTGGGTACAGTCGCTGCCTTAGAGCCCAATCCTGTGGTCCGTGCCGTACCTCCATGGCGCGGACCACAGTCACAAACGTGGAAACATCTGCGGGGCTTACTGCCAGGCTCCCGCCAGAGGTGGCTCAGCTCCAGCTGGCACTGAGCCACCGCCTGGTGGGCACCTGCATTCCGCATTTCGGCGGTGCCTGCCACCACCAGGCTACGGAACAGGGAATGGGGCGTTCCTGGGGGCATGGGGGAGGCGTTCCAGGGAGGGGGGAGGTGTGGTTGGGGGCGTTCCCGGGGCAGGGGAGAGACGGGTCCATGGAGACGAGCTCCGCAGGATCCAGGGCGCTTGGGTAGGGCTGCTCGCCCTACACGGGCATGTTAACTTTAGTGGCAACCAAACAGTCGTCTGCTAAAGTGAGTAGTCCCATTGTAGGACTGCTTCCCTTACTCAGGGGAAGAGGATGAACGTCCCCTTCTCCTGAGGAGCCTCCCGCGGTAGCACGGGAGGGTCTGGATCCAGTGGGAGCCCTTTGTGTAGCCCTGGGTCCCACAGCTCCAGGCAGCTCAGGATTGGGCTGGAGGTCTGGTCTAGAGGGTAGAGCCTCCATCTGCCTGAAGATAACATCCACAAGGTCGCCAGTTCGAGGCCACCGGCACCGTGCGACCTTGAAGCAGCTGACAAGCTGAGTCGAGCTATTCCATCTGCTCTGAGCGTGGGAGGATGGAGGCCAGAATGTGAAACCAGATCAGAAAGAAACACCTGAATGTTGTGGTTCTTGAAAGATAGAACCTTCTTTCAATTGTAAAAATCCCTATTTAATAAGGGATTTAATAAAGCCTGCCTATGTAAACCGCCTTGAATAAAGTCTTGAATAAAGACCAAGAAAGGCGGTATATAAATACCTGTTGTTATTATTATTATTACCGGAGCTTCCTCCCCAGGCTGGTTATTCCTGTGAAGACAGCACCATTCTTGTGGTCAGGGGGTCTCTCACTTCAGGACCTCGTCAGTCCAAGTCTTGTCGAGGATACGCGGCCATTCCCTGGGACAGCAGGCATTAGTCATATCACCCCAGATTTGGAAGCGGAGGAGAGGCAGCCTGCTTGACAAGGCCCTTCATGGTGGGTACAGAACTTGGGTCTTTGCAGGACATTGGGGTCTCTCGACACTGAGAAGCGGAGGGGTAGGGGCTGTAGCTAAGTGCTGGAGTGCAGGCTTTGATTTCAGAAGGTTCCTGATTCAGTCCTTGGCGGAACTGGGAAAGATTCCTTTCTTCGCCCCTGGAGAGCTGCTGGTGCTCAGTGAGGAGCCCACTGAACTGGATGGGCCAGTGGCAGTTCCATGTAGGGCACATTCACCATGCCGGGTACTCTGGAGGATTGTTTGCAAGTGGCAGCTGGAGCATGGCCAGGGGAGGGAAGAGCCATGTGGGGAGCCCTGCTACCTGGGCCAAGAGGCACCTTTCAAAGGGGTGCTCCTCTTCTGGTTCGCTGCGGGAGAGCAACGGTTCCTCTTTGCCCAAGAAGGGTGTCTTTTCCAGTGGCCGTTTGCTGGTGTCCCTTCTGCGTCTTTTTAGATTTTGAGCTCTTTGGGGACAGGAAACCATTTCTTGATTTATTTTGCTATGGAAACTACTTTGTGAACTACTCCTGTTTGAAAAACGGCATATCAATAGATATAAATGATAATTTATATTAACATATAATATTTTTAAATGATAATTTTAAAAATGTGTCCAGGAAACCAGCTGAGTATAGAGTCATATGTAAAATGAGCAGGTGCCTACCCTTAAGAACATAAGGAGAGCCCGCGGAATCAGGCCATAGGCCCATCCAGTCCAGCTTCCTGTATCTCACAGCGGCCCACCAAAAGCCCCAGGGAGCACACCAGATAACAAGAGACCTGCAAGGCTTCCTGGGAATTGTAGTTAAGAACGTAAGAACAGCCCCACTGGATCAGGCCATAGGCCCATCTAGTCCAGCTTCCTGTATCTCACAGCGGCCCACCAAATGCCCCAGGGAGCACACCAGATAACAGGAGACCTGCAAGGCCTCCTGGGAATTGTAGTTTAAGAACATAAGAACAACCCCACTGGATCAGGCCATAGGCCCATCTAGTCCAGTTTCCTGTATCTCCCAGCGGCCTACCAAATGCCCCAGGGAGCACACCAGGTAACAAGAGACCTGCAAGGCTTCCTGGGAATTGTAGTTAAGAACATGAGAACAGCCCCACTGAATAAGGCCATAGGCCCATCTAGTCCAGCTTCCTGTATCTCACAGCGGCCCACCAAATGCCCCAGGGAGCACACCGGATAACAAGAGACCTGCAAGGCCTCCTGGGAATTGTAGTTTAGAACATAAGAACAGCCCCGCTGGATCAGGCCATAGGCCCATCTAGTCCAGCTTCCTGTATCTCACAGCGGCCCACCAAATGCCCCAGGGAGCACACCAGATAACAAGAGACCTGCTAGGCTTCCTGGGAATTGTAGTTAAGAACATAAGAACAGCCCCACTGGTTCAGGCCACAGGCCCACCTAGTCCAGCTTCCTGCATCTCACAGCGGCCAACCAAATGCCCCAGGGAGCACACCAGATAACAAGAGACCTGCAAGGCTTCCTGGGAATTGTAGTTAAGAACATGAGAACAGCCCCACTGGATAAGGCCATAGGCCCATCTAGTCCAGCTTCCTGTATCTCACAGCGGCCCACCAAATGCCCCAAGGAGCACACCAGATAACAAGAGACCTCATCCTGGTGCCCTCCCTTGCATCTGGCATTCTGACATAGCCCATTTCTAAAATCAGGAGGTTGCGCATACACATCATGGCCTGTAACCCATGATGGACTTTTCCTTCAGAAACTTGTCCAATCTCCTTTTAAAGGCGTCCAGGCCAGACGCCATCACCACATGCTGTGGCAAGCAGTTCCACAGACCAACCACACACTGAATAAAGAAATATTTCCTTTTGTCTGTCCTAACCCGCCCAACACTCAATTTTAGTGGATGTCCCCTGGTTCTGGTGTTATGTGAGAGTGTAAAGAGCATCTCCCTATCCACTCTGTCCATCCCCTGCATAATTTTGTATGTCTCAATCATGTCCCCCCTCAGGCGCCTTTTTTCCTGCCTGAAGAGCCCCAAGCACTGTAGCCTTTCCTTTTGTTATGTTACTCTTTTAATGAAATCAGTGTAGACAACAAACATAATTAACACTAAGGAAGTAAGTCACAGCCTGGCTGGAGTTATTCCAACTGTGCCTTCCCTGCCCCAGAAACGCTTCTCTAGGGGCATCATCCAGGGTTCTGAATGCTGCTTTTGTCTTCCTGGAAGCCTTTGCCTTGCAACAGCTCTTAGTGCAAGTTATTACAATTCTTTTTGCATAAAGCGGGTCATTCAGAGTTCATCTGGAGGTGGGGCAGGCAAGGCAGGTTGGGGGACAGTCCGAATAGATCCATTTCAATAATTAAGTCATGCATTTTTTTTCTCAACAAAACCTGTATGTCGGGTTTGGCCAGGTGGGAACTGTTTTCATGCCTGTTATCTTTGTCAAAAGGAATATTATGAAAATAAGGAATTGCTGTATGTATGTTAACTCTTGAGTAAGCAGAGGGCTGACGCCAGGATTGCTACTGTCGATGGAACAGTAACTTAGGGGCCTGTTATCCAAATATGGACTGGAGTATCTCTTGATTACCTGCCTGTTAACCCTGTACAAGGTGATTGTAGAAAATTAATCTTAGAAATTATCTAGTCCAAATATGGACTTCTGTAACTTCTCAAATTACAGAAAAATCAGGGGGAAAGGAAGCACCAAACACAGGCCTGTTGTGGCTGGGAAACAGCTCTAAGAGACTAACCTGCATGTAACAAAACCTAAGACCCAGATAGGGATTTTCAGCAGAGAAACAACAAGGTTTCACTCTTTCCACCACTTCATTCCAAAGCACTCTCCCCCCCCCCAGGCACTTTTCCCCTTGTGTTGGGGTCATGTGGCCCATAGAAGTTGTGAGCCAGAACAGGGTTTGGCACCTCTCTCCACTTCTCCTCTCAAAATCCCCCCCTGCTTTCTCCAAAGGAAAGCAGACGTTGGGCTTTTGTTACAAATGTTCATGTGCAAAGCAATTGTGAGGCTCCTTCAGAGGTGTCACCAATAGGAGAAAGTTGCTGCTCTCTTCCTCCTCATAAACCTCCGGCAACTTTCCAGAAGACTTTCTGATGTGACACAGAACTCTATTGTTCCAAGGAAAGGAAACAAGACAGACCCACAGGGCACATGCAAACCCCTAAGCATGCTTCCAAATTACAACAAGTTTGTAAGGCTTCCATGCAGGGGCCATGTCCCCTTTAAATTCCATTAAGTACATGGTGGTGGTAAATAAATAAATAAATATTTATTTATTTAATTATATATATATATATATATATATATATATATATATATATATATATATATATATATATATATATATATATAAAGCCATCTTAACATTGTCAAAACTTAGTGGATTCAGATGCCAATTTCCTGACTGTTGAATTCATGCAACTTGCAGTTACTCCTCTAGTTAAAATGCTTTGGGCAGTCTTCAAAAGTTAGCCAGTGGCTATAAATCCAAAGATTACTTGAAACACTTCCAATGGCCCTGGTCCTTTGGATCCTTCCATACAGTGAATTCAAAAAAACAAGAAAACACTCAAACCCTACACGTTCTAATCATCTGTCCCTGGAACGCCAAATCCCTTCATTTCAGTTACAGTTTTCATTGACAAACTTAAGAGCATAAGAAAAGCCCTGCTGGGTCAGGTCGAAGGCCCACCCATAGAGTCCCACCAGCAGCCTCCAGGGAGCCCCAAGCAAAAGAGAAAGGCCACGATTGCTCCCCTACACCTGGTGTAAAAGTTTGCATTCTGCACTAAATTACATGAGGAACAGCAACCAAAGGCCCAAACTCCAGCAGTTGGCACAGTAGATTGTCAAGATGAGAAGAGAGTGACAATGCGCATTTACCTGGAACTAGTTCCATTGAACTCAGTGATACTTACTTCTGAGTAGACGTACCTAGGATTGCACTGCAAACTGCACTTTGCGTTGAACTAGGATATACAGCCACAGTATAACTAGAATAATAGCTGTATTGTTATTCTCTGGAAGAAAAGATTTATTTCATCCTAGGGTGCTGAAAAGGACTTAGGACCCAATCCTGTCCAATTTCCCAGTGCCGGTGCAGCTGTGCTCATGAGGTGTGCACTGCCTCCTGTGGTGGGGAGGCAGTCACAGTGGCCTCCTCAACGTATGGGAACATTTGTTCCCTTACCTCGTGGCTGCATTGCAGCTGCACCAGTGCTAGAAAGTTAGACAGGATTGGGCCCTAAAACAGGAAAGACCCAAAGGGCCCAATTGGGCATTGGCGGTTTCGCCAAGTACTTGGAGGATCCTGGGCCCCGTCCCCCTGACCCCTACCACAGCTGTGAGCCCCAGAAGGTCATGTTTTGGGCAGGCTGGTGTACCTGTGCTGCAGGTGCCTTCAGATGTTTTCTGAACAAGTTTCTGAGAAAGATGCAGCAAAGGTGACTAAAATGCTAAGAAAATGAATTGAAAAAGGCTTCAACAAGTAGGGAAGGTCAGCGTAGACAAAAATAACTGAAAACAGGCATAATGGATCTGTCTAAAGCAAGCGTGACGGGAATGATGTTGAATGAGGAGACTTCCCAGCATCTCAAAGAAACATTCTGAAGGACTACAGATGTCTGACAACCAATTCAAGTGCTTTTTCACTTAACACATAATTGACGTTGCAATGGCTAACTACTTCAAAAAGTTTAAAAACTTCCCCCATCCCTTTAAGGGGTGGGAAAAGGGGGAGGCAGAGACACGATCCCCAGGATCCCCTTAGGTTCGTGTCGCTAAGGACAACAGCAGGAGGTGCGGGGATCCCATGCAGCCTTCCAGAGGGCTTCCCAAGGCTTGGAATCTTCACAAATAGCAAGCGCAGGCCACTTCCGGTTTACAAGCGCAGCCAGGGGGTGGCTTGCGCTTGCTCTTTCTGAATATTCCAAGCCTCAGGGAGCCCTGCAGAAGGTTGCGCTGTGCTCCCCACACCTCCTACCGCTTGCTCTAACACACAGTAAGTAAAAGCACCCCCCTTCACCCCTTCTCCACAAACACTTACTTTGGGAGTAAAGCTCCTAAAAAGTTTGAGAACCACTGATATAGGGGATACAGCCACCAGTGGCCCCACAAACCAGTGCCTTGTTTTTGAACATCTATGAACCATTTAACTTGACACAGTAGAAAACCTGGAGGTAGATGACCTAGGAAAGGAAGAGCACAGCAGTTGCTTGGCTGTTTTGACATGGAACTTTTTGCCGTCCTGGACAAGCGCACAAAGATGCTCCGGACTCTCTCTCTCTCTCTTCCCCTCCCCCTCCCTCCTTCCCAGCCACTTATTCTTGCCACATCTGACCCTGCTATGACTGCAGCTTCCATGCTTTGGCGTGCTCTTGCGCATAAACAATGCCACTGTGTCTCCTGCCATCCGAGTGCCATTTTGGCAACTCAGGCTACCTTGTCAGCAGGGCAAGAACAGCCCCAGCACTGTTGCTGGAGGAGCGTGGAATGCGGGAAACTGCAAGCAGGGAAAGCAGCCAGTTTGGAACGACACTTCGTATTGTTCGCTCTTATAGAAGCATCTGTGCAACCCAGTTCATTTGACTGCAGAGTCAGACTCTGATGTGTTGTCTTCCCATCCTGTTAATTCAGATCAGCTTCAACTGATTTGGTTGCCCATCAGTGTGGAGGCTGCACTTGGACCTGCATGAGAGATCAGCTGGAAGTTGGGTCTGTGTCCTACCTGGCCAGTGCAGACCAGGCACGGCTGTCTTGATTCTGGCCAGAATTGCTATTGTCTTGAGAGGGCAGGATGCCAGGTTTCATTCTCTAAATCAGGGGTGCCCAAACCCTGGTCCTGGGGCCACTTGCGGCCCTCGAGGCCTCTGAATGCAGCCCTCAGGGAGCCCCCAGACTCCAATGAGCCTCTGGCCCTCAGGAGATTTGTTGGATTTGTTGATAACCCGATGCAACTGCTCTCAGCTTGAGGGAGACTGACCTCTCGTGTGAGCTGTAGGATGAGGGCTTCCTCTACTGCTTGTTGTTTCACGTCTGTGATGCAGTAGCAGCAGCAAAGGACAGGCCAGCCTTGCTTTGTGCAAGGCCTTTTATAGGCCTTGAGCTATTGCAAGACCTTCATTCATTCATATAAGTTCATCTTTAATATATTCATTTATGTAAACTTATGTAGATTTATTCGAATTTTAAATTTAAATTAATTCTTTTTCCCCCGGCCCCCAACACAATGTCTGAGAGACAATGTGGCCCTCCTGCCAAAAACTTTGGACACCCCTGCTCTAAATGACTGGCACTGTTTCCAGAACTGTTATCCAAATGATATTCTTGCCATAGCCTTGGGCACACTGAAATGTTCCTAGTCTCCTGACATGCAACTTGACTGTCAGATTTATATCATGCTTCAGGTTTGCTTATGACCTTGAAACCAGTGTCTGTGCTAGAGATTGACAGGAAAAGGCCTGCCCTGCTGAGACTCCTGGATCCTGTGCTTTTCCCTGATGGAACCAATTTGAGTTGAGGACTGTGGGTCTGTGGAGAGCCTGAATGGGACTGCGCTTCAGTAGGTCTGTGGTCAGTCTTTTGGAGTAATTCCAGACAGCAGTACTAAAGGGCTGCGGCTCGCCATCTGTCTACTGCATTTCCTATTGAGCTGTGATGGTTTCATCTTCCATGTGATGTGTCTGTGCAATCAGGAACTGTTACCCTGCACATGCCCAATCTTGTCTGATCTTGGAAGCTAAGCAGGGTCAGGCCTGGTTAGTACTTGGATGGGAGACCGCTTGGGAATACCGGGTGCTGTAGGCTTCTACCATAGTCTTTCCAGACTGAAGGTTGCCAACCATTCATTCATGCAATAGTATGTTAGCAGGATCACTCAGAAACTGTGCCTTGATCACAGTCTGATGCATGTGGTGATGAGTTACACACTCCTTGCATCCAGAAAGGGGCTGCAAAAATGAATAATTTGAAAATGCTTCTAAAAATATGTGAAAATAATACATTTCAGTTTACGGGACCATTTCAAATGAAGGTTTTGCTGCGCCCCAGTTCATAACAACACGTGGAGGCCTTGGTGTCCTGCTATGTTCTTGACAGCATAACAGAGTTCAAGGGCCCTCACCTCTTCTGCTGGGAGTCCCCCCCATCTTATCCCCCTCCTTTTTCCTGGCAGCAGTGGCAGTGGGGGGGGGGGTCATTAAGGGGTATCTATTATGACCTCCATACCCATATGCCCCATAGTTTTGGGTTGCCCTGCACAGCTCTGAGCTGCATACACAGTAATATCCAGTCTCGAATGGAGACCATCAGGTAAGTTTGGAAATAAGAAAGAAGAGACACTGGGAGCAGGCAGGGGGAGGGACCAGCTCATGCCAGTCTGGGCTCAGCTATGGTGGGGTTAAGGCTCAACTTGTCTACAGCAGTGTTTTGGAAATCTCCAGTATGTTGAGTGCCATTACAAAGCAGCTCCACCTCTGCTCGCCGTCCCAGAATAGTCCTGCTCTCCCTGTCCAAACATGTTATCAGACTGTGGTTGAAGACTGGATGTTGCTGAATTAGTTTAATGGAACCAAAGTACCATAGAACAGACCTAGCAAGATATTAGCTGCGTGCAATATGCTGGGAATGCAGGAGCCCTGTTGGGTCAGGCCAAGATCCATCTAGTCTGGTGCTCTTTTTAACAACAGTAGTCAGCTAGGTGCTCCTGGGAAGCATACCATGAAGACAGCAACCCTCGTCTGTAAGAAGGTGATACGGGAGGCCAAGCGAGACTATGAGGAACGCATGGCCAGCAACATTAAGGGGAATAATAAAAGCTTCTTCAAATATGTTAGTAGCAAGAAACCCGCCAGAGAAGCGGTTGGCCCTCTGGATGGTGAGGGAGGGAAAGGGGAGATAAAAGGAGACTTCGATATGGTAGAAAAATTAAATGAGTTCTTTGCATCTGTCTTCATGGCAGAAGACCTCGGGCAGATACCGCTGCCCGAACGGCCCCTCCTGACCGAGGACTTAAGTCAGATAGAGGTTAAAAGAGAAGATGTTTCAGACCTCATTGATAAGTTAAAGATCAATAAGTCACCGGGCCCTGATGGCATCCACCCAAGAGTTATTAAGGAATTGAAGAATGAAGTTGCAGACCTCTTGACTAAGGTATGCAACTTGTCCCTCAAAACGGCCATGGTGCCAGAAGATTGGAGGATAGCAAATGTCATGCCTATCTTTAAAAAGGGAAAGAGGGGGGACCCGGGAAACTATAGGCCGGTCAGCCTAACATCCATACCGGGTAAGATGGTGGAATGCCTCATCAAAGATAGGATCTCAAAACACATAGATGAACAGGCCTTGCTGAGGGAGAATCAGCATGGCTTCTGTAAGGGTAAGTCTTGCCTCACGAACCTTATAGAATTCTTTGAAAAGGTCAACAGGCATGTGGACGCAGGAGAACCTGTGAACATTATATATCTGGACTTTCAGAAGGTGTTCAACACAGTCCCTCACCAAAGGCTACTGAAAAAACTCCACAGTCAGGGAATTAGAGGACAGGTCCTCTTGTGGATTGAGAACTGGTTGAAGGCCAGGAAACAGAGAGTGGGTGTCAATGGGCAATTTTCACTATGGAGAGAAGTGAAAAGTGGTGTACCCCAAGGATCTGTCCTGGGACCGGTGCTTTTCAACCTCTTCATAAATGACCTGGAGACAGGGTTGAGCAGTGAGGTGGCTAAGTTTGCAGACGACACCAAACTTTTCCGAGTGGTGAAGACCAGAAGTGATTGTGAGGAGATCCAGAAGGATCTCTCCAGACTGGCAGAATGGGCAGCAAAATGGCAGATGCGTTTCAATGTAAGTAAGTGTAAAGTCATGCACATTGGGGCAAAAAATCAAAACTTTAGATATAGGCTGATGGGTTCTGAGCTGTCTGTGACAGATCAGGAGAGAGATCTTGGGGTGGTGGTGGACAGGTCGATGAAAGTGTCGACCCAATGTGCGGCGGCAGTGAAGAAGGCCAATTCTATGCTTGGGATCATTAGGAAGGGTATTGAGAACAAAACAGCTAATACTATAATGCCGTTGTACAAATCAATGGTAAGGCCACATCTGGAGTATTGTGTCCAGTTCTGGTCGCCGCATCTCAAAAAAGACATAGTGGAAATGGAAAAGGTGCAAAAGAGAGCGACTAAGATGATTCCTGGGCTGGGGCACCTTCCTTATGAGGAAAGGCTATGGCGTTTGGGCCTCTTCAGCCTAGAAAAGAGGCACCTGAGGGGGGACATGATTGAGACATACAAAATTATGCAGGGGATGGACAGAGTGGATAGAGAGATGCTCTTTACACTCTCACATAACACCAGAACCAGGGGACAGCCACTAAAATTGAGTGTTGGGAGAGTTAGAACAGACAAAAGAAAATATTTCTTTACTCAGCGTGTGGTTGGTCTGTGGAACTCCTTGCCACAGGAAGTGGTGATGGCATCTGGCTCGGCGCCTTTAAAAGGGGATTGGACAAGTTTCTGGAGGAAACATCCATTATGGGTTACAAGCCATGATGTGCATGTACAACCTCCTGATTTTAGAAATGGGCCATGTCAGAATGCCAGATGTAGGGGAGAGCACCAGGATGAGGTCTCTTGTTATCTGGTGTGCTCCCTGGGGCATTTGGTGGGCCGCTGTGAGATACAGGAAGCTGGACTAGATGGGCCTATGGCCTGATCCAGTGGGGCTGTTCTCATGTTCTTAACTACAATTCCCAGGAAGCCTTGCAGGTCTCTTGTTATCCGGTGTGCTCCCTGGGGCATTTGGTGGGCCGCTGTGAGATACAGGAAGCTGGACTAGGTGGGCCTATGGCCTGATCCAGTGGGACTGTTCTGATGTTCTTATGTCCCATTGCTTCCTCCCCCCCCCCCCCCGCAACTGGTGTGCAGATGGAGGCAGGCAGTGTCTGAACAAGGAGGTTCTGTTTAGGTTCCATGGCCATCCCTAGACCAGTCCCTCATGCATTTGTCTCACCACTTTTTAAAGACATTTGAGCCAAGTGGCCATCACCATACCTGGTGGCTAGAAATTCCAGTGGTTAATAATTTATGCCCTGTGTGAAGGAAGACTTATTTTTGTCTGTCCTGTATGTGCTGCCAGGCCATTTCAGGGGTTCGGCCCAAAGTCTTGTCTCAGGAGAGCGGAAAACAGAGTATCTCCCTTTCCACTTTCTCTGCCCCATTCACAGTGTTTTAAACCTCTATGGTCTGCCACCCCATTGCCTCAACAAAAAAACCCCTAACGTGCCACTCCTTGAATGCTCTGTGTTGGTGCATTCCTCACCCAGGAAATTTGGGCTTTTAAACAAAAGCATCTTCATTCATTTATAATTGGGCCATTTTCACTCACAGAAGTAAATATCTTCCATCCAAAAGATGAATTGAAATGCATTCCTTTAAGCAGTTGGCATCAGGGCAGTATAATGTCTGAACAAATTATGCAGATAGAGAGAAGATAAAGTTTCTTTTAAGAGTCCTTTAACATATCAGTTTGATAACCACCAAAACACCTTTACTGCCATTAAATATTTACCAAGACTTGGCTTTTGAGAGAGGGGCAGTTCAGAGCAGTGCGCTTGGCTCCATGCAACGCTATTGATTAGCTATCAGAAGGACATCGTTAATGAATAACTGTGGGCATTACTGAACATTCCACATTCCTGTCCAACCTTTTTCTCTTTCTTACCTGAAGATAAGTAGGCTGGAACTGAGACCCTGCCACAGATTACCCAAGAATACCTATGTGAAGAACAAAAGTTGCAGAGACAAATCCATTGATCAGTGCTGAAGTGGCCTGTTCTAGTGGCTGTTGTCCTCACTGCTGGACTTTAGAACCCTGCATGTTTGCATTTAATTAGAAATAACACACCATTTACAGCTCACGGTAGCTATCAATATCACATTGGAATTGATTTCCGCTCCGTATCCCAAATCACTCTTTCCTTCAAACTCATTTTTAAAAAAAGCAGCCTGCAAAATGAGTCATATAAATTTTAAAGCAGAGTAAACATATTCCCTAGAGATAATGAAAGTAAAGCATGTGTGCCTGCATGTGTGTGTGTGGGAGAGAGAGAGAGAGACGTGATTGTAGCATGTAATGTGCTGTTGTCAAAGGGGTGTTACTTTTAGCAAAGTGGATGCATCATTGAATTCTTTACTTTGCAGAAATAATACAAATCCACTCACCTTTATGCTGTATGAAGGAGATGGCAGGTATTTTCATTTCAAAAAACAAAAAGAAAAAACATTTTATCTGCCTCAAATAAGAATTTGGTATTCTGCTGAATCTGTAATCATCTGTCACAAATTTGTAATGAATGTCAGGTAAACTGTCTTTGGAGTATACATCCCTGTGCATGTTTAGTTGAAGTCCTGTTGTGCTTAATGGTGCTTACTCCCAAGAAAGTGTGCATATGGTGCACGCCAGATGTAATGTAATACTTTCCTGGGAATAATGGCGGTTACTCTCAGGAAAGTATGCATATGATTGAAACCCTAAAGATGGTGCATACAAGCCTCTGCTCTGGATGCATTCAGTGCAAGCAAGAGCAGTGGGGGGGGGGGGGGGAGAGACTGACACAATCACAAGCCTTGTTGCCACTGACATTCTTTGTCCACATGATGGACTTCTAGAGGCAAAGTCCATCACGGGTTACAAGTCGTGATAGGTCTGTGCAGGCTCCTAAGCACCACAGACACCTGCTTATAAGTCAATCTCACAGATAAGTCAAGGGCAGGTTTCTGAACCAAAATCATGGAATTTTCAAGGACCCCTGATAAGTCAGGGGTTAAACTTGGGGGGGGGGGTCTGACTACAGTTTTGTCTGATTTTACCTGAGGCCAGATCCTGAAAAATAACCTACCAGTAATTGTTACCTAAGAACTGTACAGTCTCTAATTTATTAAAAATATAGTACAAGATCATAAGATGCATTTTTATTTTTAAATTCTGGTATTCACTACCTTTTTGTAAACACTATCAGAGTGAGTGCACTATAAACAACATACCAGTAGAACCGTGGTTCCCAGCCTGGGGTACATGTACCCTCAGGGGCACTCAACAGTATTTTTAGGAGTGCTTGAAAAAAAATTGAATAATGGCAGAAAAAGGCAAGTAGTGTTCCAGAATGCCTTGCAGAGCCAGCAAGGCAGGAAGGGAGGTAGCTAGATGGCTGTGAAAGGCTGTGAAACTTAGAACACATAATAGTTAATTTTTGATAATCAATTCATGTATGAATCAGTGATTGAAAACCATAACAGTAAAAAAGCTGAAACATGTTTTGGAAAGTAGTCAATCACCAAGAATTTCTCAAGACACTTCTGGTGCAAAACAGTGCAAAGGCAGAGTCTTCAGTTCTTTAAACAGATAAAAAGAAAAACTATGATTAATACATGACGTATGAGTTTTCATATGAAGGAGATGAGGGCTTATATTAATATTAATTACAAACATTCAGCTAATATGAGTGGTTCAATTTATGGAAATGGGTTGCCAAAGGTGAATAAGGTTGGGAACTACTGAAGGAGAACCATGAATCAGATTCTTCTTTAAGGTGCCTAATGTGTTAAGCCAGAGGCTCAACATATAACATACAACTTAGAACGCATAACTGGGAGTGTACAATTCAGTTCATAGCAGAGAGACAAGCAACAAAGAATTACTGTAAGTGCAGCTGCACATAAGTGCAACCCTATTTACTCAGAAGTAGACCCACTGCTTTCTATGGGTGTTATTCTTCAGTGATGGTGCACTGAATTGTAGCCTGGGACTTTGTTTCAAATGGAAATGAGAATGACATCTTGTTGTTTAAAAAAACAGACCTCTGCAAAATGCAAGCATTTGCAAATTGGAAGGAGGCTGCAGCAGAGTCTTCTAAAGAGAAGGAGGCTGGCTTCCAGTGGAAGTCTCAAGAGCAGTGAAAAGGTTAACTTTGGCTGCAGCTTTCCAGGGGTTGCCTTGGAGATTAACAATCCTAGAATTATCTCTGCATTGCCTGTGCCCCTTGAAGAGCAATGCTGCTTGGAAAGCAACTTTTTCCAAGTTGCTTGAAAAGCTCTGCCCCCCCCCCCCCGAGTGACGTGATTATCAAGGCTTGATTTATTGGTAAAAATTTCTCACCCTGTAAGCAAGTATCTACGTAGTCTACCTCAGAATGCCAGATGCGGGGGAGGGCACCAGGACACAGATTGTGTCTTGTTGTGTACTCCCTGAAGCATTTGGTGGGCCACTGTGACATACAGGAAGCTGGTCTAGATGAGCCTTTGGCCTGACCCAGAGGGGCTCTTCTTATGTTCACATCTACAGTATTCATGAGCAAATTGTTGATTATCAGACATGTAGATGCAACAAGATGAGTGGCTGTAGTTCTTTTTGGAAATTAGAGAAGCGAACTGTGGCACTCCAGTCTGTGGGTGGAGGATCACATTCTTTACGGTTCTTCTTCATCTCAGAAATTCCTTGCAAGTAGAAAACTAACCCCAACAGCCCAATCCTAGCTGGGGCTGTGTTGTCATATCAACAGCAGAACATGGTTTCTGGCACTGCACTGTGAGCACCACCGGCAAATAGCGACAATACCACAGGCTTGCCACTGAACCCAGCTGCTCCTGTCACTGATGGTAAGCCAGGGCAGGAGCAGAACACAGTGAGAACTGGGGCATGGTGGGGACCGGCAGATGGCTGGGATCAGCAGCAATGGTGCCCCCCCCCCCCGGTCTTTACCCAGACTAGTGGCAGCAAAAGAGCTGGTGCAAATCCGAGTAGACCCATAAGGGTCTATGGCCTGGCAGAGTAAGGCAAGAAAAAGTTTGTTTTGCTTACCTCTACCCCACATGGTCCTGTTGCTAACAGGATGCAGCAGAGCCTGTGCCCCAGGACTGGGCCTGGAGTGGGGTGTCTATCTCAGTAAAGCCTATGAGTGACAAAGCAGTAACTGCTCTCCGAGACGGAGGGCTGCAGCCAAAGCCAAATTTGGTGTGACCTTTTGTGTGCTTTTGGAAAGGAGGTCTGGTCTAGAGGGTAGAGCCTCCGTCTGCCTGAAGATAACATCCACAAGGTCGCCAGTTCGAGGCCACCGGCACCGTGCGACCTTGGAGCAGCTGACAAGCTGAAGCCGAGCAATTCCATCTGCTCTGAGCGTGGGAGGATGGAGGCCAGAATGTGAAGCCAGATCGGAATGAAACACCTGAATGTAGTGGTTCTTGAAAGAAAGAACCTTCTTTCTATTGTAGAAATCCCTACGGGGATTTAAATAGCCTGCCTATGTAAACTGCTTTGAATAAAGTCTTGAATAAAGACCAGGCAAGGTGGTATATAAATACCTGTATTATTATTATTATTATTATTATTATTATTATTATTATTATTATTATTAAAGCAAAAATTGCCAAGAAAGACCGGCCTGAAGCCTCTCTTGAGTGTTCTGAAAATCACTGTTCACAGTCATTGCCAAATGGTGGATAAGAAGCCTGATCCTGTACTGGTTTTCTCAGTAGTAAATCCCACCGTGACTGCGACTGTAACATTCAGAACACAACTGCAGGCACCATGGAATTAACAACTGAGAAGACCTGCCTAGGATCGGACATCACCGACCCTTAGGTCTCCCCGGGTGCCTTAAAGATGGGCTAGTGACACCTTCTGCTTCCTGCTTTGAGTATTATTTTGAAATGCTGGAGTATTTATTCTTCCCTTTTTTGTGAAATGTAAGTCAATATATTTTTATCTGCTACTCTCCCAATGATTTTTGAGTGCCTCTGTTCTGTGTATTCTTCATGTCTCTTTATACATTATTTATAGTTTCAAAATGTCTTTATTTAATTGAAAAGGAACTTCACACCATTTTCAAACAACCTCAGGTGGTCGGTGTAATGACATACCACTACTCTGACCTTTAACTTTTAGATTTCTATTAAATCAGCCTCATTTTACTTATGCATGTGGGTGGGTTTTAATTTCTGTATGATATAGTGATATAGTTATGTGGTCCTGTTTTCTGCAGCAGAGAGAAAGGGAAAGAACTGTAAAGCCAATACTCTTTATGCAGAGTTTGTGGCTAATTCGCTGCCTGCTTTTCGAATCTCAAAATAGGCAAACAATTCCTTGCTTGCACAGTCATCATCTGGACATGCGCCTTCCAATCACCTTGTCAGCTGTGACCTAAAATTTGCAAACAAACAAAAATTTGAAAAAGAGCAGTGTAGGATATAGTGTTTATAATCTAATTATAATGATTCTAATTCTGATTATTAGAATTTAATTTAAGAAAAAATCTTAATACAAGTTTGTTAATACAAAATCCCAGTTTCGCTCTTAAGCTTAGTTGGTAGCCTTGGGCAAGCTGCACTTTCTCAGTTTGGCCTATCCCACAGGGTGGTTATGAGGAAAGAACAGGATAACATGTCAAGTTTAATAGCAAGTTTCTAGAAGAGAAATGAAATTTCACAGGGAATTTCTGCATGTCTGATTGGCTTTGGACACTCCTCCAAACTGGCAACACAGGAAAATAAAGCTTGTTTCCTACTCCCTGCCCTTTGGAGTTGCTTCTTCAGGGGGTGGGCTGGTGGAGGAATGCCCAATCTGCATCATGAGGACATCTGTCTCACCAGTGGTGTTATAAGAGATCCGGGAACACAGAAAGAAAAAGTGCAAATCACTTGTGCTTCCTTTGTCTCTTTTCACGGGAGTGTCCTCAACTGTACAATGGAAAGAAGAGTGATTTCCACCTCAGGGTTGCAGTGAGGGAAATGGATAAGATACAGTTAAGATTTTTGCACATTAAAAAAGCAACAATTGATTGTTGGATGATTTTGGTTCAGCTTTGTGATAATTCAATTTTTCAACCATTTGCAACAATATTTCCATCTTCTTGGGTTGTATTTCATGAAGCTCATTTTGGCCATGAAATATTTTAACATATCTAAAAACAATTCTTCTGCATGCCGGACTTCAGGGCTGAAATCTCAGAGCGCCAGTTGCCTATCACTAAAACTCCTGCCTTTTCTCCTCAGCCTGCACCAGTCTTTGTCTCAAGAAGTGAATCTTAAGGAACAGTTCAACTCCACTCTTATGACATACGAGAAAGCTCTGAAAAACAGAGAGGAGATTGTGTCCCTGCTGCTTCTTCAAAATGAGGAGCTCTCGGCCCAGGTTCAGCAAGCCGGGGAAGAGAGAGCAAACAGAGAATTAAAGTTGCAGCAAGCTTTAGAGACTTCACAAGAGGCCAGTGAAAAGCTTCAAAAGTGAGTCTGTTCCCTTTGTTTTCCAGAAATGCCGTATGTAAACTGAAGGGGGGGATTCCTTTTCCCGTGACACAAACCAGAGGTGGAAGTAAAAGGAGAAAAATCCCTAAACTTTCTAAAAGTGGGTCCAGTCTTGTTCAAACAATTCCCAGGCTCCATATCAGAGCCACGTCTGTTTTTTCTAACTTCTTTTTAACTTTGAACAACAAAAACAATGATTGCTTGTTTGTATAACAGTAATCCAATACTATAATCCAACATAGTATATTACCATACTATCTTCAGAAGAGCAAGGATCCATATATATATTATCCTTTACTAAATAGTTTAATATAGGCAGGGCCCCGTATCTGTAGGGTTACACAAAAAATACTATAATGGGTGTGCAGAGGGGTCTGGATCCTCGGATCACTAAATTAGCAGATACTGGATCTGCCGGTATGGGGCCGGTATTTGCTTTTTTAAAATTTAAAAAAAAAAAAGCACATGAAATGGACAAAAATCACAGTGGGGGACAGGGGATCTCACAGTCCTTGCCGTAACTTGTGCTGTTGGAGGAAGGAAGGGTAAAGAAGGCAACTTGTTCAGCCCTACCCTTCTCCTCTCCTCCCATGAATGTCTCCCTGCCGCCAAGTGGAGGTTTGTTATATGGCTGCCTGTACTATAACAGTGTGATGCCTTGGGAAACCTTCCAGTTGGATCCCGGATACTTTCTCAATACTGCATGGAATGGGATTGGTTAACAGAAGTGGGGTAGAAGCCCCCCAAACTCTGAGAAGCCGTGGTTGATGAACAACAGGAATAAATGTGTAATAGAAATCTGAAAAAAATTCGCTGGTTAACCAGCTGCCAGTTAATGAAAACACCCACTATCTAAACCGCCCCCACAATGCAGCTGCAACAACACAACATACACTGCATCCTCTGGGGTGGGTCACAGAAGCCTCCTTGAGTTCTCTTACCTGGGGCAAGCCTCTGCCGCCCCAGTGGGTCTCCTTGGATCTGTGCAGTGGTGCAGCTAATGAACATGCAGCCCGGTGCAGAGCTCAGAATGATGCCCTGTAAGTGATGTCACAACTGGAAGTAACATCAGATCTGGGCTTTTTTAAAGTGCAAATTGGGGGGAAACTTTTTTCCTCCCCCCAGCAATTCACAACCCACTTGATCTGCCACCTCCCCCCAGCTAGTGGCATAGCTAAGGCATCTAAGAACATAAGAACAGCCCCACTGGATCAGGCCATAGGCCCATCTAGTCCAGCTTCCTGTATCTCACAGCGGCCCACCAAATACCTCAGGGAGCACACCAGATAACAAGAGACCTCATCCTGGTGCCCTCCCCTACATCTGGCATTCTGACATAACCCATTCCTAAAATCAGGAGGTTGCGCATACACATCATGGCTTGTACCCCATAATGGATTTTTCCTCCAGAAACTTGTCCAATCCCCTTTTAAAGGCGTCTAGGCTAGACGCCATCACCACATCCTGTGGCAAGGTGTTCCACAGACCGACCACACGCTGAGTAAAGAAATATTTTCTTTTGTCTGTCCTAACCCGCCCAACACTCAATTTTAGTGGATGTCCCCTGGTTCTGGTGTTATGTGAGAGTGTAAAAAGCATCTCCCTATCCACTCTGTCCATCCCCTGCATAATTTTGTATGTCTCAATCATGTCCCCCCTCAGGCGCCTCTTTTCTAGGCTGAAGAGGCCCAAACGCCGTAACCTTTCCTCATAAGGAAGGTGCCCCAGCCCCGTAATCATCTTAGTCGCTCTCTTTTGCACCTTTTCCATTTCTCTTTTGCACCTTTTCCATTTCCATCTATATGCTACCTGGGATCAAAGAAGATTTTGTAGCTCCCCCGCCCGACAAAATCAAATTTAATTTATTAAATAAATGAAATGTATGCCCCTTATTGGTTAGAGTGCTGGGCAGAAGAGGGACAGTTATTTTCTCCATGCTAACATAAGAGGAGCCCCACTTAAGAAAGTGCCTCTTTACCAGTTAGCAGGAGTAGCTGTATTATATGGAAATGAGAGCTGACTCATATTAACACCTTATTGGTTCTGCGTTGTGTCATAATTACATCTCATTGGCTCCCAGAACAATCAGTCTCATAGATCAGTTTTGAGTTAAAGATATCCACTTTTTATTCCATAAGGCAGTTGCATTTTCATTTTCTGGCCATAACTTTTGAAAGAATACAGATATTCCAGTGAGGTTTGTTTCACTGCATTCTGCATTAAATTACCTTTCCAATGACATATAACATGATGGTATTATTCCTACATACCAATTTTTTTTCACAATTTTGGCCACTAGTGTGAAGCTCAGCTTGTTGTCCCCCTAAAGCTTGTTGCCCAGTGCAACGGCCGCCGTCTGCACCCCCTTAGCATTTTGCTGTCACAGAACCGAGGACAGCAAGGGAAGGGAGAGGAAAGAGAAATGGGAATAGGATCCTGGCACACACCAGTGCTGCTGGGACCCACCCTCTTTCACTTCTTGTGCCTCCTTTCTACCCCCTCCCCACTCTGACACTTCCCTGGCTGCACAATGAGTGCATTGCATTACATTGTGATGGCACTTTCAGAATGGCCGCTGGCAGCGCACTGCATGTGCCGCCATATGGCCATTGGCAACATTGGAATGTTTGTTCCACTATTGTAAAGAACAGTCAGGATCAGGCTGAGAGTGTCCTCCATGCTGCCTCTCTTCCCTCCTTCCTTCATGAGGACGTGTTGGAATGGCGACGCTCCACTTCCTGCCACACAAGGCCCCCTTAAGTGAGGAAGCAGAACATGAGTTGGGAAGGAGAGTCATTGTGGAGGAGGCCCTGTTGGGTAAGAAGGGAGCAGAGGAAGCCCAAGGGTGGGAAAATCTTGGTTAACTGGCTCATGGTTGGTTGGCAACCTTCAGTCTCGAAAGACTATGGTATAAGCCTACAGCACCCGGTATTCCCAGGCGGTCTCCCTTCCACAGTCAGGCAGAATCCCTTGTTCCCTGTGCATGCTGGAGGCCACAGTTTTTGCTGTACTGGGAAAAACAAAGTCAGAGCAATTTTTAAAGTTGTTTGGGGAAAGAAGAGAGGCTGGGATAAGTGTGCCCTCACTAGATAAGCCAGTCCTCACCAGACACACTCCCTAGTATGGCCAGATTCCAGGCTAAGGCAATACTCAGCTGTGAGTCCAGCTTCTTGTTCATTTGCAGCAGTTCCATCTGGGACGAGCCTATTTGTCCCGGTTCTCCCTTTTTCAGGCAACTGCAGCAGCAGCTCCTAAGCTCTGACTCAGTGCTGCTTTCTCCCAAATGTCAGCCAGTCAGGTGCTCGGTTTTAAGTTGCATTTCTCCAAAGCAGAATTTTTAGACTGCCATTTTCCCAAAGCTCTTTTTCTGATCAATACTTTGATCTTGTATTTCATGGACTGACATCATAACTTTCTTTTTTAAAGCTAAACTGATTGGTCCCTTAGAGTGCATTTCTACTAAGAAGTAAGCCCCATAATCAAAGGGGCTTACTCCCAGGCAATCTTGGCTAGGACTGCAGCCTCACTTTCATGTATACATGTTGTGCCTCGTTATCCACTGGTTTGGCATCCATTGATTTGACTCTCCACTGATACTGGAGTCCACTATTAACTGCCTTGTAACAAGGAGAAAAGCGCCAAAATCCCATTTCCTACCTTCGTGCTGCACTGCACTGGTTGCAAGCTTCTCAGGGTTAAAGATAGCTTTAAAGACCCACTGCTGGGTTTCTTGCCCCTCCATTGTTGCCCCAGAATGCATCAGTATAGAGCAAGAAACCTTGAAGTGAGTCTTTAAAGCTATTTTTCCACTAAGTTGTTATCCACTGATTATCTTATTTTAAAGGGTAAGTGAAATAGATAGTGCTCCTGGGTGGTTCTCTCACTGCAAAAAGTCACGGTTTCCCACATGATGCTACTGCAGTGGTTAAGTGTACATGACTTGCTGTTCCATCAGATTATTTTGCCCTTGTTTACCACACACAGACACACACCAGGACATACCTTTCCAGTCTTCTGTTTGCCATCACCTCTTACCTTGTTAACTTGATGTATATTCTCCAGCATTGCAGATGGAATTTGCTCCAACAAACTAAGACTGGCTTTGGACATTCAGGGGAACAAGAGGAGCATTATTCTGCCTTGTGCTTTGTGCAACTTATGATTCTCTGTCACATCTAGAAGAGACTTTATTTGATGTCCGTCTTCTGATGTGAGGGGCATCAAGTGCCTCCCTCTAGAGGGAAGTGGATGCTTGACAGAGAGCATCTTAGAAGCATTTGCGTTTCCTGCTCCTCATATCTTTGGACACCCAAAGCCTTCTGACACAGCTGCCTTTCTGGAACCAAAAGAGACACAGTTATATGGTTTTGCTAGCTATTAAGCTCTGCCAATCCTGTTGTCTGGATCATTAGTAAAAACAACCCTGGCCAGCAGCCTCTCCACAGTTCTTGCTGAGTTGCGCCTCGCGTCTTTGCCTTTTTTGCTCCCTCCACCACAGGTTGCCCTTCTTAGTACACAGTATGAATTTTTATGACATCTCCAATGTTCTTTCACTTTTTGTAGAGCCAAACTAGCTGAAACATTGTGATTAATGGCAGAAAACCCTTGTGCCTTCTAACAGTTTCCATGCACAGAGTCTCTCATTGTTCTGCTCCTTAGAAGCCAACTCCTACTGCCAAAAGGGCAGCCATGGGGCAGCCCAATCCTGAGCTGCCCGGGGCCCCCAGGCTCAGCAGCCGGATACTGTGCGCCCTGGGCTACCGTGGGAGGCGCCACTGGGTAAGGTAAGCAACCCTGCAATGGAGCTACTCACTTTACAGTCAGGTAAAGGTAAAGCAGCCCTGCAATGGGGCTACTCACTTTATGGTAAGGTCGGCGGTAAGGTAAAGGTGCTTGTGTAGGGCGCGGAGCCCTCCACAAACAGCTTGGATCCTGCAGAGCGGAGCTTCGCAGTCCCACCTCCCTCCCTACCCCCGGAACACCTCCCACCTGCCTCCCACCCGCCCACCCCGCCTCCCCGTCACGCCTCCCCCGCCCTCTCTCCACCCCCTGCTGGCCTCCTCCTCCCCAGAACACCTCCTCCCTGTCCCCACCCCCGCTTACCGCAGCTTGGTGGTCCATGAGACAGCCGAGCAGCGGAGGTTGGGTGACTGCTCCGCACCGGCCAGTGCTGGGCTAGCACGGTGGGACCCCGGCGGAGAGGCTCGCAAACGTGCCTTAGGGCACATTTGCAACAGTGTTCGGTGGCGTGAAGCCATGGCCGCAGCACAGGATTGGGTTCTTAGTCTGTTGCAGCAAAAACAGGGTGGAGTCCTATGGCATGTGCATTAGGTCTCTGCTGAGGCAAAGGACTCTTTGTGGTTGTGTTTCTCTATTGCTGTAGTTTTTTTTTCTTTGCAATTTTTTCTTTAAAGTTCAAATTCTTAAATTTGAATTTTGTGAAATATTTCATTTGAGGCATGCCCATTTTTCACACAGAATTAACCATTCTATATTACTGATTAATTTCTATCCCAGAACAAGTCCTGTTGAACTCTGGCATTCTGCAAGGTGAAAAGGGCACGGTGTGGTCAGTTCTGCTCTTCCGGGGCATAAGGAATGTCTTAAAAAGAAAGGGTCTAGCAGAAGATGGAGCATCTTTACAGAGTGCCGCTTGTGCTCTGCTGAGTGTTCCCAGCACCTGACGGAGGCTAAAGGAGCTCTCCAGGGCAAATGCAGGGCCTGGCTGCAGCTCTGTGGTGTGGCCCACCCAGCACTCCTGCCTTCTCACCCAAGGTATTCTGGCAACTGACAAGCCCTCCCTTTTTCAGGATACAAAACTGACAAGCCCCCCCCCCCCCCTTGAGGAAGTCAGGATACTTTCAGACCTGGAGCTGCACTTGGAAGCCTGTTCTTTGTTCCCTTTCCTTTTGAAATGACACTACCAACACCATTCCTTGTTTCACATAACAGCTCATCAGGAAAGAGATATATGGCTGGCAGGAAAAACTACACAGGAGTTCTACCTAATCACAGGGTGACTGTACGCGCTATAAATGTGGACATACATCCAAGAGCAAATAAGTGTTGTCAGAGTTAAGTTGGCAACCTTCAGTCTTGAAAGACTCTGGTATCGCGCTCTGAATGGTGGTTCTGGCACAGCGTCTAGTATGGCTGAAAAGGCCAATTCAGGAGTGACAATCCCTTCCACACTGGGAGCAAGTGCAGTCTGTCCCTGGTCTGTCTCCCTGGCTATGGGCCTTCCTTCTTTGCCTCTTTGCCTCAGTCTGTTGGCCAAGTGTCTCTTCAAACTGGGAAAGGCCATGCTGCACAGCCTGCCTCCAAGCGGGACACTCAGAGGTCAAGGTTTCCCACTTGTTGAGGTCCATTCCTAAGGCCTTCAGATCCCTCTTGCAGATGTCCTTGTATCGCAGCTGTGGTCTACCTGTAGGGCGCTTTCCCTGCACGAGTTCTCCATAGAGGAGATCCTTTGGGATCCGACCATCGCCCATTCTCACGACATGACCAAGCCAGCGCAGGCGTCTCTGTTTCAGCAGTGCATACATGCTGGGGATTCCAGCTCATTCCAGAACTGTGTTGTTTGGAACTTTGTCCTGCCAGGTAATACTGAGGATGCGTCAGAGGCAGCGCATGTGGAAAGCATTCAGTTTCCTCTCCTGTTGTGAGCGAAGAGTCCATGACTCGCTGCAGTACAGAAGTGTACTCAGGATGCAAGCTCTGTAGACCTGGATCTTGGTATGTTCCGTCAGCTTCTTGTTGGACCAGACTCTGTTTGCGAGTCCGGAAAACGTGGTAGCTGCTTTGCCGATGTGTTTGTTTAGCTCGGTATTGAGAGAAAGAGTGTCAGAGATTGTTGAGTCAAGGTACACAAAGTCATGGACAACCTCCAGTTCGTGTGCAGAGATTGTAATGCAGGGAGGTGAGTCCACATCCTGAACCATGATCTGTTTTCTTAAGGCTGATCGTCAGTCCAAAATCTTGGCAGGCCTTGCTAAAACGAACCATGAGCTGCTGGAGATCTTTGGCAGAGTGGGTAGTGACAGCTGCATCGTCGGCAAAGAGGAAGTCACACAGACATTTCAGCTGGACTTTGGACTTTGCTCTCAGTTTGGAGAGGTTGAAGAGCTTTCCGTCTGATCTGGTCCGGAGATAGATGCCTTCTGTTGCAGTTCCAAAGGCCTGCTTCAGCAGGACAGCGAAGAAAATCCCAAACAAGGTTGTCGCAAGAACACAGCCCTGCTTCGCTCCGCTTCGGATGTCAAAGGGGTCTGATGTGGAGCCATCAAAGACAACAGTGCCCTTCATGTCCTTGTGGAAAGATCTGATGATGCTGAGGAGCCTGGGTGGACATCCGATCTTGGGGAGAATCTTGAAGAGGCCGTCCCTGCTGACCAGGTCGAAAGCCTTCGTGAGATCTATGAAGGCTATAAAGAGTGGCTGTCGTTGTTTCTCCTGCAGCTGTCTAAGGGAGAATACCATATCAGTGGTGGACCTGTTGGCTCAGAATCCGCACTGTGATTCTGGATAGACGTTCTCTGCAAGTACCTGGAGCCTCTTTAGTGCAACTCGGGCAAACAGCTTGTCAGAGTTGTTGTCAGAGTAGTGGGCATCTTATGTTGCCCTAGAGGTCAGTGGCAATGATTTCCAGAAAAGTCTTGCCTGCCACCTGCCTTGCCCCTGTTCAGACCTGGACTTGCAGCTACCACACCTGCCAGTGCAGCAGTTGCCTCCCACAGCAGCAAGCAGGAGGTGCTGCATTGCGTACGGGCCCTGTCAGATGACAAACGGTTATTCTATAATGAGGCCATTATGCCGTGACTGTCATTTAGATATCACTTAATTCCTAGTGACAGTCAGCTGCTTATTGACTCATTTTAGAACAATGACAGCAAAGGTCTTTTTGAGCAGGTCACAGAGCCTTGTGTGATATTCTTTCTTTTTCATTTGTTTTAGCAACTGTTGTGAAACTGCTTTCTCAGTTCAGTTTAGCTCTGGTATGTCGTGCGTGGGGCATTCCTCTGCATTTTGACCGAGTGCTTGGTAGGTTTCCCTCTGCTCAGTGGGAATGGGCTTATTGCAGCCAGCCCATTAATGGTGGAATGACCATCTAGGCCAGAGATTTGGAAGAGGGATTGAGGGATTGTCTGTCACGCCCCCCCCCCCACACCACTGGCTGACTGCTTGTGCCTTTCCTCGTCCCCACGGCAGAACTTTTGTCAACCCCTCCCATATTCCTGGGCAGTGTGGCAGCAGCCGTAGGGCAGGCAAGGAGAAGATGAGTATGGGGGTGGGTGGGAGGCAGAAGGCTGAAAAAGGACAGGGGCAGGAGGAGGCTGGCAGGAGGGGAAAGTCAAGGGAGAGGAGGAGGAGCGTTGCAAGTGGGAGGGGAACTGGGGAAGATGGAAGGGGCCAAGTGAGCATGCCGTGTCCTCCATCTCACTTGACCACCCAGTGTCCCGGGGGGCAGGGGCTTGATCGGGATCTAGGACTTACTCTCAAGTAAGTGTGCATGGGGTTGTGGCCTTGATGCTACACATTTTCTATCTTTTCAAGTCAGAGAATGAGCACACAATTGAGGGTACACTGTGGCCTCCTTGGAGAATACCTTCAAGCACATGTCTGGACCAGTGTATGGATCTGCAGGAGTGTCAGTGTTGCACTTGCCAACTGAGGAGCTGTCAGGGGAGAAGGCGTTTTGTCAGGCTCCAGCGGAGGCTGTAATGTTTAAAGGAGCCCAAGACCCCCTGAGGGAGGGGAGGCTCCGTCAGATGGAAGGGACCAAAATCTGAGGTGTGAGTGAGGCACAGCCTTGGGTTCCTTTTCTTTATGGAAGACGTGGGGTTTGGAGGTGAACCTGGGTTTTCTAGTCATTCTGGAACAGCTTCAGCCCAGTTTCACCTGTGGCTCAGTCTCTCCACCAGCTGGGATAAAGACTTTGGCAGCCTCTGTACAGTATTTCCCCTTGTCCTGGAATGGTGGAAAAGGCCCCAGAGCACTTCTCTGCATTTCCCTTTCCAAGAATAATCTTCTGGAAACCACAGCTTTGTTACACAGGATTGGACTAGCCTGTCCATGGAGCTTAGAGCTCAGACTAGGAGCCGTCCCTGAGAGAGTAACTAGAATGCCAGGTGTGTGGGTCTTGTGTGCTCCTGGAGGCAACTGGTGGGCCGCTGCAAGATACAGGAAGCTGAACTAGATGGGCCCATGGCCTGATCCAAAGACAACTTCTTTGCAAGGGTACAGAAGTGTCATCTTGGAAGTGAGATTCAGTGATGCAGCACAGGATCTCTACTGGACACCCCCAATAGCCCTGCCCTGCCCCCTCTTTCTCCTTGCATTCTTTCAGCACCCCTCTCACCACTCTGGTCCCTCTTACCCCGCAACCCTGGCAGCCTGCTGCCAAGCTCCCCTGCCCCCTCCCCGTCTGTCACTGCCACAATCATCTTCAACCCCTCGGGCTCACTACCATGAAGCTCCCTCAGCACCTGCCACTCCCTGCCCTCCAATAACCTTAGCAACCCCCCACCCCCTCCTTTCACCACTGTTGTCATCCTCCCAGATGGTGTTGTCTGCTGCCATTTTAAATGGCAGAAAGAGTGCAAGGATGAAGGGGAAGGAGGACCCTCTAGGCCTCCGGTCTCCGCCCTCCTCTCCCCTCTCACATTCTCTACCTTTTGAAATGGTGAGAGGGAGCAGAGGGCACCAGGAGGGGGGTGAAAGTGGTGGTCAGTAGTGGTGTCCTGCCTGGAGCTCCAGAAGAATTAGGAGTGCCATCTTGATCTGTTCCCCCTACACTCCTGGTGAGGCTTCTTTTGGTTTTCACTAAGTCAAGGGAACCATCTTATATGGCAAGTCTCCAAAGAACTACAAAGACAAAGAAGACTGAAGAAGCCAGCTCTCCTCTGCCCCCTGCACCTCAGAGCTCCCCTCACAGAGAGTGCCTCTACTCATCTCGCCCTCCATCTCGCCCTGACCCTCACAAGTGACTTTGGGGGGAGACACTGGGTGCTGCTGTGAGAAGAAGGGGCAAGGAGGGAGCCTCTTGTCAACTTTCTTACACTCAGAGTTCTTTGGATGCAAAACTCAGGAGTTGCACATACAAGGACAAGATACAGGCGTGCCCCTATATCCACGGCGTTCCATTCTGGAATGCCCCGTGGTTAAGTGAAACTGCAGATACAGGCAAAAGCCCCCCCCACACACACACACACACCTTCCAGAGGCGAGGGGATCTCCTCTCCCCTCACCTCCAGAGGGTTTTCTGAGCCCAGAAGCGTCTGCGCACATCTGTCCATGGCCTCTGCTGGGCTCAAACTGACACTTAGGGTGCAATCCTAGCCTGCACTGGAACAGGTATGCCAAGAGGCTTGCGCTGTATCCAGTGCAGGATAGGGACCCAAAGTGGCTCAGCCAGAGGTAAGGGAAGACTTTCCCCCTTACCTCCAGGATAGGCACCCTGGCCGCTTAAGGTCTCCTCGGACTTGCGACACCTCCGGAGGTGGCACAAGTTCAAGGAGAGTGGAGCAGCTTCAAGATGCTCCAAACTCCCAGGGAACAGGGGTTGGTTTCCAGCATAACTGCCGGGTTCCAGCCATGCCTTCCTCTGCCCACCCACCCACCCCTGGGGCTGCCCACCCACCTTCCCCCGTCCCGTTTAAAAAAAAAATAACAGAAGTGATGTTTTTAATGCCTTATAAGGCACTAGGAGGCCTGAAAGCTTTCCCCGGGCCTCCTAATGCCTTATAAGATATTAAAAACATCACTTCTGGTTTTTTGAAAGAACCAGAATACACGTACACGTATATGACTCTGAAGAGTCAGTCTGAGCCCAGAAGAGGCTGCGGATGGACATGCACGGCCTTTGCTGGGCTCAGAAGTCCCTCTGGGGAGCAGAGCAGAGTAGGAGCACTGCTCTGACCAGAGAGCGCTGCATCTGGGTTAATGACTGCATAGCCACTCTTAGGGAAGCACCCGATTTCTGCTCTTGTGAACGGGTGTTAGAACAATTTGCTGTTATGATGAGTAGTCATGTATAGACCAGGTTATCTCAGGGGAACCGTTCTTGCTTTGCTGTAATCCTCCCAAACCAGGAATGCCATAATGAACCTGAAGATGTTCCCAGAATCATGCTCTTTTGTTCCTAGCATCAACTTTTCTGAAAAGAATTAATTCAATCTGACATGCTTAACTACTTGGGAAAATGTCTGCCAGGTTAGTTAATGCTTGAGTCAGCCTTCTGAGCCCATAGAAAAATTAAGCAGCTGGGCAGTCTTCTGACAACAGCAGCCTGACCTTTTTCTCCAGGAATGGTGGAAATGCTCTTCCTGCATCTTCCCAGCACCCACAGGCAGCCACCCCAGCTTATAATGCAAACTGAAAACAGATTAAACAGCTGAGTTTGTGGACAGTAGGTTTACTTGGAGCTGAAAACCCTTCTGTGGCACTGTAGAGGTTCCATGGACACCTCTGGGAAGGCCACAGCAAGCAGGTCTGACTCATCAGCAGGGAGGCCAGACTGAGGACTCGCCATTTATGTGTAGCCTCAACAAATTTGTATGAATAGTATTTTGCAATTAACCATGAACTACTTTTGTCAGTCTTTATTAACAAGACAGGGAGAATATAAAATATCCTGCATTTTAAAAAAAAAGAACCTGGAGTATTGTGTCCAGTTCTGGTCGCCACATCTCAAAAAGGACGTAGTGGAAATGGAAAAGGTGCAAAAGAGAGCGACTAAGATGATTACGGGGCTGGGGCACCTTCCTTATGAGGAAAGGCTACGGCGTTTGGGCCTCTTCAGCCTAGAAAAGAGACGCCTGAGGGGGGACATGATTGAGACATACAAAATTATGCAGGGAATGGACAGAGTGGATAGGGAGATGCTCTTTACATTGTCACATAACACCAGAACCAGGGGACATCCACTAAAATTGAGTGTTGGGAGAGTTAGAACAGACAAAAGAAAATATTTCTTTACTCAGCGTGTGGTTGGTCTGTGGAACTCCTTGCCACAGGATGTGGTGACGGCATCTGACCTGGATGCCTTTAAAAGTGGATTGGACAAATATCCAGAGGAAAAGTTCATCACAGCTTACAAGCCATGATGTGTATGTGCAGCCTCCTGATTTTAGAAGCAGGCTATGTCAGATGCAAGGGAGGGCACCAAGATGCAGGTCTCTTGTGGTCTTGTATGCTCCCTGGGGCATTTGGTGGGCTGCTGTGAGATACAGGAAGCTGGACTTGATGGGCCTATGGCCTGATCCAGTGGGGCTGTTCTTATGTTCTTATGATTGCTGTACTTAAAGGCTTCCTTTTGTCCCTATTCCCTTCCCATTGTGTTTTTTTTTTGGGGGGGGGGGGGGTTTTCTGGGTAGGTTTTGTTTGTGGGTTGTTTTTTTCTTCCCTGAGAAGATTGCTATTTTTATTTGTGTTGGGAAACCATGTCTCTGTGCCCAGGTATAAATCCAAAGTGTATTGTTTGCATAAGACAAATATGAAAAGCAATGTGAGCAGAGAGCATTTCCTGGTGTTCCTGGTTTTCTGCTGCTTTTAGCTATTAACAGTGAAATGGCCCAAGAAACTTTTCAAGGAATGACACATACATTTGAGAGCAAGCACTTCCTTCTTTTATATTGCTCATCAGTTTAAACGCAGCGATAAATGATCGCTGATGATGATCCTTTGAGGTTCCTTTGATGATCCTTGCAATAATTATTCTATAAATCTTTAAACACTGGATGGTTTTGCAAGAAAGTCGGACAGCAAAAGTTCAGTAACGGCCATATCTATTGTTTCAGGACATAACAATAATTTTGTTCTGATTCATGCAACCTCTGGGCTCCTTGCAGCCACTTTTGTCCTGACCGTTCCATCTTCTTTGGAAGAAGTCAGAAACGTGAAAGTGTGTGTAGCACTGCCATCGCCTAGGAGTGGTTTGCAGGAGTGCATGACACTCCAGTTTATGGTCAGGTGTTTTCTTCATGCACAAGAGGCCCAGCAAGGGCTGATGAGGACAGTGGCCACTGGGAGAGATGAGATGAATCAGCCTCCACTCTGTCCATTCGTTCATCTGCCTCCCTGTTAATTTGCTTAACTGTCAAATGTTATGGGCAACAGGTGGTCATCCTGTGGTGGAAACAAAGGCATTTTGCTGTTGCAACAGGAGCCATCTGAGGAGGTCACTTCTGGCTCCGTAGTGCTCATGAACCTTGGTCCTCCATGGTCCTTCTGCAAGATTGTTGCTGCTAGTCTGGGCCTCTAAGTCATGCAGCTTCTGTGAATCTCCCAGTTCACTCTTACACATGTATAGGTACTTTCTGATAAGACTTGGGAATGGCACTGCCAACTCTAAGAACAACCCCACTGGATCAGGCCATAGGCCCATCCAGTCCAGCTTCCTGTATCTCACAGCGGCCCACCAAATGCCCCAGGAAGCACACCAGATAACAAGAGACCTCATCCTGGTGCCCTCACTTGCATCTGGCATTCTGACATAACCCATTTCTAAAATCAGGAGGTTGCGCATACACATCATGGCTTGTACCCCGTAATGGATTTTTCCTCCAGAAACTTGTCCAATCCCCTTTTAAAGGCGTCTAGGCTAGACGCCAGCACCACATCCTGTGGCAAGGAGTTCCACAGACCGACCACACGCTGAGTAAAGAAATATTTTCTTTTGTCTGTCCTAACCCGCCCAACACTCAATTTTAGTGGATGTCCCCTAGTTCTGGTATTATGTGAGAGTGTAAAGAGCATCTCCCTATCCACTCTGTCCATCCCCTGCATAATTTTGTACGTCTCAATCATGTCCCCCCTCAGGCGTCTCTTTTCTAGGCTGAAGAGGCCCAAACACCGTAGCCTTTCCTCATAAGGAAGGTGTCCCAGCCCCGTAATCATCTTAGTCGCTCTCTTTTGCACCTTTTCCATTTCCACTATGTCTTTTTTGAGATGCGGCGACCAGAACTGGACACAATACTCCAGGTGTGGCCTTAACTCTGACTGAAGCTACTGTGTACCTGGAGATGATTTTTTCCCAAAATGACATAATGTCATTAAACAGCTCCAGAATAGCCTCAGTGCCTGGAGATTGATGCTGATTCCTAGAGACTGCAGGCAATCTCTGAGGGTTGGCAACCCTATCTGAGAGCCCTACTTCTCCAGTTCTATAAATTAAGCTGTTCATATTCATTTCAGTAAGTTAAATCTTGCATCTACTATATGTAACAGAGGAGGGGTTGTGCATTGTGTACGCATCAGAAAGGCATTATAGGAATTATTTTAATTTTTAAAGATTCAGTTCTGGAGGTTTTCGGTGCATGCAGGTTGAGACTAATTATTCATAAGGGTTCCATTCCAAGCACTCACCTGGATGGCAAAAATCGCAAATCAGTTTAAAAAACAATTTAGCAAATCAATTTAAAAAACAAAGTTCCTTTGCTCCAGTGATTTAAAAACAGCCTTGCTGACCTTTGTGATGTAAGAGAAGAGTCTTTAAGAAGACAATCCATCAGCGCTTCACTCAGCCCCTCCCTTCACCAATGCAAAATGATCACCTTTCTTTCACATGCTCAGGGGGAAGGGAGGGGTCCGCTGGAGAGAGAAGGATTGATGAATTGTCAGCCAGCTGCCCTCTCTCTCTCTCTCTCTCTCATTAACGAGACTATTGTTAAAGGACTGTTCAGTTTTTAAAACTGATTTTAAAGGGGTGCATTTTCCCCTTCTCCAGGGATCAGCACATTCCTTCTCATCTGCAGGGACCATTTGTGTTGAGTCAAATCCATGAATAAATAGGCTGGACCTGTATGTGTATCTGCTTTTGCACCGGGAAATTGCTTGGATACTGAAGGAAAAGCTGTTGCTTTTCTGGACATGGACTCAAAAATTGTGCTTAATGCATGTGTTAAACTGGGATGCCAGTTTAATCACTGAAGCTGGTTGCAAATGTTTCTTCAAACAGTTGTGGTTTACCTATCATGAGTCTGTGTTCCTAGAGGTACTTTGAAATACCATCTGAATAAGCAAAAACCATTTATAAAGTAATTGCCCACTAGCCTGTTTTGAAACATTAAGTACAATCTATATTTAGAATTATGAATACTCCTGATTGCTTCTTCTTTTTTTAATGCTGGCAGAAATAAATGTCCTTGGTAATTACCAGGTGAACCAGAATGACTTTGAACTGAATGATAATAGTCCATCAGGAATTTGTCACCAATTGTCAAAGCACATTTAGTTTGTATCAATGGGACTTTGTTCCTTTTCTGATACCAGTAATATGGTACTTGTGTTTCTTTAAATCATTCATTCATTTTCATTTCCTCCTTTGAGCGACTGACAAAATGTCATCTATGAGTAGAGGTGCTTGTTTCCGATGAGTAAAATAGGATTACAGCCTAAGGGCCCAGTCCTATCCAACTTTCTGCTCTGGTATAGCTACAGTGCAGCCCCATAGTATGGGAATACATGTTCCCATGCCTTGAGAAGCCCCCGGTGACTGCTTCTCCACCACAGGATGCAGAGCACACCCCACTGACACATCGTCACCAGTACTGGAAAATTGGATAGGATTGGGACCCAAGTCTAACTGAACATAATTGGCTTAATTCTGAGCAAGGTAACTTTCAAACACATTTATAAGTATTGGGGTATCTGGAGTCAAATAGCCAGTCCCAGATGGGGGGACCTGAAAGACACTTTAGTTTTAGTGCTGGCTTTGTCAGGAAGGTGGGGTACAAGTCTCTTTTGTGTGGTGCTGCCACAGGTATAGTGGAAATGGAAAAAGTGCAGAAGAGAGCAACCAAATGATTACTGGGCTGGGGCAGCATCCTTACCAGGAAACGCTGCAGCATTTGGGGCTTTCCAATCTCGAAAGATGCACCTGAGGGGGGACATGATTGAGACATACAAAATCGTGCAGGGGATGGACAGAGTGGAGAGAGAGATGCTCTTTTCCCTCTCGCATAACACCAGAACCAGGGGACATCCACGAAAGTTGAGTGTTGGGCGAGTTAGAACAGACAGACGAAAATATTTCTTTCCCCAGCGTGTAATTAGTCTGCGGAACTCCTTGCCACAGGAAGTGGTGATGGCATCTTGCCTGAATGCCTTTAAGAGGGGTTGGGCGAATTTCTGGAGGAAAATTCATTACGGGTTACAAGTCATGGTAGGTACAAGTCATGCAAGGTAGAGGCAGGCTGCCTCTGATTGCCAGCTGCAGGGGGCACCAGGACGCAGGTTGTATCTTGTTGTCTTGTGTGCTCCCTGAAACACTTGGTGGGCCTGTGGGTCACTGAAGACCCACTATGTCTCACAAGGCAGCAGCTGGGGCCCAGAGGGTCTCCAGCTCCTGTAGCAATCAGCTGGCCCCAAGTTGCCTCAGAAGGGTATGTGGGGGAAGGGGGTTGCTCCACCCAGTTCCTTCTCCCCACAAGCAGAGGCTTCCCAGCTGGTTGGTCACCAGCAGCCTGGCTTCCCTGCAGCAAGCTGTCTCTGCTCTCCTCCCTCCCTGGGCCAGCTTTTATGCCTGGAACTGGCCCTCCCTTCCCCAGGGTGTTAAAGGAGCAGTCCCAGGCCCTTCCCTCCCTGTTCTCCAGGCCCTGGGCCTGAAGGCAGGTCTGTGCAAGCCTCCCCAAAGGGAAGGAGGTCGCCCTGGGGCTGCTGCTTGTCCCTTTCGGGTCTACACCCTCAAGCCACCAGCAGGTAAGTCAGGGGTCCCTGACAAGGCCACTGTGAGATACAGGAAGCTGGACTGGATGGGCCTTTGTCCTGAGACTCTTCTTCTGGGATGAGAGTGGAAGCCAGGTCATGTCCTGAGGAAGTGGTCAAGAGTCATGTGATGTTCCACAGAATACGGAGCTAACCTTGAATTCGGATTATTTAGGCTTCAGTCCCCTTCCTGAGATTATAATAAAAACATTAGAATTGCCTGGTCTTTGTGCATTGCATTCCATAGGTTCTAATGCAACTTTATTTCCAAGTCGATGTGCTGGGATTGTGACATTATGTGGGTATGTGATTATATGCGTTGGCTCGGTCATGTCGTGAAAATGGATGATGGTGGATCCCAAAGGATCTCCTCTATGGTGAATTCGTGCAAGGAAAGCGCCCTACAGGTAGACCACAGCTGCGATACAAGGACATCTGCAAGAGGGATCTGAAGGCCTTAAGGATGGACCTCAACAAGTGGGAAACCCTGACCTCTGAGCGGCCCGCTTGGAGGCAGGCTGTGCAGCATGGCCTTTCCCAGTTTGAAGAGACACTTGGCCAACAGTCTGAGGCTAAGAGGCAAAGAAGGAAGGCCCATAGCCAGGGAGACAGACCAGGGACAGACTGCACTTGCTCCCGTTGTGGAAGGGATTGTCACTCCCGAATCGGCCTTTTCAGCCACACTAGACGCTGTTCCAGAACCACCTTTCAGAGCGCGATACCATAGTCTTTCGAGACTGAAGGTTGCCAACATGATGATGACATTCAGGTAGAATGTATATAATCCAAAATCCAAACTAATCCAAAGGCCAGACGTTTTTGCCCAAGACTTTTTTTCAAGTGCAGAAAGTGCCAAGTGCGGGCCGAGCGGGAATCCCCTTGTCAGCTGCAGAAGGAGCACCTGTGAATTCAAGGAGCACCTGTGCAGGGTTTTCCATAGTATGAATGTTAGGTTTTGTGCTCATTCCCACGTACAGTGCAGGTACAGGCTGTAAGTTTTGTTCTTCGTGGTGTGTACCTGTACAGATGTGTCAAGCAGACATTCGTATGGCTACCAGTGAAAGAGCAAGAGGAAGCATTTCTCATATTTATGCAGCTATTCCAAAATCCAGACACCTTCCCATCCCAAGCAGTGATACCGAATGTGGGTGTGGGTGTGTGATGTTGCATTCCTTTGCATAGCTACACATATAAAAAGTTATGTTGTGTGATTTTAAAATATCAGGAAAATTAGGGACCCAACAGAAATTGTAGAGTTTGTCTAAAATTATTTACATAAAATATTTCCCTGCTTTAAATGCACAACCTCATTTTAGTAAAAGTTAAGCTTTCATTTTACCAAGAAATGCAATGCTGGTCAGGTTCAATAGACATTTTTAGGTTCAGAACAAGGTTAACATCATTTCACATTTAACAGATATCGTTACTGCCACATTGCCACTTTTACACTTTTAACATGAAGACTCAACACTCTTGTATCGTGTTTCAGAATCTGTTTTATTTCATATTTATGCTAATGAGCTGTTTAGAAATCCTTATTTTTTTATGTGGCCTTGCTGTCGCATGAAATGTGCATGTGAAATTGCACCGGAGTTCGGTCTTTCCAGAGAGGTCAGCATCTTCTTCCTCTGAGAGTAAAACTAATCTGCCTTCTGAGGAGAGGAATTGTGTGCGTTTCACACCCCTGTCCAAGACATTCCCCAGCACCCACTGGAGGGTATAATCTTCCCCAGAGTAATCTGAGCAGTGCAGTTCAAGAACAAGAATGAGCCTTGGAATAATCGCCCCACAATGTGAGGTGACCCTCAGGCAGGGGACTGACCGGTTGCCCATATGGGTTTGGGGAGAGGCGCTCTGAAGTTCTTTTTTGACACAGCTGTGAGAAGAATGTGGCTCAGACCCAGTGGTCTTGCTGGAGTAGAGTTGGCAGAGGAAGCCAGGAGGGGAAGGGAATTTCGCACCCGGGTGTCAGAGCTGCAGCCTCATGGAGTCGAGCTGAGGGGAATGCCTAATGACTGGAAGAATCAACCTTGGCCATGAAAACACAAAGCCCTTTTCATCAATTCAAACTCGCACTCTAAAGCTGCAGATGGTCACCTCCAGCATTGCCTATTCAGGGGGAGGTTTTATCAAATGGCACTTGGCTGAATACTAATAGATCAAAACAAAGATTTAATTACATAAAGATGGGTTGTTCATTTTTAAATGAGGATACAGGTCAGTGTCTCAGAAAAGGATCATAGGAGTATCTTTTATATGTAGGTCTAAAGTCTTTCTGAGATTTTTAACTGCAAACATATTAAAAGTACAGAGTGTATTCAGTAGAGCACAATGTCTGTTAAATAGGAAACAGGCTCAAAACTGGGTTAGTGAATACTGATGCTGGTTCTCTTTTAAAACAAAAAACAGAAAAACACTATGTAATTCTAATACAAAATTATGCAGGGGATGAATAGAGTGGATAGAGAGAAGCTCTTTTCCCTCTCACATAACACCAGAACCAGGGGACATCCACGAAAGTTGAGGGTTGAGAGAGTTAGGACAGACAAAACAAAATATTTCTTTACCCAGCATGTAATTAGTCTGTGGAACTCCTTGCCACAGGAAGTAGTGAGGACAACTTGCCTGGATGCTTTTAAGAGGGAATTGGACAAATTTCTGGAAGAAAAGTTCATCACGGGTTACAAGTCATGGAAGGTATGTGCAAGCTCCTGGTTTTAGAGGTAGGCTGCCTCTGACTGCTAGATGCAGGGGAAGGCACCAGGATGCAAGTTGTATCTGTTGTCTTGAGTGCTCCCTGAAGCATTTGGTGGGCCACTGTGAGAAACAGGAAGCTGGACTAGATGGGCCTTCAGCCTGGTCCACCAGGGCTTTTCTTATGTTCTTACGTGAATTTGCTTCTGGCTGCTGTTCTTCAAAACATGATGCAGCTTAAATATGTTATCAAATGCAATTTATGCCCTTAATTTATTCATAATGGGCCTGGTTGATAAATTATATGTCATTCCTTTACAGAGATAAAACTATGCAAAGGAAGTGCTATGAATTTTGCTTTCAGAAAATGACTGAAATCTGAGAACTCCTTTTTAAAAAAAAAATTGCAGGAATAAATGATTCTATTTTACACCCTTTAGTTTTCCTCAGTATTATGTCAGTGCCATTTCATTGAGTTCTCTGGCTTTACATTGGATATGTCAGTTTAATATTTAAGGTTAATGTGGAAGTTCAGTTGGAACTAAATTGTCCACTGGCTAATTAAAGACTGTTCCATGGATGTCAATACAAGGAGTTTGGGTCTTCACAACAAGGCCGTTCCTGGGCTTCTCAGAAGCCATTCTGATGCCCACTTAGTCTGGCGTGTGACCTGCAACCCCTCCCCACCCACTACTGGCCAGTTCACTCAGTCCACTGTCCAACCCTCTGCTCACACACTTGGAGGACAGAGATGGGAGGACTGGCCTCCTCCTCACTGCTTCTAGTAAAGGGGCTGAAGCAGAGACTGCTGGGGGGAGAGGTCCTGCCCCCAGAATTCTTCCTGTCAAGCCATGTTACAGAAACACAACATGACAAGGAAGGCAGTAACGATGGGAGCAGGTGAGTGTGTGCAATAGTAGTGAGTACGCAAATGTGTATGTGTGTGCTGGTGGGTGAAGGAATGTCGGGGTGGGCAGCGAGTGTTGGCAGCTGTGGGTGTGGACTGCAGATTGCCAGGGGCTGCCACTGCTCCCCCAGTATCCCATGGCACTCAATGAGGGAAGAGAGCTCAGTTTCAAACGGGGGTGACTGCCTAGCTTCCAGTCCACTGCGGAAGGCAGCCAGCTGACTCAGCCGCCGTAGAACGCTTGCGCTTTGGCCTGGTTGCTTCTTCTGTTTGGATGAAAGAGAAGGCCTGGGTACGTGGGGCACAAAATGTGTGTTGTGCACAGGGGATCAAGTTCCTGAGGAGTTTTCTGACTGTGAAAAAGCTTTTGTGACATACTTGAGATCAAATCAAACCATTCCTTAGCTGGGGAATTTGGCACCCGTTCCTTTCACCAGTTCTTGGTCTCAAGACTAGTTTATGTTTCACAGTGAGGATTTTAAGCGCGACATATTCCAGGGGCACTGTTTGTGTGATTATCCCTTCTTGTGGACTTTTGCAAGTATCATATGACCTTGCTGGGCAGGTGCCCTTTCTCCAGACTGCAGCAAAGTACTGTGAAACTGCAGGGTGCAATACTGGTGATGCAGGAACAGGAAAAAGTCTGAAACTGAAGAAAGGAAGGTTCCCAACACACAAGGTGGAGAGATTGTCTTTAATTGGCAGATAAGCTATGGAATATGTGCATAAAGGGCATGGTAAAGTCACTGGATTTTGTGGCGGTGGGTGTGCAAACTCAGTCTGCCTTGGGGATTAAGGGTTGTGTAGAATTAAGACTAATTGCAATGTATAAAGGAGGTTGTGTGTGATCCAACTGAGAACTTACAAAGTTTATTTAGGTATTTAAGACTGATTGCACACATCGCAGTTGTTTTAAACCCTTCAGTAATCCCAGTTATTACTCCACTCTTGAAAATTCATTTGTACAGAAAGGGCTTTTTTCAGGAACTGTCATGTGCAGCGTAGTAGTAAGTTATAAAGAAAGTCAACCATCTACTAGATCAATTATCACGGGGGTACAGCTCAGGCCATGGGCTCTGTTGGGCTCACCAATAGATTTTCATAGTAGGTCTGCTGATTTAAAGACATGTTCTTAAGAGTTGTTATGGCCTGCCTGCTAGCAGAGTCTCAGTGAAAGACATGCAGTAACCAGTCATGAGCACTGAGTCATGTTTAAGAAATAATCTGTACAAACTCATCACTGTAACCTTCCTGTCCCACCGTTTGGATCAAAACAAATTAACAACCACCTTAAAAATGACTATATGAAGCTGCCTTAGCCCACAGGTCCATTTAGCCCAGTACTGACTGACACGTGTTGTCTCTGGTCTCGAGAAGGCATTTTCTTCAGCCTGGCTACTTTTTAACTGAAGGCACCAGGAACTGCAACCTCCAGCAAAGGTTGTGTGCTACCACTGAACTGTGGATCCTTGACTATCTGTGAAGGTCTTTTCCTCCAGACATTGCCAAGACCTCATCCTGAGTATCCCTTCGGAGTATAATGACCTGACTCAGGCTGGACTTCAGTGATGGGAGGTGCTGAGATCCAGCTTTCTCGTATTTATTTGTTTTCAGTGAGACGCTTCACGTAATTGTTAATGTGTCGCTGTTGTTTGTTTGAAGTCTTTTGAAATAGGGCCATCTAGAAATGCAAGTAAGAAATCCTTCTGAATTTGTCTCAGGATGCTTCCAGATTTTATTCAGAACCACCTCCAGTGTGGCTAGTTCACAAACTCTTCTTGAGCAATACAGTGAAAATATTACATTCAGAAAACGTTTACAGTGTACAGCTTTTCCAGCTTACATGAAAGATGAAAAGACAAAGCAGGAATTCTCTTACTGTTTCCTCAAATTGTTATTTTAGTTGCTGTAGTTACCTGAAGAGGTCAAGAAGGAGTGATCCTTCCAGATGTAGAGCTTAAGCACATTCCTGACTGAAAATACCAATTCAGGCCCTTGATATCATGAACTTTCACATTGTATCCAGATAAAAATGCATGCACAGATGGAGACTAGAGTAAGAGATTAATAGCACAATCCTATGCATGTTTACATGGAAGTAGATTCCACTGTGTGGAATCAATGGGATATGGGATGTGTGCTTCAGATAGTAGTTGAAATCAACTGCTTTTAGACAACCTTAATAATGTCATTCCCCAACTTCCTGGTCACTGATGTTTGTGGTGAATCTTGCATCCTGGTGATGGATCTCTCTCCATTTTAACAAGAACTTATGAAGGTTTGACTTGTGCCACTCAAACATCAGAATCAATCTTTAAAAATGGACTGAACGTATGAATTGTGCAATCCCAGATTCAGACCTCAGTCTCAGTCTCTCATTAGACTGAGAGACCTCAGTCTCTCGTTAAACTAGTAGCTGCAACTCTCAGAATTAGCCGGGGCTCCAGGAGAAGTCCCAGAGCTGCAAACCTGTTCTCTAAAAGGGAGTGTGACTCTGTCAAGGATAGACTGGAATTTCAAGTGGATGCCCCAGTGGTGGCACTTTCTTCCTCTGCAGTCCTTCCTTCCTAAGGGGAGGGAGGGCCTAAGACCCAGGCAACAAGTGTGTGAAAACCATACTGAGGATTAATGTTGTGTCCATTTCCCACGCACTGTGCGCCTCAGCAGCCAACTCTGTCATGGCAGGAGCTGCCTATTTATGGACAGGATTACTGGCCACTTCTGACCCAGGCGTGTCTGAGACCACCAAGAACAGACTCAAGAAGATTGTTCTGGTGGCAGCTTTTGCTGCCAACTCCTCTGTAGACGTCATGCACTTTAATGCCAGGGCAATCCCGTCCAACATCATCGCCTGGCACAACATATGGTTACGGCAGTGAGAGGTGCGTCCCAGCTCACAGACTCAGCTTGTGAGTGTTCCCATCACAGGTTCTAAGCTTTTTGGATGGGCCTTGGAGCCCCTCTTGGTCAAGGGTAAGGACAAATGTCAGACCCTCCCAGATGGAAGGAAGGCAGCAACAACAAGTCATTCCCTTTCAGCCCTTCCGACAAAGCTCTTAACCTGTGACCAAAGTAAGCCCAGAAACACGTTGAACAAGAGCAAGGTGTTTTCCATGCACAGGTCTCCAGGGGAGCTGCTCCCTCACAACCAAAAGCAACAAAGACAAATGCAATACCTGATGCCAGACCCATCAGCGTACCCCACAGGCCATCAAGGGGCATCTCGCCATCGGGGGCTGTCTCCTTGGGTTCGCAGGTTGGTGGCAGGCCACCACCACCACCAGTACACGGGTCCTGGAGAGAGTAACCAGGGGATATGCCCTGGAGTTTGCCAAAATGCCCAGGAGCAGATTTGGGAAGGTGCCAGTGTCCGGGGATCCCCTGCAAACACAGGCAGAAGCTTTTGTTCATCCAGCACTTTCTTGATACTTGGGGGCCAGAGCCAGTCCCATTGAGGCAACAAGGCTGGGGAACCTGCTTTATGTTCTCTTTGGTCCCCAGAAAGAATGGGAACATGAGGGTGATCCTGGATTTAAAGTGATTTCTCAGAAAACGCAAATTCAGGGTGGCGATCTGGAGATCCATCACCACAGTCTTGGAAGTCGGCAGCTTTATGGCCTCAAAAGATCTCTCAGGAGCCACGCCCCAATTCTCCCAGTACACGCCCAGTACATGGGTCCTGGAGAGAGTAACCAGGGGATATGCCCCAATTCTCCCACTGAGCCACTGCCACTTCCTGAGGTTCTGCTACAGGGTGCGTCATTTCCAATATCAGGTGCTTCCCTTTGAGCTGACAGTGGCACCACGGGTGTTCACAAAAGTCCTGGTCGCACTGGTGGCACGCCTGCACCAGCAGGGGATCTTCTTGTACCCTTACCTGAACAACACCTTGATAAAGTCCCTCTCCAGAATGCAGGCAGTCCATGACATTCGTCTCACAATGGACTGTCTGAATAGCCATAGGTTCAGGGACAGGGAAAAGAGCTGCAGCTTCCAGATCTCCCTGTCCAAAGACAAACCACGAAGTCTCACAGCTCCTACAGGTCAAACAAGCAGATTGACTGGACATCGTGTCCTGGGGCTGATGGGATCGTGCCAGGACGTGGTGTGGTGGGCCCAGTTCAACATATGTCCACTACACCACCTGTTACTTCCCTTTCAATGCAAAATAGAAACATAAGAAAATAAGAAGGGTCCCACTGGATCAGGCCTATCTAGTCCCGCTTCCTGTGTTTCACTGTATTTCACAAGTTTCATTTTTCACAATTGAGTGGACTATTTTAAATCCATTCTATATTAACCTTGTTGGGAAATGTCTTGTATATCTGTTAAGACGCCACTTTGTGCAGTGGGATTAAACATGCTGCTAGGTGATTCATCAAGCCTTTAAATAAGATGCAGATTAAAGAGTTCTGTTGCATAAAACACTCTCAATTTCACTGGGGAAGGTCTGGGGCTTGGTGGAAAAGCCCATACCTGGTGTGCAGAAGCCCCCTGGGATAGTTTGTGGCACCTGCAGGCAGGGCTGTGAAAAGGCACCTGAGGAGCCTCTGGAGAACCCACATCTGCCCGTCAGTGTTGCTCAGCACTTCTCAAAATGTGCACCTTGACTTGGTGTGACCCCTGCAGGGCTCCACCAGCCAACCACCATCTGCTCAGTGCTGCGTCACTCTGCCTTGCATCAGCTCTCTGGGGCTCCCCCAGACTCCACTTAGGAACATGAAGGGCTCCAGAGGCTGAAGAAGAACTGCTGGTGCAGTTTATCTTGGGGTGGAGCGTTCGAGGTCTTTCAGTTCCTCTGTGATGTGTGCTGAGCAATACGTCACCTTCTCCAAGGACACACCATCATCTCCTGGTTTTGTGTACATAAAACTCTTCTGTCCAGTTTTCCCCCCCGCACAGAAGACTTTCATGCACAGGCGGCCAGGATTTGCTGCTCCTGCCGAAGAAGAGCTACTTTGCTTTGTTAGGCACAATAAGGAGCCTTGGAGTGTTTTTAAAACAGACATTTTTTTTCCAGCAGTGGGAGACACACTGGCTTCCCAAGGCCTACAAGCAGAAGACTGTCTCAGGTTTTTCTTCTTCAAGAAGTCAAGGACCTCAGCAAGATTCCCACTTTCTCCTAGCACTTTGCCAACCTCCTCTAAATAGTGGCTGTCCCAGAGAAAAGAGCATTCAGTGTTATACATATATACAGCATTGAGCTGCAGGTCAAAACCACATGCCAATTTAGTGTCTAGACAGCTTCTAGGGTATAATGTACAGAAACTCAGATTGATTACAGAACAGTCCCTTTTGAACTTTTCATTGGTCCCAGGTTCTCTGGAAAACGATAAGTCATTGCAAATGAAGAGAGGAAATGGTAACATCTTCCTACCTATAAACCAATTTTTCACTGTATTGCAGGTTGCACAACAATAATAAAATCTTCTGATAAGACTACAGGTCCAGCCTATTTATACACGGATTTTTTATACACGGATTTGACTCCCCATGAATGGCCCCTGCAAATGAGAAGGAACATGCTGCTCCCAGGAGAAGGGGAAAATGCATCCCTTTAAAATCCCAGTTTAAAAAACTTCTTTTTACTGTTGTAGAGAGATAGTCATGCAAGTGATTACAGGTATAAACTAATTATCCACTGATTTTTTTCCGGGGGGAGTGTCCCGTCCAAATATTCCGTCTCCCTTCTAATGCCCGCTTTTTGGCTAATTAGCACCCTCTTTTTATCTCTAGAAACAACAGCTGTGGTGTACAAAGAAACAAACACAACTCTTTATTGGTTTGAGCAATTAACAAGAATTTATTGCTACAAACACATACACTCCCTGCGCTTCCTCTTGTTCAGAGGCTTTCTCCTCCCCAAAACTCCACTTCACTTAGTGGGTAAAGGTCTGAAGCCTCCAGTCCAAGTCCAATCCAATCTCCCAAAGCACAGTCCAGTCTTCTGCAGCAGAGTCCCTCCTCTGGGTCCTCTCCAGCAGAGTGTCTCCTTCAGCAGGGTCCTGGCAGTCCTCTCTTCTGTGTCCTCTAGCAGAGTCCCATAGGTCAGGGGTCCTGTAGGTCTGGGACAGGGGGTACCACAGGTCCGGGTCCTGTAGGTCTGGGTCTCTCTCGGTCAGGTCCCTCTGGGTCAGGTGTAGCTCTTTGCTCCTTCTGAAGCTGCCTTTTATCCTGAAGCCCCCTTGTTAAGTCCAAATTAGGCTCAGGTGAGCCATCTCTTCAGTCCATGCCCATTCAAAGTTCCATCAAGGTCAAATGAAGCTCAGGTGTTCATCAGAGTCTCCATTGGCCTTGATTGATTACAGTTGTGGAGCCAGCCCTGCCCTGCCCAGAGCTGTCAACCAGCTGTCAGAACATGGGAATCACTGTCAACACCACTTCATCCACCTGATGATCTTCTGATCTTCCATTACAGGGGGGAATCCACAGATTTTTCTATCTCAAAAGGGAAACGGTCCTTTAATAATGCGGCTGACAATTCATCAATCATTCTCTCTGCATTCTCTCTGAAAGAAGGCTAAATGGCAGTGATTATCACCTCTGGGGCTTCTGGTGAAGGGAGGGATTGCTGCCTCCTAGTGAAGCCAAAGCGCCTGGAGAGAGACAAATTGCCTCTGTGTGCATTTCAAAAGGTCAGCAAATCACCAGAGCAAAGAGACTTAAAATTGTTTTTAAAATTGATTTGCTTTAGTGCGTTTTTTGCCATCCACGTGAGTCCTGGGAACGGAACCCTTGAGAATAATGAGGCGCAACCTGTTTTGAGCACAAGATATCGCCAGTTGTTTTGCATTTGTAGTACATAAGTCGATACATCTTTCAAGGTTACATGTATGTTGTGATGCTGTTGCATTTTCCTGAAAATCCAAGTGGAATGTTTTGTCAAAAGGAAAGTTCAGTTTCTGAACTTTCTGTGCTACTCTTTGCTACAGGACCTGGTGATGGCACCTGATCTAGATGCCTTTAAAAGGGGATTGGACAGATTTCCAGAAGGAAAGTCTACCTCAGGTTACAAGCCGTGATGGGTATCTGCAACCTCCTGGTTTTAGAAGCAGGCTACCTCAGAATTCCAGCTGCACCAGACTGCAGGAACCTTGTTTTCTTGTGTGCTTCTGGAGGTGTCTAGTGGGCCTCTGTGAGATTTAGGAAGCTGGACTAGATGGCCTTCGGCTTGATCCAGCAGAGCTCTTTTGATGCTCTCTCCATTTTCAACCTTAGAATAATATGTGTGTTCCTTACATGTCTGGACTCACTTCCTGCACCACTGGGTAGAATGTTTCTGTGCAAGTGTGCCAGGCCTTTGTTGAACCATAAGCCAAGGCCCAAAGGAGGAGGAGGATGCAGTATATTTCTTATGCATTCCAGCATGGGTGTCCCGGCCTGGGAGGAATTGATGCAACCTGCAGCATATGATGAAGAAGCTTGACTATTCTGGCCCACAGCAACCTGCTGATGGGCCAGGACTGCAGAGCCTTGTGCTGAGAGATGCTGTGGCTGAAGAGGGTTTTCCAAGGATTGCCCCAGAAGACCGAGAGAGAGTGTGTGTTTGGAAACCTGAGATAAGAAGTTCCAGATACATTCAATATCCTGACTAGTTTGCTCACCAGTCAGTCCCATCTATCCAATGCATACTAAAAGTATGTTTTCTCTTCACAAATTAATTTCTCAGTTTTCTCCCAACTTATTACTACTTATTACTTATTGTTCCCCAACTCTTTATCTCTCCAACACATTAATTTTCTCCCCAATCCCTCCAAATAATTTCCTTCAATTTTTTCCCCCAAAATAGTGATTCTGTACATATTCCTCCTTTCAAAATCAGTTCTCCCAAAATTCTCCTCTTCAAAATCCATTCCCCCTCTTCTTGTACAAATCAATTTTGCCTTCTGCTGTCCCAAATCCTTTTTCAAAATGCATTCCCTCCTCTTCCATCTCTAATGTATTAATTTATTATTTACTATTTAAATTTATTGATTTTCTGGCCCTCAGCCCTCTGTCAATTATATGATGTGGCCCTTGTGCTGAAAAGTTTGGATACCCTTGCTTTACAGACATGAACTATGTCTGTGGACTAGAACTCATCTGTAAATTCTTGTTCATGGTCAACTCCTGGATAGCCTTTTCTTTTGAGTAGAGGTGTTTTGCTTGTTTTTTCTTAAAAATACATAAAAACACAAAACACTGCCATTTTTTGTTTAAAATATCCAAATAAAAACACAAAACACCACATTTTGGTGTTTACTATATTTTCCGGAAATTAAAATAGATTACAAGCATACTAAGGTTTTCATGGCTGAGTGGATTTAAAACCTAATTTAACATGTTGCTTGAGTCTTTAAGCCACAGATTCAAACACATTATAGGATCAGGTCCCAAGTTTTACTTTCAGCTGTTTTCACAATCACAAAATGAAACGTTGGGACTAGATCCCTTAGCTTGTTTTAATCTGTGGGTTAAAGACTCAAGCAACATGTTAAATTAGGTTTTTTAATAGATTACTTTTCAAGTTAGAAATAATACTATCGCTGCATCTGCTGACACAATTCCCTATATTCACCTACCTAGTACACTTTGAAAGTATTTAAAATTAATAAAAATGAGAACTTGAAATAAACACACACAACACCACTTCCTGCCTTTCAAATCACAGAATCTGCAAAAAAGGAAAACCATTTCCAAAAACCCCATTTCCAAAAACTAGTGAACTTTGGGGGAGTATGTGTTGGATTGTGCAAGGGACATCAAGCATGACAAGTGACATTTATCTCCTCCATGTCAACAAATACCACTCTAAGCCATTGTGCTCATCTTTCTCCAAAGGCTTTGGGCTTCCTCATTATTTAGTTCTAACAAGAAGAGCCACATCAGGCAGCCCAATCCTAATGGAGCTGCCAATGCTGTAGTAAAATAGTGTCAAAACAGCAACTACTGTATCCCACAGGACCAGGGAGGCAGCCGGAGTTCTCCTCAATGTAAGGGAACATTTGTACCCTTACACCATGTAGCTCAATCACTGGTGCAGATCCGGGTAAAACTTGTAGGGTTTTCAGACACAGGAGGGAAGATAGGATGAGGCAGGAGCATAAACATCAGAACATAAGAAGAGCCCCACTGGATCAAACCAAAGGCCCATCTAGTCCAGCTCCCTGTATCTCACAGTGGCCCACCAAATGCCTCTGGGAGCACACAAGAGACCTGCATCCTGATGTCCTCCCTTACATCTGGCACTCAGGCAGCCTACCTCCAAAATTAGGAGGCTGCACACACTGGCATCGCAAGAGGGGTGTGGGCCGCAATGGGTGACGCACCCTGGGGGGAGGATGCGCTAACATTGCGGTTTCAGGAGTTAGCCTGTCATGCCATACACCATTGGCTGCGGAATTTCCAGCAGAGTGCAATGCAAAAAACGGAATTGAAATCGCTCCTTTCATTCAAAAGTTAGGGCCAAAAAACAGAAGGAAAAAATGCATGGAGCCCTATGGAAAGTGAAAGTGAGCTGTAGCACGTGTTTTCTCAAGAGTAGGTGTACTTGCCATAGTCCATTGGAAGGGCAGGCTGAGAGGAATCCAAGGACACCAGAATGGTCCTGATCCAATGAATGCAGCTCCCCCAAAACACCCGAGAAGCTCCCCCTCCCAGCTGTGAGTCTGAGCCCAAAAGGAAGCCACTGGTCGCGTTTACTCACAAGTAGGCGGACTTGCCTTAGTCAAGGCAGGCTGAGAGGCTCCAAGGATGTCAGAATGGTCCTGATCCAATGAATGCAGCCCAAAAAAACATGGAGAAGGAAGTCCCCCCTCCCAGTTGCGAGTCTGTGGAGCTCTATGGAAAGTGAGGCAACCTCATGTCGCGTTTACTTCCATGTAGGCAGATGTGCCTTGGCTGGTGGTCAGACCAGGCAAAGGGGAATGTGAGGACACCAGAATGGTCCTGATCCGATGGAGCTGGAGTGCAACAAATGTCCAGAGGCAGCCTCCCCCCCCCCACTAAAAAGGATAAAAAAGAGCCTTGAAATAGAAGCACTTTAAACTGGGCACTGGGAGGGCTGGAAATCTCACTGACTCTTTTTGGGGGGGTTGTTACTGCAGACAGACTGCAGAGTAAGCTCCATTGACCACTATGGGACTTACTTCAGAGCAGACATGCATAGGGTTGGGCTCACAGGCTGCAATCCTATCCACAATTTCCTGAGAGTAAGCCCCATTGACCACTATGGGACTTACTTCAGAGTAGATATGGCTAGGATTGGGCTCACAGGCTGCAATCCTACCCACACTTTCCTGAGAGTAAGTCCCATTGACCACAATAGGATCTTCTGAGTAGAGTCTTCAGAGTAGATTCACTTGATGGAACAGGACTGGCTCCCCCTTATTTCATTATTTCTTTTATTTTAATTTAATTAGAATTATTTATTTTAATTTGCTTGATGATGTCACTTCTGGCCATGACATCACTTCCAATGGGTCCTGGAAAGACTGTCATTCTAAAAAATGGGTCCCAGTGCTAAAAGTTTGAGAACTGCTGCAATAACGTGTTAGTAAGTTGACATGGGGTGTGTGTGTGTGTGTGTGTGAGACTCTATAAGTTTTCAAAATCACTAAAATCAGAGTTTGGAGGACTAATACCATCATATTATATATCATTCAAGGCGTAATTTCATGCAGAATGCAATGAAACAAACCACATTGAAATATCTGTGTTCTAACAAAAGGTACAGCCAAAAAACTGTTTGGGGCGGGGCGATGGTACATCACCACGCCCACCTGGGGCATTGCCCTGCCCACTGCATGGGGTGACGCACAGGCCTCCCGCACCGGGTGACGCAAATCCAAGTGACGCCACTGGCTGCACATACCCATCATGGCTTGTAACCTGTGATGGACTTTTCCTCCAGAAATTTGTCCAATCCCCTTTTAAAAGCATTTAGGCCAGATGCAATCATCATATTCTGTGGTAAGAAGTTTCACACTCTGGGTAAAGAAATATTTTCTTTTATAGGTTCTCAGATTATCATAGCTGGATGCAACAGCACTCATAGTTAAAATCTCTGAGTCTACTGGCTATGAAATACCAAAACTCATCAAACAAAACTAATTTAATGACTGGTAGACCCAGAGATTTTAACTGAATATTTTCTTTTGTCTGCCCTAACTCTCCCAACACTCATTCTTAGGGCACAGTCCTAACCAACTTTCCAGCACTGCCATTTTCCAGTTGGGCAACTGCTGCATCCTGCAGTTGGGGGGACAGTCATGGGGGCCTTCTCAAGGTAAGGCAATGTTTGTTCTCTTACCTTGAAGTTGCATTACCCTTATGTCGGTGCTGGAAAATGTATTAGGATTATGCTCTTCGTGGATGTCCCCTGGTTCTAGTGTTGAGTGAGAGGAAAAAGAGCATCCCTCTATCCACTCTATCCATCCCCTAAATAATTTTGTATGTCTCAATCATATCCTCCTCAGGCTCCTTTTTTCTAGACTGAAGAGCCCCAAACACTGTAGCCTTTCCTCATAAGGGAGGTACCCCATCCTAGTAATCATTTTGGTCAGTCTCTTCTGCACCTTTTCCATTTCCACAATATTCTTTTTGACATGTGGCGACCAGAACTGGACACAATTCTCCAGGTATGGCCTTATCATCGATTTGTATAATGGTATTATAGTATTGGCCGTTTCATTCTCAATACCTTTTCTAATGATCCCAAGCATGAAATTAGCCACCTTGGGTGCCCTTCGGGGAGAAAGGTGGAATACAAATCTAATAAATAAATAAATAAATTAGTCTTCTTCACTGCTGCCGCACGTTGGGTCAACACTTCATCAAGCTGTCCACCAGCACCCCAAGATCTCTCTCCTGATCTGTCACAGACATCTCAGAACCCATCAGCCTATATATGAAGTTTTGATTTTTTGCCCCACTGTGGATGACTTTATACTTACTGACATTGAAGCACATCTGCCATTTTGCTGCACGTTCTCCCAGTTTGGAGAGATTCTTTTGGAGCTCTTCAAAATTCCTTCTGGTCTTCACCACTCAGTAAAGTTTGGTGTCATCCTCAAACTTAGCCACCTCGCTGCTTAACCCTGTCTCCAGGTCATTTATGAACAGGTTGAAAAGCACCAGTCCCAGGACAGATCCTCGGGGCACACCGCTTTTCACCTCTCTCCATTGTGAAAATTGTCCATGGTCACCCACTCTTTGTTTCTTGGTCCTCAACCAGTTCCTAATCCAGGTGAGGACCTGCCCTCTAATTCCCTGACTCTGGAGTTTTCTCAGCAGCCTTTGGTGAGGGACCATGTCCAACGCCTTTGAAAGTCCAGATATATACAGGTTGAGTCTTGTTATTCACAAGGGTTCCAACTCACTGGATGGCAAACTGCATTAAACTGCATTAAAGCAAATCGTTTTAAAAACAAAGTTCCTTTGCTAGGTGATTTTAAAACAGCCTTGTTGACCTTTGTGCTGTAAAACAGTCATTAAGCAGACAGGCCATCAATCAGTGTCTCTCCAGGAACCTAGAGAGGGTCACTTGCCTCCAAGCTGTTCTAAGTGTATTGTCAGCCGGCTACCAAGGAGGCTATTGTTAAACAACTGGTTTCCTTTCATTTAAAGGGCCCTTTTGATCCGGTTGAGATGGAAAAATCTGTGGAAAAATCCATGGGTGAAAAATCTGTGGATAATTAGGTTATTCCTCTAATTGCTTGCATAACTGTCTCTCTACAACAGTAAGAAAAGCGGTTTTTTTAAAACTGTGATTTTAAAGGGATGCATTTTTCCCCTTCTGCAGGGATCAGCACATTCCTTCTCATTTTCAGTGGCCATTTGTGTTGAGTCAAATCTTTGTGTAAAAAACAAGGTTGGACCTGTAACGTCCACAGGTTCTCCTGCATTCACGTTCTTGTGGGTCCAGGAGCCTCTGCTATTGTCTCTGCTTTCCTCCCAGTCCTGAACCAGCCTCCTACCCAACCTCTCCCTGCCCTGTTTTGCCCCCTCCTTGCCCTCCCCCCACCCCAGACGCCTCCCTGCTGCTCATTGAAGAAGTTACTGCCACTGCCTCCTGGGTCTCTGAAGTGGGTGGGATCCAGTGGATCCAGTGGATGCAGTGGGTGGGGCAACACCCTGGGTGGTGGGCATGGCGATATACCATCGCTACACCCGCTGGTTTACACCCCCTACACATCGCTGGTTTTTTGGCTGTACCTTTTGATAGAACACAAATATTCAACATGGCTTGTTTCATTGCATACGTACATGATGGTATTATTCCTACAAACTGTGATTTCAGTGATTTTGGTCACTAGTGGTGTCACACACACCCGACGGGGGTAACAACCTTATTGCAGCAGTTCTCAAACTTTTAGCACTGGGACCCACTTTCTAGAATGACAATCTGACCCACCAGAAGTGATGTCATGGCCGGAAGTGACATCATCAAGCAAATCAAAATAAATAATTGTAAATAATTAAATTAAAGTAAGACAAATAAATAAGGGGAAGCCAGCTCTATTCTACCAAATGTTCTCTGTAGCCTGCCTGCAGTATCACCCCCCCCAATCAGTAAGGTTTTCAGCCCTAACCAGGGATCAGTACAATTTAAGTTCTTGTGTTTAAACCAGGTCACTGTCAGGATCCACCTGGCTTTTTTTTTTTTAGTTTAAAAAATAAAAAGATTCGCCGTACCAGTTCAAGCCTCTGTTTTATTCTTTTTATTGGGGGAGGGCTGCCTCCTGGAGCATTTGTTGAGCTCCACTTCCCTCAGATCGGGACCATTCTGGAGGTCTCGCATTCCCCTTTGCTTGGCCTGACCTGACCAGATTCAAGGCATGTTTGCTTACTTGTGAGTTAACTCCTACTCACGAATAAACAGTTTTGCTTTCCTTAGGACTCAATATATTCACCTGCTTGGAGGGAGGAACTTCCCTCTCACGGGGTTTTTGGGGGCTGCATTAATCGGATTGGGACTATTCCAGTGTCATTGGATTCCTTTCAGCCTGCCCTTTCTGATGGATTAAGACATGTTTGCCTACTCACGAGTAAATGTGTGATCGGGCTCAGTTTCACTTTCCATAGGGTTCCATGCATTTTTGTTTTCCAGTTTTTTGGTCATCACTCTTGATAGAAAGGAGATATTTCACTCTAGTTTTTTTCATTGCATTCTACTGGAAATTCCACATCCTACAGGATATGACGTGATGATATTATTCCTAAAAATCACAATTTACTGCATGACCCCCTGCATGCGGGCCCCCCTGTGTGGTCCGCAACCCTGACCCTCCCTAGTAACACCACTGCCCCACACCGATGAAGGAGGGGCCCAGTGCATTCGTTTCTGCTCCTTGGAGACTGTTTCCAGTGAGCTGGCTCCATTTGTCTGTGGCAGTGAAGACAAGAGAAAGTCTTGTGGCACCTTAAAGATTAATAACCTGCTGTGGATTCCAGTCCATTTCATATGATGCATGTGTTGTGCTTGGTAAGCTGCTATGTGTTGTAAATAGTGAGGACAAACGTCCATGGAAATGGAAGAGGTGTAGTTCATGAGGCATAAATGCAAAAGATAAGCACAGTGACAATTCACAATACCACTTTTTGATAAGAAAACCTTCCTTTTCTTACTGAATTAATCCACACATATAGCATGACAGGTAACAGTTAATATGATTTGAGCCTGAACAAATAAAACCAAACCTGCTGTTTAATTCTCACTCTAATCGCAGTGATACCTTTCAGGTCTTGATATTCTGACAAGCGCCAAGATGCAGCAATCAACTTGCAACACAGACTCAGATTCCTGCTCAACCTTGTAACGGGGAGGGGCAGTCTCCCCCAGTTCAATATAACACAGGACTGTTGTGACAATCCCATAGGGCAGCGGTGCCTAAAATCATGACAGTGGTCCGCCAAAAATGCGGTCCTGTCCAGCCCGCAGCTTTTGGTTCTGCTCCGGCACGGCTCTTTCTCCTGGCCGACCAGGGCACCAGGACCCTCTAGTCGTCACATCTGTTGCCCAGCATCCCAGAAGGCTGCACGACAGGATGTCTGAGCAGATGCGACTGCCTGGAGCATCCTGGTGCCCACATCTTCCAGGAGAACAAGCTTCTCAGGAGAGGAACCAAAAGGTCTGCTCACCACATGGAAGGATTCCTTGGACTTGTGGCAGCGATTTCACTGGCACAGGTCCAAGGAGACCCATTGTGGAGCAGGAGGCTTACACCTTCCCCTGCAGGAGACCTCACTGAACTTTCCAAGCATTTTTTAAAGGCAGCTCTGCATAGAGCGTGTTTCTGTGGTCCAACCCAGACAGTGAGATCAGTGTGTGCAGTCACAGTATCTCTGGTATCTTTGGCTCCTCTGTACTCCCATCTCTGACATTAGTGTTTTGAGGACAGTGACCCAAACAGCCTGGCCATTTCTGCAGAAAATTCCACTCTGCACAGAGGGGGAAGTCCAGGGGACTTCTGCATCCCTGCTTGGAGTATTGTTGAAAGAAAGGTACTTTATACGATTCTCAGTAAAAACTCCAGCCTGTCTCTTTTTTAAGGCCAGGGCATGCTTTGGAGGACTGCAGCTTGTGCTTGGCTTGAATCGCTTTGGTGTCAGCATCTAGAAAAAGGCTGAACCATTGTGTCAACCCTTCCAAGGGTGAAGCAGAAGTTAGACTGGCCTTGCATTCCTGGCACTTGGTGTGGTCTGCCTCATTTTGACGATAGCCATCGTCATTCATTGGAGGAGTAAGAGCCCTGATGGTTCAGCCTCACTATTTTCAATGAGGCCTGACGGTTTCAGAGTAAAGCAGAAGACAGCAACTTTCATCCTTCCTTCAGGGATTTCTTTCAAGCGCGGGTGCCTCTTCCTTGACTTGTCAGCTGGGGTGTTCCCTGATGTGGGTTGCTCTCGGCTCCCTTCACGTGCTGATTCTTCAGGCTTTTATATGAGCCCTCCAGACTTTGCCTTCCTCCTCTCCTACTATGGGCCATGTAGTTATTATTTTTAAGTGTTTAAATAGCATTTTGGTTTGCTGGCAAGTGTTAATGGGTCTTGTCCTTTTACTAAAAAGAACGTGAAAATGGTGAGTTTTGGTACATAAAAAGTGTTTCGTCAGTGAATGCCCTCTCCTCTTGTATGTTTCCTCCTCACGCAATGGATTGCTGTGTGTGCATATTGTGGGAGAAACACACTCATGCGCTGAAAGTAGCTGAGAAGGCAAAGATTTGCTTCCACAGCTTAATCCAAATACTGGTGAATGTCCAACCTCTTTTCCCAGCTGCTGAGAGTGAAGGTGTGTGTGAGTTGGACCTATATAGGAAGCAGGGCGGTGGGAAGGATTTGGGGGCAGGTGATGACATGCAGCTGAGGCTTGAAGCCTTTGGGGCTAGTTTGGAATACCAGAAGTGTGTGTTGTGAGCACTTGTCTGCCGAGGATGGGAGAACGGCACTTAGGCTGCTCAGAAGGAAACACTGGAAGGGCTGAAGCGCTCACCTGTGTAGAGGTGAATCTTGGGAGATGGATGCTAGATTCGAAGGGCCAAAAGCCACATTGCAGCAAATGCACACTGTGACCTTTTGTTTTTGGTTTGGTGCAGTATTTACAAAAGCTAGAGTGAGCACAAAAAGGAGAGAACTTTGCCCCCACTGTGGTTACCACCGCAACTGCGACACACACACAGCCCAGATGCTGTTTTTATTGGGGAAAAATGGTTGCTGCCTTTCATGAAGCGGCTACAGTCAGGCCTGGAACGGTGGCAGGGACCAAGTGCTAAAGGCCCCTGCCCCTCCCCCCAACCTGCGCTTTTTCTCTGTTTTGGACTCCTTCCAGTGCACTATTTACAAAAAAATTTAAGGCTCACACTTTGCATTTGACCTAACGTGTAGGTTGGACCCCTTAATGCATTTTTAAAAGAAGTTACATAACCTGAAAAAAAGTTTAACAACTTTTACTATAGGTGCTCAAAGTTTTTGGCAGGAGGACCACAACATCTCTCTGACACTATGTCGGGGACTGGGAAAAAAAGGAATTAATTTACATTTCAAATTTGAATAAATTTACATAAATGAATATATTAGAGACAGAAAATGAATGAATGAATTCAATCCAGTTTATGATTCCATTCACCCTAATAAGGGGGGGGGGAGATCTTCATGCCAGTTTATGAGCTCATTCATACACACAAACGGGGGGGATCTTCCACACTTTCACACACATACACCCGCCTGCCCTCCCTCCCTCCCTCGTTTGCTTGGGTGGTATGTGCTTCTGCCTGGCCACCCACTTGCCCGCTTAGCTGCCTGCCTGCTCGCCCAGCTGCATGCCTACCTGCCTGCCTGCCCACCTAACCACCCTTCCTCACTAGCTAGGGCAGCATGTGCTGCTGCTGCTGCTGCTGCCTGTCTGCCTTCCTGGCCGGCGGCTGGCCAGCCAACCAGCCCTCCCTCCCTCGGAGGCATGTGCTGGGGGCTGGGCTGGGCTGGGCTGGGCTCCCCTCCCTTATGCGGGATCTCTCTCTCTCTCTCTCTCTCTCTCTCTCTCTCTCTCTCTCTCTCTCTCTCTCTCTCTCTCCTGCACTCCCCTGGCTCAGGTTGCAGGAGGGGAAAGGAGCCCAGCCCAGCAGCAAGGCAGGGAGAGACCTCCCCTCCCGCATGCAGGATCTCTCTCACTCTCCTGGCTCAGTTTGCAGGAGGGGAGGAGAGCCAAGTGGAGCCCAGCCCAGCCCAGCCCAGCCCATGGGCAGGGCAGGGAGAGACCAGCCGGCAAGCGTGCAGGGTCTTTTATAGTGGGAAGTAACGCGAGGCCTGCAAGTCTCACGTTACGTCCCACTATAAAAGGCCCTGCACACCGCTGGGCTTGTCTTTCCTTCGCTGCCACTGAGCTCAGCGACAGCGAGGAAAAGCAAGGCGCGGAGCTTGTGCGGCGGGCCAGCGTGGGCTGGGGTGAGGGCCGAGTGCCCATTGGAGATGGGGGGACCCCCTGGGGACCGGACAGGGACCCGCAGCGGGCCGCAAGTGGCCCACGGGCCGGGGTTTGAGCACCCCTGCTATAGAATATAGTTTTTCCTGGTTGTCCCTCAATAATAAAAGTCAGGAACATCTCCATTGGAGAACACAAACCTCAGAGGTCACAGAACTTTTGCGCCCTATAGAACTCCACAACATCTCAACATTTGTGTTCTCTTTCGCATTGAAACTTTGTATAGTAAGAAGTGCAATAGTGGTCAGCCTGTATCTTTTAAGTCTTGTATTACCAGACTAGAATGGTATTTTCTAGTTGTGTCTATTAACAGTGAGCTTGCACAGTTAGCCAAACTATCTGTACCAGAGTAATATTGTTCTCTGTTTCATCATAAGGAGCCACACATCAGGTACAGATAGGCAGGAAATGTGCAGTAAAATATTGTCTACATCAGAATATGTGGCCAACTTCCTGGCTTCTTTGCCAGTCAGTCTCAAATTTTTGGTTTCCAGCAGGGTTTGAAGAGTATGAAAAGTATGGTTGGAATAGTATGGTTCCTGGTGGGGTTTGCAGACCCACCTGTTTCATCTGGCCTTTGGGGAGGGAGGCACTCCTTAGAGACCCCTTCTTAACATTTATGTTGTCCCGATCATTGCTGCCATGAGTGAGGCATTCCCTAGTCAGTACATGAAAAGAACTTCACATTTCTCTTTCAACAAAGTCAGCTGACACCAGGCAGAAGTGCAGTTAACGAACAAAGGAGGAATGTGACATTATTTTCAGATGTAACAACCAGTACAGTGGCAACTATTCATGTGCAAAAAAATGTGCTTGCACATGCGCTACATGCACAGAGGAAAGAATTGTGCCTTCAGTGTGCTAGATGTGGGCTGCACAGGATGAACTGCATTTGCCCCACTCCGGTCCTGATGCAGCTGCCTTTCCTCAGTAGCTGCCAGCAGAGCAGCCTGCAGACCGCCTTCCGCTGCCCGTGCAGCTCCCTGGGGCAGGGCAAACGTTTCAGTATCGCAGAGCATGGAAAAAATAGATAATTGTGGATAATCTTGGGCATCATTTCCTGGTTCTCACTGAAAATCCTTTTTGCTTCCCCCTATCCTTGCCTATGCCTGTTTTTGAATAGTAGATTCCTAATCTAGTTTCAGGGATAAAGTGGTCTGAATAGTGCAATAAAAAGCACAGTTGGAGAGAGCCTCAGATCTCCTGGAAAATGTGAGAGTTTCGATACTCATTGTATGTGCCTGTGATTATTCGGCATTGCAGCTCGCAGCAGAGCAGGTAGGTCTCTGCTGTCGAGTTTTGTCTCACCCATTGGAGAAAAGGTGCTTGTACTTAAAATTCTTCAACTTGCACATTTGGTAAAACTTTATTTTCTTTTTCTCCTGTATTAATGTTTCATTGAACTTCCTATGGCAAAAAAGACTGTGCACTTAATGTCCTGCACATGCCATGGAATATGCTCCCCTCCTCTCAATATGTGCCTTTGTGCCATGTGTGTGTTTTTTGGAGAATCTTCAGAAAGGTTTGCGTAAAACACAGTAAACTGAGGAAATGGCTAGAATACACTGTTAGTAGAATGCTGGCCTGAAAGTCGTGTAGACAGAACTGCATGATAAATTTAGATTGTTGGAACTGACTGTCTGCTGTTCAGGATGAAAGAACACACTGAATTTTGGAGCATGCAGTCCATTCGATTGCCACAAAGATGAGGCGAACACGACCTTCGTGGCAAACCCCAGCTCTGACCTTTTATCAACAAAGACTGGGGCCACAATTCTGTGAGTCTCCACGTTCCCCCTAGATGCTCCCCGAAATATAGGAGTGTGGAGACTGGCCACACACCCTTTGCACAGGCCATAACTCAGACGTACTATAGTTCGTGCTATGCGTGCAGAACTTTCAGGTTCAGTCCCCAGCACCTCCGGTCAAATGGTTTCAAATAGGAAGGCTGGGAAGAACCTCTCCCTGAACCTTTGAGAGACACTCTTGTTCTGCTCACTGGCCTGACTCAGAAGACAGTTTCGAATGTCGGTTCCATGTGACACCCCCAATCCATGAGGTGAGCACCTCTGCACATGATGACTGCGGTCAGGAAGGTTGACCACAGTAGCATAATTTTAGAGGCATCCCTCTCTCCGCAGTCATGTGTGCTCTCAGGGCCCCGAAGGAAATCCTGCAAGTTCCTATACATCATAATCATTATTGAAAGACTTGGCTCTACTGTAATCAATGTGTTTTCTTCACAAGAACAAATTATCTTGCACTTCCCCAGCTGAAAAGCAGTGCCCTTTGGGGGTGATGACAGTTCCAGAAGTAGGGAAACATGGGAGGCACTTATACCAGCTTGTCTCCTGCGTGAAACTGCGTGAACAGAACAAGCAGTCAGTGAGTAGCACGGAGGTGACAGGCAGGTGACCCAAAAATTATGCAGGGGGTGGACAGAGTGGATAGGGAGATGCTCTTTACACTCTCACATAACACCAGAACCAGGGGACATCCACTAAAATTGAGTGTTGGGAGAGTTAGAACAGACAAAAGAAAATATTTCTTTACTCAGCTTGTGGTTGGTCTGTGGAACTCCTTGCCACAGGATGTGGTGATGGCGACTGGCCTGGACGCCTTTAAAGGGGGATTGGACAAGTTTCTGGAGGAAAAATCCATCACGGGGTACAAGCCATGATGTGTATGCACAACCTCCTGATTTTAGAAATGGGTTATGTCAGAAGGCCAGATGCAAGGGAGGGCACCAGGATGCGGTCTCTTGTTATCTGGTTTGCTCCCTGGGGCATTTGTTGGGCCACTGTGAGATACAGGAAGCTGGACTAGATGGGCCTATGACCTGATCCAGTGGGACTGTTTTTATGTTCTTATGTTCTTAACATCTCGGGCTAGATGCCCTTTAGGGCACTGTGGCAGAAGACAGGAGGAGGAAGCCTCATTCATTCCCTGGGAAAAGCTGGACAGTGCCCTGTTGTGTTCATTAGCCCCTGTGACCCAGCCTCAGTTTTGTAAAAGGTGTTCTACATTAAACCGTTTGCATGAGTGTTTGGGCCTTTTCAGCCCAGAGAAGAGGTGCCTGAGGGGGCACGTGACTGAGACATACAAAATTATGCATGGGAAGGATAGAGAGATGTTCTTTTCCCTCTCATACAACACCAGAACCAGGGGACATCCACTAAAATTGAGTGTTGGGACAGAGAAAAGAAAATTACTCAGCGTGTGGTTGGTCTGTGGAACTCCTTGCCACAAAAAGTGGTGGTGGCATCTGGCCTAGATGTCTTTAAAAGGGGATTGGACAAATTTCTGGAGGAAATGTCCATCACGGGTTACAAGCCATGATGTGTATGCGCAACCTCCTGATTTTAGAAATGGGCTATGTCAGAATGCCAGATGGAAGGGAGGGCAGCAGGATGCAGGTCTCTTATAATCAGGTGTGCTCCCTGGGGCATTTGGTGGGCCGCTGTGAGATACAGGAAGCTGGACTAGGTGGGCCTCTGGCCTGATCCAGTGGGGCTGTTCTTATGTTCTTAACTACAATTCCCAGGAGGCCTTGCAGGTCTCTTGTTATCTGGTGTGCTCCCTGGGGCATTTGGTGGGCTGCTGTGAGATACAGGAAGCTGGAGTAGATGGGCCTATGGCCTGATCCAGTGGGGCTGTTCTCATGTTCTTAACTACAATTCCCAGGAGGCCTTGCAGGTCTCTTGTTATCTGGTGTGCTCCCTGGGGCATTTGGTGGGCCGCTGTGAGATGCAGGAAGCTGGACTAGATGGGCCTATGGCCTGATCCAGTGGGGCTGTTCTTATGTTCTTAACTACAATTCCCAGGAGGCCTTGCAGGTCTCTTGTTATCAGGTATGCTCCCTGGGGCATTTGGTGGGCCGCTGTGAGATGCAGGAAGCTGGACTAGATGGGCCTATGGCCTGATCCAGCGGGGCTGTTCTTATGTTCTTATGGTCTTAAACCACGTGGAGAAATTGTGACTACCTGACGTGCATTCAATTCGAGCCCCTACATAGCTCAACCAGGAGAGCAAGTGCAGAGATATGTCAAGTGTCAGCAGAGACTTGGTGTTCCACCCGCCATTTCAGCTGCACCATGCAGTGGGGTCTCCCAGCCTCCTCCATGAATGTGACATGAATGTGACCTCCTCCAGGCTGTGACATGGTGTCTCTAGGATGCTTCTCACACCAGTTGCCCAAGTCCTGGATACGCTCGGGAGCCACGAGTTCTGGAAGATGGTATCTGCTACGGGGCAGGGGCTGGGTTAACACCCTCCTCTGGCGGGGCCGGGTCTAGGGTGGCAGGTTAAACGTTTCTCTCAGCTTTTGTGCTTCCTGCCTGGGGAGCGCTCCTGCCACAGTCACGCTTTGTTTCCTATCATGGCCTCCCTGGGCGTGTTGGTCCAGGGCAAACACTGTCTCTTTCAGGCAGGGCATTCCTTACATTTGTGTCCTTTTCTTCCCTTCCATCCCCCCCCCCCCAGGTTGCAACGGCTGGTGGACGTCCTGAGGAAGAAGGTTGGAGCCGGGGCCATTCGGACAGTGATCTGAGTGAACACCCTGGGCTGGGGAATCGGCCACATCTGGTGCCCAGGCTGCTTCATTCAGCGCTGTGTAAACACACCGGCCTTAACTCAGCAAACAGTTGTGAGAAGTGGGACACTCCAGCAACATTCCAGGCCCTGATAAAATCACATCATAAATGTTTAACCATTTGGCTGCCAGGGTCTGTGGTTTGTCCAGCGGCATTGCAACGAACCCTTCATTTACTTTGCTGCAGATCTATTTGGATACAGTTTGTGCATCTTTGAAAGGGGGTGGGGTGGGGTGTATACGCATGTTCTGTGGACCACTCCTGTACAGAGCATGGTCTGCTGCAACACATCGAGAGGGCTTGCTGCTGCTGCCTGTTTAGGGTACTGAGGCTTGCAGGGTTCGTCACGAATCCTGAAGCCACTGAGCCCAGTAGAAAGACTTAAAACTTTCAGTGCTTCTGGCGTGCAAGACGTACGTGACTTACGAGCTCAGATCAAAATGATCCGGGGCGAATGTCTTGGGAAGATCGTGTTCCTTCAGGAACACCCCCACCTTCCAGAGTGCTGGCACCCCCACCAGTTGCTGGGGCCAAAGCTGCACTGGACCCTCCATGATGCCCCCCTCCAGTGCTCCCATGGCCACCGGCGCTGGAGGTTCAGCCGTTCGGGCTCTCTGTTGGGCCCTTGACAAGTTCCCCACCTTGCCGACCGCTGGCACCGCTGTGTTGGTCAGTGAGAGTCACCCACGTACAGACACTGGTGGGTGGGTAAATACGCTCTTTGGGGGAGAATTCTGGGACTGAATATATTTCAAGTAGAAGGTATTTCCAGTCAGATTTGCACGTTCTTTTGGTGTCTGTCTTATATTTGTCAGCATGTGGTGATAGTGGGAGAGTACCTACAATTGTGCACAAGGAGGTGTGTCTGCCTCTGCCAAGCAAGCAAACTGGCATTGAGCTTTAATGCAGTTGGGCCCAGCTGCCAGCGGAACATGCATTCCGCTGGCAACGCCTTCTGCAATGCAGCAGTCAAGGGCACTTTGGCAGCACGGAGGGTGGCGCATTGCAGGAGCACATGCTGGGAGGCAGAGCCTTTCCACCTGTGTCGTCAGATGATGGAGGACCTGCCAAGGTGGGTAAGATGGCCAGAGAGGCAGAAGAGGGTGAGGGAGGGCAGAATGGGGGCAAGGGGGATGCGAGAAGAGAGGGGTGCCGTGGAGATGGCACCAGGTCCAGTCTCCCCGCCCCCTTTCCCTCCTCTTACTCATGCCAGTGAAATTACTGGCACAGGTCCAAGAAGACCCACTGCAGAGCAAGAGGCTTATGGAGGCATCAGGGGATCTAAATCCCCTCTCCCCTCCCAACTGTCTCAAATCTCTGCCCCTCCCCAGCTGGATACGTGCACTACTTCTCAGCACAGCTGCACCAGCTGGAGAGGGGAAGAGAGTCCACCCTACCAGTTGCTGTTCTTCAAAGTGCCCAGGTGAGTTCTTCCTCCTCTCGACTGTCATCTGACTGATTTTGTAAAAAGAGATTAGAATAAAACAGAATAAAGGCAATGGATCCAATGTTAGAAATATTTCTGTTTGCTAGGAGTTAATAATTCCTGCTTTCTTTAATTCATGCCTCCCTCTGTATCTATGTGTGTAGCCGTCAGCTTCTCGGTCCATTTCACGCATCCGAAGAAGTTGGCAGTTCCTCCTGAAAGGCAAAAAACATTTATTCTCTGCGATGCCACCACACTTTTGGTCTTCAAAATGCTGCAGACTTCTGGGGCTATTCTTGGCACAGCACAGGCGAATGTGGCTGCTCTTGAAGGGAAAAGAGACCAAAGAAATCTGCATAAGATTCCAGCAGCCTTAATCTTATATCCCCAGCCCTGCTGCAAAATTCATCCTTGAGAATCCCCACACAAACCCCAAGGTGGGTCTTGGTCTGTTCCGCCAAAATCCATTGACTTTTCTCCACCTTCACATGCAGTGGATTGGTTCTTATGCAAGATGCAGGCAGGCTCAGGCATCAGCAGGTTTTGCTGTCTTCCTTCAACTCTGCTGTCGTCCTTGGGCCTAGTTCTAGATTGTTGGCCCCTCGGGGCAGGGACCTGAATTACCAACTGTTGTACAATGCCATGTACATAGATGGCCCTATATAGATAACAAACCCTATTATTGCAAAACAGTGTTCATTTTACCTCATAGCAGCAAAATAACTTTTGTCTTGTGGTCAGCTGGATAGCTGCAAATAAAAGTGCTCTAGGAGGATGGGACTCAGCAGGAAAGAGGCACTGCTTTGATGCAGTGACATAAGAAATGGCAACAAGGGCTGCAGTGCTTAATGCACTATATGGAATTCACACACATTCTGCTGTACAGTACAGAAACTGCTGTCCCACAAATGAGAGTATCTACTCACACAAGGAGGTCATCCTTGCCCATTCCTCCTTTTTTCTGCGGCTCCCTGCAACCTCCAAAAACCTACTCCTGAGAATTGGAGAACCTTCCAAAACAGGATGGCAGGTGACAAAGGGGGCTGCAGTCGGAAGGGCAATGATCCGAAACCAGGCCTCGTGCATGAATGGAACTTCTTTCACTGGCAGAACAATCCAGCACTAGATGGCAAGCACTGTCTGACAGAAGCATCCCTGTTTCACCACAAAAAAAGAATGCCTCTCCTAAGGTTGCACCACTTCTAAGGAGGACTAGTAGCCTAGTGAACTAAAACTCATACTGCTCATCTAAGGACAGCCCAATCCACCGCAACTCCCATGTGGCGAAGCAGAAGTGCCAACATGGTGTCTCCCATGGGGGAGTTTAGGCCGCCTCCTCCTCGTAGTAAGGAGTTTGTAGTAAGTAAGTTTGGCCTCCTCCTTCTCCTAGTAAAGGAACAATTGTTCCCTTGCCTTGGGGTAAGCCCATGCAAGCCTGCTGGGTCTACTCAGACCTGCACCAGCGATATTGCTAGTACACAGCCACATGGACCCAGGAAGGTGGATTGAGGCTGGGAAGGGGGTGAGGTTTTAGCGTGTGTCACTGCCACTGAAACTGCCCCCTTCCCAGTACCAATCAGCACCAGTGCTGCCCCATTCTGCCCAACCCTTGCCTTCTCCCCACCCTCTGCACATACCAGTGCTGGCCAGTATCCAGGCACTTGTGCACAAAGCCCGTTGCCTACCACTTGTGACCAGGCCACACACTTCAGCACATTGCCTTTTGCAGCAGCCAGAAAGCACCGTGTGTTGCCAGGATGCGTGTCCTGGTGGCATTCGGTGCCTCTCGGCCATAAGATTTCTTTAACTGGATGACTGCCCTAATAATACTCATGCTTCATTTTAATACCACACATTTCATGTGTTTCACGTGCAGGGTCTCTGTAATCCTTAGAAACAGCCCTGTAAGGCCAGGCAGAATCAGCCTCATTTTGCCGCCTGAGGCTGAGAGGGCGTCTGAGATTCCCAAGTGAGTTCCTGGCTGAGGGAAACAGTGGGCCACTCATGCTCAGCCACCACATGGGTCCCACGCCCTGCTCTGGCTCCTCAGATCTCAACTGGGATTTGTGCTTCAAAGGTTGAGAGCAACCAGTGAGCTCTGGGATGTTCACCAGTGAAGGCATTTGCTTGCAGATGGCTGAGGCTGACCGCTTTGTCACCTGTTCAACATGATGGGGGGGAAACCAAACTGGGGCTTCTCCTCCCAAAGAGGAAAAGGAGTGATCCTGCGCAGCTGGCCTGGCACGGGATCTCTCTCTCTTGTGTGAGATGATTTCTAATTGCACACTAATAATGATGATTCTTCCTCCTTCTCAGGGTTCAGAGTAGGAGTTTTTTTCACGGGCAAAGATAACAAATTTAATTACCACCACGAGAAGTGTCACAATTGCTTCAATGCTACATGGAGAGACTGTGTACTTCTCTGCAGGTTGCACAGCAAGTTGCAGGCCATTCTTGGTCCATGTCATGGTAAAATATGTAAATAGCATCACGTTGCCTCCGAATAAGAACATTAAAGCTCTTCAGCACTGTAATTAGATTCATGGTAAGCCTTCCCTAAGCCCTCACTAATTAACTATATTGCAACAAGTCAACTTGAACAGAAAAGAACTGAGGACCTCTAGACACCCAACAGCGTTCCCCTTCAGCCCCAAACCGTACCTGGACCAAGGGAGTCCCTCGACACTTGTATCCTCTTGCGTCTGCCCCACCTTTTCAAGGAGGATAGCAAAGGCCTAGAATGCCTCCCATCCAGAGGTTGACTTGTGGCCCTGTTCGATCCAGCAGTCACGTCACCAGAACACGCTTCCTGGCTGTCACAAACATGACAGCACCAGAGAGTGTGGTGTGGCCAGTGGCTGAGTCTGCATGATAATGGACCAGAAACACCCACCACCACAGGTAAGGCTGCACAGGGGGGGTGGGACAAACAGGCAAGAGATGGGACTGGGAGGAGGGTGGATCAGGCCCAGCAAGGGGGTAGGTTGGTGGCAGCAGCTTCTGCTGAATCCTAACCCCCTTCCTGGGTCTGATCTGCCTTCACGGGTCAATGTAGACTTGTGCTGCACAGGTCCAAGTAGACCCAGGGAACTGCCATGGGCTTACACCAGGGCAAGGGAACGACTGCACCCTGATTTCCAAGGTGGCCGAAATTCCCCTGCAGGTATTGGCAGACACCACGGTGTCACCTCTGCATCGCCATGTGGGCAGTTGGGCAAGATTGGTCTGTTACTCAGCCGGGCCATTGCCTCCTCCATGCAGTGGTGCTACCGGAGGGCAGTGGCTGAGCAGTTCCTGCTTTAAGCAGTGCCACTGAGGCCGTTTTCTCAGTTCCAGTGAATCTGTTCTGCTCTTCAGACAAAGGGCTTCTTTCTGCGCCTGGGCCCGTGGCTTGATTCAGCCTCAGACACTCTCCTTGGCAGCCAAAGGTCATCACCCCCCATTTCAGACGGACGGTTCACAGTCCAGCGTGTGAATGGAATGCTCTGGATAATGCCCTAAAACATGCTTTACATGCCACACATTGATTCATGCACTGCGCACTCCTGCCAGGGCCTGGCCATCCAGCAGAGGCCCCACGCTGCCAGCTCACAGCCTCAACCAGGGTGTGATAGGAACACCCCCACCCCCCCACACACACACACTTCTGAAGGAACCGGGGCTTGCTTCCACCCCCACAAACAGACACTTGCTATACAAGTAGTTCCCCGCAGCGGTGTAGCTAAAGGGGGTGCAAAGCACTAAGTTTTGCAGGGAGCCTCACCACAGCATGGAAGGCTCCTTCCTTTCGAAGGAATTTCAGGCAGTGGGAGCAAAATGGAGGCGCACGCCCAGAATGACTTTGAAGGGAGGGGGTCCCCTTGGTATGTCCATCCTGGGATCCGCCCTCCCCCTGGGGCTCTACAGGTGGTCTAGACATGGCCCGAGCAGCGGGAGACTCACCCCTTCTGGGTACGGACCACAATGAGCGCCAATTACTTTGGAATATGCTTTTCATTCTTGTTGGATGCTTGACATTCACCTGGCTGGCGTTACACCATGGAGCCTGCTGGGCAAGGGTTAGCCGCTCCCTCCAGAATCAGTGCCCATTTCTCTAGGAGCCCACGAGCCCCGGTCCTTGCCAGGCTCCTCTAGTTGCAAGGCAGCACACCCCAAGGTCCACGAGTTGCCATTAACATGAGCTCCAGCACCGCCACCCAGGATGTAGGTGAAGGCAGCCAGCTGTTGGAGGGTGGGGCTCGGGAGGCCCCGATACCCGGTTGTCCTTCCCAGCCCCTAGGGAAGGGGGTTCCTGGGGTGCCCTTTGGGTTTCCCCCACTGAGCCTAATCTCCCTCCGGCGAGGGGTTGCCCCTCTCCAAGGCTCCCCGGCTGCTCTTCCTCTTCCCCAGTTCACGCCTCTGAGGACAAGGTTGTGTCTCCTCCCTTCCCTCTGCCTGCTGTGCTCCTTATGAACCCGCCTGCCAGGCCCAAGGGCTCCACCCTTTCTGGCCATGTGATCCTTCTCAGCTATTGAGGGTTATCTGGCCCTACTCCCAGGGTGTCCTCTTGCCTGGGGGCTGAATCCTGAAGGTACTTATCCGCTTCCCTGACTGCTGAGGGTCCTTCCCTCCTGAGGAGTCCCTCCTGCCCATGGACACCTGTGCTGGCAGAGCTGGGCCCTGGTGACACCCTTGCACGCTGCAGTGAGGCTCCCTGCAAAACGTAGTGCTTTGCACCCCCTCGAGCAACACCACTGGTTTCCAGGCTAGCATCACATGTAGTGCAAGTGCTGAGTCAAAACCACGTGCAGTGGTGGGTTCTGCACTTGGGTCCCATCCTAATATGGCATGTGTAGGTGGAGGGCAGTTTCCATGCTTGCTCATGATTGCAGCATTCAGACAAGCAGAGCTGTGTTTTGCACTGCAGCCAAAGGACAGAAGCCAGCTCATTTTTCGAATATAAAAATACTGGTATTGCTAAGATTCTATTACTCTAGGACTTGGTCCTGACTTAGCCCGAGGTCTGCATAAAAATGCTGCCAGGCCCCCGTTTTGTTTTGCTTATCCCACTTCATTCTTGAGGGACAGAGGAAACTTCCCAAAGTTTCTGGTTCTTTTCCTTCAGGGCAGCTCGTGGTCTTCAGCAGTCTAGACTTTTCATTCTTCGGTTCTGCTGGAGCTGCACGTGTTCCACGAGGCTTTTAAATAAATAGTTGGAATGGTTGAATGATTTACATTGCCAGCGCCTAGCTAAATATGTCGTCTTTAGAAAAGATGTGGTTTATTTTGGCATGGTTTAAAAAACTCAAATATTTTAAACATTTGTTAAGTTCAAGCCTGCACATTTGAACCAGCAGTATGTGCTCCAAAATTGGATCTCAGGTTACCTGTCTCTTACCCTTTTGTAGATTGTAATCCTTTTATTAAAATAATCTTTGAAAAGGCTGCTTTAAAAACAATCCAAAGCGAAGGATTGTCACTGCATGAGTGCGAGTCAGAATTGAGAGTAAACTCAAAAATGGGGGAATTCTATAGAACTTGCTAGTCAAGATCTTTGTGGTTCTTTGGGTATTTTTGCCCAGCATGAATGCATTTGGCTGGAGATCCTATGCACGTTTTTGGGAGAGTAATTGGGGCCTGACCCTATCCAAGTTTCCAGCACCGATGCAGCTGGAAATGTTCCCTTACCTTGAGGAAGTCTCCATGACTGCCTCCCCACCACAGGATACAGTGCATGTTGCATTGGTGCTGGATAGGATTGGGCCCTGAGTTATTCAATGGGACATACATTTAAATAGTCGTGCACTCTGGTTCAGGGCTGGCCCATCCACGAGGCCAACTGAAGCAGTTGTTTCAGGCAGTAGACTGGTTAGGGGAGTGTCCAGCTCTGTCCACCAACTTGCCTCCACTGCTTCACTTCCTCCCTGGATTGGAAAAGGCAGCGGGGGGCAGCGAGGAAGCAGAAACGTGGAAAGCAGGAGAGTGCTGAGCTGGAACAGTGGAGAGGGGAGGAGCAGAGGCTGACCCCTCATCCGGGGAAGGGGCAGCGTTTGGCATGCCACCTCAGGCATCAGGTGGGCTTGGACTTGCACCCAGAAGGCCTCTTTAGAGACAGACAATGTGCCCAACTCATTCCTGATTCTCCTTGTATGCAGAAGGAGAAGACTGTGGAGCAACTGAGTCCTAACTCACTTCTGGTGTGGCAAAGCAGCAGAGCCAGCGCATCCCACAGCAGAAGATTGGGCTCTGCAGGCCTCCTGGGCAAGTCGCAGCAGCCAATATGGCTGACTTTGGACCTGTACCAGCTCTATAGCTGGCGCAAATCTGAGTTGACCTGTGCAGGTGAATCAGACCCAAGAAGGAGGTGAGGAGCTGCTGCCAAGCCCCTCCAAGCCCCATCCACCTTCCTCTCATCTCTGCCCATTCTGGCCACCCCCATCCTTGATCCGCCAGCATAGCGGCCAGGGAGGATTGGACTGTAAGTCAAAGATTCCACATAAAAGTACGTGCTCCCACAAGCATGTGACTCCCCCACTGCTGTGAGCCTTTGTGAATGCACTCAGTTGCCCACACAGGGGACCGGCACCTGCACCTGCTGCAATGCGATTCAGCCCGTTCCTCCATACCTCGCAGATACTGCCAGTGTCTGCAAGACCAGCTGGGCAAACTAGATTTCCTGCTTGGAAACACGGAGGGAACCAGGCATGGCTGTTGCCACAGCTGGCCGTGGAGGCAGGTTCCTGGTCAGCTGCCAGCCCTCTGGCACATGGCTGCACACGGGAGACTGTGCCACATGAGCACATCATGTATTATGCAATCATGTTTCAGTTTGGATTTTGTTCCAGCCTATTCAAGGGGCTCAGGAGAAGATGTGGATTCCACAGAGAGATCAAAATAAATCTCTTCTCCCTACTCAGGAAATTCCTAAATTTTACTGGAAGTTGTACTCTTTCATCCCTTGGCTTTTGTTAGCAGAGTTATGGTACATTTACCATCTATTTTATTGCTTCATTCAGATGGACTGACGGGGTGAATTCCGACTAAGTGCAGTGGATTTCTGACACAGACCCACCGAATTGCTTGGCGGGCACCTCTCCAAAGCCTGCCCGTGCAGTGCCTTCCAGTCCCAGCCGGAAAGCAAACAAACCTCTGACCTGCGGGCCGAGAGTCGAGCGACGGTTCTGGTGAATGTGCCAGGGGACAGGCAGTGTTGACCAACAGTTTCAGAAGCAAAACAGCTGAAAGGGAATTCCAAAAATTAAGATACATGATACCAAAATGTCTGGGAACTGCTGAAACTTGTACGTCTGGAGACCTCGCGCTTTGTTTGGCAGTATTTGACTTTCGCAGATGTTGCCTGATTGTCTTGCAGCCCTTTATGCCACCTGTGGGTGTGTCCTCACTTTCCTATTTATAAAAAGCAGCCTCTGAAATATGAGCCATCAGCAGGCAGGATTTTGAGACTGTGCTCAATAGGCTGCAATCCCCTTCTTTTTTTCTGCAAATAAATTAGCAATTCTTGCTGGGGTGGTTAAGGTCACTTGACAGTGTGTGGTGCCCTACCTCACTCAGCGACCCAGGAGCCAGCGCAGCCTAGCGCCGCTGTGCACCGCTTCTCAAGCACAAAAACCAGCTCAGCGCCAAGAGGGGAAAGGTTGCTGCCACCCTCTTAGGGTGCGACCTGCAGTGCAAATGGGTCGCAAGGTGAGCAAGGCAAAGGACCATAAGGATGTGTGAGGCATCAGAATTCTCCAGGCACCATCGCTCTGCCAACTGCCAACACGGACCCCTCCAGGCACTCTGGAGATGCTCGGGCGCTTGCCCAGCCTGCTGCCCACGCCAAGGAGAAAGAGTGACTGTGCTGGCATAAACCAGGGCTCCAAAAAACCTCCTGTGAGAGGGGCAAAACAGGACAGGCTCTCTGAGTATCTGCGAAATCAGGGGCATCCCACAAAAATGATGAGGAAGGCTGCTGTTGTAAGCTTAGGCACTTCGTCCAGAGTCAGTTTTCCCTGAAGAATAGCAGCTCTGTGCCAACAAGCCCCAGATTTGTTCTCTGAACCCCGTCATTAAACAATTTCATTGTTATGCGATCCTTACCTTTGTGTTTTGTTGGTGTTGTCATTAGGAGGCCCCAGAGGCCTCCTGTGGGTTGCCCTGGGCCTCCATAGGCATCAGAACAGCCCACAGAAGCATCCAGAAACCACCTCTGGTTTGCACAAGCAAAGCACAAGTAGTTTTCTAGAAACCTCTGGTTTCTGCTGGCCATTCTGAGGCTGTGGACACTCAACACAACACAGAAGAGGCTTCTGGGGCCTCCTAATGAAACACCAACATCAGCAACACAACACCAAGGCGTTTCAACTACTGTACAGTAAACCAAGGGGGGACTGCTATACATGCAATCTGTCATTGGTCAGAACATCGCTAAGCAACACACACCTCTGCATATAAATATTCATCATCATCATCAATAAGAACATCAGAACAGCCCCACTGGATCAGGCCATAGGCCCATCTAGTCCAGCTTCCTGTATCTCACAGCGGCCCACCAAATGCCCCAGGGAGCACACCAGATAACAAGAGACCTGCAAGGCTTCCTGGGAATTGTAGTTAAGAACATAAGAACAGCCCCGCTGGATCAGGCCATAGGCCCATCTAGTCCAGCTTCCTGTATCTCACAGCAGCCCACCAAATGCCCCAGGGAGCACACCAGATAACAAGAGACCTGCAAGGCTTCCTGGGAATTGTAGTTAAGAACATAAGAACAGCCCCACTGGATCAGGCCAGAGGCCCATCTAGTCCAGCTTCCTGTATCTCCCAGCGGCCCACCAAATGCCCCAGGGAGCACACCAGATAACAAGAAGACATGCAAGGCATTCTGGGAATTGTAGTTAAGAACATAAGAACAGCCCCACTGGATCAGGCCACAGGCCCATCTAGTCCAGCTTCCTGTATCTCCCAGCGGCCCACCAAATGCCCAGGGAGCACACCAGATAACAAGAGACCTGGTGGAGACAGGTGTGAGCAGTGAGGTGGCAAAGTTTGCAGACGACACCAAACTTTTCCGAGCGGTGAAGACCAGAAGTGATTGTGAGGAGCTCCAGAAGGATCTCTCCAGACTGGCAGAATGGGCAGCAAAAGGGCAGATGCGCTTCAATGTCAGTAAGTGTAAAATCATGCACATTGGGGCAAAAAATCAAAACTTTAGATATAGGCTGATGGGTTCTGAGCTGTCTGTGACAGATCAGGAGAGAGATCTTGGGGTGGTGGTGGACAGGTCGATGAAAGTGTCGACCCAATGTGCGGCGGCAGTGAAGAAGGCCAATTCTATGCTTGGGATCATTAGAAAAGTTATTGAGAACAAAACAGCTAATATTATAATGCCGTTGTACAAATCAATGGTAAGGCCACACCTGGAGTATTGTGTCCAGTTCTGGTCGCCGCATCTCAAAAAAGACATAGTGGAAATGGAAAAGGTGCAAAAGAGAGCGACTAAGATGATTACTGGGCTGGGGCACCTTCCTTATGAGGAAAGGCTATGGCATTTGGGGCTCTTCAGCCTAGAAAAGAGGCGCCTGAGGGGGGACATGATTGAGACATACAAAATTATGCAGGGGATGGACAGAGTGGATAGGGAGATGCTCTTTACACTCTCACATAACACCAGAACCAGGGGACATCCACTAAAATTGAGTGTTGGAAGAGTTAGGACAGACAAAAGAAAATATTTCTTTATTCAGCATGTGGTTGGTCTGTGGAACTCCTTGCCACAGGAAGTGGTGATGGCATCTGGCCCGGCACCTTTAAAAGGGGATTGGACAAGTTTCTGGAGGAAAAATCCATAATGGGGTACAAGCCATGATGTGTATGCGCAACCTCCTGATTTTAGAAATGGGTCATGTCAGAATGCCAGATGCAAGGGTGTTATGTGAAAATCCCCTTTTTCCTTTTAAGTTGTGATTTTATATCTGGTTATAAGCCAAGCTTCTCACAGGTCCAATTTCCAGAACCCTGGTAAGAGTCACAAGTTTACACAACCTCTACCTCTCCATGCACACAGCAACAAAGACTGTAGCAACAAAGACTAGCAATGCAAAAGTGTCTCCTGATCCAATCACTGTTATGCAAACCCATTAAACCTCAACACACAGGACAATCAAGTCAAGTCACATCCCCATCTCCCAGTCAAGGGGTCTGGAAGAGTATCACTGTAAATCATTGCTTATATGTCTCATTTGTTAATCACTCTTAAGTACCGTATGCAAACTGTCCCGTCCCCCCCCCCCGGAGGTCAGCCATGGCTGGTAGCTGACTTCCTGATCTTGCATGCTCTACGTGTCCCACTGTGTGTAGTGAACATGCGCATCCAGGACAACTCTAGGCCACATCCGGGTCATTCAGGTCAGCAAAAACCCTTTTAAGAGAAGGCTGGCACATGCTAGCTCTCTCTCTCTCTGGCTGCCCTTCCAAGGTAGAGGTCCTCCACCCCCCATCCAACTGCTTCTCAGGACAGGTAACTATATGCGTCTGGAATTCCTTCCTTTCTCTCCCCGCCCCTCCTTTTCTCCCCTTCTCTCCCCAGCTTTAGTCAGCAACTGGGTTGGCAGATCAGGGACCCGTAAAAACCATTCCCTACAAACCTTCCCTTTTTCCTAATTTCTTCGGATGCACCAAATACTTTCCACATGCAACCACCATAAAGCTAGGCACACTTTTCAAGTACTAGAACCAAGAAATGTGCATTATGTTTACCTGTGTGTTTTTGTAATAAAAATATAGTCTTTGATTGAAAGTTATCTTTCTCCCAGCCTCCTCTTTAAGCAAAAAGGAATTTTCTCTGCATTACGCCATCTTGTTATCTAGCCTGTGATCCTGAAGTTTCCAAAAAGGGTAGTGTACTAATTCCTCTAAACGAAACAGCCCTCTTTTGGTAACAAGGGAGGGCACCAGGATGAGGTCTCTTGTTATCTGGTGTGCTCCCTGGGGCATTTGGTGGGCTCCTGTAAGATACAGGAAGCTGGACTAGATGGGCCTATGGCCTGATCCAGTGGGGCTGTTCTTATGTTCTTATGGTCAGGAAGCTTTTAAAGTGTGAGAGTATCTACTCTTGTGGGCCCCACTTGGGCCAGCCCCAAACCTCCTGTGGCAGCATGCCAAATGCTATCCCCTGATCAGATGATGCACCAGCCTCTGCCAACGCTCCAGCTCAGTACTCACCTCGTGTCCCGTCTTTTCTTTCTCTCTGCCCGCCTCTTCCTTTTCCAGTTCAGGGAAAGGAAAAAGGAGGAGAAGGAAGGCAAGTAGGTGGACAGAGATGGGCTCCCCCACCATCTGCTGCTTTAGGTGACTGCCTCAGCTGGCCTCCTGGATGGGCCGGCCCTGGATGCCATATTTGTATTCTGAAATGGTGAATTCCTCCGAGGACTGGACCACAATGAGCTCTTTACAGACATGTGGTCTGGCTCTTCCAACGAGGAAAGAGGTGGTCTCTGCTAGACTTGGTTTAACAGAAGGAAAGGACTGAACTGGAGAACAAGAAGGACTCAGAGAGCTCTGCAGGAGCAGCTTCCGACCAGCATGTTGTGCTGCTAAGGGGGGGATTTAGATAATATCTGGGCAAGAACTGAAATGACTGCAAGGCGGGGGTGGGGAATTGGAGGCCTGCACGAGAGCAGACCTTCTTATGGCATTTAACAGGAAATGGAGCTCAATATGGAAAGTCTGAAATGAGAAATATTCTGCCTGATGAGAGCCGTGCTTTTGACAGACAGCTAATGACTGGAAAATTGCAGTCCTAACGTGATTATTGGGAAAGAGGTAGGCTGCTGCAGGGGCTTTCCATCAGGTGAGGAGGGAACAGGAGCAGTTGGCCGGGTCTTCAGGATGCCAGACGGGGGGGGGGGGCGGAACAGTTTCATTAGATGCAGGTAGAACTCCACTTGCGGTGGGGGAAGACCTGCTGCGGTCGCTTGCAGCGGCTGGACGGACACACACCCCAGCAGCAACGGCAGAGCCGGCTCAGTGAAAACTCAACAGTCTTGCAGCTGAGGGTCGATGTCGCAGGAGAGCCACTGGCCTCCTTGGGTGCAGGCTGCTGACACTCCTTAAGACGGCTGTCTGGGCTGCAGTTTTTGGAGACCCCCCTGCCCCGGGCCTCAGCTGTAGATTCTGTCAAATAAACCAGGTCCAGTTTTTCCATACCTAAGAACATAAGAACAGCCCCACTGGATCAGGCCACAGGCCCATCTAGTCCAGCTTCCTGTATCTCACAGTGGCGTTTTTTAGCCGTTTTTTCCTCAATGCCTTTTCTAATGATCCCAAGCATAGAATTGGCCTTCTTCACTGCCACCGCACATTGGGTTGACACTTTCATCGACCTGTCCACCACCACCCCAAGATCTCTCTCCTGATCTGTCACAGACAGCTCAGAACCCATCAGCCTATATCTAAAGTTTTGATTTTTTGCCCCAATGTGCATGACTTTACACTTACTGACACTGAAGCGCATCTGCCATTTTGCTGCCCATTCTGCCAGTCTGGAGAGATCCTTCTGGAGCTCCTCACAATCACTTCTGGTCTTCACCACTCGGAAAAGTTTGGTGTCGTCTGCAAACTTAGCCACTTCACTGCTCACCCCTGTCTCCAGGTCATTTATGAAGAGATTGAAGAGCACCGGTCCCAGGACAGATCCTTGGGGCACACCGCTTTTCACCTCTCCATTGTGAAAATTGCCCATTGACACCCACTCTCTGCTTCCTGGCCTCCAACCAGTTCTCAATCCACGAGAGGACCTGTCCTCTAATTCCCTGACTGTGGAGTTTTTTTAGTAGCCTTTGGTGAGGGACCGTGTCGAACGTCTTCTGAAAATCCAGATATATAATGTCCACTGGTTCTCCCGCATCCACATGCCTGTTGACCTTTACAAAGAATTCTATAAGGTTCGTGAGGCAAGACTTACCCTTACAGAAGCCATTCTGATTCTCCCTCAGCAAAGCCTGTTCGTCTATGTGTTTTGAGATCCTATCTTTGATGAGGTACTCCACCATCTTACCTGGAATAGATGTTAGGCTGACCGGCCTATAGTTTCCCGGGTCCCCCCTCTTTCCCTTTTTAAAGATAGGCGTGACATTTGCTATCCTCCAATCCTCTGGCACCATGGTCGTTTTGAGGGACAAGTTGCATATTTTAGTCACAGGCCACAGCAAGTATAAACTCACTCTTGTCTGAAGCTGATTTTTTACATCGGAGCATGAATTTGAACTGTCAAAGATGATGTGGCCAGTTTCTCTTGAACACTGTAGGAAAGAATGCGTTACGTTCTCATTTAGAATATGCACATACCACTTTTCAGCTGTAAAGGTTCACAAGGCAGTTTGCACCGCAATGGAGTCAGGATGGTTTCCTGTCCCAAAAGGATGATAATCTTTTCAAAAGGCTCAAAGGAAGCGCCAGCATGTGGCCCTGAGAGGTGTGCAGTGCTGGGCTGCATGTTGCTTTTGTGGGGAAAAGCCTGAGGCTTCACAAAGCATTTGATGTTGCATTTCATTATGCACCATTTCTTTTCCCTCTGGCCAAGACACCTGTATGCTATTTACTCACAAGTAAGTCCAAGTCAGCAAAGGTCCTTCCCAATGCTAATTAAAAGTTTTCTGTTTCCTGGTTCTGGCCATTTTATTGCTTTATGTGAGATGTGTGATAATATGCCCTTATGATGATATTGAACTTCATTAATCTGCCACACAAGGGGTAAATAACAAACTTATTAAAGGGCAACACATCACTAATCCTCCCCAGGCAAAATGAGCAGGAAGCAATCATTTGGTCAAATATTGCGAACAGGAAGCTTTAATATAAAGCACAGTAGTCTTTAACAACTTTGTGTCCTTTATTGCAGCAGAAGGTGGGGAAGATTCTTATGTTCTTAAGATGAAGACAATGAAGTGACAACAATGACATCATGAATTAGGATTTACAGAGCCCGATCCTATTCCCTGCCCTGCTATAGTATGCAGCTGTGCCAGAAAGGCATGCACTGCATGCTCTGCTGGGGGGGGGGGGGGGTCGGGACTCATAGGCAAATGGGAGGTAAGTAAAAAACATTTTTACTTACCTCCCTGTAAGCAGTCTGCTGGCCGTGGCAGCAGGCCCTTTGCAGTGACACCTCAAAAATGGTCACTGGGGCGCTCCCTACATGTTGTTGACAGCCAATTTAAAGCAACTGGACACAGTCCTGCTGCCATAAATCACAGGACTGAATTGGGTCATAAAGAACAAAAGGACAAAGCACTTTGATGATTTGATAACATGCTGATTCCAGTCTCTGCAGTATCCTCATGGGGTTCAGTGGGTCGTTCTTTGAGGAGCCCAGCCACGGAGCGATGCAGAGGATTCTCAGTGGCCTTGAACGAGCTACTCATCTCATAATAATAAATAATAATAATAAACTTTATTTATGTCCCGCCCTTCTCCCCGAAGGGACCCAGGGCAGCTACAACATATTAAAAACATTAAAAACATAATTTAACCGCAAATAAAAACATATTAAAACACATTAACAGATACCCATAAAAACAGTAGTCAGATAAAAAGAGCAAAACACAGCAAATCATAGAGGAATCAGGCCTGTAAAAATACTAAAAGATATAAACAAGATGTTTAAAAAAAGGCCATGAACTCAGAAGGCTTGTTTAAACAAAGAGGTCTTCAGGCCTCGCCGAAAAGGCTCAAGAGAGGAAGCCATTCTCAAATCAAGGGGAAGGGAGTTCCATAACGTTGGTGCCACTACCGAGAAGGCCCTATTTCTTGCCGCCGCACCACAAGAATCTCATGGGGCTGATTTAAGTGAGCAGTAACACTGGTAAAGTGCTCTTTGGCAGTGCTGTATGGTGCCCAATCAAAAATTGGGATGCGCAGAAAGGGTTTCCTTAGGGATGGTGATACAGTTTAAGGGAATGGAGGTGAGCAGCCACCTAGGTCCCTGCCCCAAAGAACTTACAGCCCAAGGAGACAAGAAATGAAGCGAGTGAGGCTGAGAGGCTGCCACATAAAAGCAACAGAGGTAATCTTGTTAGCTTAGCTTTGTATTCTGATGCTCTTAATTATACTGTAATGTGAGCCAAAGGATTACCAAGTACTAGAAGAGCAATGGCTGGGTGGTTCTGGCTGGAATGCTGGCTGCCAGTGCGTGAGCGGAGGTTCGAAGGGGGAAGTGGCGTCGCCTGGCTCCGTCACAGGGACAGAAGGGAAGCTGCTCCTGGCACAGAGAGAGAGAGGCCTGGACAGTGCAGGAAGGAAGCGCTGGGCAGATGTGACGCAGGACGTGATGCGTGGAGGGATCCTGTGAGGGGTCGGCAGGGACAAGGACCCGCAGGCAGCATGACTGGGAGGCGTTGCTGCACTGCCATCCAGCCCCCCCCCATGGCAACTACTCAGATCGGCCCCCACTTTTTGACCTCTATTTGAAGCATTAGAAGCAGGCAGCACTCGGAGCAGCTGCCTGCCTCTTGTGGAAGTGGAGCTGCCACTCCCAGAGCACAACCACTTCCGCCCAGAATTGATGGTGGTGCTGTCATCACGTTACTTCTGGGTCGGGGCAGCATTTGCATTCCTGACTCCTGAGCGGCAGAGGAACCAGGAAGTCCAGTGACCCTTGGAAAACACAGGCAGAGCTGCTCGCCACAACACTCTGCTTCTGGGACGAAGGAGCAGGTGCCTGAGGGCACAGCCTGATGGCAGCTTCCAGTGCTGGTGCCATCCCAGTCACATGGCACGGAGCTGCTTCGAGGACCAAAAAGTGGGGTATTAATTTAGAATATTAATATATTAATGTGGGAGGCAGGAGGTCTCTCTGGGAAAATCCCTGCACACATGCGGGTCAAGCAGTGCTCCTGATCCTCTTAATAAGTGCACTTGGCAAATGGATTATTCCAGTTTTACTGCCATGGAAGAATCCTGGAACTGTAGTTTGCTGAGAGTGCTGACAATTCTCTGTTGTGGTTATTCTGGAATTTCCAGGGGGAGGAAATGCCTTGCCTCCTTATTAAGGATCCCAGGCCAGAGAACTACGTTTCCCAGGTTTCCTGTGCACAAAGGAATGCCTGGGAGTCACATCTATGATGTAAATATGCCTGAAGATGTATCCTGGGAGCAAAAGCCAGCAGACGCATTCTGACCTGGCGGAGGCATTTCCATGTTGCCGGCATTCAAATGCATCCTTGACTTTATTTAGAGATTAGTCCCATTGCTATGCTGGGTACTCAGTAAGCTGAAGATTCTTCTGGGGATTGTTGTTGTTGGGGAATTTGGGCAGGGGAGGGGCAGAATTCTGCCATAGATTGCACCACTTTATTCTAAGGCCACAATCCCAGCAAACCACAGATAATAAACCCTGTTAAAAACAGTGGCGTTTTCTTCTGAGTGAACATTCTCAGATCAAGGCATGAGAGCCACTTCAGCAGCCAGGGGCTTTATTGCCCTGGAATCACATTTCCAGTTAAAAGAAATGCCAGTGCTGACGAAAGCGGGGTCTGAAGGAATCAGAAGCGAGAGACTAATTTCTCCTTGTCCACCAATGTTCAGCTTCATTACATGGCAGCTTAAGAGGAAGTGTAGACTAGTGGTTTACGCACCGCTGTGACTGAGTCAACATTCAAGTCCTGGCTGGGCTTGGTCAAGTCAAGAGGTCTTCTGCCAGCCCAGTCGTGAGCATGTTTATTCTGACATCCATCTTATTGACTTCAGAGGAATTTGCACAGACCTGTGTAGGACTGTAGCCTGCAATTTTCCTTCTCAAGCAGTCATACAAGGCTCACAGTGCAAGCCTAGCAAAGAATGAAGACTGAAGGGCGCAGCACCAAAAGCTGCTGATGACCCAGCAAATTGGGCAGGTTTGGGGCTGTGTTTAAACATAGATCTGTCCGCTTCTATAGGAAGCAGAGTGACCTGATCAGGAGTGCAGAATCCTCTCCTCCGCCCCCCCCCCCGCCACGGGTTCTGTCCCAGCAACCCCTCTCACCGAGCTCTTTTCTCCCAGCAAAATACACTTTTGGTGGGGCTCAGATGAGGACTGAAGCAAGGTGTGTGAAGGCAGAACAGACTGGGAAGTGTTGGGTGCAGGAGGTGTCTGTCCTACTCACCTCTACAGCTGTTTTGCAGCTTATAGGGAAACAGAACCCTTCTTCCTGTGTAATTGACCAAGTTCTGTGTTTGAGCAGCTATAACTGTGGTCTAGTAATGTCCTATCTAGTTAGGCCCTTAAGCAAGGTTAATGCACCTAGTCCCAGGTGATGTGAAGAACTGCTCAGACCCAGAGTGCACATACACACACACACATGTACAGAGAGAAAGAGAATCCAGCCCGTTGACTTTCAAGGTGCTGACTCACCCAAGCAGCAGCTCCAGGGCCACGTCTGCAAGGCTAATTCCTCTGAGAGGAAACACTTCATCAGATTCAGAAAACAATCACAACACTCTGGTCAGGTGTGCTCTTCTTAAGTAATTTCAAAACTAAAAATAAGGACCTTTAAGTCCTCTACCTGGGACCAGAAAAAGTGCCCTCCCCTGGAATGTCACCTTCGCTTGAACCGGGTTGCTGAGACAGAAGCACTTCAGTGCATTGTTCCCTGACTCCGCCCACCCACCTGCTTATCTAACCTGAGTCACCACTTCAAGGCCTGTGTAGAGCCTTGCAACTTTTGCAGCAATGAACCTCCAGCTTCACCAGCCTGATGTGACCCTCCCCCCAGGATGGCACTGGGCGGGTCAGGCCTTTGCTGGTCTTTAGCAGCACTTGCAAAGCCTGCTGCCATGTCAACTGATGCAACCAATGCACCTTCCTAATGTTTAAACGTGCTGCGGGTTCTAGCTTGAACCATCTCGCTCAGCCTTCCTCAGTGCTGAGTGCCTGATCGGGTGCAAAAACCCACCTGCTGAAGAGGAGCTTGAGGAACGTCACTGCAAGGGCAGGAGCCACAGCTGCTCAAGAGTATGTGGAACTCCTTACCACAGAATGTGGTGTTGGCATCTGGCCTGGATGCCTTTAAAAGGGGATCAGACAAGTTTCTGGAGGAAACCAGAACTGGACGCAATACTCCAGGTGTGGCCTTACCATCTATTTGTACAATAGTATTATAATATATTATAATTATGATAGTATTATAATATGTAATGCTAATGTGCAAGATTATCTTATCCCCTGGGGGCTGGGGATAAGAATAGGCCCTCAGTTTGGCTGTACTTGTTGTAAGAGGCGACTAAACAGCCAACAGTAGATGGGACTGCTTAGCCTGGGAAGGCAGCTCATCTGAGAGAAGGAAAACTCTGATCCCAAACCTCCACTGCCTTGTGGCTACATCCAGTTATGGAAAAGGCTTCAGGAGTCAACCTCGAGGCAAAATCCGGAGCCGGAGTCCCTGAGGCAGTTCATGGCTGAACACAGTCACGTTCTGGCAGCTCCTGTGATGCCGCTGGAACCAACCGTATTGGCTTCTGCCTTTCCATTGGACCATTTCAGCGACGTGGAGAGGGGGGATTTGCTGCATGGGTAACAGCCTATCCTCCATACCTACTTTACCCAGGCTTCGCGCACTGGGGAGGACACTCTGTTCCAGAACCACCATTCAGAGCGTGACACCATAGTCTTCCGAGACTGAAGGATGCCAACAATGTGCGAGATCCCTCAAGGAGCTGGGATGTGGTGTCAGCAGTGGCCCCTTTAAGGGTTAAGGTCTGGGATTTCAGCAGAGAGTGTGCTGCACAGCTGCAGCCAGGAGAGGCAATGAGGTTTCTAGGGATAGAAGGGGCGCCTGATGCAGGAAGGATTTGTGGGTAGTGGAAGGAGGAAAGCTGGAAACGGGTTTAAAGGAGTAATAGACTGAGGAACTAATGGCTAATGGAACTGCTGATGAACTGATGGGTGAATGGACTTCGGAGACAGACTGCTGGAACAGACTGCTGGAGACATTGGCAATTGGTGTGTGGCTGCCATGCCCAAGACCTGCTGAGGACCGAGGGGCTGCTGAATGGTGGGAGGAGCTGCTGGCAGGAGAGGGGAGGAAGGAGGACCTCTGCAGGTTGAACAGGCGAGCGACCCTGGTGGGGGGTCCAGCAGTGCTGCAGGCCAGAAGTAGGGCCATTGTTGGGGGGGGGGGAAGGGGAGCTAATTAGCTGAAAATGGGCATAATTCTCTAAGTGAAGCTTGGACTGGGAATCTGGTAAAACATATTACCGTTTGTTCTCAATGCCTTTTCTAATGATCCCAAGCATAGAATTGGCCTTCTTCACCACTGCCACACTTTAGGTCAACACTTTCATCGATCTGTCCACCACCACCCCAAGATCTCTCTCCTGAGCTGTCACAGACAGCTCAGACTTCATTAGCCTATGTGGAAAGTTTTGATTCTTCGCCCCAATGTGCATGACTTCACACTTACATTGCAACACACCTGCCATTTTGCTGCCCCTTCTCCCAGTTTGGAGAGATCCCTCTGAAGCTCTTCACAATCCCTTCCGGTCTCTACCACTCAGTAAAGTCTAGTGTCGTCCACAAACTTGGCCATCTCCCTGCTCACCCCTGTCTCCAGGTCATTTATGAAGAGGTTGAAGAGCACCAGTCCCAGGACAGATCCTTGGGGCACACCGCTTTTCACCTCTCTCCATTGTGAAAATTGCCCATGGACACCCACTCTCTGTTACCTGATCCTCAGCAGCAGCCCTCCCATAGACTTCTCTAGGGCAAAAGCCGCAGGCACTGGCCGCTAGGACCCCACGGAAGCCTCCGATGGAGGCGGAAACTGCTTTTGGTGTCCCAGAAGCACAGTTTAAAGCGTCAGGAACCTCACAGAGGTTTTCCCGACGCAGCTGGAGCCTCCATGAGCCTCAGATGAGTGGGGGGGGGGCTTTTCGAGCAAGGGGGCGGTGACAGCCCACGGGGGGTGCCATCGCGGACCTTTGCCCCGGATGTGGGGCTGGGGAGGTCCGCTGCTGCTGGTCCTCGTTCAGTTCCTAATCCATGAGAGGACCTGCCCTGTAATTCCCTGTGTGTGGAGATTTCTCAGCAGCCTGGGTGGAACACTTTCTAAAAATCCAGATCTATGATCTCCACCTGCCTCCCTCGCAGGCAGCACGTGCCTCTGTGCCACCTGAATCTGACCCCAAATGATACCTCAGTCCTTGCTGTGCTTCTGTGCATGCTGAGCAATGAGCAGGTTGCTCCACAAAGGTCAGGGTCACCAGACCCTTCAAGACTGGTCTGTACTAGTTTCCAGGAATCAGCATCACTCCTCAGCGACTATTGAAAGCTGCCCCTGTGGTGTTAATGGGGCTGCCTTAGCAGAGATTTGAATCTGAGCAGACCTGGGTTCAAATCCCACCTCTGCTAGACACTCTTTCGGCTGGTCTGGGCGGGTTTTTATTGAGAGCTCCATCCATGGCTGCAAAACCGATATCTTAGGGGGCTCCCTTGGCCTCCCTGGACTTCTGAGCCACTTTCACAGAGGCGGGAGCGAGTAGCGCTGAGCACACCTCGCGGCCTGGAGCTGCAGCTGCGATTGAAGCATGTTCTCAAGCAGTTGTGTGGTTTGTAATGGTCTCTTTCTTCTCCAAAGGAGTTTGAGCAGAGATTGGGACAAGGCATGCTTGCAGTGACCTCCCCTCCTGCCTCGCTGCTGCACTCACCACCTCACCTGATTGCCTGGTGTTCCCCTAGTCCAGTGATTCCCAAACCTTTCAGCATCGGGGCCCACCTACAAAAGTTTTGCTTTACCAGCCACCCAAGCCTCTGTGGCTAGAATGGTGATGGGGCAGCAGTGCTCCCCACCCCCAAGGAGCAGGTTGTTTGTGCACATCACCAAATCTGCCCTGCCAGTTTTGTGAACCACCAGAAATGGGTGGTTCACAAATAGTTCACCTACTATATAATAGTATATAGAAATAGTTCACCTACTAATGGACCCAGGACCCACAATTTGGGAACCACTGCGCCAGAGTGATGGGAGGAGTTCCCCGGGTAGTGAATGCAGAGAAAGAGAAGACATGAGTGGAGGCGTCGCATGTTGCTTTGGACTGCCCTTTCTGAGTCCCAGGCATATGTGGCCACATTGAGCTCAACGGCTGTCTGAGTAAATAGTGTAGGACCAAATTCCTCCAGCTTTCTTCTAGTGGTATGAATGATGGTTGTCTTGCTGTTGTGGGGTGGGGGGAGGGTCCTGATTGAGAGATCATTCGCAGCAGCTCTTCTGAAGATCCCTTCACACACACACACACACACACACACACACACACACACACCCGCTTCCCTGAGCATCAAAAGGAGATGATGCCTGATTAACTATTTTGAAACCAATCGGATGAGCAGAGCTCTCACAAAACAACTTTTTATACGCTGTAATTGAAAACGTGTTCTGGCCCCCAGAGCTGAAAGGGTTTTTGAGGGCAGAGAGGAGACAGGGACAGATCTGGTTGCCATAACAACTTGCAGCTCTTTTCAGGCCATGCTCTCCCTCCGCACACTCCGGCCAGCCCCCTCCAGCCATTCATGGACAAGTACACCCATCTGTCAAACTTCAAACTGTCCATCCAGTTACTTGCACTTGAGTCCAGACTTTCTGCTCCTCTTTAGGCCCCCCTTTGATGGGCTTTTCTGTAAGACCTCTGTAAGACTGCATCCTAAGCAGTGCCAAGTGCCTTCACATGAGAGCAACATATTTTTGTCTGCTCATTATCAGTTAAAACCCTCATTTTAATGGCAACCCTCCTTATCCACAGGGGTTTTGTTCCTGGAACCCACACAGATACCAAAATCCATGGATGTTGGGTTTCTGCTGGGGCAGGGGGGGCTCAAGTCCTCCAAACCCAACCAGAGCTGTGCTCCAGCTCAGTCCAGAGGAACTTGTGAAGCTTTCAGAGGGCCAAAAACCCCAACTTCCAGTTTTTGGCCCGCAGAAGCCCTCAGAAGGGCCTCCAGAACCAACCGGAGCAGAGCTCCTCGGGTTCAGAGGAGTACAGGTGACACTTTCGCCCTCAGTTCAGAATCCTCTGGTATCCAAATCTGTGGGTATTGAACCCAGGGATACAGAGGGCCACCTGTATCTTCTTGCCAATGTATCCCAAAATTCTGAGAGTTGTCACACAAGTCTGAATTTTTTCTGAAGTAAAACTAGAAGCACCAGGGAAAAAGACTTTGGTTTGAGAGTGTGTAAAAGTAAGAATTAGTCAATCCTGATGAGCTCCCCTCTTGTTTTCCACTCTGTTTCACTGCAGGGCTATTCACATGTTCAGTTGTACAGCTTCTGTATAGTGTACGCAGATGGTTGATCGTGCCACACATACAGGTAAGTCACAGACTATGCTCAACTCACATATGCAAAATCTTTGCCCTGCATTTGGGGATCCAGCTCCTGGGTTCACTTGAGAATGAATGCATGTACGGTCATTCACACAAGAATATGTACATGTATAACAGGGGTGCCCAAACCCCGGCCCGGGGGCCACTTGCAGCCCTCAGGGACTCCCAATGTGGCCCACAAGGAGCCCCTAGTCTCCAATGAGCCTCTGGCCCTCTGGAGAATTGCTAGAGCCCATGCTGGCCTGACACAACTGCTCTAAGCATGAGGGCGACGGTTCAACCATTCATGTGAGCTGTGGGACGAGGGCTCCTTCCACTGCTTATTGTTTCACGTCTGTGATGCAGCAGCGACAGCAAAGGAAAGGCTGGCCTTGCTTTGTGCAAGGCCTTTTATAGACCCTGAGCTAATGCAAGACCTTCATTCATTCATATGAGTTCATTCTAATAAGTTCCATTAATATATTCATTTATGTAAATTTATTCAAATTTGAAATGTAAATTAATTCTTTTTTTCCCCGGTCCCCAACATAGTGTCAGAGAGATGATGTGGCCCTCCTGCCAAAAAGTTTGGACACCCCTGATGTATAAAAACAACTATATGCAATACAACATCATGTGTGAATAGCCCCAGTATGAGTCACTGTTGTGGGCATTGCACCCTGAAGAAGGCCAAGCCAGAGCAGCAATTCATACTGAGAAACAACAAATACCCAGATGATGCAAGTATACATACATTGCACACACTTCTACATGCACACACAAAACCATTTTGCAAGTACGGTACCTCTTATTGGCAAGGCATCCTCAGCCTAACCTTCTGAGGTGTGCAGATACAGGCTGAGTACACTTCATTACACATTTCATTACAGTTAGTGAGTTGCATCCTAATTTGCTTTCCACTCCTACAAGGGTGTGTGTGATTTTTTTTGGGACAATCCCCCCTTCCTGTTGCAGCCCCCCATGCCACATTACCCCACAAAATGGGGACTCTTCAGGAAGGAAGAATTGGCTAATATCTTTGCAAATGCAAGTGTCTTCATGAATCAACAGACTTGCTTCCAAGTAAATATCCTGGAGATTGGGGTGCAAATGAAATCAGAACAGTGAGGTACTTCAGGCACTGAAAAGCTCTATATAATAAAATTACAAGAAAAAATAATAATGCTTTGTTGTTTACAGGAATTGAAGCTATCTTTACACTTACAGTCCCTTCCCAAGGAAGCAGAATCTCTGCAAATCGAAAAAAAGGAAAGGCCAGAAACATTCCCCAGGCTTCATTCCCTGCCTCTCCTCCCATCCCTCTGAATCCACAGAGCTAAGCAGCCCAGGAATGCTTAGCCATTCATGGTGCACTGAGGTGTGTGGGGGGAAGACTTGCACTCTGCCTTCTCACGCACTGAAGACAGAAACAGATCCTCTGCTGAGATGAGTGGATGAGTTGGCTTCCTCCTTTGAGACACTGACATTGCAGCGCCTTGTCCCTATGGGATGGCTGGCCTTCCCCAAACTTGTTTTTATCATGAAATGACTCGATGGTTCTTTGTAAATTCACTTTTATGACCATTTCTGGAAATGCAAATGAATTGGAAAACAGTATGAAAGGAAGAGCAAACTAAGAGGTGACAGCAATGGGGGTGGGTGGGTCTTCTAAGATCCTGGCTCATCCTGGCTCCATCCTGCCTGAGAACCTGTGGATTGAAGCAGAGGTACTTTGGAGTCTGAAAAGTGCCCCATTCATAGACCTCACACAACTAAAGCAAAGGACACCTGCTGATGCCTTGCAATTGTTTTTCAGGAGGTGGGTGTCTGCCCAATTAACAGCAACATGATCTGAGAGACACCAGTGATAATCCCAGGCCCTGGAAGTCACAGGGAATCTGTCACCTTTAATTGAATTCATGGGACTCCAAAAAGCAACCTTCGTTTTTTGAGGAGGGGAGGGGAGGCTGGAATAAGATCTATTCAACAGCAATATTTTAGAATTATAATTATACCGTCTCATGATATTTTGCTGTGTTCTAGCAAATAAACATTTGGACATGAAAACTGTGTTGACAGCTCAGCACTGCAAAACATGGCAATGTGTTAGCTGTACTATGTGTTTGTTGTGATGCAGACACAATGACCCTCACTGCCACAAAAGAGAAAAAACAGAGAAGAAAAAAAGAGTTTAACTCAGTTTTTAAACCAGGAATCAAACAGAAAAAGTGTGGGCTGCCGTCCTACACATGCTGACCTTGAGCAGCCCCCTTCAAGTGAAATGGGATCTATTTCTGGGTAAACAGAAATTAAACAACACTGTTGCTCTTTTGTGGTACCATCAGTACCATGAGGAAGAGAAACAGGGACCCATTTTTTAAAAGACTTATAAGATGTTTCCTTTCACTGGACAAAGGGTTATTTATATAAAGAAAAAACTTGGTCGAAAGATTGATTTCATAATGCAGACGTGCATCAAAATCTCAATTTGTAGAAAAATGTATTCCTTTGGCAGTCGTGCAATCACAAAACATTAGTAACACAGAAGAATGTTTCCCTGAAAGTGCTGAAGACAATTCAGAACTCAGCAATCATCCCCAGCAGCAGTGGGAAAGAAAAGTCTTGGCGACTGCATCAAATAGTATGCACTGCAAAGGCGTCTGGGTCGGCTGGTTCCTGGTTGCCCAACGTGGAGTTTAGCCAAGAGGTCTCTTGTGAAACTCTGTCTGGTATTTGCAAGGACTGCAAGTGGACCAGGACCTTGGCTTGGCTTTGGTTTTTATCTGAAGGACACCCCAGCTGGAAGAAAAGACCGTCCTTGACGTGCAGCACGTTTTAGAAACTCTGGTGAAAGATGTGAGACATAAAGGGTGGGATTCTTCCCCTCTATGCACTAGAATGAAAAATGGAGGGGGGAAAGTGCAGTTGTGCCTGACACAGAACAAAAAGGACCACTAGCTGAACAAGGCAGTCCTTATCATTTGACCTTCCCGCAGTATTTGCAGGGTTTTTCTCCCCTCCTCCCTCCCAAGAGCTTCCTAATCTCTAACTCTCATAAGGAGTCTATGCAGGTAACAGAATTAGGCAAAAGTATTAGTGTGCCAGATACTGAGGGCCTAGCATGGAGCCACTCTAAGCCTCTTCTCCACGCCCCCCAACATAATCCTTGGAGGTTCAGAAGGCCTGATATCCTTTTCTCTCGCTTCCTCCACCTCCCTCCTTTATTTTGCTCTCCTTTCACACCAAATCTTGCAACTTGCTGAACATCTTAATTCCCTTTGCGCTCTGAGCAGTTGAGCCAGAGAAAGCCCCAGGGTGGCGAAGGGGCTCTGCAGCCGGGGAAGCCTTTTCAAGCCTTCTGGGCTGGCCCCTGCCTGTCATTTCCAGGAACAAACAACACTTCCTGTTGTCACTCTGGGAGTGGATTGCAGCAGGGACCCAGATAAAGCCCAGTCTCTGGGCGATCTGACCCCCTCGTTGCCACGCTGTGCAGATCAGCCAGATGTTTGTGGGCAGGCCAGAAATGGTTGCCAGCAGGGCTGGGTTCCTGCTGGGAAAGGTGCTGGGTCTCCAGCTGCACCTGCTCTCCTAGAAGTCCTCCCCAATGCCAGATGGGAGATGAGGAGGATGGCTGGGGGCAGCGCATGACTGGTGTTACCTGTTGAGGAGACTGGCAGTGCGCTCTGCTTGTGTGCGAAGCCGTATTTTGACTGCATGAGTTCCCTCCTTCCAAATGTGCTCCTGGCTAAGCCCAGGCACAATCTGAAGAAGATGTCTCGAGGCGTCTTGCTTCTCTCCCCACTCCAGATTGGGGCGCATCCAAAATGGGATGAGGAGGAGTGGGGGACCTCAGGAAGAAATGGCCAGCTAGTGAGCCGCACCTGGCTATTTCTCAAGCTCACAGTGACCCCACCTGCTCCCCGGTCAGTTCAGGGCTGGTCCATGCGGGTTGACGGCTGCGGGACAAGCATCTGTCTGGCGAGACTGGGAATGCAGCCTCTGTCTGTCTGTCTGTCTGGACAGTGGGGGTGGAGTCAGGGAACGGCTGGCTCACTGGACAGCAGGGGTGATTCCCCACTTCTTGGGGGGGGGGGAGCTGGGTAGGGACTGTCCAGAGGCATCCGAAGCAGGGCTGTGGCCAGCACACAGTGGGACCCACTGGGAGAGGAGGGCCTCCTTTGGCCTCTCTCTGGCCTCTCTCGTCCTCCCTGCCAAAATGGAAAAGGTGCAAAAGAGAGCGACGAAGATGATTCCTGGGCTGGGGCACCTTCCTTATGAGGAAAGGCTACGGCGTTTGGGCCTCTTCAGCCTAGAAAGAGGCGCCTGAGGGGGGACATGATTGAGACATACAAATTATGCAGGGGATGGATAGACACTCTTTTCCTTCTCACATGACACCAGAAGCAGGGGACATCCACTCAAATTGAGTGTTGGGAGAGTTGCCACAAAAGCAAATATTTCTTTACTCAGCGTGTGGTCGGTCTGTGGAACTCCTTGCCGCAGGATGTGGTGCTGGCGCCTAGCCTAGATGCCTTTAAAAGGGGATTGGACAAGTTTCTGGAGAAGTTCATTGCGGGCTGCAAGTCAGGGTAGGTCTGTGCAGGCTCTTGGTCCGAAGCGGCTGCCTCTGATCGCCAGGGCAGGGAGGCCACCGGAGGCAGGTTGTGCCTGTTGCCTCGTGTGCTCCCTGGTGGGCCGCTGTGAGATGCAGGAAGCTGGGCTGGGGGCTCCTCTTCCGGCCTCTGCCCTTCCTCGGCCGCCGCTCTCGCAGCCAGACCCAGGCGGGCAGCGGACTGGCCTGACGCGCACGCGCGGCCACGGGGCCCTGCCGCAGGCCCCGCCGCGGCCCGCTCAGTGGAGCCGCGACCCAGCAGGGCAGGCCAGAAGCGCCGCGAAGGACCAGGCCAGGCGGAGCCCCCGCGGGAGGGCGGCGGGACGTGCCAGGGCCTCTCCGCCGGAGCCCCCGCGCGCCCTGATCCCCGCGCGGCCCACTTGAGCCTCCGCCCCGCGCTAATTCCCCCGGAGTGGCGCCCTGCTCTTTTCGCGGCTTGGCCCCGTCGTCCCGCCGCCCGCCTTTGTCCGCCGGCTTGGAAGCCGCGCGGGGGGCGGGAGGGACCCCAGCCAGGCGGCTCCGTTCGGGCGCCCAGCAGGCAGGCGGGGCAGAGCCTCCCCGCGGAGTGGCCAAGCTCTGCGCGCCTGAGGGCGCGGAGGCCCTGCCAGAAGGGCACCGACCCACTCGTGGCCTGCCAGCCCCAGTTCACACGTGCGTTTGCAGGTCACGGCTTGCTCGCTCGGGGCTCGTTCCCACACGCAGGCCTCGATCTCAAACGACCCTCAGCCACCAAGGCCCCGCTTCCCTGCAGATCACACCTTCAGCTGCCAGTCACAAAGCGCGGAGTAATAAAATGGTGCGCACGTGTGAACCTGCTGCAGGGAAACGCGAGTCCACCTGAGGTCTGCCCAGCAGCGCCTAAGCAGGTGGAGTTCGTAGGCGTGGAGTGCTGAGGCATCTCCGTGCCCAGGCCTCTGCGTGTCTACTCAGAAGTTAGTCCCCTGATAGTCAGTGGGGCTTACTTCCAGGTAAGCGCGGGGAGGACTGCAGCCTTCATCCGAGACGCCACCAGCCACAGGCTCCCGAGTTGGAAACGCGGGCTGGAGTTCCCAGTAAGGCGGGAGGCAGGCACGGGCTCCTCCTCGTCGGGATCGGGCCCAGAAGCGGTGCGGCTTCGCTTCCTTCCAGGCCTGCCCCCCCCCCCGTCTTGGGATCGATTCCTGAGCGGCGGAGCCGGGAGATCCACGAAGATGTCAGGCTGGCTGGCTGGCTGCGTTAGGGTCCACCCGAACCCGGCCCGAGCCGCCGCCATCCCCGGGGAAAGCCCGAGGGCGACCCCGACGCGGGACTGCTCTCTTCTCACAGCACCCAGCACGTCCACGAGGGAGCGGGGGGAGGCGAGGGGGAATAAGCCGCGAGGCCGGGGAGCTCCCTTTCAGGCCCGCAGGACTGGCCAAGCCCGACTCCTCCGCGGATGCCTTGGAAAAGCAGGGCTCGGAACCGCGGGCTCCTCGGGAGCAGGCCTGGCCGCGGGAGAGCCTGGTCTGGGGGGGCGCTTCGCTGAGGCTGCCACTGGCTCCGCAGGCAGGCCTCGATCCGAGCACTCTCCCTGGCTGGGAGTGAGCTGCGGGACGCGCGGCGGGGGGGAGGCAGGGGAGGCAGAGCCCCCCCCCCGGCGCTCCTCGAAAAGCGCCACCGCAGCAGAGTGCGAACACTGCCTCCCCTGCCTCCCCGCCCACCACACCCTCCGAAGGGTCTCCCTTCCAAGCGAGCCTGCCCGGGTCAGTGCTCGCAAGCCGGCCTGGGGGGGGAGCGGCTTCCCACCGAAATGAAGGTCCGCGGGAGCCTTCCGATGGCGGGAGGACTCCGGCCCGGCTCCTGCTCGCCCTCGCTGCCGCTCCAGGTGGGTCAGAACGCAGGCACGGGAGAGCCCCGGGCCAGCCGGGCCCGCTTCCCGCCCGCCAGGCGCCTCCGGAGACCTGCACCGGTGCCCTCCTCTGCCCCTGGCATTCTGAGGGGGTATCGGACCAGGAGTTGCCGGCAGCGGTGCCGGACTCTTCCTCCGTCCACCTGTCCGTCCCCTTTTAGACACCCAGGCCAGGCGCCATCACCACTTCCTGTGGCAAGGAGTTCCGCGGACTAATTACGCTCTGGGTAGAGAAGCATCTTCCTCCGTCTGACCTAACTCTCCCAGCACTCAACTTTAGTGGCTGTCGCTGGTTCTGGAGTGGCGAGAGAGGGGAAAGAGCCTGCATCATTCGGAGGGCCTCGGTCAGGCGCCTGCAGCACGAGGGCCTGGTCGGCACCGGTGACAGCGCAGCTGGGCCCGCAGCAGCCTCGGGCCACTGGGACAGCGAGGGCGCTGCGAGCTCGATCACCGGCCAAGCCACGCTTATGGGGAGGGGCCCGACCCTGCAGGGAAGCAGGCCCGCACCCAACAAGTCCCGCTTTCCCGCCTGCTGCTTTCCTGCCTGCCCGGAAGAGGACTGCGCTGGCGCAGAGGCGCGGGGCGCCGCAGCGGACTCTTCCCCTCGGGCGGCCCTGGTTGTGGGGACCCTGGGGCCTCGGGCAAGGCGCCTCGCTCTGTCCGGCGGCAGGCTCTGCGCCGCGGAGCCTGCCCGGGCTGACGGCCCAATCCTATGCCTGCCTACTCAGAAGTAAGTCCCATTAGAGTCCATGAGGCTTACTCCCAGGGAAGCGGGGCTAGGACTGGGCTGTCAGAGGCCGCCGGCCCGCCCGCGTGGGCTCCGCGCTGGAGTGTTTCCGGGCGCCGCGGGGCTTCGCGGGGCTCCCCGCACTTGGGGTGGCGGAGACTGCGCGGCAGCAGGAGGGCCACTTAACGCCCCTTGTTCGTGGCCCTGCGGGAGGGAGCCCCTGGCGAAGTCCCCCTCCCTCGACGCCCGGCCCGGCCCGTCTGGCGGGGGGCGCTCTCGGCTCCCCTCCTCGGCGGACCGGGAGTGTTCGCCTGCTCCGATGCTGGAGGCTGCCCGACGCAGCTCCCTGCCCGGAGGGACGGCCGCCTGCCCCGCGATCTGCTGGCCTCCCGCGCTCCCTGCGCACGCAGCCCGCGCGCCGGGCACGTGGAGAGCGCGCCGTTCTTCGGCGAGCAGGCGGCGGAGCGAGGCCGGGCTGGGGCCTGCCTTCCCGGAGGCCGCGCCGCAGTCCTCCGAGCGCGCTGCCGGACCGAGCCCCTTGGAGGACCCGGTGGCTCCGGAGGTCAGGCGGGATTTCGCGGAGAGGACGCTTCGCAGAGCCTCCTCCCCCTCCTGCAAGAACATCAGAACAGCCCCCCAGAGGCCCACCTGGTCCAGCTTCCTGTATCTCGCTGCGGCCCACCAAATGCCCCAGGGAGCACACCAGCTAACAAGAGACCTGCAAGGCCTCCTGGGAATTGTAGTTAAGAACATAAGAACAGCCCCACTGGATCAGGCCATAGGCCCATCTAGTCCAGCTTCCTGTATCTCACAGCGGCCCACCAAATGCCCCAGGGAGCACACCAGATAACAAGAGACCTGCAAGGCCTCCTGGGAATTGTAGTTAAGAACATAAGAAGAGCCCCACTGGATCAGGCCATAGGCCCATCTAGTCCAGCTTCCTGTATCTCACAGCGGCCCAACAAATGCCCCAGGGAGCACACCAGATAACAAGAGACCTGAAAGGCTGTCTGGGAATTGTAGTTAAGAACATAAGAACAGCCCCACTGGATCAGGGCAGAGGCCCATCTAGTCCAGCTTCCTGTATCTCACAGCGGCCCACCAAATGCCCCAGGGAGCACACCAGATGACAAGAGACCTCATTCTGGTGCCCTCTCTTGCATCTGGCATTCTGACATAGCCCATTCCTAAAATCAGGAGGTTGCGCATTCACATCATGGCTTGTACCCCGTAATGGATTTTTCCTCCAGAAACTTGTCCAATCCCCTTTTAAAGGCGTCTAGGCTAGACGCCATCACCACATCCTGTGGCAAGGAGTTCCACAGACCGACCACACGCTGAGTAAAGAAATATTTTCTAACTCTCCCAACACTCAATTTCAGTGGATGTCCCCTGGTTCTGGTGTGATGTGAGAGTGTAAAGAGCATCTCCCTATCCACTCTGTCCATCCCCTGCATAATTTTGTAGGTCTCAATCATGTCCCCCCTCAGGCGTCTCTTTTCGAGGCTGGGAACGTGCCCCAGCCCCTCAGTCATGTTAGTCGCCCTCTTTTGCCCCTTTTTGAGATGCGGCGACCGGGACTGGACACAAGACAGCTGAGAAGAAGCGCCGGCGGCCCCGAGCGCGCAGGCCTCCCTGCCCGGGAGCCGGGCTGGGACCTGCTCTGCCCCGGGACTCCTCCGCTCCGAGAAGGGCTCGGCGTGCCCCTGGCGCCTGCGAGGATGGCGCGCAGCCCGCGGGGCTCCCAGGGCAGGCCCGGCCGCCGGCGCTGCTCAGCCGGACACCGAGCGAGGAGGCGCAGAGCAGCTGCCGGTCCTGCTCTGGGCGAGGCCGGGGCCCGGCTGGTCTCTGCGGCGCGCGGGCGCAGGGCAGGTGCCCGCAGCAGACTGTCCCCGGGGGCGCTCGTGCACGCGCGCCACTTGGCAGGCAGGCAGGCACGCGTGTTGCGGGCCGAAGCCCAGAGGAAGGGAAGAGGAGAGCCGGGCCGGGATTCGGCCAGGCGGCCCAGGCCGGCGCCCTTCTCGCCCGGCTGCCACCTGCCGCCCGAAGGGGCCGCGCAAGCGGGCCGGGTGCCTGCAGACCCGTCGGCCAGGCGCCCGCGGGCGGCGCAGCGGAAGCGAGCCAAGCGCGGCAGCCGCGTCCCGAAAGGCAGCGTCGCTTCGGACTGCACGTGGTCAGGCGGAGACTCCCTCCGCCTCCACGCTGCCAGCCAGGGTGGCCGCTCAAACATCTGGGGAAGCCGCTGTTGGAGCTGGTGCAACTCCGTCTGCGTCCACAGGTGGCAGCATACTGACTTGAAAGGGTTCAGCCATAGCCCAGTGACCCTACACCTCCCCTGTCCCCTTTGGCTGACCTGTGTGGGGGCCTGGCCCAGACCCTATAACTTGCCCTCTCTTCCTCACCGACCACTGACCAGACAAGGTGGCATCCAGCAGGGCTCTGCTGGCGACGCCATCTTGACCACATGGCACATGCAGGACGAGGCAGCTTTATGGCCTTGTTGTCTTTAAGTTAGTGTGCCTCTGATCATAATCAGATGCTGTAACATAAGCTACTGAGGAACTCTGAGTAAATGGCTTCTTTTGCAAACTTCAACCAGCCATTGCCATTGTTTTGTCCTTCTTGATTAGCAGTCAGCCAGAAAGGGGGCCCAGGAACCAAAGGAGGGGCCCAGAAAGTTCCTGGGATCTGACATTTTCCTATCTCACCGGAACTCGCTGCCTGTGCATGTTGCGGGGCATGGCCATGTGCATGAAGTGTCACTGCTGCTGCAAGCCATGCGCACCAGGGCCAGGAATGCATCCTAGATGCTCCTTAACACACTGTCAAATCTGGGAGGAAACTGGCCTGCCACAGCAGCTCTTTGGCTTGTGGATCCCATAACCATGAAGGAGTGTAGAGAAGCTCAGGGACCCGGCTGTGGGGCTGCAGCTGCTGCAGAAGTCCATTTTGATCCATTCTAAACAATGCTGTTTTTCTGCAATTGATTTTCTATATTTCAAAGATTTTGGAGTGACTGAGGCGTGTGTTCGGTTTTTCAAATTACTTCATCTAGCTGCCAATGCCACATGGTTGGGTAGACCTGGCCTCTGCATCAAGAAGCCTAGTAGACTTGAGCTCCAAAGACTATTGTGGCTCCCCCTTTGGGGAGGGGACCAGTTGAAACTTTGTACCCCCGCCTAAAATTCCTCTCATAGGCCCTGGCTAGGGAACTCCTGCCAGTTTTCGCTCCCATGGGACTGACTGTTGGAGGAATCTTAAAAATTGGTTTCCTCTTTAGGGGGAAGCAGAGTAGCTTTAGCAGCAGATCCCCCATCCCTCTTGCTGGGTAGCAACCCAGGGAAGCTCCCACACCCGGCTGACTGCTAATCAAGAAAGACAAACAACAATGGCTGGTTGAAGTTGCAAAAGAAAGTCATTTACTCACAGTTCCATAGAAGCATGTTTACAGCATCTGATCAGAGGTTCACTAAACTTGAAATAGCAAGGCCCTAAAGCTGCCTCGCCTGCGTGCCATGTGGTCAAGATGGCGGCACCAGCAGAGCCCTGCTGAGTGCCATCTGAACAGGTCAGTGTGGAAGAGAGCAAGAGAGGGCGTGCACGGAGCAGAAGGGAAGGTTATAGGGTCTGGGCCACACCCCCACATAGGTCACCAAAAGGGGACAGGTAAAGAGTTGGGTCACTGGGCCATGGCTTAACCCTTTCAGGACAGTATCCTGCCACCTCTGGACAGCAGACAGAGTTGCTCCAAACTCCAAACTCCACTGAGGAGGGGATGCTGCTCCTCCTGACCTGGTGCCCCTGAGCCAGGAATTTTATCAGGGTTCTTTTGGTTCTTTTGGTTCTTTTGGGCCCCTTTGCAAAGGGGGAGGGGTGAAACAGAGTGGGGAAGGGTGGTGACAGGAGAGTAGAATAGGGGCAGGGAGGGGCGAATCAGGGTGGGGGGAGGGTAGAGACATCTGGAAAAGTCTTTGGAGCTCAGATCTACCCACCCATGTAGCATCAGCAACTAGATTCAGTAATGTGGAAAACCAAACACGCTCCTAAGCCTCTCTCAAATCTTTTAAATATAGAAAATCCTGCAGAACATGACCATCATCATATTTAGGCTCACACTAGAACGGAAAGTGTCCTGTGCAGACCAAAACTTGCTTCTGCAGCAGCTGCAGGCCCACAAGCTAAGTGTCCCTATACTCCTTCATGCTGAACCAAAGAGCTACTGCAGCAGGCCAGTTCATCCCAGGTTTGACACTGTGTTAGGGAGTGTCTTGTCTGCATTCCTTGGCCCAGCAGATATGGCCTGCCAGGAGCTGCAGCCGCTTGTCTCCAGCATCCCTTGTGGGCAACAAGTCTGAGTAGACAGGAAAACGTCAGATGCCAGGAAATTTCTGGGCCCTCCTTTGGCTCCTGGGCCCCCTTTTTGACCCTGGGTCCCGGTACAAATTGCCCCTTTTACCCCCTCTCCCGGGCCCTGTCCTGGGTGTCCTCCAGCACCCTCCCCCGCCCTGCTCCAACACTCTCCTTGGAAGGAAGCGGCCTTCGGTTGTCCAGCGGGCGCCCGCCAAGACCTGAATGCTCCCTCAGGAGTCCGCGAGGCTGCCGGCTCTCCTGCAGTGCTGGCATCCCCGCTCCCTCCTCAGCCGCAGGTCGGCCTTCCTGTGGCCAGTCCAGTGGCGTAGCCAGACGGGGTGCAAAGCAGCGCCTGAACGCAACCTGCAAGGGGCCCCCTCCTTCGGGGTTATTCAGAGGCGAATGGAGGGGGAGGGGTTCCTTGCACTGCGCGCTCAGGCGTCTGCAAAACCGAGCGCGTTGCCCCCCTCTAGCTACGCCACCGATTGGGGCTTACTCGCGGGTCAGGACTGCGGCCCAGCTCTGTACCTGCACACTTCTAGTAAATCCCGCCGTCTCCCGTGGGACTTACACCCAAGTAACCGAGCAGAAGACTGCAGCTTTAGGTGGCTGTGAGGAGGCATTTTCAATTACGCCGCTTCCCCTGCTTCGTGCCTGGTCTCCAGCTGTTCCGCGCCTCTCCTTTGCTCGTTTCCAATAGAAACGCCCGCAAGCGGCCAAGCATCCGGCGTGGCACTCGGAATACATTTCCCGCCGCCCCCCACTGGGGCTCCCACGGGTGGAGGGCGCTCGCTTGCAGAGACACCCTGTTTGCAAAGCACCCCACCGGCGTCTGCGTTCCTGGGAAGCGGAAGCCTGCAGAACGAGCGCAGGAACTTCGCTTCTTCTCGGCGTTTTCTTGTGTTATCCGGTTGTCACCAGTTGCGGTGTCTTCACGGTTCTGAAGCAAAGACCGTCGCAGTTTCAATTTTGGTGGGTTTTGAGATGTTGACATTTGCTCTCCAAGAGCCCAGTCCTAAGCACGTCTGCTCACAAGTACGTTCCATTCTAGTCAATGGGGCTACTCCTGGACAAGTGTGGACAGCATCGCAGCCCACATTTCTAATATTCTTAAAAGGTGGTCGTTTTTTTCATTGCAAGCGTACCAAGCAATGAAAAAAAACTGCCACCTCTTAAGAATATAAGAACTCACCTGGAGTCTTTGAGCTCTGAAGACAGTTGATGTTCTCTGTTCATCTTTTGTTTTTGGACTTTTGATTTGGAAACGGAAAAGAAAGAAAATCACATCCTTGGACAGTTCTAAGCGTTTCTGACGGGCCACGCTGGTAGATCGATGAAACGACCGGTGGGCTTCTGTGTTGGGAATTAAACCCCCCCCCACACACACACACACAGAAGAGCCTTTTGACTTGATCTAACAGATTTGGAAGGGGGGGACCCTGTTTCAGAATAAATGGCTGTGGGGGCTCCCTTGAGACATTCGGACTGTGGCTGAGGTGCGCTGCTTGAAGGCTTGCCCCGGAAGTCTGGTGGAATCGCTGCCCTCCTTTCTTTCCTTCTTCTGTCTCTCATCTTTTCCGAATTTGGAGCTGCTTCCATAAAGAAGAGGGAGCAGGAATACCCTTCCTTCAATGGTGGGGGCTCCGGAGTTCCTGCCTAATTGTTGCATTGTCTTTATGAGTGTGTGGGATGGAAACAGGAGATTTGTTAGCAGTAAAGCAAAGAATCCCACGAAGCGGCCTGATTTTGACCTCTGGGGAGTTACATCCAAACCAGGGCTGGGACGGGCGGGAAACAGAGCCCTGCGCCCGCGCCCCGGGGTGCCCGCTCATCTATCCACGGAAATCCTCCAGACCAGACGAAGGAATCACGTGTCTCGCCGAGTAACAACGACCAGTTCTACTGAGGTGAGCGGCACTTGTTTCCGAGGAGACGCGAAGCCTGGCAACTGCATCCCCAACGCAGCTGAGCCGAAACAGCGCGGATTTAAGCTGCTGGAGGCTCCCTTTCGCTGCAGCCCTGAACGCAGCGCACTCGCGAAGCTGGAGCCGGGATCTGCAGAAACACTCCGGGAGGGCGACCGATGGCCCGCCCCGCATTACCCACCTTGAGGTTTCCTTTGCATTCGCGGGGAAAGTAGCGGAGCGACCGAGGCCTCCCGCAGCGTCAGGGCGGCCTGAGAAGGCGCTGCTTTCCGGGGAACAGCTGAGAGTCAGTGGAGCTTCCTTTCTGTCGGAGGCTGCAATGCCACCCGCACTATCCCCACTGATTACAATGGGACTAACTTCTGAGTAGTCCCATTGTAACATGTAGTCTGAGTAACATTGTAGAATTAGTTAGTGAGACCCTCTAGGTCTGGGCTGGAATCCTGGTTGCAGTTCCTCTAAGGAGGTGGCACCCTGGGGCCTAGGCTGCTATCCTATACTTCCCTGGGAGCAGGCCCCATTGAATACACTCTGACTTACTTCTGAGTAGACAAGTCTAGGCTTGTGCTGTGAGAGGGTGTACTTGGAAGCCAGTCTCCTCGGTTTCACCCTAAACCCCCCCCCCCAATCCTGGGGAAGAAAAGCCGCAGGCCCCCTGGCAACCAGTCCCCCGACTGTCCTCCTTCAGGCCTCTCAGGAACAGTCCGGTGCCCAGCAACGATGCCGCGGAGGGAGGCGGGGAGGGCGCTTCTCCACCGGGCGTTTTCATAACGAAGAGGAGGCTACCCCGGGCCGGGGCTGGTCTGTCCAAAGGTCAGAGCCGGGAATCTCCCGCACGGTTCTGCTGGAGCAGGCGGGGGAGGGGCGGAAAACACCGCCTGCGGCCTGAGAAACTCTCGTGGGGGGGGGGGCGATGTGGCCTGATCTGCCCTTGACTGTCACTCGGTCGCACGCAGGGCGCTGCAGAAGCACTTCGTGGAAAGATCACCCGAGGACAAAGGCCACTTTCCATTTCGTCAGCGCGCTTCGCCCTCCGCCTCTGGCCCGCGGGGAGGGAAGGCTGCAGAGCTGCCCCGCCGACTGAAAGCGGCCCCGCAGAACCCGAGTCCAGGGGCTGCTTCATTCTGCGTCTCCTGGGCCCTTGGCCTTTAAAGAAGAAAATCTCTCTCACACACACACACACACACACACTCTTGTATCCCTGTTCAGTCTGATCCTAAGCAGGTTTACTTGGAAGTAAGCCCCACTGAATGCAAAGAGGTTTACTCCCAAGCCAGTGCAAACAAGATGGCAGCCACTACCTTTCTTGGGGAAGTAAACAATTTGTGAGCCGCCTAACTGTCCTAGATGCAGATATTCGGGAGCCGCCCCTTGAGAACCTCTTCCACACCATACATTGTATGCATTGAGTTTGGAGCTGCAGTTCTTACTAAGCAGAGTATTCGAGTGAACTCTGTGGAATTTCCTTCTCAGTAAACAATAGGCTGTAATCCTAGCAGAGCCGAGTTGCTTTGCAATCGGTTCTGAAAGGGGGAACTCTCTCTTCGGTACGGAGGAGTCAGTGACTAACTACATTTGACATTCCGCAACCTCCAGTTTTTCATTCGGGTTCAGAAATCAATTCATAACAGTTTCAGCGACAATTTGGCACCTGGTTTTGTTTTCTTTGCAAATATCTGCTCAGTTCCATTCAGCGCGAAGGCAAAAGTACTTGGATTCTGAACACTCGCCTCAGAAGCAATGCAAATCCATTCAAATCAATAAGAGGTTCCCCATTGACCTCAATAGGATGTGGATTGCATCCAATACAAATCAGCTTGAGAACTGGTTGTGCTCCCTTGGAAAGGGGGGGGAAGAGGAGGAAGCTGTTTTTCCAGGTAGTCCCGACCTGAAACACATTCAGCTCAAGCTGCATCTCCGAGCATGGAATGAGGAGTATTCAGGGCTTGGGGCTCACAGCATTTTAAAATTTAAAGCAAAAGTAGCTGTAATCGGATGTCTTTGCAGCAGTTCCGCTACCTATAGAGAAGTACACGTTGATTTTAATGAAGCTTCTTCTCAAGTGGGGAGGGCAGGATCACACACCTATAACCCGAGCAAATTAAATTTGGAAGGGCACACGGCAGCTCAGACAGACACGTCCAGGCACAACAGTTTGCGGCGCTTCTTCCTAAAAGAATTAGGCAAGGAGGCCAGCAGGTGCCCTCAGCAGCCAGAGCAAAAACCGAGTACTCTGAAATCGTGTTGCTTCCGTCTCGGGTCTTCTTCTTGAAAGCTGGTCCTTGCGGAGAAAATGTTTATTTCACAAACCAAATTGGTCTGAAGAAGCAACCAAGACTCTCTTTCTTGAAAACAAGACATTTAAATTTTGAGACAACACTGGAGTGCAAACAGGATCACATTCATATCCTGTTTGACGCTGCTGTCCTGTGCACATTTACCTGGGAATACGCCTCATTAGCGATCATTGAACTTACTTCTGAGTAGACACGCATAGGACGGAAATAACATTTTCCTCAGTTTACAAAACAACATATTGAGATCTGGCAGCAAGCCACGCTGGAAAGCAATGAGATGAGCCTCTGGGTGACGGGTGGGGGGGGAGCTGCACGGCTAAACAAAACTACTACCGACTCCTAGAAACATGTCTGGGGGTTTCTGAACAATTAATTGCCAGGGGAGAGGGCGTTACAAATGCCCTTGTCTGGGGTGTTTGTGGAAATGCTCCCTGCCCTTCCTTCCTCCTGCCTCCCTAGCCGGGTCTTTTACACCAGCCGAAATCCAGTTAGCGCACTTAAAGGCTTCAGTAATGTGCTGAATTACTCCCTGTTTGAGTTTAATGGAGTTAAATGAGCCTGAATGATGGCGACAGTTTTAACTGTCTAGCACGTGGTTTGCTAAAGAAAGGAGCTGCCTTTGAAAGGGAAAGACGTTTCCTGGACCCAACTGGTGAAAGAAGCAAGCGAGGTGCCCCCCCCACCATCGGAATTTGCCGTGTCCCTGGTGCCCGAGAGACACTGAACAGGTTACAAATGTCCCCCAGCAGCGAGGGGCTCAGGCTGGAGAAGAAGGATCGAATCTGGGGGCGAGAGCAAACACTCCTTCCCCTCTCTGCGCCTCCGAGGAGTTGAGGCTCTCGCCCTTTCTTCCGCTGCTGAAGATTCCCCCGGGCAGAAACCAGCGGGGCGAGAGCTGGCCGGGCAAGGAACGCGCTCCCTTCCCTTCTGGGGGCCTAAAGTGGGCCTCGCCTCCAACTCAGCGCCGCTTCCGCGGTGGAAGTATGGACTGGCCTGCCCTCCCTCCAGACCGGAGCTTCTCTTCCCCGCGCCTGCTCCGCCGCCAGGGAAGGAACCCGGTGGCTGCCTTGACCACCCTCGCAGATCCGCCCCAGGCGTGTTCACGTGGAATGGAGAAACTGGCCTGGGGAGGTCCCTGGAGTCCCGGGCAAATGGGGGAAACCCGCCCGCGGAGCTGGGCCCTTCCAGGTGCCGACAGGCGCTCCAGCCTCTGATTAAGCGTAAAGGTCGCCTATTGATTGCTTTTTCCGGAGGGCTGCGCATTAACCCTCTCGCAGAAGCGCGCGCTGGTTATTACTCCCGGTGTCATTGAACACGCGCAAGTCTCTCTCTCTCTCTCTCACACACACACACACACTCCAATGAATGTATTTTATTACACAGGGTCCCCATACACCTTTCCAGTCAATTACAGAGCCTGCACTCTACAGTGGAAAGCGGCACCCCAAAGCCCACCCATTTTATAATAATTGCTTCTTTTATAGAAGAAGAAGAAGAAGTGGAAGAGGAGGAGGAGGAGATTTCACATATACATCGTGGAAAATAATCAGTGGGCGTTGTTGGTCAGGGCCGGTGAAAGGGAGATGCAGGTGGTAAATTGTACGGGGGGGCATGGTCAGAAAGGGGCAGAGGAGCCAGAGGTGGGGAGCCAGGAATTTCCTGGGACCTCAGAAAATGTTTGCAAACATTGTATGGAGACTGACAGTCACACTTTGTGTCAGCCCACAGTTTTACATACCATAATTTGAGAAATTAGGATCCAACAATGGTATGAAATTATGACTCAAGGGGGAAGGGGCCCCAAAGGAATTTGGGTCCCCTGAGAAAATGCCTCTCAGAGGCCTTGGTGGTGGTTGCCAGCTGGGAAGGGGCCATCCTTCTGCCTGGCGCTGGGCTGCTGCTCCCGGTGGGTCCAGCAGCAGCTCTCAGCCCAGCCGGACTCTCCCGAGAAGCGACGAGTCCAGGACTGGCGCGCGGGGGCGGAGGGGCACTTCCGGGTTTCAGCGAGCGGCTGGGGGAAGCGGAGGCGGCCTCGTTTTCAGGCCCGCCCGACCCCTGGCTGCGCTCGCTGCGTCCCCGCAGTCTCCGCATACAGCTCGGGAGAACCCAGAGGCAGCACCTGCCGAGCCCGGCTTGGTCTCTGAACAGACGCGGGGCTGTCCTGACTTCGAGGCCTGCAAACTGTCAAAAGCATCCTTGCCTTCCTCGCCTGGGCTCTGCTCAGTTCACCGGTTTCCTGCAGGGCGACAGTCACACTGAACTGAGCGGGCCGCATCGCTTGGCTTTCTAGAGCGGGCAGCGTTGGGTGCGACCAGTTGATCGGAAGCTCGCCCCGAATCGGGCATAAGTCATAGCGCGTTCAGTGGGGCTTACTCCCAAGGAAGCCTCACCACTCCGTTCCAGGCACGTCCACTCCGGGCGACCGGGACTGCCGCCTCGGCCGGAGAGGCCTTTCCCTGCAAGTAGCAGAGCTCCCTTCGTTGTGGCTCCCACGGGGCTGATTGCCGGGGAGGGGAGACAATTAGGTGCTAATTAGCTGAGCGCCTTTTTCTCCGGCGGCCCCCCATTAAATTCGTCTGGGGTCGCAGCCGTGGGGGGGGGGGAGAAAGAGCCACGCAGCTCTTCCGATGGACTGCACCCCGAGAAGGCGAAGAGATGCAGGAAGGCAGGAGAGGCCTCCAGTCCTCCAGCCCCGAGTCGAGTGTACCTGCCACAAAACGGGCCATTTTACTGGAAAGCCTCGTTTCATTCCTTGTTAAGGAAAGCAGAGCCGCCTTTGGCCGCTGCTGGCTACTAAACACACCCGAGGCCGAGGCCGAGGCCTTTGCAGGCTGCAGTAGAGCGACCCTTCCTGCCAATGCCTTCGATCAGCCCCAGAAGGGACTTACTCGGAACGGGGGGGCGGGGCTGCTGGAACCACACCTGGGGCCGCTTTCGTTAGCTGCTCTTTCGGGTTGTTGAAGGGAAAACTGGAGCGGAAGGCTGGGCCTTCGGGCGCCCCACTGCCCCGGCTCTGGAAGGCGCCCGCTGCCTCGTGACCCAACACGTCCACGGGCAGAACCCCGGCCCTCCCCACCTCTCGGCCAATATCGCAAAAGGCACCGCAGGAACCGAAGCGTTTCCGCGAACTGGCAGCGGCCGCAGAGGAGTTTCCACCCCGCAGGGCCATCGGAACCCGGGGCTGAACAGCGAATTCCTCCCGCGCCAGGAAGAGGGCAGCGAGCGGCACCTTTCCCTGCCTCCGTTCCCCCTACTGTTTCAATGGACGGTCTTTTCTCTTCCCTGGTGAAAGAGTCAATAGAGGCAGTCCACCTTTCATACACGTCTCATACTCAGCGCGTGTGCGTGGAGGGCCCGCTCCTTCAGCACAGTGGCCCAGTGCATTTAATTGGCCAGCCCAGAAGGGGGGAGGAAAATACCCCCCCGTGGCCCTTCTTTTGTTTCCCGCCCCGCTCTGCCTCCTCCTGCCGCGTTTCAATCCATATGGGAGCAGCCGCTCTCTCGGCAACGGGACCCAAGAAAATAGCCCCCCAAATCGTTCATGGACAACATTCGATTTATTCAAGTCCCAAATGGCCCAGGACCGAGGGGGGCGACACACTCCACGGCTGGGGCCCCCATCCAAAAATCCAAACATTTTCTCCATTACAATCACATTCATTTATTATAAAATTAACAGGTTTCATTTCCTTTAAAATGGTGGCTGTCATTTTAAAACCGTCATGGAATCAAACCAGTTCAAGCTGTAAAGAAAGAGAGTATAAACCATGCAAATAAATTAAGAACACTGAGAAAGTGGAGCGGGGAGGGGGAAGTAACGAAACCAGCACGGAGAGACCCGCCCGCCCGGGAGGAAAACACGCGCGAGAAACGGGGCAAGTGCATCCACACCTAACAACGCGAGAATTAAGCGGCCACAACAAATCCGGGGAGCGGGGGGGGTGAGGAAGTGGGGGCGTGCTTGGGGACCTGAGGAGGGGGCAGAGAGAAAAATCTCCCTCCAGCCTGGAGTATCTGGGGCCAGACGGGCAGGGAAAGGGGTCCTGGCGTGGCTGACTGACAGCTCGCGGTCCGCGTGGCCGGGAGGGTCCTGCTGCAGGAGCCCCCCCCCGCAGTAACAGCTGGGGAACGTGAAATGCCTCGAAGGGGCTGTGACCTGCCTGACTGGGTTGCCCGGAGCCCGATCCCGGGCCCTGGCGGAGAAAGAGCAGTTCCGCGCCTCTGTGCTGGAGGCGAGGGGGTCGGAATCCAGCCCGACGTGCGTGCGACCTGCACCTCTGAGGCGCCAGTTGGGGGGAGGGACGGCATTCTCGCCAGGGGTTCCCCGCCCACAGAACCCCCTCCTCTCCCAAATCTCCAGGGCCCGCGCCCCCCCCCCCCCAGCGGAGCTACTTGGTTGTCCCCGAAGGCTTTTGGGTTGGACTGGAGCTCGACGCGTGAACCGGGTTTCGAGCCGTGCTGGGGAAGGCGCGGCTCCTGGTCCGCCCGGGCATTTGCGTGCGGAAGGCCCGGGTCGGGCCCGGCCGGAAGGGTCTCCGGTCCCAGGGCTGGGGTGGGTCTTTGCCGCAGCCTGCCCGAGCGGAGCAGTGGGCCGGCAGGACCGAGGGCGAGCGCCAGGCCGCCCCCTGCTTCCCGGTCAGCTGAGAGCCCCTCAAGGCCGCAGCTCGAGCGAGAGGACCGCGAGGGGGGCGGGCAGCGGGGGCAATCACCTCCGACCCCGTCGCGGGCCGGGCGGAGACCTTCCTTTCCTTCCCCGGCCGGCTCCGGGCGGGGAGAGCTTGCTCCGTGCCTGCCGCGCGGCCTTCCGGGCCAGGATCACGGCATCCCGCGAAGTGCCAGTCCAGCTCTGCCCCCCTCCTGCGCCGAGGGGGCGGACGCGGCGCCGGCTAGGAGGTGTTGAGGACGGGCCTGGAGTAGACCCCCTGGTAGTAGGAGGGCTCCAGGGCCGCGGGCTCGATGCCCCTGCCGCCCACGGAGGCGCCGCCGAGGGGCAGGCCGGCGCCGTAGGAGGAGTACTGCAGCGCCTGCTCGTAGGCCTTGAAGTCCAGCTTGTGCTGCTGCTGCTGCTGCTGCTGCTGCTCCGGGGCGGACATGAGGCTGTGGATGGAGAAGGGGTGCGTGAAGGCGTAGTGCGGGTCGCCCTTCAGGTGCAGCGGCGGCTCGTGCGGGCCCAGCGCGTGGCCCGCGTGGGCCAGCGAGGCCAGGGCCGGGCCGGGGGGCGCGGAGGCGGCCGCGGCGGGCTTGGGCTCGTGGCCGTCCAGGGCCGGGGGGCTGCCGCCGGGGTCGGAGGGCGCGGCCTCCAGCTGGGCGCCCTTGCGGGGCGGCGGGGAGCCCTGCGGGGCGCCGGCGGCCTCCTTGCGGGCCTCGCCGCCCTTGGGCGCGCCCGCGCCGGGCTGCTTGTCGCACTTGAAGCGCTTCTGGCGGCGCAGGTAGCAGCCGTTCTCGAACATGTTGCCCGAGTCGGGGTGCAGCGTCCAGTAGGAGCCCTTGCCGGGCTTGTCGGGCGAGCGCGCCACCTTGACGAAGCAGTCGTTGAAGGAGAGCGAGTGGCGGATGGAGTTCTGCCAGCGCTGCTGGTTCTGCCGGTAGTAGGGGAAGAGGTCCATGATCCACTGGTAGATCTCGCTCAGCGTCAGCATCTTGCCCGGCGCCTGCTGGATGGCCATCGTGATCAGCGAGATGTACGAGTAGGGCGGCTTGGCGTGCGGGTAGCTGCGCTTGAAGCCCTTCGCCTCGCGGCCCGGCCCGGGCCCGGGCCCGGGGCCGCGGCCCAGGCCCGCCGCGGGGTAGCCCCCCAGGGGGCTCATGCAGGCCGGCCCCACCGCCCCGTAGGCGCCCAGGCCGTTCAGCGACGAGGCCTGCGGGCCGCCCAGCGCCGGCCCCACGCCGCCCGGGCTCAGCGTCGCGCCCATGGGCACGCCGCCCACGGCCGCCCCTCCGCCGCCGCCGCCGCCGCCCGGGCTCAGGCCCGCGTAGGACATGCTGAAGGACGCGCCCGACGAGGCCATCCCGCCACCGCCGCCGCCGCCGCCGCCCAGGGCGTTCATGCTCATGTAGGAGTTCATGGCGTTCATGGAGCCCAGGCCCGCGTTCATGCTGCTCACCGGCACCGTCGAGTAGGCCTGCGGGGGACACAGGGGTTAGACCGGCGGAGACTCCTCCTCGCCTCCCACTGCCCACAGTCGCCCCCTCCCACGAAAGGGCTCGGCCCCCCGATCTGGGGCCGAGGGGTCCGCGCTCCCCGACCTCCAGCACGTCTAGTCCCGGACTAGAACACAGCGCTCTCGCTCTCCCTCCCTCCGCAGGACGGGCTCCGCGGGAGGGCGAGGAGCCTCCGCGGCATCGGCCAGGCAGCGAAGGGAACGATCCGTGCCAGGCTCCTTCCCTCAGCGCCCGCCCGGAGCCCGCGCTCCCCGTTCCGTGGGCAGACCGCCGGTTCCCCGGACCGGACAGGCTGGGCCAGCCTTGTTCGACCAGTGAAGAGACAGGGCGGGGGGGGGGCTGCTCCCAGTGACCTCCACTCCCCGCCTGGCGACGGGCGAAAGGCAGGCCGAGGCCTGCAAGCGGCTGGCTCGGAGGAACCGAGAGGACCGCCAGGCAGCCGCTGAGCCCCCGCAGCCCCGCGAGACAGCCAGCACCCAAAGGGAGAGGAGAATCCTCCATCCCACCTCTCCAGAGAGACCCCTGCCCAGGCCTTCACCGGGGGTCGCGGAGCAGGTGGAGAGAGGGGGAGAGAAGTCCGCAGAGCCTCCTCCTCCTCCTCCTCCTCCTCGCTGCCCACGCGGCCTCCGTCCGGGCTCCCCCAGCACGCCTTTGCGGGCGCCTTCGGAAGGCCTCGGAGCAGCGTGGGGGAAACGCCTGGACGGAGGCCTTTCCTTCCTGAAGAGCTGCTGCCCTTCGCGCCCTGAACCGAACCGAGAGACCCGCGCGGAGGCCGCACTCGGGGCCCCCGTTTGGCAGACATGCACACAGACCCGACACACACGTGTGCTTCCGGGACTCGGCTCCAAAGACGGCAGCCCCCATCGCAGGGCCGGACTCGAGAGCCAGGACTGGGGCCTGCGAGGGAGGGCTGCGGGCGCGGGAGCCTCTCCTCCGCGGGGGACGTGTGGCGGGGGCGGGGAGCCCCAGACCAGCCCGTCCCAACCACGCAGGCCAGGACGCAAAAGTGGTGGGCGCTCCCGCCTGGCCAGCTCTGCCTCTGGGCCCGCGCAGAGCCCCGCAGCCTCGGGCAGCGAAGGAGGAACCTGAAACAGAAAGAGCCGGCGGCGCGGGTGCGGGACGCGCCCGGAGGAAGGAGCGTCCTGGGCATCCTGACGAGAGCCGAGGGAGGCGGCGGGGCGACATCCTGCTGGGCCCGCTGCTGACTCGGTTTTAAACCAAGGCTCAAAGGGAGCCCTCGGCCGCACTTGCACCCGGGGAGGACGCAGCGAGCGCGCCCGGGCAGGGGGCGTTTTCCTGCCCGTCCTCGGCTGCCCCGCGCCCCACGTTCGTTCCCGCTTCTGTCCTTTCCGCGCGAGGCCGCTGGACCCCCCCCCGTCAGCGCGAGGCCCCTGGGGCTTCTGCGGCCCCCCCGACCGGGACTGTTCCTTGGTCCTCTTGGATCTTCCCTTTCGGTTCTCAACGGGGAGCGTGGCTCTGAAGGGACAATGCCGAGCCGGCGCCTGGGAGAGTCGGATCCGCCTCTGCAGCGCCACCCGCCGGTGTCAGGAAGGACGTTCCCTTCCCAGAACGGCCTCCCCCCCACCCCCAGGACCGTGCGGCAAAGTACACACAAGCGGGGATTTCGCCGGAGGGCCGGTTGAGGGGTGGGGGAGGGGCGCTGGCGACAGGGCCCGGGGCTTTCCGCGGGGGGGGGGACTGTGGCAGCCCCCAGACCCGCGGCACCGGCGCCGAGCGAGGCCTGAATGCGACTGGAGGAGGGAGGCGCGCTGGCCCGCCTGCACTCCTTCGGGGGACCCCCGACTCCCCGCGCAGCCCCCAGTGGGGGCTCGCGGCTGGGCTGCCCCAGGCCCCGGCGGGACGGCGGGCCACGAGGCGGTCCCTTCCGGGTGGGCGGCCAGCTGTGAGCCGGAGCAGGCGGGTGCCCCGCTGCTTCCCCGAGGACGGAGCCCGCTTGGGCCGAGCCCCGCCGCCCGCCCGCCCGCCCGCTCACCTCCTGCGCCTCGGCGGCGTAGTAGCTGCTCCAGTCGCCGGTCTCGTGCCCTTCCATCTTCACCGAGCCTAACATCCTGGGCGGGCGCGCCGGGAGCAGCGGCGGCGGCGGCGCGGCGCCCCTTCTGGCGAGCGGAGCCACCCGAGGCCGGCGGGCGGGCGGGCGGGCGGGCGCGCCACTGGCCCGAGTGAGGAAGTGCGGCTGGGCGCGAGTGGAGTTGAGCTGATGTGGATCTTACGTCGCGCCGCAGCGCCCGCCTCCGCCCCCGCCCGCGCGCCGCCGAGCGCTCGCACCTACCAGCCCGAGGTGCACCTGCCAGCCGCGCGGGGCGGGGCGGGGCGGGGCGGGGCGCCCGCGACCCCCGCCGCGCTCGAGTCGCAGAGCGGCCTAATTGGCTTCAGCGCGGGGGGCAGGGCGGAGGTGAGGGAGGGGAGGCTGCGGGAAGAGCCCCTCCGGGCCCATGCAAAAGCGGGCGGGCGGGCGGGGGGCAGCGGAGGGGAGGGGAGGGGAGGGGCAGCCCTTGGGGCTGGACAGCAGCCTGTTGCTCTGATTCCACGTAGCGGACCCCCTCTCCACACCAGCACTGCCAGCTGTCTCAAAACCGCCCCCCCCCGTCAGCCGGTGCCCCCCTCCTTGGCGCTGTCCCCCTGCCGACCAGAAGCCCCGCAGACGTGCGAAGGGCAGGCCCGGCAGCCTCCCCGGCCGAAGGAGGTCTGAACGCGGATCTCCCCGCCTGGAAGCGTCACTTGGCCGTGAGCCCAGGTGAGTCACTCCGGCCACGGCCACCGCTTCCCTCCCTCCCTCCCTCCCTCCCTCCCTCCGCCAGCCCCGCAGCTCGCCTGGAAATGGTCACCTTAGGAACGGCCGGCCGGCAAAGAGCGGGAGAGCCCCACCGGCGCGCTCCATGGCTGCGATCCAGGGCGCCGAGGCGCGCGGAGCAGGAGGGCCTGTGCGCCCAGGCTGAGTGGGGAGCAGCCTGGCCCCGGAGCTGAGTGGGACTCACATGGGGGGGGGGCGAGTCGCGTGTGAAACCGCAGCCTGCAAACCGCTCGTTACATAAAGACTCAACAGACTTTAATAGGGTTACTCTAGAGTAAACGGGCCGCAACCAGAGCGCGCACCTTTCATTGCCCCCAGCATCAGAGCTGGAGATCACTTGGAAAGGGGTAGTCGGTGGTAGACCGCAGGGCAGGGGCTCAGCTGAAGAAAGGGGGAGAGGCAGGGAGGTGCCTGCTCCGTCCAGCCCGCGGATCCTCAGCCTGACCCATGCCCTCCATAAGCGGTGCGGGGACTTGAACCTGTGGCTGCGACCCCAGAGTTGCTCGCGTCCGCTTGGGCTGCCTGTGGGCACACCCCAGCGCTGGTGTCGCCAGGGGCTCCGGCTGCGACCCGAGCGAGCTCTCCTGGCAGGAGCCCCGGCGGGACCGCGAGACTCGCGGCAGGGCATTGCTGAGAGTTGCGCTGTCCTTGAGCTCGGCTGGACACTGATTAGGATCGCACTGCGGCCAGCTCGGCCGTGAAGCGATCCCTGCCGCAAACCGATTTCAGAGCGAGCATCTCGGTCTAAGGGCAGTGTCCGCGTGGCCCCTTCCCTTCCTCTCCAGTCCCACCCTTGGGAGAGAAAAAAGGGCCGGACCGTCTCCAGGAGGGTGGCGGTGAATTTGGTTTTGGTTTTGTGCGGTGCGGAGCGGCGAGGGAAACGGGCTGCAGACCTTCCCAGCCTTGGAAAGGCCGTCGCAAGACGGGGGCAAAAGGGACTCCACTCTCCGCACGGGCGCCAGAACGGGAATGTCCTTTTCCAGCCCCATCTACAATACCATGAGAACCGGAGTCCCATAATTACACGGGAACTTCCTTCCGAGGAAGCGTCTTCAGAATCACATGCTCCCGGGTGGGATTTCTGCTCATTTATTTCTAATTATCTCACGGGAGAACTAATGAGGCTTAAATTCGGACCAAAGCCTTCCGTTTACATGGGCTGTAAGTCTAACTATTCGTTTCTTCGTTTTCTGGCACTTCGTTAAATTTTCTTGGAGGGAGATGTCTAGAACTCCTGAGCTGCACCTGCGGATGTGAGCTCTGGAGCGCTAGAAATAGGCAATAGGAGAGTTTATGATTTTTGAGCCCCAACATAGGTTTCAACTTGTCAACGAACTCGGCCTCTCTTCCTTTGTCCCGTCCCCTGCCCATCCCCTTAAATAGAATTAAGTTAAATTCTTGAAACAAACAAATGTCTGAAAGCAGCAGGAGAACAAGGGACGAAAATGTGCCCTTAAAGGAAATAAAAGATAAAAGCCCCGCAGTACAAACTGCTTTTAAACATGGTTGGCCACACTGGAAATGGAAGGTTCGTGTTGAGATGAGGTGCCTCGGAAACGCGCAGAGAGACTTGTGTTGAGGCAGGTAGAATTTGCTCAGGACTTTTAGAGATAGATAGATAGATAGATAGATAGATAGATAGATAGATAGATAGATAGATAGATAGATAGATAGATAGATAGATAGATCCTGTCTGCAATTATTTGCTTTTGTTTGTAATACGATAGGAACATTCTGGCCCTACTATGACCAGGAGTAAATTCCCTTCCCATTATTGGGGGTAAAGATATCCACTCTCTAGGCATCATCCAGGCCACGCTCCATTACGGCGTTGGGGACTGGGGACTTTTCCAGAAACGCAATTTCAGCGCCAGACTGACCATGTTTTGTTCAGCAACACCTTCCACAGATTTTAGCAGGAGGGTCTTTCAGCCTTTAGGATTATGGCGTTACTTGGAATTTAAATTCTATAGAAAGTAACTGTACAGTAGTTGAAAATAAATTCCATTGATTTGAACGAAGCTGACGCCAAAGTAATAAACAAATGAATGAACAAAGACGGGATTCCCAACCTAAGTGGGATATCCTTAGAATTTAAATTCTCTGCGGAGCAATCGGATTCTAAACACCTTTACTGGAAAACAAGTTCCATGGATTTTAATGGCACTTAAATCCTAATTAAAAAATGCGAACGGTCGCAGCCTGAAGCTTGGGGCAACTACAGAAGTTCTGGGGAGTTATTAGTTAGCGGGGGGGGGGGGGATGTTCACGAATTTAACAGAAGCTTCAAAAATTTCCTCCCCAGCGTGTTAACTGCTTGAAATATATTACATGGAAGGAGAAACAAAGAATGCATCCTCCTCCTCCTCATCTTGGAATCATTTCCCAGCCTTGTACAATAAACTCTGGAGCCAACGCAGAACACCAGGCGATAAATCGGCCGACCAAAACCAGGGAGGTACAAGGAGCCCTTGGAAGGGCCACGCTGTTTGATCTGGTCTCTCCGCCGGGCCAGGGGCCCCCCTCCTTCCCCCCAAGGTGCGGAATTCCCGCTGCCGGGCGGGTGCTGCGAGCGGGTCGCGGCCGGGGCGGGGCGGGGCGGGGGGGGGCAGCTGCGGCAGGTTTGCGCAAAGTCACAGCGCCGCCTGTTGTCCGGTGGGAACTCGGCGCGCACCTGCCCACTTCCAGCTGCTCGACCTCTCGCGGGCCGGCTCCAGGCGACGTCGGTGGCAGCCCCGGCGGCGGGAGGTGGCGAGGGCGTCGCTGCGAGACAGTCCGGGACTTCCCAGGCAGAGACAGGAAGCCCCCCCGCTGCTGCGCGGCCCCCCTGGCGTGAGAGCGGGCAGTGGCGCCGGGCGGGGATCGACCCCCGTGAGCCGGTCTCGGGGAGCGAGGGTCCCTCCGCCTGGGCTGGAGTGGCGCTGGGGCGCCTGGCCTGCGGGAGAAGAACCTTCCCGGGCCAAGGAGCGACCCGGAGGAGCCTCCGGGCCCCTGCAAGGCGGCCCCCTGGCCTGGCCGGCGCCTTCCTCGGGGCCAGCCTCGCCTCGGTCCTCGAGGAGGTGCGCGAGGCGCCTGCAGCGCCGGGGCTTCTTGGCTCGCCTGGCGGTGTCCCTCTGCGGGGCCTGCGCCCCACTCGGGCCGGGAGGTGGGGGCTGCCGCACTCCACGTGCCCCGGAACGGGCGCTCTGCGGCGACGCGCCAGGCGGGCCAGCGGTTTCCTTGAACTCCCCGAGCCCGGGAGCTCGGCGGGCTTCTTGCTCCTTGGGGGGGGGGGGGCTGCTCGGCAGGAGACCTTTGCTCGAAGGCTCTGGCCTGGGCTGCCCGTCCGGCCCTAGGGCCAGGAACCAGCCCCTCCGGCCCTGGCGGGCTTTCCCCCTCCCGCATGCGAGTGCTTCGCGGTGAAGGCGGGACGGGAGTCCCCGCCGGCCCGGGACAGGCACGTGGCGGTCGGAGTGCGGGACGGGCGACCCTCTCCTCGGGAATCGGCGTGGCCGGGAAGATCTCCAGAACGGGGCCTCGCTTCGCCCCCTGCCTCCGAGTGCCCGCCCCGCCCCGCCCCGCCCGGGATCCCCGACGGTCCGGAATTTCGCATCGTTAGGAGTTCGCGAGGAGCCGGGCCTGCTTCTCCCCACACTAGCCGGGCGCCAGCGGTGCAGACCTCTCGCTGCCCTGTGAGCTCCCGCAGCCTCTGGTGGGCCATTCGGAGATGCGAGAAGCTGGACGAGGCGCGCCGCCTTTGGCCCGATCCAGCGGGGCTCTTCTCGCCCAACAAGACGTCACCGTGAGTTTTCAGGCAGGGATCTCCCGCTTCTCCTTCTGCAGCAGCACCAGCCCAGGTGCGTCTACTCAGGAGTCAGTCCCCTGGTGTTCAGTGGGGCTTACCCCCTGGAAGTCTCTAGGATCGCAGCCTGAAACTCCTTTCCCCAGAACCTCTTCCTGCCTCTTTCTCCCTCAGACCCCGATGCCCAGCGTTGTTCCTCGCTGTCTGCTGGAAGAGAGTCGCCTGGATGCTTGTGTCCTCGTCAGGCAAGGGCTTTCGTGCTGCAACCGCTGAACAATCGTAAGGAAGGCCGCGGAGGAGCCGCGTTAAAAGTAAGCCCCGCTATGTTCAGTGGGACTCACCTCCAGGCAGCTGTGCAGGATCGCACCCTTGCTCAACGCTCCGTCGCCCCCAAGCCTGCAGCTCAGTCCGGGCTTCCTTCAGCATGGAGAAGCCACCCCTCCCCCCTAAAATGACCCCCCCCCCCGCGCGCGCCCGAGTACAAACCAAGAAGGAGAAGCAGCCCTTCCCTTTGCCGCTGCAAAGGATGCGCCAACTCTCCAAACATTCGAGGGAAAGAGACAGGCCTGGGGAGGCCTGATCCCCCCCCCCCCCGCACTCACATGAAGCTAAGCAGGGTCAGGCCTGGTTAGTACTTGGATGGGAGACCGCCTGGGAGTACCGGGCGCTGTAGGCTCACACCATAGTCTTTCCAGACTGAAGGTTGCCAACCAGCATCTGGTCCCCCAGAGAATACTGCTGGGTGCTGGGTGGACTTGGTTGCGGTTGTGGAAGGTTTGCGGGGTGGGGGGAGGGAGAAGGACTGTGGCTGGACCAAAAAGGAGAGAGTGGCCTGCATTTCAGTCGCCTGCATGAGCTCCGTGCTTCTCACACTGCGCGTGACGCGCCCACCCCATTCATTTCAATATTTTTTTTTAATAGACTCGATGGGTTCTGCTCCTGGGAAAACGTTACAGATCCGTACTGTTAACAGGCAACTATGAAGATGCTTTTGACTATGATAGTAAATGGGACTTGCTCCCGGGTGTGTGGGTTGGATTGCAGCCTACCATTGTTAAAAATTTTCCTGCCTGATGATGCCACTTCCGGTCATGTCATCACTTCTGGTGGGTCCTGAAAGATTCTCTTTCTAAAAAATGGGTCCCAGTACTAAAAGTTTGAGAACCACTACTTTAGCTGATTATGAGGGTCCAGAGGTTCTGAAATACATCCCAAGGTAAGGACACTCCATTAAAAAAAATAAAATTAAAAGTTGAACTTGCCCAACTTCCCCATCTCTTTCCAATCCCCTGCTTGCCCCACCGAGTGACTCTTGACAACCCAGGTGTGAGAGCCCCGTCTGAGCAAACAGAAAACTCCCTCTCCTTTCATAGATGAGCAGCTGCAGTCGTGGCCAGGTTTTTTTGGGGGGGGGAGGGGGGTGTTGGAATGTTTGTGAACATCCCATGCCTCGCTCCAGCTCAGCCAGCGGGTGTTTCACCGGATGCTACTGAACTTCCCAGGACTGGGGATTGAAATGGAAAGACTTCCGATAAATCCTCCTGCAGGAAAGAAGAACAGGAGAGCTGCGTCCGTGTCCCGTCCCCCGTGTGTGTGCCTGGCAAAGAAGCGGGGTCGACAGCGCAGGCAGGAACGGAAAGAAATCAAGATTCTTGAATGTTTCAATGTAAGTTTCAATGTCAGTAAGTGTAAAGTCATGCAGATTGGAGCAAAAAATCAAAGCTTTGCATATAGGCTGATGGGTTCTGAGCTGTCTGTGACAGATCAGGAGAGAGATCTTGGGGTGGTGGTGGACAAGTCGATGAAGGTGTCGACCCAATGTGCGGCGGCGGCAGTGAAGAAGGCCGGTTCTATACTTGGGATCATTAGGAAGGGTATTGAGAACAAAACGGCTAGTATTATAATGCCGTTGTACAAATCTATGGTAAGGCCACACCCGGAGTATTGTGTCCAGTTCTGGTCGCTGCATCTCAAAAAAGACATAGTGGAAATGGAAAAGGTGCAAAAGAGAGCGACTAAGATGATTGCTGGGCTGGGGCACCTTCCTTATGAGGAAAGGCTACGGCGTTTGGGCCTCTTCAGCCTAGAAAAGAGGCACCTGAGGGGGGACATGATTGAGACATACAAAATTATGCAGGGGATGGACAGAGTGGATAGGGAGATGCTCTTTACACTCTCACATAACACCAGAACCAGGGGACATCCACTAAAATTGAGCGTTGGGAGAGTTAGGACAGACAAGAGAAAATATTTCTTTACTCAGCGTGTGGTTGGTCTGTGGAACTCCTTGCCACAGGATGTGGTGACGGCATCTGGCCTGGACGCCTAAAGAAGGGGATTGGACAAGTTTCTGGAGGAAGAATCCATTACAGGATACAAGCCATGATGTGTATGAGCAACCTCCTGATTTTAGAAATGGGCTCTGTCAGAATGCCAGATGCAGGGGAGGGCACCAGGATGAGGTCTCTTGTTGTCTTGTGTGCTCCCTGGGGCATTTGGTGGGCCGCTGTGAGATGCAGGAAGCTGGACTAGGTGGGCCTGTGGCTGGATCCAGCGGGGCTGTTCTGATGTTCTTAAGATTCGGAGCTGAGCAGGGAGACGCCAGGCCGCAGCTCCCCCGCCTCTCTGCTGCGGATGCCCCTCGCCAGCCGTCCAGCATCACTGCAGCTCCTGCGCTGCGGCGGAGAGTTCGGGTGGCTGCAGAAGGAGGCGCGTTCTCGGGTCTCTCGCTGCGCCTGCCTCACGGGCAGCAGCGGCGGAATCGAGAGTTGGGCGAGGGCGAGGGAAGCCCCTGCCCTGCCGGCTTTCTCCCTCGCCCCAGGGCCTTCCCTTCCAGCGGCGCCGCTCAGCCTTAGCATCCCCACAGCGCGCCGAAGCCTCGGGGGAGCCGTCGGAGCGCGCAGGCGAGGCAGGGCCGCTGCTCGCCCCCCCCCCGCGCCTGAGTGACATCGCTGCGCGGCTGGCTGGGCTACGCGCCACCTGGAGGGCCGGCCAGCGCATCGCTCGCTCCCCAGTGAATTGGGGGGGGGGCGCGAGTCAGGACCCGTCAGATCGCTGGGAAAGCCTGGAGAGCGAGTGTGCCTGACACACAAGAACATAAGAACAGCCCCACTGGATCAGGCCAGAGGCCCCTCTAGTCCAGCTTCCTGCATCTCACAGCGGCCCACCAAATGCCCCAGGGAGCACACCAGATCACAAGAGACCTGCAAGGCATTCTGGGAATTGTAGTTAAGAACATAAGAACAGCCCCACTGGATCAGGCCACAGGCCCATCTAGTCCAGCTTCCTGTATCTCACAGCGGCCCACCAAATGCCCCAGGGAGCACACCAGATAACAAGAGACCTGCAAGGCATTCTGGGAGTTGTAGTTAAGAACATAAGAACAGCCCCACTGGATCAGGCCATAGGCCCATCTAGTCCAGCTTCCTGTATCTCACAGCGGCCCACCAAATGCCCCAGGGAGCACACCAGATCACAAGAGACCTGCAAGGCATTCTGGGAATTGTAGTTAAGAACATAAGAACAGCCCCACTGGATCAGGCCACAGGCCCATCTAGTCCAGCTTCCTGTATCTCACAGCGGCCCACCAAATGCCCCAGGGAGCACACCAGATAACAAGAGACCTGCAAGGCATTCTGGGAGTTGTAGTTAAGAACATAAGAACAGCCCCACTGGATCAGGCCACAGGCCCATCTAGTCCAGCTTCCTGTATCTCACAGCGGCCCACCAAATGCCCCAGGGAGCACACCAGATAACAAGAGACCTGCAAGGCATTCTGGGAATTGTAGTTAAGAACATAAGAACAGCCCCACTGGATCAGGCCACAGGCCCATCTAGTCCAGCTTCCTGTATCTCACAGCGGCCCACCAAATGCCCCAAGGAGCACACCAGATAACAAGAGACCTGCAAGGCATTCTGGGAATTGTAGTTAAGAACATAAGAACAGCCCCACTGGATCAGGCCACAGGCCCATCTAGTCCAGCTTCCTGTATCTCACAGCGGCCCACCAAATGCCCCAGGGAGCACACCAGATAACAAGAGACCTGCAAGGCATTCTGGGAATTGTAGTTAAGAACATAAGAACAGCCCCACTGGATCAGGCCACAGGCCCATCTAGTCCAGCTTCCTGTATCTCACAGCGGCCCACCAAATGCCCCAGGGAGCACACCAGATAACAAGAGACCTGCAAGGCATTCTGGGAATTGTAGTTAAGAACATAAGAACAGCCCCACTGGATCAGGCCACAGGCCCATCTCGTCCAGCTTCCTGTATCTCACAGCGGCCCACCAAATGCCCCAGGGAGCACACCAGATCACAAGAGACCTGCAAGGCCTCCTGGGAATTGTAGTTAAGAACATAAGAACAGCCCCACTGGATCAGGCCATAGGCCCACCTAGTCCAGCTTCCTGCATCTCACAGCGGCCCACCAAATGCCCCAGGGAGCACACCAGATCACAAGAGACCTGCAAGGCTTCCTGGGAATTGTAGTTAAGAACATAAGAACAGCCCCACTGGATCAGGCCAAAGGCCCATCTAGTCCAGCTTCCTGTATCTCACAGCGGCCCACCAAATGCCCCAGGGAGCACACCAGATCACAAGAGACCTGCAAGGCCTCCTGGGAATTGTAGTTAAGAACATAAGAACAGCCCCACTGGATCAGGCCATAGGCCCACCTAGTCCAGCTTCCTGCATCTCACAGCAGCCCACCAAATGCCCCAGGGAGCACACCAGATCACAAGAGACCTGCAAGGCTTCCTGGGAATTGTAGTTAAGAACATAAGAACAGCCCCACTGGATCAGGCCAGAGGCCCATCTAGTCCAGCTTCCTGTATCTCACAGCGGCCCACCAAATGCCCCAGGGAGCACACCAGATAACAAGAGACCTGCAAGGCTTCCTGGGAATTGTAGTTAAGAACATAAGAACAGCCCCACTGGATCAGGCCATAGGCCCACCTAGTCCAGCTTCCTGCATCTCACAGCGGCCCACCAAATGCCCCAGGGAGCACACCAGATCACAAGAGACCTGCAAGGCTTCCTGGGAATTGTAGTTAAGAACATAAGAACAGCCCCACTGGATCAGGCCAAAGGCCCATCTAGTCCAGCTTCCTGTATCTCACAGCGGCCCACCAAATGCCCCAGGGAGCACACCAGATCACAAGAGACCTGCAAGGCCTCCTGGGAATTGTAGTTAAGAACATAAGAACAGCCCCACTGGATCAGGCCATAGGCCCACCTAGTCCAGCTTCCTGCATCTCACAGCAGCCCACCAAATGCCCCAGGGAGCACACCAGATCACAAGAGACCTGCAAGGCTTCCTGGGAATTGTAGTTAAGAACATAAGAACAGCCCCACTGGATCAGGCCAGAGGCCCATCTAGTCCAGCTTCCTGTATCTCACAGCGGCCCACCAAATGCCCCAGGGAGCACACCAGATAACAAGAGACCTGCAAGGCTTCCTGGGAATTGTAGTTAAGAACATAAGAACAGCCCCACTGGATCAGGCCAAAGGCCCATCTAGTCCAGCTTCCTGTATCTCACAGCGGCCCACCAAATGCCCCAGGGAGCACACCAGATAACAAGAGACCTGCAAGGCCTCCTGGGAATTGTAGTTAAGAACATAAGAACAGCCCCACTGGATCAGGCCAAAGGCCCATCTAGTCCAGCTTCCTGTATCTCACAGCGGCCCACCAAATGCCCCAGGGAGCACACCAGATAACAAGAGACCTCATCCTGGTGCCCTCCCTTGCATCTGACATGGCCCATTTCTAAAATCAGGAGGTTGCTCATACGCATCATGGCTTGTAACCAGTAATGGATTTTTCCTCCAGAAACTTGTCCAATCCCCTTTTAAAGACACGCATGTGGACACACTCACACGCACTCCCACTGACTCCAAGGCAAGGCGGCTTCCAGCACGTTCATCTCGAAATGGCCACCTAGCCTAGGCTGCCAGGGAGAGGGCTCTGGCACACCTGGGGCTGGCGCCTGCCTCCTCTGCCTTTCCGGCAGCCTCAACCTATTGCTGCTGACTTTGGGGGAAGAGCCCACTGTGCGTGGAGACCTTCGGCCCTGCAGCACGTGTTTCTCTTCAGCCACAGCAGACGGACTGCAGTCCTGGACCCGGAGTAAATCCCACTCAACACCGAGGGGCTTCTTTCTGATTTCAGCACATATAGAACTTGATTTTCCATTTGGTCCTTCCAGTCGTACCAGAGAGTCCAGTTTCTCTCCCTGTAATACCAAGATCCAGTCCTAGCAGAACCTTCCTGTTTCCCTTAACCTGTGCTGTTCAGAGGATCTCTAATCAGGCTGGAAAAACCAAATGGAAAATTAAAGGTGCAGAGCAATTCTATACATACTTAAATCAGAAATAAACCCCATGGTGTTCAGTGAGATTTACTGAGATCCCCCTGGATTTGTGTACCCAAAACAAACCCAGTACACAATTTCTGTAACATAGGGAGTTAGGTCAAGTTCTGCACACATATGGGAGTCCTCTCCACTTACAGGCTGGCCCCTTGAGCAACAGTTCTTATGATTTTCCAGGGAGTGCACAGAAACTCACAGAGCTGCTTGATGGAAGCTGCACCAGCTGTGCAGCTGCCTGCTTAGATGAAAGGCTGCACATGGTTCTTCCCACTCAAATGACACCCTGTGGGAGGGAGGGAAGGAATCTATCAGGTGGAAAATAAGGTCTACGTGATTGGTCTCATTTATGTGGCAGCAGTATTCACACTGCGGCCACATGCACATGGGGCAGAACTGTGCAGAAGCAGCTTACACCAGTTTCATGCGAGGCTGCATTCCTACGCGCCCCCCCCCCCGTCAAAGTATTGAAAAGATAATATTCATGCCTCTCAAGCTTCTGAGTTTTGCAGAAATCTTTTAAAGAAGGGTGCTTTCTAAAACTGAGGAGCACATGCCCACATTCAGATTGTAGGACCATATCTTCTTCCATCGTGTCAGTATCTCCCTTATTCTCCAGCAGGGTTGCCAACATTTTCACCAGTTTGTGCTTCTGCACCACTAACAGCAGCTTGGTTTAGTGTTTCTCTCCGTTTTGTGAAAAACATCAACTGCTGATTTCTTCAGCTCAAGTAACTATTAATAATAATAATAATAATAATAATAATAATAATAATAATAAAGACCAAGAAAGGCGGTATATAAATACCTGTATTATTATTATTAATAATTATTATTATATTTATATACCACCTTTCTTGGTCATCAGATTTCTCCTCAGACTTTATTCAAGGCGGTTTACATAGGCAGGCAATTTAAATCCCTGTAGGGATTTTTACAATTGAAAGAAGGTTCTATCTTTCAAGAACCACAACATTCAGATGTTTCTTTCTGATCTGGTTTCATGTTCTGGCCTCCATTCTCCCACACTCAGAGCAGATGGAATAACTTGGCTCAGGTCTCAGGGTGCTGGGTGGCTTCGAACTGGCAACCTATGGATGTTATCTTCAGGCAAAGTCTCCAAGCAGACTAAGGGCCCAATCCTATCCAATTTCCCATTGCTGGTGCAGTCATGCCAATGGGGTGTCCACTGCATCCTGAGATGGGGAGGTGGTCACAGAGGCCTCCTCAAGCAGTTGCACTGGTGCTGGGAAGTTGGATAGGATTGCGCCCTAAGGCTGCAATCCTAACCTCACTTTTCTGGGAGTAAGACCCATTGAACACAATAGGACTTACTTCTGAGTTGACCTGGTTAGGCTTGTGCTCCAAGTTATTTTCCCCCCATGAGAAGTTTACACCCCTGTACGTAGCAACAATGCTACCAACACACAAACATCAGAGGAAAAAACAAAACTTGGCTACATCCAGTTCATGATTAATTTGTGGAGTAAACTATACCACAGGTTTGGCCTGCCTGGGAACTGTAAGAGAGGCTGCTCCCGGGTTGATGAGTGCTACAGCTGTGGCATGTCACAAATCTGCTGTTCATTTTGTTGTTGGTTAAGCACAGCAAAAGGTTCCTCATAAAATATTAAAAATAACTTGGACCAAAACCTGGAGACCATTCATGATGTTATCACCTTTATCTAAACACCTTTTAAGATCTACATCAACTTTTCAGTTTGGGCTGTTAAGGAAATGCCTCTGTTGAAATTGGCAAAAAAGGAAAGCTAAAAACTCAGAACCTGGAAGGAAGACACATTTGACCAAAGCGCAACCTTTGATTGGCAAATACTGTACACTGAAGGGCTTGGACAAGCCTGCAGGTATTTGTTGCAAGCTGGTGCTACAGAAAATAATTACAGGGCTGACCACACTCCAAGCACTGAGCATCTCAGCAGGCAATTGGGTGGTGAAGGGACAATCTGGTCAGTCATTCACTGCAGTGGTGTTTCTGCCACCTTTCCAAAGGCACCCTGTGTCTAAACAGCTGCATTACAACCTGAAATCAACACGGAAGCTGCCCCCATCACGCCATTCCATGACTGGTAGATTTCTTCTGATCTTCGCTTCTGGACCTTGGAGAGCTGCATGTGCAAGAGAATGATACTCACCTGCAGGGCAGCAAAGGAGTTCTTGTCTGCAGATCCTTGCAATTTCACACTTATATTGCAGTTTTGGAGTGCGCAAAGCACTTCACTTGAATTACCTTGATGCAATCCTTACAACCACCATGCTGCAAGATTACACAAGTGTGGTTATCCCTACTTTGCAGATGGGGAACAGAGGCAAAGGGGGCCTGGTTTGCCTAAGACCACCTGGTGACTTTGTGGCAGGGCTGAGTTCTGAAGCATGGCAGTCATGATATGCAGCTCAGGCTCTCATCTCAGCTACCACCAGACCAGACCAGCCTGTGTTAAAGGCACAGAACAAACATGGGTTGGGGGAAAAAAGTGGACCTTGGTGGTTCCACTTCTGGCATCCAGATGTGAAGGAAAGGCAGGGATCTGGTATCTTTAAGAGCTGCACGGAAGAGGACGTTCTGAGAGGTTTTGTTAGTCCTGAAAAGGAAAGAAAAATATACATTTGTACAATGGTATACTTAGAACTGTGGCTTACTTGAATTTCCCATCTAAGAATATACCTGGGGAAAAACTGGCTGTCTATTTGCTGGTGGCAAAGACCTGGGACGAGGAGGACGATCATCCCTGCAGATGGACAGGCAGACAATATTTTTTAGAATAGCAAGAAGAGAAGCTCTGATGGTCCGGAGAAGCGTGGCTGGTGACCAGGAGGAGAGGCTTTGTGAAATGTCTGACAAAAGTGTCAATACCACTGATGGGACATATCCACAGCCCAATCCTAACTTGCACTGGAACAGGCAGGCCAGCAAGCCTGTGCTGTATCCAGCAAAAGTTTCAGGCAGCAGAGGCTCAGCCAGGGGCAAGGGGAAACCAGGGAGAGCCACTGCAGTCCCAATGGGGTTACTCAGGAGGTGGCACAAATCTGAGCAGCCCTGGACTGCCCCAGGACAGGTCCTCTCCTGGACTGAGAACTGGTTGAAGGCCAGGAAACAGAGAGCGGGTGTCAGTGGGCAATTTTCACAATGGAGAGAGGTGAAAAGCGGTGTGCCCCAAGGATCTGTCCTGGGACCGGTGCTTTTCAACCTCTTCATAAATGACCTGGAGACAGGGGTGAGCAGTGAGGTTGCAAAGTTTGCAGATGACACCAAACTTTTCCAAGTGGTGAAGACCAGAAGTGACTGTGAGGCTGGCAGAATGGGCAACAAAATGACAGATGTGCTTCAACGTCAGTAAGTGTAAAGTCATGCACATTGGGGCAAAAAATAAAAACTTTAGATATAGGCTGATGGGTTCTGAGCTGTCTGTGACAGATCAGGAGAGAGATCTTGGGGTGTGGTGGACAGGTCGATGAAGGTTGATGAAAGTGTCGACTCAATGTGCGGCGGCAGTGAAGAAGGCCAGTTCTATGCTTGGGATCATTAGGAAAGGTATTGAGAACAAAACGGCTAATATTATAATGCCGTTGTACAAATCGATGGTAAGGCCACAGCTGGCGTATTGTGTTCAGTTCTGGTCGCCACATCTCAAAAAGGATATAGTGGAGATGGGAAAGGTGCAAAAGAGAGCAACTGAGATGATTACTGGGCTGGGGCATTTGGGCCTCTTCAGCCTAGAAAAGAGGTGCCTGAGGGGGGACATGATTGAGACATACAAAATTATGCAGGGGATGGTCAGAGTGGATAGGGAGATGCTCTTTACACTCTCACACAACACCAGAACCAGGGGACATCCACTAAAATTGAGTGTTGGGCGGGTTAGAACAGACAAAAGAAAATATTTCTTTACTCAGCGTGTGGTTGGTCTGTGGAACTCCTTGCCACAGGATGTGGTGATGGCATCTGGCCTGCATGCCTTTAAAAGGAGATCAGACAAGTTTCTGGAGGAAAAATCCATTACGGGTTACAAGCCATGATGTGTATGTGCAACCTCCTGATTTTAGAAATGGGCTATGCCAGAATTGTGTTGCAAAGGAGGGCACCAGGATGAGGTCTCTTGTTATCTGGTGTGCTCCCTGGGGCATTTGGTGGGCCGCTGTGAGATACAGGAAGCTGGACTAGGTGGGCCTTTGGCCTCATCCAGTGGGGCTGTTCTTATGCAGGTTGCCTGGGAATGAGGCAACCTGGCCCCGCCTCCTGCTCCCTTCCAGCCTGCTCCAGGAATGCCCACCGCCTGCCCTGCCCTCCCCTGCCCCAAAATGCCTCCCTCCCACCTCCTCCCCAGCCTCCCCAGGCCCCTGTGCTGATCAAGCTTGGCCGATGCAAACTCACCATCCCTGGAGCCTGTGTCAGTATGGGGAGGCCAGTGCACATTCGTACACTAGCCTTGCTTCCCCTGTAGTGGCACAGAAATGCTTGACAACACTTTTGAGACACTCCCAGGCTGGCACAAGGGACTTGCTTTGGTCCAGGGCAGAGTTTGGATTTCCTACACAGAAGTCATAGCCACAGCTATGGAAACACAAATCCCACACACAAAACATGTGCCCTGAGAACATCAGCACCCATGGCAGGTAGGGCTGGGAAAAAAAGGATAAGATCCTGGCACAGGCTGTTTTCATGCAGATCCACCACCTCCAGCCCCCTCCCTGCCCCAAACCTCCCCTGAACTGCCCATGACCCACCCCCGTTGCCACCTTACCTGCTCTGGGATAGGCGGGTCTGTTAGTGGTGAGCATGAGCTGCTGCTGGCTGCACCAGTGGCTCTGATGAACTTGCAGCAGCAGCACTGGTGTGTTACCTGAAAATCCCCTTTTTCCTTTTAAGTAGTGATTTTATATCTGGTTAAAGGCCAAACTTCTCACAAGCCCAATTTCCAAAAACCCTGGTAAAAGTCACAAGTTTACACAACGCCCACCTCTCCATGCACACAGCAACGAAGTCTTTAGCAGCAAAGACTAAAGAGTAAATTGTTGCTTAAGTGTCTCCTATGGTTGTATTATTTACATCAATCACTGCATATTGTAAGTTCCCCCAGCCAGGGAAGCCAGCCATCAGACCCACTGAATTTTGCTGATATGCTGATAAGGGATTTCCTGACCCCGAACACCCTGGTGGGTGGCAGTTCTCCCTCAGCTCAGCGTCCAGCCCCTCTCAAAAAAAAAAATCCTTTTAAGAGAGGACTCCGGCCACATGTTCTCTCTCTCTGGCTGCCCCTCCAAGGCAGAGGTCCTCCTCCATAGGACTCTCCACCCCCCCATCCAACTGCTTTTCAAGACAGGTAACTATATCTGCATCTGGAACCTTTTCCCTTCTCCCCCCCTTTTTTTCTCCCCTTCTCTAGTTAGCAACTGGGTTACGCAGACCAGGGACCCCTAAAATCCTTCCCTACAATCTTTCCCTTTTTCTAATCTTCTCGGATGCACCAAATACACTCTACATGCAACCACCATAAGCTAGGTACACTAGATGCAAGTACTAGGACCAAGGCTCATCATTTTTCATGTGCATTGTTTACCTGTGTGCTTTGTAATAAAAATATAATCTTTTACTGAAAGTTATCTTTCAGTCTCTTTTCAAGCTAAAAGGGAATTTCTCTGCATTACGTCTTGCTATTGATTGATTGATTGATTGACTTGATTATGTCTTGTTATCCAGCCTGCGATCCTGAAGTTCCAAAAGGGTAGTGTACTAATTCCCCTAAACCAAAACAGCCCTTTTTGGTAACAGGCAGACCTAGGGGGGCAAACACCCCAGTGCTGACCCTCTGGGGGCAGCTCCACCAGCCTCACCCCTCCCTGCCCCTGTTCTTTTCTTAAAGGTGCTCATGATCTCTGCTGGAAAAGCAGCTGAATGCTCAAAGGCACCCCCTGCACTCTTCTCCTCTCCTCTCCTCCAGCCTTGACCAATCCCAGGACCCCCAGGGTGAGGTGGTGCTGGGAAATGGGAGGGGATGAAGGTTGTGGGAGGGAGTCTGCACAGAATGGGGGACTCTCCACTGACTGAGAAGCAGTTGACCTGCTTCTGCAGCCCTGCCCCCCTCAGCCAATTTCTGTCTACTCAGAAGTAAGTCCCATTGCATTCAATGGGTTTTACTCCCAGGTAACTACATAGAGCTAAGGTATTCAATCTGTGCATGGGGCCTCCCTAGGGAGGCGTGGCATCTGGGGGGAGAGGTGGCTGTAGCTGCTCAGCTCAGCTGCACCTGCTGCCTCCCTACTTGCTGTGGCTGTGAATGAGGTGGGTGGGGCAGTGTGAGGTGGGAGAGCAGGCTGGCTCATCAGCACAGAGCAGGATCCTGGCAGGCTTCAAAGGGGGGGGAAGAGAAACAGCGCTTTCCTCTGCTTGGGAAGGAGGGAGCCCAGCCTGCTTTTGGGGGGAGGTGTCCAGATGCACCAGCCTGCATCCCTCCGTCTTGCCTGGGGGAACAGAGGTGGCATCTGCATCTGCTGGGGTGTATGTGTATGAGCATGCCCCCCATCTACTTTGGGGGTGAGTTGCAATCTTGCTCTGTGTGGCTGCAATCCTTTCCACACTTTCCTGGGAGTAAGCCCCATTGACTCAAATGGGACTTACTTCTGAGTAGACCTACATAGGCGTGGGGTCTGTGTCAGCTTAAGCAAGGATCCTCACCTTTCTCTTTTTCCTCCCCCTTCAAAAAAGAAAAAAGCCACTCTTGATGGCTTTGCCTCCAAAAAATTTTTAAAAATAAAAATACCCCTTCCTTTTCAGCAAACCCCCTTTTTCCTCCTGCCTCCTGGGGGGGAATTTTCCATGTTGGCTGCTATTGTAAGACAAAAGGCACAATCCTAGCCAGGTCTACTCAGAAGTAAGTCCTATTGTGTTCAATGGGACTTACTCCCAGGAAAGTGAGTTTAGGATTGCAACCAAACAGCCTCTGGGTCTCGGTTTGCATCAGTTTGCAATTAGCAGATACACACAAAACAAGGTCTTCCTCTCCCCCAGCAAATTCATCACTCCCTCCTTTCCAAAACCCCCCAGGTGTGCTGATAAACTCAGGGCAAAATCCTAACCAGGTCTACTCAGAAGTAAGCCCTATTTTGTTCAATGGAGCTTACTCTCAGGTAAGGATTGCTGCCTCAGAGTGCTGGCAGCTGTTTTTTGTTTCTAGTGTATAATTATAACACCTTCATCCCCATTTTGGGGCTAACTGAGGTATTGTTTTCAAATAAATGTGCTCAGGATTATGATTTATGGGCAACGTCTTCCATTGCATTTTAAAGATCCAGAACACTTTAGGATGCAGTTGTCTCCGAAGAATGCTTTTGATCAGGTATTTTCAGAGTTCATAATGCTACTGAACACAGAACTGTATGTGTGGGAGATGTGCCAAGATTGTAAAATATTCATGACCCTGTGACAACATAGGGCCCAATCCTATCCAATTTTCCAGTGCCAGTGCAGCTATGCCAGTGGGGCATGCACTTCATCCTGTGGTGGGGAGGCAGACACAGAGGCCTCCTCAAGGTATGGGAACATTTGTTCCCTTAATTCAGGACTGCACTGCAGCTGCACTGGTGCTGGAAAGTTGAATAGGATTGGGCCCTAAGGCTGCAATCCTAATCTCACTTTCCTGGGAGTAGGACCAATTGAACACAATAGAACTTACTTCTGAGTAGACTTGCTTAGGATTGTGCCCTAACAAAGTAATGTGGCACAAGTTTTTGTAAGCTAAAGTTATTTCATCTACTATTTTTACATTGCTATCTTCTATAATACAGTAATAATAATAAATTTAATTAATTAAATAAATCATGGGGGGGCATGTAACGTCCATGGCAGGAGGAGGCCCCTTCCCTGGGGTCAATACTGAGTGCAAGGGGCTTACCCGGTCGAGGAGCAGAGGTCGGCAGTGAATTAATGGGCGGGAAGCAGGTATGGTACTTTACACAGCCAGTTTAATTAAGTCAACCTTTTTACATTCATGGGGCTCGTTACTTCACAGCCCACCATAGTCCAGGCGGACTTGTGTCATCGTCGTCATCGTCGTCATCTGATGATCCGGCTCTGGACCCGGCCCTCCCAGCTCCTTGGTGGTTGTAGTCCAAGCCTCCTGGCCCTGTGCCGGGGCTCTGGACGGTTGGAGGCACACACCCATCTCGAGAAACACGTCTCCAGGGCAAGCCCTCAAGGTCTGGGTAGGCCCTGGGTCAGGGAGGTCCCTGCCCCAGCCTCCTCTCTCTAGAGCAGACCTTAGCCCTCTCCCTATGGAGGCCTCTCTCTCCTTTCCCTTTGGCTGGGGAGACTTTTCCCCTCTGGCCTTCTACCCCTCCAGAGAGGAGTGACCTCCCTCTTCCCTCTCCAGCTCCCTTATGAGGCTTACCTCTGGTCGGCCTAGCCCCACCCTTCCTGACCACGTGTCTTCCTGCTCCCAGCTGTTCCCTGTCCCGACTCCCAAGTAGGTGTCCTGCACAGGCCCCCAGTTCTGATGACACTTGGGGCTTACTCCCGAGTAGACCTCGCCTCCAGAGGAGACCCCTGTTCCCAGGGAACTCCTGGCCACCTGGGCTGGGCCCAGGTGACAGCGCCAAAATGTTAATTTGCCCCGGGTGACAGATGGGCTAGGTACGCCACTGAGAAACAGGTAATTTATGAAGCTTCTGCAGCCTTTCCAAAGGCAGGCTCTCATCAAGGTCCCAGGGGACTGGACCATTGACAGGGGAACCCCTCCAGAAGCTAAATGCAGGATGAATGATTTCTGACATAAAAATAAACTCCAAAAATCTGCCCCTGCCTTACCTGCTCCAGTGGGCGTGGCAAGGTCCAGGGACAGTTGGCGAGTGCTACTTCTTGCGGCAGTGCTCCCAAACTGGCTGCAGATGGCGCACTCTGCACATGGTCAGTGGCCATTTTGCAATCCGGTAAAGGAAGTGAATGTTTATGCTTGCAAATTCTCTTGCCCAGCTAAGGCCATTTTTAATCTCAGAACAGGCTGAGAAGTGATCTCCAAGCCACTTCAGGAGGTACACATGGACCTCGTCTGCAACCAGTATGTGTTGTTCCCTTGTACCATATTGGCTCTCAATAACACACAATTAGATAAATTGAAAATATGCTTCTATTTGGACGTCTGCCTTCTATTTTAATGGGAACAGACTAAAGATCAGTTGATGCCACTGACCCCAAGTGAGAACGTAGCCATATTGTGAAACATCATTTCACAAAAACCATCATGCGCACTCGTGCAATCAACACCAGGAATCTTTCCAAACAGAGATGCATTTCCTGGGGAGAGTGGCTGGTGGACCAAACCTGAAGGCCAAGCAAGGACACTGAGGGTAGAGGCCAACGATGGCAGAGGTTCCCTCCTCCCTCCATCTTAGCAATGTCAGGTGTCCAAGAGGAGGCTGTAGGCAGCCCACTGTCATCAAATTACTATGGGAGCAAAGGAACAGCTTCCTTCCACCTGCACTGTTTTCAGCAGTGGCAGCACCAGGACGAAGATATTGGGGGCAAGGAACGGGCAAAGTTCAGTTATGGCTGGGGTCTCTAAGCCTTTCAGCCAAAAGGTCACATCTAATATCTGGCACAGTGTCGAGGGCTGGGAAAAAAATTAAATATAAAATTTAAATAAATACATTAGGGATGGAACTCAGATGAATGAATGGGCTCAAATGTCCAGGATTTCTTCAAGCACCATACACTGAAATGGACCCTTATTCCCCCACCCCATAAGCACAACTCTGGTTGTGTTTGGTCAACTGAGTGAAAGGCTTTCAGGGGATCAAAGGCTGGCTGTCGGCCAGACAGAGGCTCTCTGCGGGCAGCATTTGGCCCCCGGGCCTGGGTTTGGAGACCCCTGATTTATGGGGACAGGGAGGAGCTTTGACCCACATGTCAGATTCCTGGTTACAGAAGCAACAGCATTTTTCACACCAATCCCCCATTCTGAGCATATTTTCTTTGAGGTCAGCAATACAGATTTTGGCGAGTTAACTGTCAAGTCAGCATATTTAGGATTGTGGACTTATTTCCATTTCCAGTTCAGTATTTAGCAATGGGCAAGAGTGGAGAGTGGAGTACTTGCCCCCAACCTGGCACCACTTAAGTTTGTCATATGGCCAGTGCATGGTTTCAACGGGATTGCTTGTGCATTTTCCCATTTCCTGAGGGTTCCCGGTGCCAGCTGTCCATTTCAGTAGTGATGCATTAACTTTTCCCTGGCTTTGAAAATGGCCTAGTAACCTATTCCCTGGAATGACAAGACAGAGAAAAGGAGACAAAGCCCTGAGCACTTTCACACTTTCTAGCAGGAACGTGAACTGGAGTCAGGTGATGTGAGTCCAAGTTGCAAGAAGACATGTTCTTTGCTGACTTGAGTCACCTGCGTAGATGACTGGCACAGATTCAAGTCAGAGGCCACTGACTCTGAAATAAGCCCCACACATGCAGACCCGAATCTGTTTGTGTTTGGATGTGCTTGCTTGTTTTTTTTCATGGCATGAAAGACCTTGTGGGGCCATCATTCAAACTGGGTAAGCAGCAGCAGAAAAGGAGCCAGGAGACAGGGAAGGGTTAATGTTTTGCATTGAGCAGGAGATGGGGGGAGGGAGGCAGGAGCAGGTTCTCTTGTCTATCTGTGAAGGAACCAAAGATCAGCAGAATGATGGGTAGTCTTTCCCCCCCCCCCCCCAGACTAGGGAGGCAAGAAGGAGCCCAAGGGGTTTCTTGCCTTAGGATTGGCAGGAAAGGGAAAAAGGAGGTGGGGAAGTGGTTCCTCATGGCTCTGACTGTTGCTACCTGGGAAGAACCTGCCTCACTGAATGACAGGCAATGGGACTACTTATGAGCAGAGTTGCAAAGGATTGGGCTGTACTGCCTCCCAGCTGCTGCCACAACCCTTTTCCCAGCCCCGCTCTCCATGTGCTCTGGATGGGGGCAGGGTTATAACTTCCAAGGAGTCCGCCAGGTAGAGTGAGAGTTTTGCTCACTCTACATGCGCACGTGCTCTCTCCCTCCCCCCATCCCTGCCAGAAGCACCAAGCCTTCTTTCTTCCTGCGCATGAAAAAAGTTGCAAAAAGGGCATCAAGCGACCCCCAACTGCAGCCAGACTCGACAGAAAGAGGACAGGCCAAACAGCAGAAATGGTGCATCCGAAATCTCCTGCCTGCTCAGCCCCAAATGACACCAGAGCCAGCAGCAGCCTGCACAGCCAGCCCCAGGGCGCGCAGGAGGGCAATGGAAGGCGCTGCACACAGGCCCGCCAGGCTTTTTCCTGCCTGGTGTCCTGTGGCCGTCAGCGGCTGGCCCCGCAGGTGAGTTACTGGGCGGGGGCAGCAGCAGCCTGCAGGGAGGGGCCGAGCTCTCCAGGAACAGGAGCTGACGGGGGGACCTTCAACCACATTTGCACGCCAGGGCTGGGAAAATGCGAGGGGGACCCCGCCCCCAGCCACGGCCCTGCGGGGGCAGGGCTCGCTCCGCCCGTCCAGCCTCCCGGGGCTTCCCAGCACCGAGGCGTGCGGCGCCCCGCAGCCCGGCACTGGGGCTCCTCGGAGCGGGGTGCGGTCCCCTCCCCGGCGCAGAGCGGAGAGCCCGCCCGGGCCTTCTTCCCTGCCGGGCCGGGCCGCGCATCGGGCGCCAGGCGGGGCCGTAGTCCTGCGCGCCCCCGCGGCTCCTCCGGGGCGAGGGGCGCGCGCCCGAGAAGGGCCAGCCCGCCGCCCCCCGCACGGCCCTCCCCACGCCTCCTCCTCCTCCACGGCTCAGGCCCCGGGAGCGGCGGGCAGCTCCGCGGGCGGGCCAAGAGTCGTTCCCGCGCCGGGGCTGCGGCCCCGCACTGCCGTCCCGTCCCGTCCCGTCCCCTCCCCTCCCCGTCCCACAGCGCCGCCTGCCCCGCCCCGGCAGAGCCGGGAAGGCGGCTCCGTTGCCCGGCGACGGCGCGCGTGCCTCCCTCCCTCCCTCCCTGGCCGCGGCTCGAGGGCGTCGCCTCCGGGCCTCTTGGGCGAGGCGGGTCGCGCCGGGACCGAGCGGGGGCGGCCCCGCTTCTCTCCCTGCGCCCGCCCGCGGGAAGGGCCCCGCCGCCTCCGCCCCCCCGGGCCTGGCTGTTCGAGGGGCGGCGCGCCCGCAGCGCTGGGGGCCGGGCCGGGTGGCGCTCGGAGGGGCCGCGTGGCCGTCCCGCCGGCAGGCCTGCCTGCCTGGCGCACGCCCCCAGAGGCTGCAGGCCCGCGCCAGGGCCGCCCGGCTCCCGCAGCATGGCCAGGAGGCGCGAGCACCTCGGGCTGAGCTACCTGGAAGAGCTGCGCCTGGCGCGGGCGCGCGAGGACGTCTGCAGGGAGTCCCGGCTGCAGTTCCTGCAGTTCCGGCGGGAAGCCCTTCCTGCGCCCGCGGCCCCCGGCCAGCCCATCCTGAAGGGCCAGGCGGCCCCCCGGCCCCCGCAGATCAGGGAGCCCTGCGCCAGCCCCAGCTCGGGAAGCTCTGTCCTCCTCCCCCCAGCCCCAGATGACTCCTCGGAGTCCGGCACGTCCTGGTATTCCAGAAAGGTCCGGATCCGCTCTGTCGCAGACCCCGTGAGCCCAGGCCGCCCAGCTCCACGGAAGGGGCCGCCCAAGGAAGAGGGTGCCGACAGAACAGGCCGCGAAGACGGGAGCGACGCCAAAGAAGACAAACCTCCAAAGGTGGCCGTGGCGATCGCCTCTTTAGCAGGCACCAGCAGAAAAGTCACCATGCTAAAGAAGCCAGAGTGCCCCGCAAAGTCCAAGTACCAAAAGGTGGTTCGTGCACGATCACCATTCAAAAAACCTCCCACCTGTCCGCCAAAAGGCCAACCGGAGGCTGAAAAGCTAGAGCAGAAAGCAACCTTCCAGCTCCGAATTCCCAGACCCAGCATTGTCACGACAGAAAGCGCTGATTCCATGGCCTCCACCTCATCTGAAAAATATTCCAGGATTTCTGACGATCTGCTGAGACCAAGTCTGCTAAGTTCAGTACTGGAGCTGGATGAAACGTACAGTAGAAAAAGTAGTGACACATCCAGTGTGAGATCAGAATACGCGGGAGAGGGCATCAGTAGATCAGACATTTTAAAAGTACACGAGAGGTCCTTCCCGCGGGGCAGGTTCTACTCCTACTCTTCTGTTCAGAAGATGCCTTCTGGGGTGCATCCACGGTCTATTGATGAAATAATTGCCTCCCTGCGATCTACGTCTCCAACTCCATCAGACCTGAAGATCAAAGAACTTCTGGAAAGTATTCTTGGGCAAGACTACACCATCAATTTAGAAGTAGGTGAACTAGAACCAGCAAAGTATTTTTGTTGCAGACTTCTCATACGAAAACTGCATTTATTTCAAAGCCAACAGTATGTTCAAGCTGTAGCCCCATTGAGCAGGCTAGGGTGCTACAAGGGAGCAAGTGAGACCTCCTCCCTTCTCTAATCCAACACTGGATACATCGTGGGCCCAGCAGGCCACTGTGGATGGGAGTGGGCTGTTAGTCCATGTGTACACAGAAGCCTCTGTTGCCGATGGTTTCCTTAGGCACACTGAGGCTCAGGGCTCCCTCAACGAGTAACTGTGTTCTGCAAGCAGCATTCTGGGGAAGGCAGTTCCGTGAACGTGAAACCAGGCCCAGAATGCCTCTCCGCATGACTTTCGTGTTAGAATAGGATGCACAGACAGTTGTGTAAAGTGTTATGGGTGTTATTCCCAAGCTGTGTAGAGCTCCAGCTGAGAGGCATTTGATGGATCATCTAAACAGCAGCTTGCTGTTGGCAGGGTTTCTCCAGCAGCCTGGGGGCTTGTCCCACGTTGGGTTGGCAGGATGCTAGTCACTGCAGACCTGCACAGTCTTCAGGGTGTGGCAAATGCTCCTGTTTATTTCCAAATGAATAAATGATAACTGTAGTTGAGCTCTTGACTTTGAAGAAAGTTGACCGCTTTGCTGAGCTGTTGTGCTCACAGGCTGCTCACAGACCCTATTACACTGAATGGGATCTAAAGCACCCTATTACACTGGAGAATGGCAGTCATTGGCTGGACACATCGGGAACAATCCTAACCCACTTTTCGGCACCGACATAAGGGTGATGCAGCTCCGAGATAAGGGAACAAACATTCCCTTACTTTGAGGAGGCCTCTGTGAGTGCCACCCAACTGCAGGATGCAGCCTATGTCCCATTGGCACCACTATGCCAGTGCTGGAAAGTCGGTTAGGATTTAGGCCATCTAGTCATAGCTGCTTGTTTGTTTTGCCTTTCTCATCATTACCAACAAATAGGCATTACACACCTGATGTCAGATTTGTCCAGACCCCACATGTTTTTTTCATTTTGATAAATACTAAAGAGTCAGGGGAGGGCACAACAAAGAAATTGTCCATTCATTTCTCAGTTGGAGTGTGAGCTTGAGTAAAAATAAGAGTAATTCATAATGTCTAACCAAGATATTGTGCCAGCCCATTGGAGCATTACCTCCCTCAATGGTGTTTTATCAGGAATGTTGAAAAGAAGTCTGTTGTAAGGATTCACTCTCGGTTTTGCTGAGTGTTGCAATTTTATTATAATTTTAAACTGGTGGCAGTGCTGTTGCCTTGAAAGCCTGTTGCTGACTCTAAACTTTCAGAGTTACTAAAGATATACAGTATATTGGCCTTCTTATCCCTAAGGAAGGGATGCACGTTCTACAAACATCTTCAGTTTTGTAGGGTTTAGCATTCAGTAACCTGCGGTGTCACTTCTGTTTCCTATAACAATGGTTATTGGTAGCAATTATAAGGGAAATGATTATTTCAAAAACAACCATTTTCATAATTCTATCAGCATGCATAGATTTTTACTAAATGTGAAGTTAATACTGAAGCAGGAGAAAAAAAATGGTCCACAGATAGAATTTTCCTTTAAGCTGGTGTCTTTCTAGTCAAATTCCTAAGGGCCCAGTCCTATCCAACTCTCCAGCACCAATGCAGCTGCAATGAAGCCTTGAGGTAAGGGGGCAAACATTCCTTTACCTTGAGGAAGCCTCTGTGACTGCCCCACCCATGATGCAATACACACCCCTTTGCTAGAAAGTTGGATAGAGTTGGGCCCTGAGACTTGTTATCAGGAGTAACAGCACCCAGTGACCACCCAGTGTCAAATCCAGGCCTGGATCTAAAGAGCAGCCTGACTATTTGCAGACCCACAAGAGGATTTTGGGCTCGTTCCTCAAACACCGGCTCTTTACCTCACGTGAAAAGTTTTTTGTTTTTTTTAAAGAGAGTTTTAAATGTAGTTTGGTGGTATGTTATATTCAAAGGAAAATGGGAAGCTGGGAAGCCCAAGCCCTTGAGCACATCAGAAGTAGCTCCTCAGATTCTGACCCTTGTACAGTTTTACTTTTAAATGTTAAAATGGTCAGGATTTGCAAACTGCTGCCATTGGAGTATGCCATTCTGTTACTAGTTTCCCACCCCCACAATGAGAATGGGCAGCTAGTGCATTTTATCTTTTCAGTATTTGTAGCTGTAAGGGGAGCTCCTTCTGAATAAAAACAAGGAGAAGCCTGGAACTCAGACAAAATTAGTGGCAGAGGTGGGGGATGCCAGATAGAAAATTTGACCGCTAGGAAGAGGTAGATAGCATTGCAGTTATGTTATAGGAAGGAGGTCTAGATCTCTGGATCTGAGATGGGTTAAAGCGGTGGCAGAGGTAGGGCATCTGGCACCCAGGGCCATGACATTGGTTGTCACCCACTGGAAGTGTCTAACCCGGAGGTAATTATGGTGATGTGATGACATCACTGCTAATTACTTCCAGTTTTACGGTGTTCTCAGAGCTGTTGCAAGCATTTTTTCTTTGATGTTAAAAGCGAAAAAAGCGGTGAGCTGCTCACAAGTGCTCCAAGTGCCCGCAAGGGTGTGTGTGCAGGAGAAGGTACTGCGGCAGCGAGGAGGGCCCCTTATCACCACAGTACCTTCTGCCCTCCCCTTGTAGGCACTTGGAGCAATTGTGAGCCACTCTGAGCAGCCAACCGCTTTGAGAAGTTCTCAAATATGTTATAGAGTTTGAAGGATGAGAGCGTCAGAGGTTCTTAATAGTTTTGTTTAAAATATACATGTGTTTCCCCAAGTACTTAAGAATATAGTTCCTGCTTAAGCATTGTGTTTGATAATTCTTTTCAAGTAGAATTGAAATGCATAATGCAAGATGTTCTTTTCACTGGCTTGGCTGACACTTTTTTCTATTCTTTCTGCCAAACAGATACCAGCTCTGCTTCCAGGAGAGACTGAAACAAGAGATGAAATTCTGACCTATATTCTACAGGTAGATTCAGTATTATCAAACAATGCTAAAACATACTTTCTTTGGCTGATGACATATGAAGTGTACGGTATGAAGTATAGAATTGAAAAGAAAATAAATTATCAAAGTTTGCACACATGTTTGCCCGCACACACACCCGCACTTATAATTGCCCTTTTAGTATACTCTCCATTCTGGTGGGAGGGGGTGAATCATCATAAATCTTCACTTTAGGCCTTCCTCTCAGGTACTCTCCAAGTATAAAATTGGATATACTTGCAATTTTACAGCTTTTGTGGCTCCCTCTACCTTCTAGGGAAGTCTCCCATTAAAGATGTTCCAGATTCATTGATGCCTCATTCAGCTATGTTACTGGACCATCCACCAGTGATCTGTTTCATCCAAGTGTTGACCAATTTACAGCTATATTGTGTAATCCTGTAACTGGATCATTACAATTTTGTGCTTTCTAACTTTTGTGTTATTTTTGTACCATTGAGCCACCAGCTGGTAAAACAGAAATGGAGCCAAGTGAATTGGAGTCTCCAACTGAGGAAGTCACAGCAGAAAAAACAGAACAGAAAGAAATGGTAAAATTTAAGATGTTCTGATAAAAGGATGCTCATTTTTTTCTAGCATGGGAAAGGGCTGCTCTCACAAAGCTCGTATTAGCTCCAGGAGCACCAGGTAGTAGAACCATAATCCCTCTGCACTCTGGTTGGGTTTGTCAAAGTCTGTTCTTCCTATTGATAAGACACCCCCAGTATTTTTTAGAAGCTGTAAACAACTCGGTAGCCATAAGGTGTGACGGTTGCTATGTGGAATATGTACCTTGTGTTTAGGTCTAGCATGGCAGTGAATTTACACCAAGAACTCAAGAGATTCAGCATACATGTTACAGAACACATTGAATTCAACAACATTCATATGTTTGTGGAGCTTATGGCCTAATCCTGTCCTTGTCTAGTGCAGGGAGTTGATCGTGACCCTCTTGGCTCTTCGAACAATCCGTTCTCATTGGTCCATTTTGAATTAAGGAAATTTTTTTTTGGTTACGTAAGACAGTTGATTTTTGTTTTCTGATTTTTTTGGCCATAGCTTTTGATAGAATGGAGATATTTCGCTCCAGTTTGTTTTACATTCTGCTGTAATTTACACATCGAGTGTTATATAACAAGTTGGTATTATTCCTACAAACTGATTTTAGCGATTTTGGTCGGTAGTTCCTGAAACCCCTGTGTGAGCATCACCCAATGTGGTCCACATCCCCCACACCCCCCTAGCGACACCACTGTTCCTCCATCACTCTTGACAGTTTCCTTCAATTGTCTATTGCTTGTGGCCACTGCATTGTTGTCCTTTATTGTCTTCCCAGGATATATCCAGAAGTACACGAACAGGGAGCTCTTTCCCTGAAGTCCAGCAGGAAGCCCCTAAAGAAGAAGACGATGACATTGCTGAAATGGAGGTAAAAGATGTATTGCAAGTGCTCCTTGTTGCCGCTCTTCCTTCCTTGTCTGATGTTGTTCTTGTCCAACTTCTGGAGTGCGCCATATTTTCTCTCTTCCTTGAATTCTATGTGCTAGGCATTTTGGTGCTCAGCATAGATCTGAATGCAGTCTTAAAATGTGGTAAGATTCTTTTTAGTTGTCAAGCTGATGACTGTCTAGTGATGCTCAGGCCTACCTTGGCCACTCAGAGTGGAATCAGATTGTTAAGATTCTTTCCCAAAAAGTGGCAAACTAAAATTTATTACGGCCATAGGTTAAGTCATCCTAATTAGAAAGTCAGGAAAGAGCACACTTTGATGAAAAGAACACATTTTGATGCATGTTCCTGACTTCAGGAGGCAAAAGCCGACTCAGTCATGTGGCAGTGGCACGGCTATATTGGCGAAGGGGGGTAGGGGTTTGATGGTATTGAACATTTTCATTCTGCCAAAGCTAAAAAGAAACTGGAAATTATCCCTGGATTTCCTGGAGGCTGGCAGAAGCCTCCGTGCTGACAGAGGAAGAGCCTTGCGTCGGCCTAGCTGGGCCAATGCAAGACTCTGGGGTGGGCGGGGAGGAGGCGGGAGGAAGGTGTTCCTGGGTGGGGGGAGGGCAGGTGGTGGCGGCCCCAGGGTGGGCAGGGAGTGGGAGGTGGGGCTGGGATCCAGCAGTTCTGCCAGCCTTCAGGATTTCCTGGATTTTACTGCCTCTGCATATTGGCCTTGCCGACTCTTGACTTGCATTGGCCAATGTGCAGCTCAGAATTGTGCTATAAGGAAAATTAAAATGGTATCTGCACTAAAATGTTGCTTTTTAGCCAGAAGAAGTAATGATGGAAACAAATAGAAGGCAAACAGCACCTACTGTAGCAGGACCTTCAGGAGAGGTCTCCAGCTCACATGAAATTGAAGGTGTCACATTTTTAGAGCCTGAAAAGACAGAGGGATTAACTGCTTCTCAAGTGGAAAAGGTTTTGAAGGGAAAAATTGCTGAAGGACTCCAGGTAAGAGAGAAACCATTTTTTATCAATAATAATAATAATAATAATAATAATAATAAACAACTTCATTTATACCCTGCCCTTCTCCCCAAAGGGACCCAGGGCGGCTTACAACAGATTAAAAACAGATTAAAACATAATATTAAAAAACAGATAAAAACATTAACATATTAACAGATATCATAAAAATGGTAATCAGATAAAAAATCAGGTACAAGGAGCATAGAGCAGCAGATCATAGGAATCAGGCCTGTAAAAAATACTAAGAGATGTAGAAAAGATGTTTAAAAAGATGTCAAAAATGTAGAAAAGATGTTAAAAAAGATGTTAAAAAAGATGTAGAAAAGATGTTTTTACAGTTTCCACAAAGATGTAGAAAAGATGTTAAAAAAGATGTTAAAAAAGATGTTAAACTCGATGTCACCGTAGTATGGATCACCGTGGCCAGGTCTGCACAATCCAAGTACGGCCGCAGCTGGCGCACCAGCTGAAGCTGACCGAAGGCCCCCCTAGCCACAGCCGCCACCTGGGAGTCCAGGAGTAGCTGCGAGTCCAGGCGGACCCCCAAGCTGCGGACCTGCTCCTTCAGGGGGAGTGCAGCCCCATTCAGAGCAAGCCGATAGTCCAGTACCTGCATCGAGGATTTCCGAACCAGGAGAGCCTCTGTCTTATCCGGATTTAATTTCAGCTTGTTAGCCCCCATCCAGATCCTCACTGCTTCCAGACAGCGCTCCAGGCCCTCAACCGCCACCCTGGAGTCTGGAGGAAAGGAGAGATAGAGCTGGGTGTCATCAGCATATTGATGACACCCCACTCCAAACCCCCGGATGACCTGTCCCAAAGGTTTCATGTAGATGTTAAATAGCATGGGGGACAGAATTGAACCCTGCGGCACCCCACACCTCAAAGGCCAGGGTGTCGGACAGGCATCCCCCAGCACCACCATCTGGGACCGACCCTCCAAGTAGGAGCAGAACCACTGCAAAACAGTGCCTCCAACTCCCAGCTCGGCCAATCGGCCCAGGATACCATGGTCAATGGTATCGAAAGCTGCTGAGAGGTCCAGCAGGACCAACGGACACACTCCCCCTGTCCAGTCCCTGGCATAGGTCATCCACCAAGGCAGTTTCCGTCCCAAAGCCTGACCTGATAACCAGATAATCTGCTTATCCAAGACCCTCTGGAGTTGGGATGCCACCACCCGCTCAATTACCTTGCCCAGAAATGGGATGTTAGAGACTGGCCGGTAGTTGTTCAACACAGCGGAATCCAGGGAGGGCTTCTTCAGGAGGGGGCGAACCACCGCCTGTTTCAAAGCGAGTGGCAACATCCCCTCCATCAAGGAAGAGTTGACCACCCTCCCTGTCCACTCAGCCAGTCCATCCCAGGCAGCTCTTATCAGCCAAGCCGGGCAAGGGTCAGACAGGCAGGCCTCACACTCCAAAGGAGTCTGTCCACATCCTCAGGCTGTACAAGCTGAAAAGAATGCCACAATACTGGACAAGCTGTTGCCAAGGGTACAGCGTCAGACATTGTCAATGTGGCATCCAAGTTGTGACGAATTTGATCAATTTTATCTGCAAAATGTTGTGCAAGCATGTCACAGCGGCTGACCATGTATTCCTCCTGGTCTACTGGAGGGGCCTGCTGAAGGAGGCCCCGTACCACACGGAACAGCTCTGCCAGACGGCTATCAGCAGACGCAATGGTAGCAGAGAAGAACGATCTCTTCGCTGCTACCACCGCCACGGAGTAGGCTCTGTAATGAGCTCTACTCCGTGTCCCATCAGATTCATCTCGAGTTTTCTGCCACTGTCGCTCTCCTGCCCTGTTGCTTCATCATTCGCAGCTCCTCAGTGAACCAAGGAGCCGCTCCGAGTCTGCGACGAGGCAGAGGTCGCTCCGGAGCAATCTCATCCACTGCTCTGGTCATTTCCCCATTCCAGAGGTCAACCAGGGCCTCAGATGAGACACCAGTCTTGGCAGTGGGAAAACCCCCCAGAGCCCTCAGGAAACCTTCAGGATCCATTAGCCTCCAGGGGCGGACCATCGAAAACGGTCCCCCGCCTCTGTGGAGGTAGGAAGTTGCAACGAACCTAAACCTTACCATGAAGTGATCTGTCCATGACAACAGAGTGATCTTGATCTCCTCCACATCCAGATCACTGTCCCCGTGCCCAGCTGTGAACACCAGGTCCAACACATGTACTGCAGAATGTGTTGGGGCCAAGATCTTCTGGGACAGGCCCATGGTTGTCATGGCGGCCATGAAATCCTGAGCTGCACCTGCTGCAGGGGCCTCGGCATGAACATTGAAGTCCCCCAGGACTAACAGGTGGGGGACCTCCAATGCCACGCCCGAGATCACTCCAGTCAGCTCAGGCAGGGAGACTGTTGGGCAGCAGGGCGGGCGGTACACCAACAGAATCCCAATCCTGTCCGGTGCTCTCAACACAACATGCAGGCACTCGAACCCAGCAAACTGCTGGACAGGGCACCTGGTAAGAGAGATGGACTCACGATAGACCATTGCAACTCCCCCTCCCCGTCCCTGCACTCTTGGCTGCTGCAACACCTGAAAGCCTGGTGGACAAAGTTTGGAGAGACTAACGCCTCCCTCCATGTCCAAGCAGGTCTCTGTAATGCATACCAGGTCGGCTTTCTCATCCAGGATTAAGTCCCGGATGATACAGGTCTTGTTATTCACCGACCTGGCATTCAGAAGCAGCAACTTCAGATCCAGGGACTCACTGCCAAGACCACCAGACGTCCGAGAATTGGGGGAAGGACCAGAAGGGGAGATGATCTGCCTATGATGAACTCCCCTTCTCCTGTAACGGCCTGTCCGACCCCCACCGCCATATCTCCCCTGGCCCGTCACTCTCTTGATAGTGGCACCCTTCCCTTCCCCTAAGCTCCCTCCTAAGAAAAGACACATGTGGCGAGGCCCACCTTCTGAGACTGGCCTATACAAAGAGAGACACCCAGCGGGACTGCTTATAAAAAAGATAAAAACAAGGCAAGCCCAACACCGGGTGTCTCACAGGCGGATCCTCTGCTGCAAAAAGACTGCTGCTCCTCTCTCCCCTGCCTAAACAGAAGGGGAGGATATCCGACCGCTGTTTTACAGTTCGTTGACCAGGGAGGGCACCAGATCTTCCGGGCACGAGCCCCGGGCTAAGAGCCCTTCGGCAAGCCCAGCAAAGATGTAGAATACCTGGGGAGGAGGAGGAGGAGGAGGAGAGCAATCAGGCGAGCAGGTCGACAGGCTTGCAGGCTCCAGCCCCAGCCGGCCAGTCCCGCAGCTGAACCTAATGGGCCTTTCCAGATATTGCCTCTACTCTACTATTGCCTCTACTAGAAATTATCACTGCTGTGAACATTTACTACTACCAAGCCACCTTGGGTGCCCTTTGGGGAGAAAGGGGAAATACAAATCCAGTAAATAAAATAAAATAAAATATTTAGTGCTAGTCCTTCTGACAGCATAGACACACCAGTGATGAAGTCATCTGATCATCTTGGGTGAACCAAATAGAAAATGAGTGACCCTGTTTTGGGATGAAATGACCCTGTGGTTGCTTACTTATCATTATTACTAGCAGTGTTAATAAGAATATTTAAACACGTTGACCAACTTTATCCAAAATTCCAAAATATGGAGTATTCTGAAATATGGAACCTTTTTGACCACCAGCATGACTTTCTTTTTTAAAACTTTTTTGCCTAAAGAAATGACATCACAAACTGTGCTTCGTGCACAAATCTTGTTTCAAGCACAAAATTATTAAAAATATTGTATTAAATTACCTTCAGGCTATGTGTTTAAGGCTATGTGTATGAAACATAAATCAATTTTGTGTTTCGGCTTGGGTCTCATCCCCAAGATCTCTCATTAGATATATGCAAGTATTCTGATATACGGAAAAATCTGAAATCCAAAGAACTTCTGTCCCAAGCGCTTCCGATAAGGGATGCCCAAACTGTAGACCGCTTTCCAACAAAAAGAAGTTCACAAAGCGGTTTATATAAAATGTGAGCGGCCATCGGTTTGGCCCTTTCACCCACTCATGCAGTTCCTGGTTTGCTTAAAAGGACTGTGTGAGGAAGGTGCACGGCGAGTGGGTAGGGAAGTGGGGGCAAACATAGGGTGAAGAGCAGGCGAGTTCCATCACCTGCCTCATGGATGAGCTGGCCCTGATCCCACAGACCACCATACTAGTCACTCTGTCGAACAAAGAGAGATGAGATCAGTTAGATGATCTCCATGCTGACTCCTTGAAATCATCCACATCAAAGTGCTCACAGTCATTCTGTGGAATATTCTGTTCTAGAATCTTTCCAGGTAGTGACATCAAGCTGACTGATCTATAGTTTCCAGGATCCTTCTTTTTAAAGAAGAGAAAGACAATAGTTAATTGAATTCATGCCAGAAAACTCAACCCTACAGGGAAAACCCATTGAATTTAGGCTTCCGCAGCACACCAGGATGTGGGAGGATGGCTCTTCCTGTGTAGGCTGCCTTTTTTATTCAGATGAGGGGTCTTTCACCAACCATCTCTTTTTCTCCTTTGCACCAGCAGCACGTGGAAATGCTGCTAACACGGAAACTTGGTTTCAATGCTACTAAAAGCCTGTTTATTCATTGGTGCCGTGAATCCCCAATCTGGGGATTGGGGTGGCTCATTGAAGCAAGGCAGGATTTGCTGCATGAGCAGTGAGAGATGATATCCACCAAATCCCATTTAGCCATGAGTAGTGAGCAATTGGCAGCAACTGGATTTTTTGCCCCAATGTGCATGACTTTACACCTACCTACATTGAAACTCATCTGCCATTTCGCTGCCCATTTTCCCAGTTTGGAGAGATCCTTCTGAAGCTCTTTGCAATCCCTTCTGGTCTTCACCACTTGGCAAAGTTTAGTGTCCAGTTTAAAGATGGGCATGCCATTAGCTAACCTCCAATCCTCTGGCACTGTGGCCGTTTTAAGGAACAAGTTGCATATTTTAGTGAAGAGACTGGCTACTTCATCTTCAGTTCCTTAATAACTCTTGGGTGGATGCCATCAGGGCCCATTGACTTATTGATCTTTAATTTGTCAATTAGGTCTGAAACATCTTCTCTTTTAACCTCTATCCGACTTAATTCCTTGGTCAGGAGGGACCATTCGGGTAGCTGTATCTGCCCGAGGTCGTCTGCCATGAAGACAGATGCAAAAAGCTAATTTAATTTCTCTGCTATCTCTAAGTCCCCTTTAATCTCTCCTTTCCGTTCCTCACCCTGATCTAGTGGGCGAACTGCCTCCCTGGCAGGTTTCCTGCTTCTAACATATTTGAAGAAGCTTTTATTATTCCCCTTAATGTTGCTGGCCATGCGTTCCTCATGTGTTCCTTCCTCCTCATTTCAGGGAAGTCAAGCATTTTTGTGTCAGATTTGCTTGCCACTCTTTCCGTGTCGTGCGTGGCGAAACGGATCACAGCATCATCACTGTTCCCCAATGGTTCAGTACGTTTACATCCCTAACTAAGTTCTGAGTACTGGTTGGTTGGTTGGCAACCTTCAGTCTCGAAGGACTATGGTATAAGCCTACAGCACCCGGTATTCCCAGGCGGTCTCCCATCCAAGTACTAACCAGGCCTGACCCTGCTTAGCTTCTGAGACCAGACAAGTCTGGGCATGTGCAGGGTAACAGTTGCTGCAGTACCTGAGTACCTGTAGTACTGCATTCTGAGCACTACACAATATTAAATCCAGAGTCACCTGTCTTCTCCTGAGCTCCATGGTTTCTTTCCACAGTGAGGACTGCTGGCTTACATTTATTTTCTTCATTCTGTTTTATAACCACTTGCCAGTCCAGAAGAGCGTTGATGGCACAATTCTGTGCGTGTTTACTCAGAAGTAAGCGCTCCTCAGTTTAACGGAACATCCAAGAATGTGTTTATATGTTTGTAGCCTAATCTCTTATACATCTCTTTTGCTTATGCCAAAATGGAATGGGGGTTCCACGCACCTCCTCATTGTGGGGAGCTGGATGTCCTGGGGCTGCAGTAAGAACATTTCCATAATTTCCCAGGGAGTCCTTTGTCTCTTTGGTAGCTTGCCCTTGGTAGCTTTGGTAGCTTGCCCAGCTTGCTACCCACCTGGTTTGCATGGGCTCTGGAGTAAAGGTAGTGCTCATGCCCCTTCCAAAAACAAACATTGAATCCACTCCTGGTGTCACCCCGCCAGGGTGTCACTTGCTAGCACCTTATTGGTTCCATGCTGTGTCATAATAACATCTCATTGGCTCTTTGAACAATCAGTGTCATTGGTCTGTTTTTAAGGAAATTGTACATTTTGTTAATATAAGAGAGTTTCATTTTTGTTTCTGGTTTTTTGACCATAACTTTTGATTGATTGGAGATATTTCTCTCCAGTTTGTATCTTTGCATTCTACTGTAAATTGCACATAGAATGGTATATAACATGATGGTAGTATTCCTAACAACCACAATTTCAGTGGGTTTGGTCAGTAGTGGTGTCACCCCCCCCCCAAGGGTGGTACCCAGGGTGGTACCAGTGACTGTTAAGTTTATTCTGCAACTTTGGAGAAGGACTTTGGCAAAAGCTTTTGGAAGTTCCAAGTCTGTGCCTACCAGAATGTATCTATTTGCTTGTTCATCCCCTTAAAGAACATCAAAGGCTGGCAAGGCTTTTTGTGCTCCTCAAGGCTGCTTTTGGACCTTTATAATTCTCACTTTGATATGTCTTTCATTAATTTTCCTGGGATGAGCTGATGAGTCTGCAGGTGGCAGTGGTTGGATCCATGTGTAGCAGTGGGCAAGGCAAGGGGACCCGAGCTTGAAAATCAAGCTTGGAAATCAGTTTTTAAAAAAATGAAAAATAAATTATTTCTCCCAGCGTGCCTGGAAAAATAAGCTCATGGGGGTTTGTTTCTGAACTGTAACCAGTCAGATTCTGCAGTCCCCAGCTGAGAGATTTCAGAAAGTTTCTAGTTGTTGTACTTTCACTTTTTTACAGATTGACTTCACTGTCAAGTTTTGTTCCTTTATAGAAGCCGCAGTTCTCAGGCGTTCTGGAAGTCCAAGGAAAAGCATTTCCAAAGATGCCACCAGCTGAAATCCAGGAAAGTTTGGAAGAACTTCAGGAAGAGCAGCCTCTGTCCTTGCTTTCTACCTGGACTTCAGATATCAAGTAAACTTAAAAATATTTCCATTTTGTTTACTGCTACCATTTACTACTACATTTACATTTAGGGAGCACTTTTCAAGCACTTCTGATACATTAACCTATTGTGTTCTGTCCGGGGGGCGGGGGGGCACAGCAATCTGTGCAAGCTGCTCCTTACTTGGCATGGGTTCCCCAGTTATTTTCTGTGGGTCTTGCTTTGGTATGTTTTCAAAGATGTCGCCTAGCTGTCACCTGGAGCATATTTCCTTGACCGTAAGTTACCTAACATTAGGTAATATCCCTTTAGCTGCCTTGCGTGCCTTTTCAAGAAGAAGGGTGGGATAGAAATCAAGTAAATAAATGAAATTCTGTGGCAAACTTTGGAACTCATTGGTGTGGGATCTGGCTTGGTATGGAGCTGCCAGTCGTGATTTGCCTGGTATCATTTCCTTCCACTTTTGCACTTGGTTTGCATTCCTTCTGCACAACAATCTCTCCTGGTCAGGCTTGTTTTGGACTCTCCTGAGTTGCTCCTTCACTTTATTGATTTAGGAAAAAACACTTTAATTATGAGCTTTTGTTGTGCTTCAAGCCCTGAAAGGTTTCTTGGACATGGAAGAGAGCCTTTTTATGGCAGGTTGGAAGTTTGTAAAGGGAGATTACTTTCCATTAAGCCACTGAGAGCAGAGTCAGGGGAAAAGAATGCCAGAGTTTATGAAAGAGTCCTATTGGCATTTAAGTGACCCTGTGCATGCCACATTGCTTATCTGCACTGCTTTCAGTTCATTTGGTTAGCAAGGTTATATATTAAGACAAATAATGACAGCAGACAAGCAGTATTTTGCCTTCAATAAAAAGTTACTGTCAGATTATCAATGGTGCAGAAAAAGCATGATTTTGTGGGGGAAAAGTTACTGAGTGCATTAAGGGAGGTTAATGTAGGCCACACACATAGTATTGGTTTTTCTTGTCTTCTCTTTCAAAGGATGATAAATAGACTGCTTAAGGTAAGGGTGTGCTGTAACAACACAGCCTTTTACCTGCAACATGCCCTAAATATTTTCATTTTGTTAGGAGGGTTTCAATTTTTGTCCATTTAAATGAATCAATCCACCTCTGGGGATTAGGCACAGGGACGCCCAAAACACAGGGTCTCACTGTTTGGTTCTTAGGTAATATAAAACTAACAGCAAATCACATTGAACAGTTTTACAGCTGATTACCATATTTATATAATTAAGGGCGCAATCATAACTGCACCTTATGCCGGTCCAAGTCCCTTGGACTGGCATAGGAGGGTCACAGACGTGCTGTAAAGCACATTTGCGCCTCCCTGGGAGGACGCCGCTTTGGCGCATGTCGATACACTGATGCGCGGAGTCTGGCAGATGCCTCCATGGCAGCTTCCTTGCCATGGCTTGTCTCGGCGCGTCTGCGCCAACTCATAAGAACATAAGAACATAAGAACAGCCCCACTGGATCAGGCCATAGGCCCATCTAGTCCAGCTTCCTGTATCTCACAGCGGCCCACCAAATGCCCCAGGGAGCACACCAGATAACAAGAGACCTCATCCTGGTGCGCTCCCTTGCATCTGGCACTCTGACTTAACCCATTCCTAAAATCAGGAGGTTGCGCATACACATCATGGCTTGTACCCCATAATGGATTTTTCCTCCAGAAACTCGTCCAATCCCCTTTTAAAGGCGTCTAGGCTAGACGCCAGCACCACATCCTGTGGCAAGGAGTTCCACAGACCGACCACGCGCTGAGTAAAGAAATATTTTCTTTTGTCTGTCCTAACCCGCCCAACACTCAATTTTAGTGGATGTCCCCTGGTTCTGGTATTATGTGAGAGTGTAAAGAGCATCTCCCTATCCACTCTGTCCATCCCCTGCATAATTTTGTATGTCTCAATCATGTCCCCCCTCAAGCGTCTCTTTTCTAGGCTGAAGAGGCCCAAATGCCGTAGCCTTTCCTCATAAGGAAGGTGCCCCAGCCTCGTAATCATCTTAGTCGCTCTCTTTTGCACCTTTTCCATTTCCACTATGTCTTTTTTGAGATGCGGCGACCAGAACTGGACACAATACTCCAGGTGTGGCCTTACCATCAATTTGTACAACGGCATTATAATACTAACCGTTTTGTTCTCAATACCCTTCCTAATGATCCCAAGCATAGAATTGGCCTTCTTCACTGCCACCGCACATTGGGTCGACACTTTCATCGACCTGTCCACCACCACCCCAAGATCTCTCTCCTGATCTGTCACAGACAGCTCAGAACCCATCAGCCTATATCTAAAGTTTTGATTTTTTGCCCCAATGTGCATGACTTTACACTTACTGACATTGAAGCGCATCTGCCATTTTGCTGCCCATTCTGCCAGTCTGGAGAGATCCTTCTGGAGCTCCTCACAATCACTTCTGGTCTTTACCACTCGGAAAAGTTTGGTGTCGTCTGCAAACTTAGCCACTTCACTGCTCAACCCTGTCTCCAGGTCATTTATGAAGAGGTTGAAAAGCACCGGTCCCAGGACAGATCCTTGGGGCACACCGCTTTTCACCTCTCTCCATTGTGAAAATTGCCCATTGACACCCACTCTCTGCTTCCTGGCCTCCAACCAGTTCTCAATCCACGAGAGGACCTGTCCTCTAATTCCCTGACTGTGGAGTTTTTTCAGTAGCCTTTGGTGAGGGACCGTGTCAAATGCCTTCTGAAAGTCCAGATATATAATGTCCACGGGTTCTCCCGCATCCACATGCCTGTTGACCTTTTCAAAGAATTCTATAAGGTTTGTGAGGCAAGACTTACCCTTACAGAAGCCATGCTGACTCTCCCTCAGCAAGGCCTGTTCGTCTATGTGTTTTGAGATCCTATCTTTGATGAGGCATTCCACCATCTTACCCGGTATGGATGTTAGGCTGACCGGCCTATAGTTTCCCGGGTCCCCCCTCTTTCCCTTTTTAAAAATAGGCGTGACATTTGCTATCCTCCAATCTTCTGGCACTGTGGCCGTTTTGAGGGACAAGTTGCATACCTTAGTCAAGAGATCTGAACTTCATTCTTCAATTCCTTAATAACCCTTGGGTGTATGCCATCAGGGCCCGGTGACTTATTGATCTTTAATTTATCAATGAGGTCTGAAACATCTTCTCTTTTAACCTCTATCTGACTTAACTCCTCGGTCAGGAGGGGCCGTTCGGGCAGCGGTATCTGCCCGAGGTCTTCTGCCGTGAAGACAGATGCAAAGAACTCATTTAATTTCTCTGCCATCTCTAAGTCTCCTTTTATCTCCCCTTTCCCTCCCTCACCATCCAGAGGGCCAACCGCTTCTCTGGCGGGTTTCCTGCTTCTAACATATTTGAAGAAGCTTTTATTATTCCCCTTAATGTTGCTGGCCATGCGTTCCTCATAGTCTCGCTTGGCCTCCCCTATCACCTTCTTACATTTCTTTTGCCACAGTTTATGTTCCTTTTTATTCTCTTCATTAGGGCAAGACTTCCATTTACGGAAGGAAGCTTCCTTGCCCTTCACAGCCTCTCTAACTTGGCTGGTTAGCCATGCGGGCACTCTCCTGGATTTAGTGGAACCCTTCTTTCTTTGCGGTATACACCTCTGCTGGGCCTCTATTACTGTTGTTTTAAGCAGCCTCCATGCACTCTGGAGAGACTGGACTCTTTTTACCCTCCCTTTCAACCTCCTTCTAACCAGCCTCCTCATTTGAGGGAAGTCCGCCCGTCGGAAGTCAAGGGTTTTTGTTAGAGATTTGCCTGGTATTCTTCCCCCAACGTGCACGTCAAAACGGATCGCAGCATGATCACTGTTCCCCAATGGCTCAGTAACGTTTACATCTCTAACCAGGTCCTGCGTACCGCACAAAATTAAATCCAGAGTCACCTGTCCTCTGGTGGGCTCCGTGACTAGCTGATCTAAGCCACAGTCATTTAGCACGTCAAGAAATCCGGTTTCCTTATCGTGTCCAGAACACAAATTGACCCAGTCAATATGAGGATAATTGAAGTCCCCCATGATTACAACCCTGTCCTTCCTTGTCACCTCCCTGATCTGTTTCCTCATTTCAAGGTCCCCATCCGATTTCTGGTCTGGAGGACGATAGCACGCCCCCAGTATTACATTGCTGCACAAGCCTGGTAATTTAACCCACAGAGATTCTACGGTGGAGTCGGACCCACCCTCAATCTCTGCTTTGCTGGATTCTATCCCTTCCTTAACATAAAGGGCCACCCCACCTCCAACACGCCCCTGCCTGTCCCTCCTGTAGAGTTTATAGCCCGGGATTGCGGTATCCCACTGATTCTCCGCATTCCACCAGGTTTCCGTTATGCCCACTATGTCAATATTTTCCCTTGTCACCAGACATTCCAGTTCTCCCATCTTTGCTCGTAGACTTCGGGCATTCGCATAAAAGCATTTATACACGGAATGCCCCAGGATGGGCTGCTTATTCGCTCCTTTGTCCCCGCATCCTCTCATTGTGCCAAACCGTCTATCACATCCCATCACCCTACCTTTCCCAATTTCTTCTCCTACCCTGCCTTTGTCTTGTTGTTCTCTAACCTCCCCATCCTCATCCCATAGGGATGAGGAGTCCCGAACCGGATGCCCCTCGGCTCCTGTCGGCCTTCCCCCAGGGATCAGTTTAAAAGCTGCTCTGCCACCTTTTTAATGTTATGCGCCAGCAGTCTGGTTCCATTCTGGTTCAAATGGAGCCCGTCCCTCTTGTACAGGCCCCGCTTGTCCCAAAACGTTCCCCAGTGCCTAACGAATCTAAACCCCTCCTCCCTACACCACCGTCTCATCCACGCATTGAGACCCCTGATCTCCGCCTGCCTAGCTGGCCCTGCGCGTGGAACAGGTAGCACTTCAGAGAACGCTACCTTTGAGGTCCTGGCTTTCAGCTTCCTGCCTAAAAGCCTAAATTTGGCCTCCAGGACCTCCCAGCTACACTTGCTCACGTCGTTGGTGCCGACATGCACCACAGCCGCTACCTCTCCCCCAGCACTGCCTACTAGCCTGTCTAGACGAGAAGAAGAACTCAAGCGGCAACAGTAGGTGTGGGGGGTGGGGAGGAGGCAGGAGGGGGGTGTTTCTGGGCAGGGGGAGGGCGGGCGATAGGCGGCCCTGGGGGCAGGCGCACGGGGAACCTGGGGTGGGGCTTGGACCTGGCAGTTATGCCGGATCCCAACTCCCGTCCCTGCTGAGAATGGAGTGGCTTCAAGCCGCTCCACTCTCCTTGGACTTGCACCACCTCCAGAGGTGGCGCAGGTCCGAGGAGACCCATTGGGGCCAGCAGCCCTTACCCAGGGGTAAGAGCTTCCCCTTGCCCCTGGCTGAGCCTCCTGGCTTGCCTGCTCCAGTGCAGGTTTGGATTGCGCCCTAAACTTATTAATGCTCTGTCGTAATTTGCAAATTGTAGAAGCTAACAAAATTGCAACTTTTTTGTTCTTGTTTGGAAAAACATGTAGCTTAAAGATTGTATTCCGAAAGAAAACAGGAAAGGATGGTGTAATGAGAAGCAAAAAGACTGTTTATAGCATTGACCGTCTATGAACTGACTCCCTAGACCATCACGGGCTTTCAGGCTTATCTGGCCCTGAAGATAGTGTGTGCTGACATCAAGCATGTCTCCTCTCTCTTCAGCTGCGTTGTTCATTTCCAGTGCAGGGCAGCAGGATTTGCGGTTCAGATGGCTTTTAAGCACTCTCCTCTTGTGGAAGAGAATGTGAGGCCTGACAGTGAACAAGCCAATCAGGACAGTGCTCTGCAATTCAGCAGAGTACAAGAATCTGTTCCACACTGTCAAGACGTTAGAATGTTATAGCCCTACTTCATAATTAGGCCTAGTATTAAAATATTTCAATTCTTACATGTAAAATATGTTTTATTTTAAAATTCATTTCTGGTTAGTACTAGAGAATACATATTAGTCTAATGACAGGATTGGTGAGCTGGTTAAATACTGATCTTTGTTTTAGGAGACGTGAGAGAGAGAAAAACCAAGTGGATGGTCCTGTTCTGACTTGCACGTGTTGGGGGTGGCAGCTTGTGAGGGGCACATTGGTCCAGGAAGACCCAGATGTGCCTGCAGGAATAGGCACAGAGAGGGGCTGAATCATAAACTTCTGTTTGCTCACTGTCATTCTGAAATCCTGTGGCGTTCCTGCCTATCCATGCTGTGATGTGATGTGGTGGTGCTGAAACAGCCTCTGCTGCATCCAGCATGGGAGGACTGGCTGCTGGAGGTCCCTTTGAGGTAAGGGGTCCATGCCATCCCAGTGAGTCTATTCAGACCTATGCCAGCTATATAATTGGCTCAAGTCAGAATGGACCCGTGGAGGTGGATTGGGCTCAGGAAGGAAATTAAGATCTGGCACATGCCACCGCTGCTGAACTTACCCCTTTCCTGGGCCTGTTCTGTCCCCTCCCTGCCTGCCTCGCCCCCTCCCGTGCACAGTCCTGCCTGGGGCGGTGGGCGCCTGGTGCATGGCTGCACGGAGCCAGCTGCTTGCCTCTTCCAGCAGCAGCCAGCCTCTGGGCTTTGGTGTGTCACTGCAGCCAAAAAGCGCATTACGCCACCAGAACACTAGTTCCAGTGGCCTAGCGCCACAATAGGGTTGGGTCATAACGCAATTAAAAAAATAGACCAGAGGTTACTGAAGTCGGAACTTGGCTTCGTGGAATATTTTACATTTGACCCTGGGCGACTTTTGACCCAATCCTATGCTGTAGTAGCAGTGTCACAATGTTTGTCCGGCCAATTTGGACTGTCAGGCGCTTGGTGACAGACCGAAGACCAGGTCCACAGGTGGGAAGGTCAGAGCCTTCCTGCTCGCACCGGCGCCTGCAGGGACCCCTGCTGGACAAGGTGAATCTGGTCAGGGGAAAGGCTGGGGAAGGGTAGAAAGCGGCAGGGGGAGGGTGGCAGTGGGGGCATGGACTGGGTGAATGAGGCTTGGGAGGGGGACAGGATTGGCAGCAGTGGTGCACACTGTATCCTAACCCCTTCACGAGCCTGCTCCCCTGGCATGGATCAGCACGACTTGCACCAGTGAAACTGATGCATTGCAGCTGCTGGGGCGAACCCAAGGGCAAGGGGCCAAGTATCCCCTCATCCTGAGAAGACCACCAGCAGCTGAAATTCCCCTTTCGGTGCCCTGCATCACCTCACAGGAATTTAGTTAGAATTGGGCTGTTTGATCCTGAATCTGTTCAGCTGGGAACTAGAGCTATTTGTCTCTGCGGACTTCATTTTCATTAGGGTCTAGGTTACAAACAAAAAAACAAACAAAAAACTGCAGACTCTGTTTGAACTAATTTCCAGGTCGAAGGGAGATCACTTTGGAATTGGTCAGTACCTGAATGGGAAAGCATAAAGATCTCCATAAAGGATAAATGGAAAAGAAGTCTAGGGGCCCCCCGTAACCACAGATCCCATATGCCCCCCTCCAGATGTGAAGGGAGCTCTGTTTTTAATACCTTAAAAGGCGTTAAAAAGTCTCCTCCGGTTTCACAGAGGAACTGGAAGTTGTGTTTTTTTAAAACGTTGGGCTTAGTTTGAGTCCAGCAGAGTCCACGCATGGACGGAAGCGGCCTTTGCTGGACTCAGAGGACCTTCTAGAGGCAAAGGAAGTGGAGCTCCCCTTGGCTGTGGTGGGTGGGGGGAGGCGTTTGCCTGTACCCGTGGTTTCCTGTAACCGTGGGGGGTTCTGGAGTGGAACCCCCATGGCTATGGGTGCATGCCTGTATAATGAAGAATTTGTGTGGATGAGGTGTTGAGATGACTGCATTTCTGGGGACTTGCGACAGTATCGTAAAACCCTAACATGTTGTGGAGACTTCAGCCCTATTCAGAACTTACAAACTGAGTGGGCAGAATCTGTGTGATTGGGGGAGGCGGGGAGAGCACACCAGTGAGTTCTACCCCAAAGTACTCACGGAGCTCCCTGGTGTACAGTGTCTGTGCCGACTTTCTCCCCATGATCTGGAATGTGGTTTGTCTGGCGTGTCCTCTGCCGTCTCCGCTTCCCAATCCAATGGACGGAATCTAAACAGGACTGATTTTGACTAACTGACTGTGCAGAAAGTCACTTTTCAGATCTAATTTTTAACATGACTGAGGGCCCAACCCTATCCAATTTTCCAGTTCCAGTGCAACCACAATGCAGCCCCAAGGTAAGGGAACAAATGTTCCCATACCTTAAGGAGGCCTCTGACTGCCTCTCCACCACAGGATGCAGTACATGCCCCATTATCACAGATGTACCGGCACTGGAAAATGGGATAGGACTAGGCCGTCAAGCAGCAATTTTCTATTCTGTTTCTAGATTCCTAAAGTGCTGATGGTTTTTCTTTTCTTTTCAGAGATGTGAACTACCCACTTATTCACCACCTGTGTGTGGCTTATCCTAGAGGAGTTTTGCCCATTCACCTGCATCTTGCTTCTAGAGTACACCACACTTTCAACAAAAAGGGCCATTGTATTTCGCTGCCACCAGTGAAGATGCCCTGTTACCAGTCAGACCTCAGAGAGTTCTTCCCAGTAGCTGCTGCTGTGGAGGAACAGCTTGTCAGAGAAAGGTAGGAGCATCCAGCATTCTGTGTGTCACGGCAGAGGGAATCCTCCCATGGAGCTGTGTGTTGTTGTGAATGCAGCAAGCAGTTGCCCCTAAGAAGGCTGAAGGTCAACCTGTGTGTAATCACATTTCTGATTTTAAAAAAATGTCCAGTAACTTTGAAATTTGCCTTTTGGAAGGGGGCAGTTTCCTACCCCAGGGTGTCCTCTCCCCAAACCCAAATGTGACTGGCTGCAGGACTTTGTACTTTTTGGACATTGTCACTGTTTAGCTCAGCAGTTTTCAAGCACTGTGTTACGTGAATGGTCTGCAGGAGTTTGGGGGAGGGTCTGTTAGATGAACAGAAAGGTGGCAGCTCTTTTCACATAAGGCCCCTGAGCCTTTTGTTTGACACTCCTGTGCTAATAGGTCAGAATAAAATCCATTAGATGCTTCTGCAGTTTGCTACAGAAGCTCTGTCTGTATAAGAAAGGAGGGGTGGCTTTCTCCTGTCTCCACTCCTGTTGGAGTGGAAATTTGGAGGGAGGGGGCTGCAGAAGGAAGAAAGGCTGGCAAAAATCCCCCCCACCCGCACAAATAGAGCTTATTCCAGGAATGGAAGAAGCACAGTTTGCATGAAGCAGCTTCTTTCAATTGCAACGAGAATCAATTAGCAGTGCTACATATGAAATAAATTATGCTTGTAAAGATAAACTTATAGAAATGGAGAGTGAAAGAACTTGTGAATCGCCAGTAGGTGTCACTGTTAGCATGTACTAATAATGAGAGCAGACTACTACTGACTCAGTTACCTCCTGGAGCACATTATATCTCTAATATCTGTATGCATGTCTGTCAAGGCTTCTGTGTGTGTGTGTGTTTTTTTTTTCTCTCAACAGCATGGAGCTGTCCATGCTGGCATTTCTATTTAATTTCACTTCCTCCTCTTATTCTGGCAATTACCAGATCTGACTAAAGCTAAAGACACATAATATTTTCGGTTAAATTTATATGCAGATATACTTTATTTCTTGAGTCCTGACAGAGGGGAGTGCTGTGTACATTTTTAGCAGAGTACCGATCTCTACCCTCTCCCCAAATCCACAGCACCTATTTTGTGTGCATGGTTTGTTCTTAAGAGCCTGGATTGAAGCTCTGGTCCGTTTTAGTGATGTGTCATTTATCATTCTAAATACTTCTCGACAATTGCTGTTTGACGATATATATTAATTTTGCGTTGATGCCTCTCTCTCTTATGACGCCTTCCTTTCTGCCCTGTTTTACTGTGGTGACCAACCTCTCCTCCCACCCCAGCCTTGGCCATTTCCTTGATCTTGAGTTAATCTCTAACCTCTCTGTCTCTGAGCGTGCTGTGACAGAGCTCCCCTGTCACCATGTGTCCTTCAGTGTGGTTCCCCCAATTCCGCAAGAGTCCATTGTTACAGGGACTTGCTCCAAAGAATTCGCTTCTCTCCTGTAGCCTCCCTGCCCACATCCTGTGGCTTGTTTGCCCTGCTCTCCATGCAGTCTGTTCATTGTCTTCAGTGCCAGCCTTCGTCTTCATCCACTGAGATTCACCTTCTCATCCTTCTCTTTGACCATCTTCTTGAACAAACTGCGTTACTGCCCTTCTCTGACAACCCCAACTCTCCACAGCAGTGGTTATCATACATTTAGCAGCAGGACCCACTTTTTAGAATTAGAATCTGTCGGGACCCACCAGAAGTGATGTCATGACCAGAAGTGACATCATCAAGCAGGAAAAATTTTTACAATCCTAGGCTGCAATCCTACCCACACTTACCCAGGAGGAAGTCCCATTTACTATCATTGTTAAAAGTACAGGTCTGTAACATTTCCCCAAATGCAGTCACAGACCATGGTAGCATCAAGTCTAATGTATTAAAAATAAAATATTGCAATGAATGGGACCTAGTGGGTCCTGACCCACAGTTTGAGAAACACTGCTCCACAGGGAACCTCTATGACTCCACCTTTGAACTTCACACCTGTGAAGCCTGGCCCTGTGGTGGAGTCTCCCCTCCTCACTCCTTGTTCAAAACTGCCTTGCTCAATACCGAGACTGTCCACTCTCTTGCAGGTCTCCCCCCTCCTCTTCTGCCTCTCTGAGTTCTCTCCTCTTTCCTTCTCTCTTACCTGATCATCTGACTGTTCTCAAGACATGGGCCCCACTCCGCCATTGGTGCCATCTCTCCTGCAGCCATCCCATCTCTTCCACACATTGGATTCCACCCACCACTCCGCAGAAGCCACCCTCCCAAGAAACACCAAAGATCTCCTCCCTGTTAAGCCGAAGGTCTCTCTTCCACCATGCTCCTTCTTGACTTCTGGGCTGCCCCCTTTGGCTTTCTTGACTTTGGTTTCTGCCGTTCTTCCCTCAGGTGGCTTTCTTCCCACCTGCCCTTCTGCGTTCCCCTGGAGCCGTCTCCTCCTCCTCTGACCCTCTTTCTGCTGGGCTCCTTCCGGGCTCTGTCCTCAGCCCCTGCGGTTCTGGCTCTGCACCCAGGCGCCATGTCCTGTGGTTTTTAGCGTGCCAGCAGTGTCCAGCTCCACCTCTCTGCCCAGAAGTGTCTCCCTTCATCTGCAGCTCCCACTGTCTGCCTGACATTTTCAGTTGGCTGTTCCACTGTTGCTCCATAAGGCAGAGTCTAAACTTCTGATCTCCCCCCACCCCCACTCTCTTTATCTGCTGCAGATTTATCCACCCCCACCCCCCATGGGGCAGGCTGAAAGTCTTGGCTTCACCTAACTCCTCTCCTCCCTGCTTGTCACCAAGCCATGTTGTTTCTCACGCTGCAGCAGTTTTGCACCCTAGTCCTCTCCTGCTTGGACCACCGAAGCCTCCTCCTCACAGTCTCACATGGGCTCCTCCTAGTCCTGCCTGTCACCTCTGTCCAGTGCTATACTGTGCTATACTCTGTCCAGCACTCTTCTCATTTGTTACGGAGTTAATGCCTCCTCACAGGCTTCCTGCCTGCTGCTCCTGTCTCCAGCACAAGGTCCTGGTCCTTCCCTGCAGAGCCCTCCACGGGGCCTCGCAGCTCTGATGACCTGCCCACGCCCTTAGCGGCTCTTCCAGCCTCACCATCCTCAGCCGGCCAGGGGTCTCCCACTTCCTCGGCCAGCTGCCCTTTATACATGGAGCCCTTTTTGTATGGATCTTGCTGCCCTTCATGCTTGAGACATGCAGAATTATGCAGGGGATGAAAACAGTGGAGAGAGAGATGCTCTTTCCCCTCTCACACAGCACCAGAACCAGGGGACATCCGGTAAAATAGAGTGTTGGGAGAGTTAGGGCAGACAGAAGAACATATTTCTGTACTCAGTGAGTAATTGGTCTGTGGAACTCCTTGCCACAGGATGTGGTGATTGCAGCTGGCCTGGATGCCTTTAAGAGGGGATTGGAAACATTTTGGGGGGGGGAAGTCCATCATGGGTTGCAAACCATGATGGGTATGTGCAACCTCCCAATTTTAGAAGTGGGTTACCTTAGAATGCCAGGTGCAGGGAGGGCACCAGGATGCAGGTCTCTTGTGGTCTTGTGTGCTCCCTGAGGTATTTGGTGGGCTACTGTGAGATTCAGGAAGCTGGACTAGACCCAGCGGGGCTCTTGTGTTCTTTTGTGCTTATGGACTGTCCTCCTGGCACACCTGTGGGAAGCTGCACCCCCACTCCATGCCTTCCAGTTCCTGATCAAAACCCATTTTTCTCATAGTCCTCCTCATGCCCTCCTGCAACTAACCGAGTGTCAGTCAGTTAGACTGACAAAAGAGTTGCATAGAGGCTTCCCCTGCTCACCTTCCCTGTCTCCAGCCCTCTGTTATCTCCCCTGTCTGGGCTGAATAGCATTCATGATGCCTGCTGAGGGCCAGAGGTGATGTCATTAGGCAGGAAGTGACCAAAAATAAGCACTTTTTCTCACTTAGGACTCATTAGCTGCAAATGACAGAAGAGAAAATATGCAAATCTTGATCATATTTCAAGATACGGCAGAGCCAAATTTTCATGCGGGCTGCCCTTTCAGCAGCAGTAACACCTCAGCACTGCTCAGCAGCTGAGAGCCTGAGGGCCAGATTAAAAGCTTCCTCGGCCGCATCCGGCCCCCGGGCCTTATGTTTGACACCCCTGCTCTAGACTGTCCTTGGAGCAGGGACCTGACTTTTCACTCTGTGCTCAGTGCCAGGCACACTAAGGGGGTGATATCCATGCACACTAACAATGGATTGAGCTTCAGAGTTCTCTTTTCTTTCTGTTGGTCTTAGACTAGAAGGAACCACATGGCATTTGGATGTGATCCCCAAGACTGGGACAATCGGCAAAGAACAAGGCAGTTGTGAGAAAAGGCTGATTTTTCATAAAGAGTCTAATTTTGGCTGCAATCCCAGCCACACACTCCTCAGAGTAAGCTCCATTCAACAAAATAGGACTTACTTCTGAGTAGACCTGGTTAGGATTGTGCCCTTAGTGACATTCTTGTCTGGATAAATTACATTTGCATATCAAAGATTTTACTGTATGTTGTAAAATTCAAAACATAAAAACTCTGAACAGCCGATCCATTCCCATCTTTTTTTTTGGAGGGGGGGGTTGGACTCTCTGGTATTTAAAGTGACAGGTTAAGCACAAATGTCAGTGGGGTTCAGCAGCATCTTTCCCAGTATAGAAGGGATTTGAAAAGTACAGAAAAGCATTTGTCTCTTTCCTGGTCGAGTAACACTCTGTGTATTTGGACTGGGAAGGCAGATGGACAGCACTTGCATATTGTAGTGGCCATGCATGTGCACACTGCAGGGGGACCCCTCCAGGACAGAGTCCTGTACTGGATGCTGCAGCCACCCACCTTGGTGGCAACAAAAAGGCATTGGCTATGGAGTCTGCACAGCCAACGTTTTCCTGGTGGGAGGAGGTGCCTGCTGTGTCCAGGAGTCCTTCCCAGGCTGCCACTGGGGTTGGGCCACTGTCCTGTGGACAAGTCCCAAGTAGAAAAAGAGGTGTGTGGCTCTTAGGGACCAACTAGTGTATTGTTTTAGAATGGTCTTTTGTGGACAGCAGTCTGTCAGATGTAGGATCCTGCTGGCTCGAAGAGGACGTGACGTCACCAGCAGTTCTTTTACTCAGCCTCAGCTCTCCCTATTAGGTGGATGGTGCTTTTTGCATGCTGCTACTGAGATGCTGCAAAGTCTACTCATTACATGGGGTTCTCCTTAGGTGTGTGCAGATTCAGTCGGAGGAAGACGAATGCCCCTCTCCTTATACATCTGACCTTGCAGAAGCATTTGGAGGCCCGCAGCAGGAATGCCCTTTATGTCCTTTGAAGGAAGTTTCCATTGCTTGATGAAATTGAAATTGATGCTCAGTGAACTCTTGCATGAATGTGTGTGTGTGAATGTTTCTTGACATGCTCACTTATAGACTGTGTTGTCTTGTAGTACTAAACTCCAGTGCCCTCATCTTGGTTTAGAGGCTTCGAGAGCTAGAATATGACTTCTATGCATTGTGGTCCTATTCAGATACCCTTGTCATGATCCATTTGTCCTATGACTGTAAAAATGAGTGTTGGGAGAGTTAGAACAGACCAAAAAAATATACCCAGTATGTAATTAATCTGTGGAACTCCTCGCCACTGGATGTGGTGATGACGTCTGGCCTAGATGCCTTCAAAAGGCAATGGGACAGATTAATGGAGGAAAAGTCCATCGTGTTTGACAAGCTGTGATGAATGGATGCAGCCTCCAGAGGTAGCCTCTCTCTGACTGCCAGGCGCAAGGGGGTGGCAACAGGATGCAGGTATCTTGTTGATGTACGTGCTCTCAGAGGCACGTCTGGTGAGCCATAGTGGGATGCAGGAAGGTGGACAAGATGGGCTCTTGGCCTGACCCAGTGGGGCTCTTCCTATGTTCCTTTGTTGCTTTGTGCTGTTGCAGTTCCCCTTCCAGCAGTGCAGGGCGCATTCTGGTGGCATGAGAGCCAGGCTGCTGTCGCAGACAATGAATGGTGCGATGCGCGGGGCAGGAGCTCTGGAAAGCTCTCCTGGCCCTGGCTGGTAGGGAGGGCCCTGGGCAGGGGGAGGGAATAATGAGACATTTTGGGTGAGGAGCCAGGGGTGTTTTGGGGCAGGGTGGGGTGGATCCGGTGACAGCCATGTATACAGGATCCTCTCTTCCTTTTTTCATCCTGCAGTGTCCCCAGGTCTGCTCAGACTCATACCAGCTGTATAGCTGGTGTGGGTCTGAGGAGGCCAAGATCTCCCCAGATAAATTTTTATTTTCTAGCTGTATTTTTCCCCAAATGTATTTTATAGCAGCTTTACAAATAGCCCGGTAGTTTACTCAGAGTTCATTTTGTTGCAGAATTTGTGATGAAGGACTTCCTGCTTCAGAAGTTCACCAGTGCAGTCAGAAAGGTGGAATTAATGTCTTACCTTCACCGTCACCAGAAAGTATCCCAGAATGGCAAAGGATTGCTGAATTTTATGTTGAAAAACCAAAACTGGAATTGTTAGGAGAGAAAGTAAGACTTCGTTTCACTACGTACCTCTGATAATGGTATCTTTTGTCATACTCCTGCAATTTTAGATGTGACATGCTGTTGGCTTTGTAGATGGTTTTTGTTATACAGAGGTGCTCCCATATCCATGGGGGATCTGTTTCAGGGACCCCATGCAGATACGGATACAGGGACCCCTGTCTCTGAACTCCATGTCCACTGAAGTTACTTAAACTAAAAGTTCTTGCTATGTAGGTCACTATAAGCAGACAAGCTTACAGTGACACACAGACTGCCTCCCGACAGCCTGAATGCTTGAAAAAACCAAATTGAAGTTCACAGGAAGCAGAAGTTAAAGACGTTTCCTGTTAAGCTCGATTTAGTTTTTTCAAGAGTTCAGGCTGCTGGAAGGACGTCGGTGTGTTGCTATCAGTTTGTTTGCTTATAGTGACCTGTGGAGCAAGAATATTTTTGGTCCGGTAAGCATTTAAATAATATTAGTGGATGTGGGGGTGCACCTCCCGATCCGTGTATGATTGAAATAGTGGATGCTGGATCTGTGGATACAGGGGCCCACCTGTATTTTCAGGAAAGCAAAGATACGTAACTTAAACATCCCTTGAGTAAGATATCCAGTCTTAAGGTGGAAGTATTACTAGATCAGCAACTGAATTTTTTTCAGTCATGATTCTAGGAATTAACAGCTCAATCCTATGCAGAATTGCCCTGGTAGGTGGGGAGCATTACGACAGTGGAAGTGACTTCTGCTGTTGTAAAATGACTGTGGATGGTGTGTAGGGCTCTTTCAGCGGCCGTTTTGCATGTGCTGCTGCAAGAGGCAGCAACACCGCAGTTCCACTTCCGGACTCCAACACGCCCATTAGACTGTGTGAGTAAAGGGTGGGTTGCAATGGGGTCAAGGAAAGAGACTGAAAGCTTTCATGCACTTGCCTTGATCTAGAAAATTTAGAGAACTTTTACATGCACATCAACTTAGGGCGCAATCCTACCTTGGGCTGGAACAGGCGAGCCAGGAGACTTGCGCTGTATCCAGTGCGCAATAGGGCTCCACAGTGGCTCAGCCAAAGGTAAGGGAACTCTTCTCCTTATCCCCGGGTAAGCCACTACACCCCCTGTGGGTCTCCTTGGACTTGCGCCACCTCCTGAGGAGAGTGGCTTGAAGTTGCTCCACACTGCTTGGGAACGAGGGTTGCGATCTGGCATAATAGCCGGATCCCAGCCCCGCCCGCCTACTCCTTGGGCTGCCCACCCCCCGCCCTCCCCCCACCCCGGAGTGCCTCCCTCCTGCCTCGACCCTCCTAAGCTGGCACAAGGAACTTGTGCTAGCCTAAGTCCTACTTAGGATTGCACTGTCAAAGTTGCATCCCAGTCACCCTGTGCTTCTCTGCTGTCATGGATGGCAGTCTTGTTTTCCCAGCAGTGATCACCTGTTAGGCAGGAGGTGCCACCGCAAGAGGACTTTTGGCAGCAGGTCGTGAGATCTCTTTAGGAACTGGGCTGTTCTAGTCAGTGCTGTATTGTGAAAGCACTTGGTATGTGGTACGATGTATGCTGCCTTTTCCTGTGGTTTCCTGCATTGGCACCATTGAATGGAAATACTGAGCTTATTCAGAAGAAAGTGTCTTTACGATCTCAGATGAGTTGCAGAACATTCCAAATAACTATTCTTATCTATTCTTGGTTTGAAGGTTGAACTTCACCCAGCGTCTCTAAAAATGTTTTGGACACCAGCACCACAAAAATTCTCTGCTCCTCTCTCTGTTATGAAAGAAATCTTGTTTTCAAAATATGAGGTAACATTTGTACCATATTGGGAAGCTGTGTGACATTTCCGTTAACGGGACACTCATTTGTCATTCAGTTGGTGCAGACAGAAGTTCTGAATCAATACGTTCAAGTATAAATGTAAATTAAAGAAATAACTGCTATTGCTGTTCTTGCATTTAGATGTGTAATGGCTTTGAATTAAACGGTAATGAATGGGCTTTCAGCAGCCTGTGTGCAGCACTGCAGGTGCTGAGGCAGTTGCACCTGGGAGGTCTTCTCCCACAAGAGCCTTAAAGCAGGGACTTCCACTTTTTGTGAAGACCAGAAGTCCCTGTTTAAAGGCTCCGGCAGGCTTCCTGCATGGCGCCCCCCCCCCCCGCATGGCAATTGCCCCCAGGCCCTCCTTAGCAGCGCCACTGGGTTGTGGAATTTGTTGAATCCAATGAAGTTTTAATTTTACAGTTTAAAATGCTTTGTAGAACCACAGCCTGATATTTAAGAAAGAATGATGAGTTGTAGTGTTACCTACTGCTATGAATAGTCTTTTTCTTTTTTTTCTTTTGCAGAGCAATTGGATCAATGGTGTTATATGTGAAGACTTCTCTTGCGATCTTCGAGAAGAAGAAGAATCGGAGTCTGAAGATGACTTTGACAATTTGCTTTCTGTGTGTATTGCTGCAGTGTGCCTTTCAATGCAAAGTGTGATCAGCTTCATCACTCAGCAGATCAATTAGCATGATTAGAATATTTTTCAGCACTTCCTTCATTGAAACTGTCAGTTTCTGCCTGCCTGCCTCAACCTTTCTTGGCATCGGTCTCGCAGTCTCTTTATTGGGCTAGAAAAGCATCAAGATGACACCGGCCATTGAAGGAAGACCATAATGTCCCTCTTGGGCCACCCTTCCCTCTCTTTTCCACTACTACTGAGGGACTATTGAGTCCCTCTGGGTTTCCTAGCAATCCCAGAGCGAGTGGAAAGAAGGAACAAGTTCTTTTTTCAGTGTAGTTCTTCTTGCTTTTGACTTTCTTGTCCTGTCTCTGGCATCTGAGAAGCTGCGTGCCATTTCTGGCTCCTCCCTCAGTCCACTAGCAGGATAAACTCAATTACTTCGCCCCACTTCTCCCTGTGATGGTGTTATGGTAGCATTTGGTTAACTGAGATGGGCCAACGTCCTGTGGCCAACTGAGAAGGAAGTGGGCGCAAAGTGCCTCCTGCAAAACAGAAGTGCTTTGCTCCCACTTTCTCCAAACGTTCCAAGCCTTGGGGAGTGCTGCAGAGGGCTGTGTAGGGCTCCCTGCACCTCCTGCAGCCTGCTGCAGCCTTGTCTTCATAAAGTAAGTCAAAAGCCCCCCCTCGCCTCCCCCATACGGGCGCAATTCTGGGAATCACTTATTATTATTAATTATTAACAGTATTTATGTTTAGTTAACTTTTAGTTAACTTTTAGTTAACTTTGTGAACTAAAAGTTCACAAAGCGGTTTACAGAGAAAAATCAAATAACTAATAATCACTTCTCTGCCTCTCTCCTTCCCCCGCTCTTTAAAGGGATGGAGGAACCTTTACATGAACTGGTGGGTCGCAACCCACCAGTTTGAGAACCATTGAGTTACACTACTGGGGTGTGTAACCAGATGGCCCAGGAGAAGTAAGTAAAAATCACTTACTTACATCCCCGTAAGCCTCCTGCCCTCCAATTTCAGTGGCACATGTTTGCATTCTAAATCTAGTATACATGTAATCGTTATTACAGGAGGCAGGAGGTCTGGTCTAGAGGGCAGAGCCTCCGTTTGCCTGAAGGTCGCCAGTTCGAGGCACCGGCACCGTGAACGGCGAGACCTTGAAGCAGCTGACAAGCCCAGCCGAGTTTTTCCATCTGCTCTTTGGCCGCCCTTCTAGTGAGATAGGAAGGATTGTCAGCTTGCGTGGGAGGAAACTGGAGGCCAGAATGCGATACCAGATCATAAAAGGATCCATCTGAAATGTTGTGGTTCTTGAAAGACAGAACCTTCTTCAATTGTAAAAATCCCTGTAGGGATTTAGTATAGCCTGCCTGTGTAAACCGCCTTGAAATTAAGTCGGAGGAGAAATCTGAAGACCATGAAAGGCGGTATATAAATACCTGTATTATTATTATTATTATTATTATTATTATTATTATTATTATTATTATTATTAGAAAAAGTTGTCTTATTAAGATAAAAGATCTGATTTAGTTTAACAGTTATCATTTTGTTCTGTTTTTGTTTATAGGGGATTACAGTCAGTAAGAGATGTTATTCCTGCCCACAACTTGAGGCAGAAGAACTAGAGGTATTGTAATGTTTAAATTATTTCTGTTTCAAAATACCAGTTTTGTCCTCAGTGTAGTTAAATATTTACATTATGATTCAGTTTTAAAAATCAGTACAATGTTGAAAACAATGAGTTCTGGGTGTAATATTTGGAACATTAAATCCATTGTGAAAGGCAGGTTGTGGACCCCGTTGAGGACTGTTCCAGAGCGTGTATTTGGTTGACAACTGAGGTCCCCTTCTCATCTAGTTCTTGTCACTGTGGGAGCAAGTTGCATGTTGCTTTATTCTCTCCGGACGACACTCTTCACCTCTGATCCCAAGAGGAAGAAGAACAGCATATGCAGAATGTCTGAAAAAGGATGCACACATTTTCATGAGCATACATACTTCATGCATCATTGTAGAAAACCCATAGCACTCAGGTGTTCCCAGGCTTGCTGGGGCTGCATTGCCCCCAGAACCAGGAAGTGATTGATGATGAGGTGAAATGTGTCACGGAGAGACGTCATTGCCATTTGCTTCCTGGTTTGAAGGCCTCACGCGAGCCTCTCAACGGTGGGGAGAGGGTCAGGGTCTGCAGGAAGGCTTTTTGCAGCATGTCTTTTTTGCACACTGCAGCTCTGCCTGCTGTGCTGAGCCTCCTGCTGCAGGAGGCTCACGCTGTGGTCTCCCTACTGGGGCAGCAGGCAGCCCACGATGCCCGGCAAGTGCCCTGTGATGCCCCAGGTGTTGTGACACACAGATGTAAGGGAAACAGTTGAAGAGATGTGTGGAACCATCTTAGCACACATGTTGATGCGTGTCTGCAGGTCCTTTAGTCAACAGTGGCAGCAGTGTATAGATACCAGTGGGGATTAATTTTGAACTCTAATTAATTAATTGACGGGATCGAGCAACTGCAGGAAACTGTAGTCCGCTGGTTCCCAAACATTCCTGCGTCACAACCCACCTTGTCATCTGCAGTGAGTTGTGATGCCGTTGGGCAGGATGATTCACTGGGAAGCCTCTGGAGCCCTCTTCCTGGTTGCTCCAGGCCAACAACCTCCTCTGTTGGCCTCTGCGGGTGTCAGAATGGCCCACAGAAGCATCAGGAAGCTACTTCTGATAAAACCGAAAGTTACCACCAAAAACTCCAAGTAGCATTTGGGCCGTTCTGAGGGTCGTTGACCTGGCATGACCCAGGAGAGGGCTCCGGAGGCTCCTCAGTAAGTAATTCTGGCCAGCAGCATCATGACATAGCACAGAGGACGAGGTGAATTGTGGCGCTGGAACCCTTCAGCACGTACCGTTCTCTGGTCTTCACAAGTGTCTGCCTGAGGTCACTGCATTTCTTTGGCATCAAGAGCCAGTGAGTGCGACCTGGCTGCTGCCACAAGCAGCAAGTGGCCAGGTCCATGCAAAGATGGACACCCAAGCAGTGCTTGGATTGGGAGGGGCTGGAATGGGGCAGTGGTGAGTGGAACAGGAGATGTGGCGGGGAGGATCTGACCTGGGAAGGGGGCAGGTTCGGCAGCAGTGTTGCCCGCCAAATCTGAATGTTCTTCCCAGACCTGATCTGCCTGCATATGTCTGACTTGCATCAAGTATATAGCTGATGTAGGTTTGAGTTGACCCATGACGGCTGCTGGAGCTTACCTTGGGACAAGGGAATAAATGTTTCCATATCCCAAGGAGGATAATTGTGTCCTAGTGGCAGAATCCAAGCAGCAATTCGTGAAACATCTAAACTTTCCCTCGTTCTGTACCTCCATAAAAACATGAGCGCTGCTGGATCAGGCCGAAGGCCCATCTACTCCAGCTTCCTGTGTCTTCCTGTGGCCCACAAAATGCTTCAGGAAGCAGACAAGACAATAGATACAACCTGCGCCCTGGTGCTGGTGCCCTCCAGTGTTGGTGCCCTACATATGCACATACCTACTATGACATGTAACCCATGATGAACTTTTCCTCCAGAAATTTGTCCAATCCCCTCCTAAAGGCACTGAGCAAGATGCCTTCACTACTTCCTGTGGCAAGGGGTTCCACAGACTTAACTGCACTTCCACAGACTAACTAAATAAAGAAATATTTTCTTTTGTCTGTCCCAACTCTCCCAACTTTAGTGGATGTCCCCTGGTTCTGGTGTTATGTGAGAGAGAAAAGAACATCCCTCTATCCACTCTATCCACCCCCTGCATAATTTTGTATTTCTCAATCAAGTTCCCCCTCAGGCGCCTGTTTTCTAGACTGAAAAGCCCCAAACACTATAGCCTTTCCTCAGAAGGAAGGTGCCCCAGCCCAGTAATCATTTTGGTTACTCTCTTCTACACTTTTTCCATTTCCACTATATCCTTTTTGAGATGCGGCGACCAGAACTGGACACAATACTCCAGATGTGGCCTTACCATCGATTTGTACAACGGCATTATAATATTAGCCGTTTTATTCTTGATACCTTTTCTAATGATCCCAAGCAAAGAATTGGCCTTCTTCACTGCCGCCGCACATTGGGTCGACACTTTCATCGACCTGTCCACCACCACCCCAAGATCTCTCTCCTGGTCTGTCACAGGCAGCTCAGAACCCATTTACTTACATTGAAATGCATCTGCCATTTTGCTGCCCATTCTCCCAGTTTGGAGATCTCTCTCTGGAGCTCTTCACAATCTTTTCTGGTTTTCACCACTTGGAAAAGTCTGGTGTCGTCCACAAACTTAACCACTTCACTGCTTAACCCTGTCTTCAGGTCATTTGTGAACAGGTTGAAAAGCACCGGTCCCAGGACAGATCCTTGGGCCACACCGCTTTTCACCTCTCTCCATTGTGAAAATTGCCCACTGACACCCACTCTCTGCTTCCTGGACCTCAGTCAGTTCCTAATCCTTGAGAGGACCTGTCCTCTAATTCCCTGACTGTGGAGTTTCCTCAGCAGCCTTTGGTGAGGGTGTCAGTCACCTTCTGAAAGTGCAGGTAAATAATATCCATAGATTCTCCCGCATCCATCTGTCCGTACCTCTGCTTCAAGATGTCTCCACTGGAGGCTACCTAACCAATTCAGTTCATGAAAGTTTTGCTGGATTCTGTTCAGTGTTACTTCTCTCTCTGTCGCAGTTAGAAGAACAAACCATTGCACCTTGAGTCCGGAAGTTCCAAAATTTGCCATATCTGCTGACCTAACAGCTTCTCTCTGTCATCTACCACAGAAGTGGTTATATTGGCACATCTGCACATGAGGCCTGTACAAAGGTGGCTCCTATTCAGACCCTTGATGCATCCCCCAAGTAAATTACTGCTCATCAAGGATCATCAGGAACGGGAGGCGGATGGCGGGGAGGCTGCGAGACGTTGTGGACCTGGCTGTGGTGGTTTTGCAGGCCTCCCTGCCCCTTCTGTCTCCTAGGACTTGTGCCAGTTAACAGAGCTGGTGCAGGTCTGAGGAGACCTATACTGCGGAGCCCAAGGCTTACTGAGGGGTAATGGTAATTCTCTTTCCCCTTTTCTCCCCCCCCCCCGCTGGATACAGTATTTTTGGTGTGGCTGCATTAGCGGGGGAAGAATAGGATTGGTCTCCTATTGTTTCTGCGCACAAGATTCACAGATCTATAGCTAGAGGCGAGCAACTTAGCGTCTTTTGTTTTTTGCAGGCTGATGTGATTAGAGGATCAATGAGTGCGCCAGAATTGACATCATACAGAGACAAAACAATTTTCAAGCTGGATACAGATTTCAAAACTGCTATGGAGGATATGAATGTGGTGAAGGAACATGTTGCAGCAGAAATTAAAGTTATGCCCTCGGAGGCTGAAGTTCTTCCGGCGAAACCTCCGATGCAGTTTCTTTCCCCCAGGAAGCCCTCCCCTGGCCCTGAGAGGCGCCCCCTGAGTGCAGCTGAAGATGGGGCTGCCGATGAGGATTCAAGCCGAACAGATGTGATAGTATCTCCCAAGAAAGATCTGTTTTCCACCAAGGTGGAGCCCCCCAAAAGTATTTTGGATGCAGATTCTCTGGCTGAGGTATCTCGGCAAGCTGGGATTAAGTACATTGTTTTCCCAAAGCAAATCCACTCACGGAAATCAAAGAAATCTGATAGATTTCTTACATCTGAAAGAATAGGAATGATATGCAAGGAATTAAATCAACCCCCAAGGATTCTGCTAAGGTAAAGTTTTCTTTCTTTAAATAATATTAATAACAAAGGACACATAATTGACCTTATGATAATTTATTTAATTAAATGTATCTACTAAAATCAAATCAAATCAAAACCTTTATTGGCATTAACAATAATACCAGGATGTTAAACAGAGAATTTACCATGTACATTAGACTCAACTTCTTGAGACATTTCTTGAATATATACAATAAAAGTACTTTGCCATGATAGTCGCTAAACTCTCGTTTCTGCCAGTTAGTAAATGTCTAACCACGTCATTTTCAGATCCACTGAAAGACTTTTAAAAAGGGTATAAATACTGGCTCCGTAGATCAGGATAGTAATCACAGTTTAATAAAATACGAGGGAGTGTCTCAATAGAACCTGAACCACAATGACGTACTTTGGATTGTTGAGCACTGAACCTGGCTTTCATCTCATTTGAGGGGAAAGCGTTGAATCTGGCTAGGGAAAACACTCTGTGCTCCTGTGTTTTTGTTAGAAAATTTAAATAATTGCTGCCCAAATCAGCTGCCTAGGATAAGCCGAAGTGAAGTGGGGAGCAAGTTTTTTTGGCCTTGGCTAAAAGCTCTTGTTTTTCAATGTCCCTTAGAAAGACATTGAATTTTCTTAGAAAGAAAATACTCTGATCTGAGAAGGGATGACAATTTACCTATAACACCTTCATTGCGGGTTAAGAAAGGTTGACGAACCACAGGGGTCTGGACGGAATTCAAAGGCTGATTCTGCTGGCCAGGGGGTAAGAAGAGGAGATGGCAGAATAAAGGTAGGTGATCACTTAGACCCGGTTGACCAACAGCAGAGTTTTTAACTAGTGGTAATAATGGCCCAGGCATTAATACATCCTTGGGGTGAAATGAAAGTAAAATCCCCAGAGCCTTTAAATTCTGGCAAATCGTTTAGCCAGGTTAGACCCCAGCGCATACAAAATTGGACCAAGAGGAGGCCAGACTCATTGCATAACATGTTCCTAGAACACCAGTTATTTAAATTGAGATCGGGAAAGTCTGAATCAAAAGCAGAGTCAAAAGCATGAGAAATACTTTGAGGACCTTGTCCAATCCTTGCATTCCTATCACCTGTCACCAAAAGCCGGGCACTAGGAAATGTTAGAGCTAACATTTCAGTGACCTGATTCAAAAAATCCCATCGTTCTTTCCTTACACACTTGGTTTGGGAAGGAGGGATGTAAACGTTAATGAGAATAATATCTTGTTCAGTGAAGGATAACTTAATTGCTAATGCATTACAAGGGCTGTTTGCTAGAAATACCTGTTGGGCTTGAAAAGCCGATGGAATTAGAGTGCCAAGACTGCCAACCTGTCTTTCTTTAGTGTGACATTTAGTTGCTGAAAGTTCAAAAACCGAATAGCCCTCAAATGTGACAGGAGAGGACATCCACATTTCCTGTAGGCAAATTATGTCATTCTCCTTGAGAGTTTTGAGGAAATCACCGTCCTTTAACTTGGTCATCCATTCTGCTACATTCCAAGAAAGTAACTTAACTGGCCTGTTGGTACGTGAGTGGTCAGTTGTAATTTGGCATCAATTAGGGCCAGTGTCTAAGAGAGAAGTTTCCATCTCTGAAAGCAGAAGATCCTGGTTGTTGATGTAGATAGGAGCATAGAGGTCAGCTTTAACATCAGCCAGACAGTCAGTAATTTTATTCTGTACTTCCTGGGGTAGGTCCGTGATGATTTGCATGGCCTTTCAGTCAATCACGAGCCCATCAGACTCTAATTGATCCAGTAATGTGCTGATGGGTAATTCTACATTTGTTGTTTCCTTATCAGTAGAATTATTACTTGATGCAGTGATGATAGCCTCATCAGTGATGATAGTGAAGATAGACATAATGGCAGGTCTGAAGTGTAACAGTTGATGTTGTTCTGGCACCTCCTTCAGAGTGTAATCTGATTGCAAGGAATCCATGGGGACTGCAAAGTCCCTCATATCGGTTAGGGGATCATGCAGGTGAGGGATTTCCTTGAACCATCCTTCCTCTGCTGATCTCATCTCGTCAATGTTCTTAAGTAATTCTTCTCTGACCTTCTCCAAGACATTTACAACTCCCTGTTGTTCAGAATGGGGAAGTTTTTTGGTGGCATTCGCCGCTCAGTTGGTTATTTCCTCCTCCTCCGGGTCAAGGTTTAACAAGAAGGCTTCAATAGTGTCTCCAGGAGCTGGTCCACACTCAGAAAAACAATCAGAGGCTGGATTGTTGAGGTTAGTTCTATTTGGTGTCCCGTTACCTGTCGGCCTCACTGGAAGGTTGTTTTGTGATGACTCACAGCTTGCCAGAATGTTTGAAGCAGAGGTAGAGTAGCTCCTTGCTTCCTTAGTTGTAGGCCTATTGTCCGTCAGATCTGTGGGGTTGATCTGGTTGTCCAAGCTATTTCATAGCTGTGCTGGGTCAACACCATAAGTTTGTCCAGTTCACCATTATTTAGATCTCTTTCTGGAATGCTATGCTGTTTTTTTTTGCTCACTACTGCAAGAAACTTGTGGAAGCTTCTCAGGCATCTGGGTAAAGTTCACAGAGTTAGCAGGAGTTTGAGAAGGAACCAAATTAGTAGGTGGAGATGCTTGTTTCCATTTAAGGAGATATGGGGGAGTATAGCTGTCCTTTGCAAACACCCTCCTTGGATTTATTTGTAAAGAAGCCAGGAATTTCCGCATCCTTAATAAAGTCAGAGAGATTGTAGGGGATGTAAATGTTAAATGCACTCTTTTCTTGTAAGGTATATCAGTGAGCCAGTAGACCTTTTCCAGATCTACTTTTAAGGGCTCTATCTGAAGTAATTTGCTCAGGGAAGAAATTACTGCACAATGATTATTCCACCTGTTCCTGTTAATTAGAGAGTGCCCTATTTCCATGATAACTTGGTTAGGTTGGAAACAGCATGAATTTGAAGTAAAACTACTACCATGAGTAGTCTCTGTTGCTTTTTCACTTACAGGATAGGGAAGGGCCCTCTTGAAGAGTCATTCTCAGTTCCTGATTGAGTCTGTTTTGGGGAGCACGAAGTTTTCATGAAACAATCTATTGTATTAAAGTGGTCCTGTAGTGAGTCGAGCTGGCAGGAGATTTGACGAAGTTTTTGAAATACAGCATTAATTAGCATGCCGGAAGCTATGCAGTGTTCTCCCAGCAGTGATAAGAAGGACAAGTTACTAGGCTCAACTTTCATTCCAGATGGTGAATGTCTGTGGGCTGTTGTTATGTCATTTGTTCCCTCCTTTGGTAGTCTCATCTTAGGGGAGCTTGTTTGTGGCACCTGGATGAGGTTATTGGTTTCAGAAGCCTCACCTATTGAACTGTTATCTCTGGCTCCCTCAGTCACAGACTCAGAGCCCAAACAGGCGTACCTGTTAGTGGAGATAGATTTAGAGTCCTGGTTCTCCACCACTGGCTTCATTCCCACTAGAACCTCCTCCAAGCAAAGTTGTTTTGGTGCCTTGCTGGAAGCACTTGGGGAGTCACTTATTCTTCACTGTCTTTTCTTTCAGTTAAGGCTGAGTGACTAAATCACTGAAATACGTTGTTGCAAAGCTTATCCAAAGGCTGGGTTAGAAATTACTAGGTCTCAGATGTGAACTGATAGGCGAAACTCCGGTGACAGCTGCTGACCGTCTTGGAAGCTTTGCAGGAGACGGGGGGGGGGGGGGGAGTAGCATGAGCCTCTGGGCTAAGAGCCCTTTGACTCTTGCCCTTCTGGCAAGCCCAGCAGTGGAATAAGATACCAGGCAATGAGGAGCAGG